>NC_138381.1:69277411-69296917 GCF_054177405.1 Leptonychotes weddellii
TCAGTGAGATCATATGATACTTGTCTTTCTCTGATTGACTTATTTTGCTTAGCATAATACGCTCTAATTCCATCCACGTCGTTGCAAATGGCAAGATTTTGTTGTTGTTTTTTGATGGCTGCATAATATTCCATTGTATATATATACCATGTCTTCTTTATCCATTCATCTATTGATGGACATCTTGGCTCTTTCCATAGTTTGGCTATTGTGGACATTGCTGCTATAAACATTGGGGTGCACATGCCCCTTTGGATCACTACATTTTTATCTTTGGGGTAAATATCCAGTAGTGTAATTGCTGGGTCACAGGGTAGCTCTATTTTCAACTTTTTGAGGAACCTCCATACTGTTTTCCAGAGTGGCTGCACCAGCTTGCATTCTCACCAACAGTGTAGGAGGGTTCCCTTTTCTCCACATCCCACATGAGGGATTTCTAAAGGACCCGTGACCAAGAGGGTTGGGGCTGGGACCTGGCATGGGTTAGAGAGCAGGAGAAAAAACCCCTTCTTTGGTGGATTCTATCAAGACTCATCAATTTATCGAGTTTGACGCTCTTTAGAAAAACATCCCAGCACATTTTAATTTTGATTTAATTTTATTTTGTTTCACAACATTATTCTTATTTATTCATTTATTTTTAACTTCGTTCTTATAAGCTCATTAACTTTACTTGGTTTTTCTTTTTTTTTTTTTCCTGTTTTCTCTTTTCTAAGAGTAACCAAAACTAATTCCCCACAAACAAAACAAAAAACCAAGACGAGCTGAAAGTCTGGGATGGTTAAGCACGGTTTAAGCGTCCCCACAGTGATGGCTGTCCTTTCTTCCTTCTGCGTGTTAGCTGCGGACTTTGGGGGTGGGGGCAAGATGTGATAGTTGAATTTCCAGTCAGGTATCATGTCCAAAATTGAGAGAGGATTCATTTTATATTAAACTGGTGTTGATAGAGGTACTGCAGAGTCCGGATTAATGGAGTCCTAGCTCGGGAATGATGTGGATTCTTTGTCATTAACCAACAGTAGGGAGGCAGAAGACCAGGTGGGTTTGTTGGCTTCCATTGGCCAGCAGCTCCCTGGTGGTCAGGCCCCGAGGGGCAGTGGCCTCGGTGGAGACTCGTCTGGACGCCTCTTCCTTCCCGCTGCTGTTGACAGAGCTGCAGGGACCGAACCTCACAAATGCCCCATGGCCGACAAAAGGATGTTTATTTTTTCTTCCCAGCTGTTTGAATCAAATCACCTTGTGCTTCGTGAATAGCTGAGTTAATAGGGGTCAAACCGTGGGCTCTTTCCCCCGAGTTCCAGTCTTCCCATCCCTGTCCATTGGCCATCCTGGCATCCCATTCACCTGTCATCCCTTCAGCAAGTATTTACTGAGTCCCTACTGGGTGCTTGGTGCTGGGTGCTGGGCTAGCCTGAGGGATAAAGTCTGGAACAGTATTGGCAGGGCTCAGGTGGGACTTATGTGGGAGCTGGGCAGAGAGTCCACCAACAAGCAAACTGATGAATAGCTAATTCCAGTGAGGGGCACATTTTATGAAGGACAAGCAACAAGCAGGGTGAGGGAACAGAGGGGGATGTGGATGAGGTGAGGGGATGATTTGCAGGGTGGGTGGTTGGGGAAGTGCTTTCTGAGAAGGCCGTAGTGCCTCAGCTGGGGGCTCCCTCGTGACACTTGGCAGTCACGGGATGCATTTTTGGTTGTCACAGCTGGGGAGATGGGAGAGTTCCTGGTCTCCAGTGGGTACAGCCCTGGGGTGCTGCTGGTCAGTGAACGTCCTGCAATGCACAAGACGCCCCTCTTCCCCAAGTATTACCCAGCCCTGAATGTCAACAGTGCTGCTAGGAAACCCTGGTAAGAGGTAGGAATAATAACAAGAAGCCAGACATGCGGGCACCTGGGTGGCTCAGTTGGTTAAGCGACTGCCTTCGGCTCAGGTCATGATCCTGGAGTCCTGGATCAAGTCCCGCATCGGGCTTCCTGCTCGGCAGGGAGTCTGCTTCGTCCTCTGACCCTATCCCCTCTCAGGTGTTCTCTCTCTCTCAAATAAATAAATAAAATCTTTAAAAAAAAAAAAAAAAAAAAGAAGCCAGACATGCAGCATCTACAAAAAAATCCTGGAAGAAATTTCCAGAAAGTGGGAACAAGCCTAAGCCCCTAAGGTGATATATTAGTTAAGGCAGTGCTGGTTATTGTCGAAGCCTCAAAGTCTCAGCAGTTAAATAGTCGGGGTTTATTTCTAAGCCAGGTGAAGTCTGAAATGGATGCTTGTGCTTGGAGGAGGGGCAGGTGCTCAGCTCCAAAGACTCGTTCAGAGCGAGGAATCCAGGTGCCACTGCCTTCAACACATAGGGTGCCCTGGATATCGGCACCCAGAGGCTAGGGAGGAGGGTGGGGTGGGAGTGAGGGGTTGCACTGGAGATTTTGAAGGACCAGGCCTCACTTCTGTCCTTGTTCCATTGGCTGGAGTGCTAGCTGCAAAGGAGGCTGGGAAATGGTGTGTAATGTGGGTCCCAGAGGAAAGAGAGGAGCTTTTCTGTGTTCAGCCAGCCAGGGTGGGGATGAGCTGGTGTGTTGGAAGCCCAGTGAGTTGTTCCCTAGAATGGGGTGGGGAGGAGAGGGGAGATGGGCAGGGGCCTCAGTTCAAGATGCAATGAGACAGACGTGCTCTGTTTTCTTAGTAATACTGACCCATGAGAGGTAGCAGGCATTGGACCCTGGCTGTGTACCCAGCCCTGGGCTAAGCCTCTTTCAATGAAAAGCTCATCGGATCCTCGCACCAACTCTCTCAGGTTGGTACTCTTTGAATCCCCATTTCAGAGGTGAGGTAAATTGAGGTTTAGAGAGGTTGTGTAACTTGCCCATGGTCACACAGCGAATGAAAGTTGGGTTTGGGGATTTAATCCCGGGCTCTTGGAGGCAGGGCTGGAGACCATAGGCTAGTGGTTTTCAAACTGGAGTGCACCTCAGAATCATCTGGAAGGCTTGCTAAAGCGCAGATGGTTGGGCCACCTCCATGGTTCTGCATTGATAGGTCCGGGGGCCCCTCAGAGAGGGCCATCTGTGTTAGATTCATTGTACTCCTCCCAGAGGGGCTTCCAGAACACCTTCTTTGGGCTGCACACAAGGGGAGTTGCGAGGGAGAAAACAGACTCTTTACTTTCCCAAAAGAGTTTACAATGTGGCAGAGAAAACAAGACATAAAACAGGGAACGTTAACAACCCAAGAGATTATAAATTCTCAGCATAATTATCTGGGTGCTGTTTCAGGCAGAGCACAATTAATCACCTCCGAAATGGTGCCAACTGTAAATATGGTAGGAGCTAAAAGAGGGAGCCGTCACTCCTGATCGGAGGGGATGGGGAAGGTTTGAATAAAGAGATCTTCGAGGCAGGCATCGAAAGAGTGGATTTCAGGTGTTTTTATTTTGGTTTATTTCCTTATTTATTATCTGTCTCTACTTACTAGAATGGAAGCTCTTTGGGTGTAGGATTGGAACCATCTTTTCCACCACCACATCCTTAGTTCCTCAAATCTTGCCTGGCATTTGTTAAACAAAGAATTCAATATGCGCAGGGACTCCTAAGATGCATTTATCGAGGAGGGTCCCCACACACAGAGAAAGATTTCCTTGATCGCATGCATTAAATAGAATGAGTATGGTTTTCTTTCTTGCAGGACTTGTCAGAGCCTTTAATTTGCAAACTTGCTTGGAGAATCTCTTCAGAGTGGGGAGCTGATATAGTGATATCCAAACTTATTAGACCATCAGATCTGTCTTTTCCATAGCACCTGTTGATGTGTTGTGGAGCAGTATTATCTGGCAGAGTCCAGTTTGGGGAATGTTCTATAGTGACCAGTGGTTTTATTGTGCATCTTCTCTCCCTGCTTCTCTCGCTTCTTCTACGTCCCACTCAGGCTCTCCCTCTGTGGTTTTCAGGGGGCGAGGGGACCTCCTGGTGGTCGGGTGTTGGGAGGAGGGTTTCTAAAATACAGGGCAGCTGTGAGTTTCCCGAGAGATCCGGGAAACATCTGCTTCATTTTCTCCTCCCTTGGTTTCTGGAGCCGGCGTGTGAGAATGATCAGCTGTCAGGTTTCATCAGGGCCTCGAAGCCTCCCTGTGGCACTGCGAATTCCCCACCATGAAAAGGAAGTGTCACAGTTGCTCTGGCCGAGTCTGAGTGGGGCTTGAGTGGAACAGGTTCGCATGACCCGCGTCCCCCCCCCCTCCCGTAATGGATCCTGACAGGGAAGGGGTGCAGGGGGAAGGTGGGTCACAGGCGTGGGGGGCCAGTCCACTCTGTTCTTGAGCCTCCGCCGATGTCTTTAAGCCTCCACAGGGATTAATTTGAGTTTCGATTCACGGAACACTAGAGCCTGAATATGATTTAGAAGGAGGGTGAATTGCTGACACCTGCTATATAATGAGGAGGAGCCTCAGAAACATTAGCTGAGTGGACAAAGCCGGTCACAAAAGGCCACATCCTGTATGATTCCGTTTCTGGGCAAAGTCCAGAAGAGATGAACCCACAGAGGCAGAAAGCCGATCGGTGGTTGCCAGGGGCTGGGGAAGAGGGGTTGCGGAGGGGCTGCTACTGGGTATGACGCCTCTTTTGGGGTGATGGAAAGGTTTTGGACCTAGATAGAGATGCTGGTTGCACAGCACTGTGACTATAAATACCACCATGTATCCATGAAAATGGTGAATTTTATGTTATGTCAATTTCACCTCAATTAAAAAAAAAAAGTCCTTAGTCTGACTCTGTCCATGTAGAGGGTGGGACATGGAACCCGACAGGGATTTGGGGATCCAGTCTGGACTGGAACGGGATGTCTCACTCCAGGCTACAGTTATAATGACCTGGGGAGCCTTTAAAACTCTGGCTGCCTGAGCTCCACCCCCAGAGCTGATGTAATTGGTCTTTGGTGGGGTCTGGGCAGCAGGAAGCAGGGATCAGAAAATGTGGCAGGTAAGCAGCAAAACCAGGGCTGGAGCAAGCATCTCCTGAATCCCACCCACCATCCGTGTTCTTTCTTTATACCCAAACATCCCTCCTGAGTCTCAACTCTTAGGAAATGCCAGACATTTAAAACAGTGCTCCTCACGTTCAAATGTGCACGTGAATTGCATACGGGGAAGGGTCGGCTTCAGCAGTTTCATGATGGGGTGTGAGATCTGCACGTGTTACCAGCTCCTAAGTGATGCATGCTGCCCCTGGTCCCAGGAGCACACTTAGCCAGGGTCTGAAATGCGAAGAAATCAACACAGTTACAATTTGGGTGCAGAGATCTTTTTTAAGCCCACCTAGCACAAGGCAATCATTGAGTATGAAGCTCTCTTGTATGCCCTCTGGTCATTTAAACTCATTTAATCCTGACACCAGTTCTATGAAGTAAGTTTTTCTTTTCTTTTTTTTTTTTTTTAAAGATTTTATTTATTTGACAGAGAGCGGCACAGCGAGAGAGGGAACATAAGCAGGGGGAGTGGGAGAGGGAGAAGCAGGCTTCCCGCTGAGCAGGGAGCCCGACGCGGGACTCGATCCCAGGACTCTGCGATCATGACCTGAGCCGAAGGCAGACGCTTAATGACTGAGCCACCCAGGCGCCCCAATAAGTTTTTCAATTGTCCCCATTTTGCAGATGAGGACACTGAGGCTCAGAGGCAGGAGTAACTTGCCCACACTTGTACAATTAGCAAGTGGAGTCTGTACTTTCAACCTCTACCCTTCTCTGCCCCCAGAGGAGTGACTGGGGAGGGCCAGCCCTGCACATCTTGGCCCAAGATGGTTCCAAGATGGCCCTCTGATACTCAGAGTCCAAACTGAGCACAGCCTAGCTAGTCCCCGCAAAGGTGCGTGTGGGTTAGGATTCAACAAGTAGGTCCCCTAAATTAAGAGCTCTTTGATTGGCGTCATTGGGGCTTCCCACCTGTTTCTGATGAGGTGAACTCCAGATGTCTCGGGTTGAGGATAACCAGCTCATCTGGGTTTGCCTGGGATTTTCCTGGTTTTAGCGTAGAGTCTTAGGTCCCTGGAGATCAATGCTCCCCCTCCAGTTTTTGGCTAACCGAGATGACCGATCCCCAACTTAGAGTTCAGGAGTTCATTTCCAGCTTCGGAGGATGCTAGGTTGGCCGAGGCCAGCAGGGCCGGATGTCTGAAGATGCCCCTGATGATTCCCACTGGTCCTACTAAATAGCTTTCACCTTTTCCAACTATGTGCCTTTGGACCTCCCTGGCCTTGATCTGTGATGGGAAGGAGAGCAACTTAACGTTTTTGGAAGCACCTGTTGAAGGACGCAACTGTGATTTGAGTTCCCGGTAAGAACCCAGAATCAGTGAAAGACTTAAAATATTGCTAAATATGTTGAAGGATCTTATGATTGACTGCAGGAAACACAGCACTTGTTATCTTGAAGGCTGGTTCCTTGATGGGATGGTGGGAAGGATCTGTCTTTCTCGGGGAGGTAGCGATGGCCGGAGCAACATAATGATGGAGAGAAGATGGTAATGATGACTTTGGCCACCATTTACCGAGCACGTGGTGTAAGGTCTCCAGACGGACTGTCCGTGTGCTGGGGTCCGCAAACTTTTTCTTAAAGGACCAGACAGGAAATATTTTTGGTTTTCCAAGCTCTACGGTCTCTGTTGTGGCTCCTCGCCTCTGCCGTCATAGGGTGAAATCGGCCATAAATAATACATAAAGGAACGAATGTGACAGTGTCCTAGAAACATCAAATCTACAACAATAGGTGGCCTGCCCTCAGGCTTCAGTTTGCCAACCGCTGGTGTGGTGGAAAGAACACTGTCTTTGGGGGTCAAACCTAGGTTCCAGATAGAGCTCTGCCCCTTCCTAGCAGTGGGACCTTGTCCTTTTTGCGCCCCAGCATGCTCATCTGTAAAATGGGGACAGGGATGGGCCCATCTCACAGATTTGCAGTGGGGATGAATGCATGTCCGGAGGGCTTGCATCGTAGCAAATACTTACATATAAGCTCCCCGGTGTGGGGCGGGGTACACAGAGGCAACAGGCACCTCTTTCAGAAACTGTGGCAACAAGATGATGATCTTCGTTGTCCAAACTCTCTCCCCAGCCTGGCCTGCAGACTCTACCTCTCCACTGAGTGCGCTCCAGCTCTGGGAGGGACGACTTGTTCCTTCCCCCAGGTGTTGCTTAATGAAGGAGAAGCTCGCGTCCTTCCCTCGTTGTTTTCATACCCAATAAATCACCCTGACAAGGGCTTGTTATTACTTAACTGTACATTGTTTCCGCAGTTGCTGGTAGGAGTGGGGAGGGGTGCAGAGAAAGGCATCATTTTACCTGCAATTGCTTCGAAAATGGAAATATTTTTTTTTTTGTGAATTAATATTCATCAGATAGATCAGGTAAACATCCAGTAATGACAATGTGCAGGCGATTTATCAATTCCGGCTTCACAGTGCAATTATCAGTCAAATGGCATGGAGACACTGTAATGAAGCCTGCCTAGAAAATCCCATTTGCTCCCAGATTGGGGGTGTGTGTGTGTGTGTGTGTGAAGATCCAGTTTTTACTTTTATATGAAGAATGATACCTCTTGTCAGTGCTGGGGCTGGGAGTCAAATGTTACTCCCTCCTGAGCCTCAGACCTGAATTCAGAGATGCAGTGGGCCTCCTGAGGTTTTCTGGGAAAGAGTGAGGGGAGAAGAGGGGAGGAGAGGGCCCCAATTAATGCCCCCACCTGCTGTTTCAGCTGCCGTGCTCAGAGATCATCCCATTCCCGCTGTCGTCCTCACACAAACCCGGGACATCCGTGCTATTATTACTGTTATGATTATCGTCCCCATTTGACAGATGAGAAAACAGAGTCTCAGTGTGGAGAAGGTGCTTGCTTGCTGTGATAGCAGAATAATGGCCCCCAGATATGTTCACATCCTAATCCCTGGAACCTACGACTATGGTGCTTTACAGGGCAAAGGGCCCTTGCGCACGGGATGAAGTTAAGGATCTTGAGATGCAGAGATTATCCTGGGTTATCCAGGGGACCCCGTGTCATCCCAAGGGTCCCTGTAAGAGAGAGAGGGAGGCAGGAGGGTCAGGGTCGGAGAGCCGGATTGCAAGGTGGACGGCGTTGGTTTAGAAAGGGAAGGAAGGGCGGGGGGTGAGCCAAGGAGTGCAGGGTCCTCAGGAAGCTGGCAAAGGTAATGAAGCTGTGCTGCCCTGAGCCACTGAGTTTATGGTGATTTGTTACAGCAGCGGTGTACCTGCCTGAGGGGACCTGGCTGCCACGTGGGTCTGCTCAACACCCCTTCTATTACCTTCTGTTACCCTTTCCTCCGGGGCAATTTCCATGTAGGAAACTCAGATCGAGTAAAATTCTTCCACCCCAGGGCCCCTCAGGAGCCCCACACAGGTGCTTAATGGCCTTTCCTCAGCTAGAGGCACTTCCTGCCCCCCAGACCCTCCCCGGACCCTCCTCACCCCTTCTCCACCCGGTTGGATCTGCTTTTCTCCAGCTGAGTGGCCGGTGGGGCTCAGCCTCCCCAGTTCCGCAGGGGCGCGCACCCAGGCCTCTGTGACTCTTTGGTTTATGCTTTGGTAATCAGGAAGAGCAGGTGAGGAAGCCACCCGCAGAGCTCCCTGCGCCCCAGGGCCAGGCACGGGTGAGGGCCCCGTGATGCCCCTGGGACAGCCATCTTGGTTCCTAGTTGCTGTGACCCTCCAGTGTGGTGTCCAGCAGGCCCCACTGGACTTCCGTCCCCTCTTTATTCCTGCCTCTGCCCCAGGTGAGCTGTCAGCCCCCAGAGCTGTGTAGTTGCACGTGGTGCCTGGGGGCATGTGATGCCTGAGGCCCTTCAGAAGGGTTGCTGCCCATGTGTACCCACGCTTAGGAGATGGCCTTGGGATATTTCTCCTATGTCTCCAGGTAGAGCCAGCTGCGGGAGGTAGAGAAGTTCGGTGCCTCTTAGGCGCTCCCTGGACTCTTAACAATCATCACTACTTACTTATTCAACGCTAAGAGCCAGGCATCACCCTCAGCCCCGGGTGCTATTGAAGGTTAGAAAACGGGCTCAGAGACGTCAAGTGCCTTGTCCAAGGTCACACAGCTCGGAGGTGGGCTGTGTTGATCAGCAAACACTGATCTGCTTGATTCCTGATCCCAACCAACCCTCTGAATTTTGCGTTTAGGACAAATGAGGCCAACGATGGCTCATCACCTATGATTTATTTTTTACATTTGTTTCTTGTGGCAAAATACACATTATGTCAAATTACCATCTTAGCCACTTTCAAGTGTACAGTTCAGTTCAGTGGTATTAAAGACATTCACAGTGTTGTGCACCCATCACCACTGTTTTTCCCAAAACTTTATTATCACCCCAAACAGAAACTCTATATCCATTAGGCAATAACTTGCCGTTCTTTCTTTCCCAATCTCTGGCTAATCTATTCTACTTTCTGTGTCTGTGCATTTGCCTATTCTGGTTACTTCATATGCCTTTTTTGCAACTGGCTTATTTCACTTAGCATCATGTTTTGCAGGTTCATCCATGTCAAGGCATGTGTCAGCTCTTTGTTCTTTCTTATGGCTGAGTCCTAGTGCATTGCATGGATACCGCATGTTATTTATCCTGTCATCCCTGGATGGAAATTTGGGTCCACTTCCTGGCTACTGTGAATAAAGCCGTCAGGAACAATGGTGTCCTGCCTCATGCTGCCCACAGCACCTCGTGCTTCCAAGCACTTACTCCATTATACGAAGTTCCGTCTTTTCATGAGTCATGATTGAGGTGAAATTCACATAACATAAAATTAACCATTTAAAGTGAACAATTCAGTGGTATTTAGTACATTCACAATATTGTGCCACTGTCACCTCTGTCTAGTTCCAGAACATTCTTATCACCCCAAATAAAACCCCACAGCCATTCCCCATTTCCTCACCGCCCCCAGCCCCTGGCAGCTACCGATCCTCTTTGTCTCTCTGTAGATTTGCCTCTTCTGGACATTTCACATAAGTGGAGTCATACAGTATTTTCCTTTTGTGTCTGGCTTCTTTCGCTTAGCATGTTTTCGAGGTTCAACCATGTTGTGGCTGGTGCAATGCTTCATTCGTTTTTTTTTTAAGTTTTTAAAAAGATTTTATTTATTTGATAGAGAGAGACACAGTGAGAGAGGGAACACAAGCAGGGGGAGTGGGAGAGGGAGAAGCAGGCTTCCCGTGGAACAGGGAGCCCGATGCGGGGCTTGATACAGGACCCTGGGACCACGACCTGAGCTGAAGGCAGACGCATAACCGACTAAGCCACCCAGGCATCACCGGGCCGTCTTGGTTCTGCTCTCTGTTGAGTTCCCAGCCTCTGGTTCCAAACTTGACATACAGAAGGCACTTAGCAAATGCTTGTCCAGTGAGTGAGAGCGATGAATAAAGTGACCATAGGCTGACCTTCCTGCGCAGAGGGATTCTGGGCACTTTGGAGGCTGACCAGTGACCCCGAATGCCATTGGCTCTGTTGGCAAGTGGCTTGGATTGGAGATCTGTGGAAGGGGTCAGGTTGAGTTAAGTGGGGGTCAGCTAGGCATTACTGGCTCCATTTTATAACTGAAGAAACTGAGGTTTGGATTTAGGGGCACGTGCCTGGTGAGTGGCAGGGCTGGGATTTGAACCCAGGTCTGTTGGACTCTGAAGGGTGCACTCTTTGCCCAACACAGTGTGCTCTTTTGGGTAAACAGCTTCCCTCCCAGGAATGTAACACAGGTCTAGAAATTTGCAGACAGCTTATATCCCTTACACATCTCATCAGAAATGATGAGGATGATGCTTCAGTCCTTACTGTGTGGTCTTGAGTGATTTCCTTGCATTATGTGATTGAGTTGTCACTTATCACTATACTGGGTAGATATCATTTGCCCCAATTTACAGACAAGTAAACTGAGGCTCACACAATCCCTTGCTCACAAAGACCTAACTACCCAGAGGCAGAACTTATATTTAAACGTGGGCTTCCAACCCTGATCTCCATTCATCCTAAACCCATGTTCTCCTGCCAGCAGGCTGGCGTGGCCTCTTTCCTGCATCTTGGAGGCCGGTGTTTCTCTCGAGGTGCCGGGGGCGAATGTGAATATTCTGGATCACTCTTAGAGAGTCTCCGTGTCCTGGAAACCCAAACCTGGTCACGCCTTCCCCATTGTTCCAGCACTTCCACTTGGCACGTGGATCTCTGTGTGAAAAGGTGGCATTGTCTTCCAGAATAAGTGTCCCCAGGAGACAAGGGGCAGGGGTGGTATTGCTGGAAAGATGACACCCTGGACAAGTTGGTCCTCATCTCTTTTCTAAAAAGCCCAGAGGTTTTAAAACCCTGTGCCCGTAACCCCTGTGCAGGAGAGAAGCAACGAGTCCCAGTCTCCCAGGTACTTTCAACAGCAAGGGATGGATTCCCAGCCACCGAAGAATGATGAGTTCGTGTCCCTTTGCAGTGCAAGTCAGGATGACATGTCTGGGGTGGGGGGGGCATTTTTCTTCTAAAGCAAGGAAGCATGACACCAGCTCAGAATAAGGGACGCTCTTGTGGCAAATGCAGTCCCGGGGGGTTGGTAGAGCCGGAGATCAGTGCTTTGCTGTGGCCTGGGGACAGCTGTTCGCCCGCGGTGTTCTCTGATCCTGAGGGTAGGCTGCCTCAGTCTGTCCCCATCCGGCTGCCTCCTGACAAGAGCCCAGTAGGACAACGTCACCATCCCCAGCTCACAGTGAGAATGATAAAGGAGGAGAGGACTTCTGCCCCTTGATTAAAGTTGGTGTGTTTTCCCATCCCATTTAAAGTGACTGTCGTGTGTGTGTGTCGCGTGTGTTGACATGAGTATGTGTGTTGGTGTATGTGTGTGTGTGTATGTTGATGTGAGTGTGTGTGTTGGTGTGTGTGTATGTATGTTGATGTGAGTGTGCGTGTGCCTGATGCAACCCAACGTTCACCGTGGCGCCTTCACTTCCAAGACACCCGGTTATTTTTAGGGATGACGCACCCGACATCAAAATAACTGGTTATTTTTTACTATTGGGTGCATCAATCACATTATGACATATCCCAGCTCTGCAGAAACAGAGGCCAACCAGCAGCAAAGACATGGGAAAGATGCAGAGTGAGTCAGACGCTGGGGGACAAAGCCAGAGGGCCAGGGGCCACGGGGCCACGAGGGGCAGCTGATCTGACTTAAGGGACCAGGTTTCCTAACCAAAGCTCCCTTGGCGGAGGGCTTGCTGTGCGCCTGGCCCAGAGCCCAGCACTCCGCATGTCGGGTCCCAAGGACTCAGTGCAGGTGGCCTCTGAGATGGGGGCTCCCGTTATCTCTGTGGCAGGCGTGGCCACGGGGGCACAGAGTTCGGCAGCCTGCCGAGGGGTTGCCTGGAGTGTAACTGACTCCGTCTGACTCCAGAGCCCCCGTTCTTAACCACTGCTTCTCCTCATGTCTTATTGCGGGAACGTCGGTCCTGCCCCTTTCATTACATCCATGTGCCTACAAAACGGTCACTCCCTGTGGACACCGAGCCGTGCAGGTTATCTCTTGGCGGTGGAGAGAAGTACAGAGAGGGATGTGGAAAAGGCGTGTCTGGTTTATCCATAAGGAGCGGTCTAGCTAGGAGACAAAATGCCGATGGGTGCTTGGGCACGGTTCGCGCTTCTGGGCAGAGCGGTGAGACAGACTGCTGGTGTTTTGATCGGCGAGGCTCCCTTTCCTGCCTCCTCCCATCGGACACCCACTGGTCACACGTCCTGTCCAGATGTCCCTTGAGTTGATGTGTGTCCCTCCGCGCCCACAACCGCGGCTGGTCTGGCCGCCCTGGTCTCTCTGCTGGATTCCCTGCCAGTCTCTGGAAGGATCTTCCTGCTGTCAAGTCTGCCCTTCCTCCCTATCTTCTTCCTCCAACAGGCTGTTTGATGGGAGACCGGACTAGATCCATGTTTCCAAAACTGTATGCCATGGAATATGAGCTCTGAAAATACATTTGAGAAAGATGCAGACTACTCCTCTCCCTCCATTATCAGTCCAATTTCCCATCAAATGGATTTGTGGTGTTTTTTTGTTTTGTTTTGTTTTTGGCCTCTTACTCATTCATTCAGTAGATATTTGAGGACTTCTTATGTGCCAAGCTCAGATCTAGGTGGAAGAACAGTAAACAAGATAAAGTTCCTGCTTTTATGGAGCTTACATTCCAGTTGGGGGAGACAGACCGTAAATGAATAAACCAGAAAATATCAGAGAATGACTCAGTGCTTTGAAGACAATACAACTTTGATATAATAGGGAATGAGTGGGTGGGGGGCGCCCTGAGAAGGTGACATGTAAGCTAATGACCTGCAGGACAGGGAGCCAGTTCCTGAAGGATCTGGGGGAAGAGCTTCCCAAATAGGGACCAGCAAGTGCAAAGGCCCTGAGGTGAGTTGGTATATTAGAAGGGAAGAAGGCAGGCCAGTGTGGCAGGAGACAAGAGGGTGGGGGAAGACGCAGGGATGAAGAAGGAGAGATGGTGGCTGTGCCCTGATGAGGGAGAGACTTGTAGGCATGCCAGAAAGGAATTCAAATTCTAGGAATAATAGGGAGTCATTGAGGTTTACAGTAGAGGAGTGAGGATCCATTATCAGACTGTACCAGATGAGTTGTTGTTGGAGAGTGGGTTGTAGAGGAGCTGGAGGGGAGGCAGGGAGGCCAGCCAGGAGGCATGAGGTGATGGTACCTTGGACTGGCCAGTGGCAAGGATGACAGAGAGAGCAGGATTCGGGATGTGTATAGAGGTAGCATGAGGTCTACAGAGGGGCAGGAGGGACAGAGATGCATCAAGATGACTCCTAGGTTTTGGCCCCAAGCAGCTGAGTGATTGGCAGTGCCATGTACAGAGTTGGGGAGTTGTATGGGGGTGTGGCAGGGGTCCAGGGGTGACAATAGAGGGGTCCACCCAGGGCTCCACTTGAAGAGTGTGCCCCAGATAACTCCCTCCCTCCCAGGATTCAGCTAAGATGCCATCTCCTCCCAGAAACTCCGTCTTGAGCCACCAGATGTGCCACGTGTCTATGTGTGGACGAGGCATTGCACGCTCTGTCACAGTTGTCTGTCTGCGTGACTTTGACCCCAGCAGGGATGGGTGCCTTGTCTGTCTGCCGCACGGCCATGTCTCCAGGTACCTGACGCTTAGTACTTCTCCGTGAAAGTGAACAGAATCGATTACAGGAGAAGTCAGTGGAAGGGAGGGGCTTCCTCAAGAATATATTCCTGATATAAAGAGAGGGATTGGAGGATAGGAAGGAGGAGGGTCATGTAGTAGGAAGAGTCCCAAACGTGGTCTCAAATGATCCGGGTTCAAACCCCAGTTCCTCATCTTTCTACTGTGTGACCTTGGCCAACCACTCTAGCTTCTGAACCTTAGTTTCACCACCAGCAAGAAGGGCATCATGGTAGCTGCTGGGATAAATGAAACCGCATGAGTGAAAGTATCTACACAGTGCCTGGGAACGAGTAAGTCTGTGATTGCATTAGAACCCGAGAGGTCTGAGCACAGGCTGGCTGTGATTGTCCTCCCCCAATAATGCCATCTGGGTTTTCTCTGGCTGGGGAGGGCTTTGCAGGCTGTGTTTACATCCTTAAGGATCAGATTCCTTTTTTGTCTTCCCTCTTGACCTCCCATGAAGAAATGAATTATAAGGGCTTGGAGACTAATTCCAGAGTGAGCTGTATGAAGCTTTCTGACTTCAGGTTGGTTGAGACACTGAAAGGTCTTTATTTATTTATTTATTTATTTATTTATTTATTTATTTATTTATTTATTTGAGAGAGCGAGAATGAGAGAGAGAGAGAGCACATGAGAGGGGGTAGGGTCAGAGGGAGAAGCAGACTCCCTGCCGAGCAGGGAGCCCGATGCGGGACTCGATCCTGGGACTCCAGGATCATGACCTGAGCCGAAGGCAGTCGCTTAACCAACTAAGCCACCCAGGCGCCCTGAGACACTGAAAGGTCTTAAGCTCAAGGTCTGGATAAATGGTTTCCAAAGGAAGGTCGCTGGACCAGTAGCATTGGTACCATGTGGGGACTCATTGGAGGTGCAAAGTCTCAGACTCTACCCCAGACCGAAGGCATCAGAACCTTGGGGTTGGGCCCCACAATAAGTATTTTAACAACCCTCCAGGAGATCTGGATGCATGCTCAAGTTTGAGCTGGCCTAGAGCTTCCAGCCTCCCATACTTCTTTCCCTTTAATGGGGAGAGGATCAGAATGTTCAAATTGAGATCAGAGTTCTCTTTTAGTCCAGGTCATTTGAAATGTGCTCTGTAGAACATTAGTTTCACTCACATGTGGTGGAGATGATGTAATTTGGGTTACATGATCAATTAAGTTTGAAAGATGCAGAGGGTCATAGAGCTCAATTCCTATTGTGCAGGACTTATCAGAGCCTTTAAAATGCTAATATGCTTTGTGAATCTCCAGTGGAGGGGTATAGCATGCAGTCTTTCTCAAATGTATTTTCAGGACTCATATTCCATGGCACACAGTTTGGGAAACAGGGATCTAGTCTAGTGTCCCATCAAGTGGACAATTCTAGCTCTAAATTTATGGTTATTCAATCTTTCCTCCAAGGTATCTAGATACAGGGAGTTGTTGACTTTATGAGGCCATATATATATATATATATACACACATATATATATAATAATTTTTTTATTTTTTAGAGGGACTGTTAGTAACTGTTAGCATTTGCCTTAGACTAAGCCAAATCTGCCTGCCTTTAATTTCCTCCTGTGGGTTTTAGCACTGAGCCCTGGAACCACCTAGCATGGGGCTAATTCCTCTTCTGCAAGACAGCAGCAGAAAGACACCTGTTGATCCACTGTGTCTTCCTGAGACTCCTCTCTCATGTTTCCTATCCCACAGACATGGTCTGACTTTTGAAGCGAGTGAAATATTGGGAGATTACTTCTTTCAAATGGCTTCTTAGCCGCATGCGGTTTCACAGAAGTGTTACAAAGCACAAACATGTATCATTGAGCTGAGAGGTATTTTAAGAATCTTCTGTTGTAGTTTATCCCCATTCCATCTATTTGAGACAGATAATGGTCCAGCCTATTACTAAAGATCTGGGGAGATCACAGCCTTTCTCATTATGAAGTCCAGAAGTTTGGCTTATCTTAAAGCTCCTCATGACTAACCATGTGGTTGACTTACCCTTCTTGCACTTCACTTTGACTAATGAACCAATCGATTTGAGTGACTTCCTTTTTTTTCATTTGCCCATTTATTCCAATATCTTTGTGTGCTGGCCCTAGGCCAAGCCTCTACTAGGTGCTTCAGAGCCAAAGCTGAACCAGACCAATTTGATATGCGTGGACCTTACAGTCTCTAGGGAGAAGAACAATGATAAAATTAAAAAAAAAAACCCATAAATAACACCTTTAGAATTTGTGCTAAGTGGGAAGGCAGGCAATGATGGAGAATCACAAGGGGTGGAGACCAACCCAGATAAGGTGGTTAGGGAAGGATGCTTGATGTTGGAACTGAGAGCTGATATAATTGTAACCCACTGCTTTTGGTTTCTTTCTTTCCTTTTTTTTTTTTTTAAAGATTATATTTATTTATTTGACAGAGAGAGAGAGCACAAGCCAGGGGCGGGGGTGGCAGGTAGAGGGGGAGGGAGAAGCAGGCTCCCCGGTGAGCAGAGAGCCAGATAGATGGATGCGGGGCTCGATCCCAGGACCCTGGGATCATGACCTGAGCCAAAGGCAGATGCTTAACCGACTGAGCCACCCGGGCGCCCCTGCTTTTGGTTTCTTGATTCTATTTGATTGTATCATTATAATCAGGCTTAGATTATAAGGCCCCAGAGGGTGCGGACTAGTTTTTCATATTGTGCTTGGTATGAAGTTAGCCATTGTGGTTTTCACTCCCCTTCATAGTATAGCTGTCAAATGTATTATATCAATAAACACTGGAGTCGTTTTGGAGTATCTCCTGGACATTTGGAATATCTGTTGCGAGATTCTGAGTCTCCTCTGGAGAATATTGATTTTTGTTTGTTTGTTTTGTGTTGATTTTCTTAAGCGATCAGTCTGTTCGGTTCAGGCTGTACATTCTGTCTTGCCTTCTGTGGGTGGTGGTCCAGTGCCAGATCATTTCTCAAAGTTTTTGTGATGCTTCTTTGGGTTTGTTCTAAGCACATGCGGTGTTTCACACACAGAATTAAGGAGCTCTTTCCTTTTGGGGATCTCTTCCACACTCTGTGGCTCCCAGGGACTTCTTCCCCCCAGTTCTTCTGGCCAAAAGTTTTAGTCTCCTGCCCTGTTGCACGATTCTGAATGACTTGACCCTGTCCTTGCGGTGAAATGGTCAGAGAAAAGCCCATGGATTCTCCCTCCCATGATTCACAAAACATTGGTTCCTATTCCCGGTTCTTCTCTCCAAAGGGGATGGGTTTTCTCTTGGAGGCTTAAGTGTCTGTGCTATTTCTGTGTCATGTGAGTGCAGTTTTATGGCTCAGTTGACCTGGGGCAGGGCTGGGAGAGGGAAAAGAAGAACAAGAAAGAAAAAAAGATTCCCTTTACATTCTTGTGCATGCGGAGCCTCATTTTTTGGTCCTCTGCCCAGACAGCGAGGCTGCTCTGGGATGTTGGCTCCCCACACCCACCCAGCACAGCCTTCCTAGACTCTGCCCACTTTCCCAAGGTGAGCTAGGAATTGCAGGAAATGCACCATTGCCGTATTATTGGTCATTCTTCACATTTTTACCTCCCTCCCCGATTGCCCTGCTGTTATTTACGTTCTTTGAACCCTCAGGCAGCTACGTTTGTGTTTTTCCCAGAGTTTTTTGGCTGTCACCAGCGGGGAAGATTGTCTGCCAGATGGGTCTCCTTCATCAGTGCTAGAACAGAACTGGGGTGGGTATCTTAGAAATCTTGCCTCACTAGACGCTCAGAATAATCCTGGGAGGTAGGCCATACCATCCCCATTTTACAGGGGAGAAAACAGAGGCCAGAGAGATGAAGTCAGGATCTAAACCATCGTCATGCCACCTGGTGTCTTGCCTAAAGCATCTGCATGGCATTGAAGCTGCTTCCCCTGGGCACCTTGCCTCCCCTCCCCCCCCCCGCTAGGGGACCCTGGGGGTCAGGGGCCCCATGCCCCCTGTCCTTCATCTACAGGATGGGGGAAATCTTAGCATCTCCCTTGTGGCACCATTGCAAGGACTGGGTTAGGAAATCTAAGTCTTGGGAGTAGTATCTGGCCCGCGGGAGTTAACTCTCCCTGAAGGTCATTGTCACCGTTAGCACTTGTTCCGTGTACAGTGGGCACTAAACAGCCCAGCCACCAGCATACGGGAGCGCTCAGTCGATAATTTATTGAAATATTTATTGAGTTCAGTCGCTTGTGAAACCATTTTACCCTTAAGCACAATGGATTTGACTTTGTCGTTTCTATTTCAGAAATATGTTAGCATTTTTTGGGGGGGGGCCATTGCCCCTTTTGCTTCCCCAGCTGCTGACACTGTCCATATAGGGTGCCCCCCAGGGGGCCTGGGGGGCTGGTTCCTGTTCCTGCACTTTCCCCAGTTTTCTGCCATTTTATTTACTTATTTATTTATTTTTGGTCAGTTGAACTTCACTTTCTTCTTCCTCATGCCCCTCCACCACAAGAGGGGTAAGGAGGAGCTCTGGGTCCATATTTTGGCTTTTTCGCGTAATAGCTACATAGCTTAGACCAAGTAAAACTTAGGAGCCCCCCGCCCCACACACACACCCAGTCTCATCTGTACCTTGTGAATGATCGTTTCTACCTCACAGTGTTGCTATGAGGAATAAAACAAGATGGTATGGGCAAGGTGTCCACACGGCTCCTGGTGCATAGTAGGTCCTTAAAAATATGTTAGTTTCTTTTTGAACCGTATTAACGATCATATGAACAATAGCCAGAAGTTCCTGCTGGCAATGGGAGAGCAGTTTTTCCAGATCTGAGACAGGAGTTCTGGTCCAGATACAGGTGGCTGGAAGCTGACCGAGACTTCCAGCACCTTCCCGTGCTCACTCGCTCCATTGTAAGTGCTTCACAAATGTTTGTGGGATGAATACGCAACTGGACGGCTCAAGCTTGGTGCCTTATCTGCCAGCATCAGACTGCCCCCCCCCACCCCGGGGGTAGTCACTGGGGGTAGAAGCCTGTTACCCCGAGCATGAGCATCCGCATTGCTAATATCTAGCCATGCTTCTTTTCTGCTTGGTCTGTGATTTTTATCAGTGGAGAAGGTTTGATTACTGTTTAGACCTGGGGGGTGGGGGGTGGGGGGGACATTTTTAGTTTTGCATTTTTTGCTCTTTATCTCTGGGCTGGGCAACATCTGCTTTCAGAAATACCCTTTGGCAGCATCGTCAACATGGTGTTTGGGCTCCAGGGGCAGGCTGGGTGAGGGGAAGGTTAGGGGCTGGGGGGACGCACCCATGTGTGTTGGCCTCTTCCAGTTCAAGCCTGCAAACATTTATCGGTGCCGGTGTTGTGCC
>NC_138381.1:69297417-69340158 GCF_054177405.1 Leptonychotes weddellii
GTTCACGGTGTTGTATGATCCCACCACTGGCCGTCCCTCGATCTTGCTTCAATCATCTCAAACTGAAGCTTGACCCATGAAGCAAACCCAGCCCCTACTAACCTCCATTCTGTTTCTGAAGTTAACTACTCTGGATACCACATTTAAGGGGAAACCATGAACAATATGTGTCCTTTTGGCTTCTGGTTTGTTTCATTTAGCAGAATGTTCAAGGTTATGAGTGTCAAGGGTCATCTGGGTGATAGCATGTATCAGAATGTCCTTCCCTTTATGGCTGAGCGCTATTCCACTGCATGGGTATACTACGTTTTGTTGATCCTTTCATCGGTCATGGACACTTGGGTTGTGTCCGTCTTTTAGGTATTGTGAGGAATGTTGCTGTGAACACGGGTATACAAGTATCTGTTTGAGTCCCTGCTTTCTGTCCTCATGGGTCTAAACCTAGGCCTGGAATTGCTGGATCGTGGGGGTAATTCTATGTTTAACCTTTTGAGAAATGACATGAAATTTTATAATACATTTCATGGAACCCATTATTTCCCAAAAGGGACCATTTCAATGTGTAATCAATATAAAAATTATTAACAAGCAATTTTGCTTTATTTTCCTGCAAAGTCTTCATTTTAATGTGGTATGCAGAGTGTGAGCTCAGTGTGGCGGGAGAAACCATCCATCTTGTGGACCCAAGTGCCCTGTACACAGTGGGTGTCTAATCCGATGTATAGACAGCTTCCTGCTGCCGGGAACAGAATTCCTGCTAACAGTAGCAATGATAGTAAAAGTGATGGCAGGCTGTTCACAAGGCACTTTATTCATAAATTCTCCAAACAACCTTGTAAAGTGCGTACTTTTATCATTCAGTTGTAGATGTACAAACGGCAGCTCAGAGAGATCAAGCAACATACTGCAGGTCACACAGCCAGTGAGTGGTGGAGCTGGGATTCAAACCCGGCTGGGTTCTGTTGTCCTGTGGCAAGGAGTTATCTCAGGAAGTGCTAAACCTAGATGTCTTGGAGAAGCCCCCTGGTGCCCAGGGAGGTGTCTGCCGTTGTTAACAGGGGTGAAGGATAATAAAAGTTTACCCAACACCCTTTTTCCTGGAGGCATCCACATTTCTCTCTGCCTCTGGGTCAAGACTGTGAGTATAAGTTGAAAAAATTTACCTCCTGCAGCACCAGGCTGCAAACCTTCACAAGCATTGTCCCTGGAGAGGGCAACTGGGAGGGAAAACAAGGCAGATGCTGGCCCTGCTCAGTCCCCGTGGCGAGGGAGAAGACAGAAGGATTGGGAAAAGCTGCTCCCCAACTCACTTGTCTGGAGATAAAAATAAGGTGCTTTGCAGCACGTAAGGTGATCTAATGCTGCTTTCAGCTTTCTTGAATTTGCCAACACAAGAGGTTAGAAAACTAATATCATGCCTGTCACTCAAAGGGAGGTGAGTTCTGGAATTAGAAGAATCTCAGAGGTCATCTTTTCAAACGTGGCTTCTCCCGGTGTGGACTCTTTCCTGCTATGTCCCTCAGAGCTGAGCCGAGCCAGATGGGCCTCCCCAGCTTCTACCTCCTTCTCCTTCCTCAGAGGCCCATGGGTGGGGCAGCCCATCCTTTTGCAGGGAGCTGGAGGGGGGCAGAGGCATGCTATTTCTCAGAGGATGCAGAGCCAAAGGGAGACAGGATCGAGATAAGGACATCTTCCCACCTGCTTTCTTGGGTCACCAGACCTTTATTTCTCAAGACTTTATCTGTGCAGGACAACCCCAGGCATGAATGGAATTTTGGCTAGGGCAAAGCATTTCCCACCTCATTTCTTGCCTGAGTTCAGGATGGGTGGTACAAATAATAGCATCAATTATGGCAGTTAGGATTTATGGGTGTTCAAGAATGGATTCATTCCCCAAATATGTATTGAAGGAACATATCATTTATGCACCATGAAAAAAATATCTGTATTTATTAAATTTATTCCCAGCTTCATTTATAACTGACAAATAACATTTCATAGGTTTAAAGTGTACCATGTGATGATTTGATATACACATATGTTGTAAAAAAATATCTGTATTTGTTTATCTCCAGGCACTGTGCTTGGTGCTGGGCAGTACAGTGGTAAGAAAGCCTGGGTCCCTGCCTTCTCAGACCTCGTATTTTAGTGGGAAATACAATGATAAATAAACAGATAAATCTAGTCAATCCTCATCATTCTTGAATTCCATATTTGCAGATTCTTCTACTTGCTAAAATGTATTTGTACCCCCCAGATCAATACTTGCACATGCAGACTGGTGAAAAATTTGAGTCATCTGATGCTTATGTCCTCAGCTGAGGTCCAGCAAGGTGAAATTCTGCCTTCTTGTTTCAGCTCTCATAGTATGAACAAGAGTCCTTTTGGTGTTCTTGAATTTAGTGCCATGTTTTTCACAGTTTCTGTGTTTTTTTGTTGGTGATTTCACTGTTTAAGACGACCCCTGAGCACAGGGCTGAGGTGCGGTCCGATGTTCCTGAGCACAAGAAGGCTACCATGTGCCTTATAGAGAAAAATACATTGTTACGGAAGTTTCGTTCTGGCTTCATATCACAAGTGGTAGTGCTGTTGGCCATGAGCTTGCTGTTAATGAATCAACTATATTAAACAAGATGCCTTTAAACAAAAACCCACATAAAACAAGATGACATATGGATCCATTGACAAAAATGTGACAGAGGCTTGTAGGAACCTAACCTTGTATTTCCATGAGGAACAAAGGTTCAGTATTTGCAGCATCTTTACAGAATGTAATGACCGTGAATAACAAGAATTGACTACATACCAAAATAATCCCACTGAATGGGGAGGGTGTGAGGACATGAAACGGGAGGAAGGGGAGGATGGCAAGGAGGAGGGTGGAGGTGGTGACCAATGATGATGAGCGCTCAGCATTGTGGGAAGTGGGGGCAGGGCCATGCTGGAGGCTGCGTGGATCCCAGGAATCCTGATGTTGGTCGGATGCACTCTGCAGTCTCCTCTGCCCGCCATCCACATTGGGCTGTTTAGAGCTACCTTGTGATGCTGATGGTCGGTGAGGTTCAGAACATGGTTCCAACGAGACTGCAGTTACTACCAAGAGCTTGGATGTTGAAGATGGTACCCTGAATATCGCCTTTCTCCTCGAGCCCCTAAATCTGGTGAATTGGGGCTTCAGCACTTACAGGGCTTGCTGCTGGCCACTCTCTCAAACTCCCTAACCACAAAATTCTCTGGGATGTGTTTTATTACAAAATTCCCCATGTAGATTCTAACTGTGATATTAACCAGGAAGGCTTGTTTTCAGTTGAAAATGCCCAACAGATGGTCACAGCTGCTCTCTTCATTCTGGAGGCAGGAAGCAGCCCAGTCACACTTTTAATTGTTCTTGACAATGAAAACACTGAATGTTGTCAAAGAGTATTTACACGGTAGAGGCAAAACACCATGGGGTTTGGCGTGGGATAGACCTGGAACTTTTTAGATGGGTGGGCATAGGGAAAGTCCCTGCCCGTCTCTGAGACTCAGTTTCTCCATCTGAAAGATGGGGCGGGTAATACGCTTCTGCTTAGGTGGCTGTGAGGATTAATTCAGATGTGCTGTAGGTCATGTGGCAGCCAAGAGAACATGCTCTGGGGTCAGACTACCAGAGTTTAGATCTTGGCCTTGGGCGAGTGTTTCAACTTTTCCAAGTCCTGATTTTCTCACCAACCCAACAGGATTGTTAAAGAGAATTAAATGCAGTAAAGCATGAGGATGAGAGGGAGTGTGGCCACAGTAAGCACTTGGTGAATGTTAGCTATGGCCATTATGAAAAACGCTTTGTTAAATGCTGATTGGGATGGCAATCATCATCATCAAAGAAAAATAAAAGTTGACTAGGATGTGTAGATATCACACTGCTGGTGGGAATGTGAGATGATGTAGCTGCTGTAGAAAAGTTCAGTGGTTTCTCAGAAGGTTAAACACAGAATTACCACAGGACCCAGGAATTCTACTCCTGGGTATATCCCCCAAAGAACTGAAAAGCAGTTGTTCAAATACTTGTAATGCAGATGTTCATAGCAGCACTGTTCATAATAGCCAAAAGCCAATAAAAGTCCATCAGCTGATGATCAGTTAAATGATAGGTGGTCTAGTCTTACAATGGAATATTATTCAGCCCCCAAAATGGAATAAGATTCTGATACACGCTACACCATGGATGAACCTTGAAAATATTATGCAAAGTGAAAGAAGCCAATCACACAAGGTCACGTATTGTATGACTCCATTTATGTGAAAGATCCAGAATAGGTAAATCCAGAGAGACAGAAGACAGATTAATGGTTGCCAGGGGCTGGGAGAAGGGGGGCGGGGAGAGGGAGTGGCTGCTTCATGGGCATGGGATTCTCTTTTGGGGTGATGACAAATTTTTGGAATTGATAGAGGCAACATTGTGAATGTACCAAATGCCACTGAATTCTGCACTTTAAAATGGTTAATGTGAAGTGCAGCCTGGTTTTCAGGGAAAAAGAACTTTGTTAGAACAGGAAAGCTCCCCTGAATTTCATGCCTGAAGGTTGACCTCACTGGATCTTTTGGTGGGTAATAAACTTGCAAATGCTGTAGAGAGCAGGGCCTGAGAGGCATTACTGGGTCAGAGCCCAAGCTCATAGCCCCATCCATTCTCCTAGATGACCTGCACAGACTGGGGTCAGTGCATTTGTTTGGTTCTGCTTGGGGACACCGGGGTTGGGGAGAACAGTGCCCAGCGGAACCCACAGCTCGGCCAGATGCCAAGCTCATTAATGAGGTCTTAGATTAAGATTCTTGCCAGTGTTGAATTGCTTTGGCAACTGTGTTTTTCATTTGTCCTTATTTGCTTCTTTTTGCAAGTACTACTAGAAACTTGAAATTCTTCCTGGGCTTCATCAGGTTTCACTCTTGCAGGAACTGTGCCTAAAATGAGTGTCCTATTTGACTTTGGAGGGTCAGGCCTAGAAGGTCTGTGTACAATGGTTCAGCCTTTTGAGGGCTTTCTGGATGTTTTTCTCATTTCTGGAGGGTGTCGTGGAAAGCCATAAAGGTGAGGGATGCAGACCTGGACTGGAAATCCCACTCTGCCACTTACTAGCTGTGTGATCTTGGGCAACTCAATCTCTCAGATCATCTTCCACTACCTCCGCTATGAAATGGAGATAAGAGCAGAATTTTCTTCCCCGGGTCTGATGAGGATAATGTGAAGTTATGCATATAAAATACTTAGAGCACTATCTGACACATAGTGCTCAATAAATAGTAACTGTCATTAGTGTGAATAATGATTGTTATTGTTACTTTTTTTTTTCTTTACCCATGACTCCAGTGAAACATTTTCAACCAACATCTAAAAGTTCTGTTTCTTGCCACAAACTTAGGAAGGTTAAAGGAAAACTTTTTGGTTGTTCCCCCAATGACTTCAATCTAATCTATTCAGCCAACATCTAAAAGCTGTATTTCTCTTAGGAAGTTGTAAGGATTCAACTAACAAGTGCTTTGAAATAGTCACGAAAATTACAAGCAGCGGTGATGCTGAAATTGCAGGCTTTCCCATCTGCCTCTGAAGGGCTGAAGCATCTAGGCTTTCTGATGCTGGCTCTGAAATCCAGGCAAGTTCGAAGTCACACGTTTGCCTGTTTATAAAATTTTAATGGGAAGGGACAAAGAAGTTCGACACTTGCCTAGACTTTCTGAAAGCATTTTCTCCCTCGAGAGTGGCTTTTATTTCTTTGTCCCTTATCGCAGAATGTTGAAAGAAAAAGCCTTACACCTTGAAATGTCTTTAATCAATCCTCAGACCTTTCGTTTCTTAAAACCTATTCCCTTCTCCCCACCCATTTCAAGACTTGAAATAAAATGATTTTCCAGAAACGGATGACAAGATAGCAAGAGCCACGATTAATAACCCCCAGAGCACCTTGGTACCACACCTTCCCTATTTAAAATGAAAAATTACCCTTTTCCCTCAGACTTTATTAAAAAGAGGATCAAAAGAGAGAGGGGGAAGAGTTGATATAATACAGCCCATCAGTGAAAGCACTTCTGAAGCCTCGGCAGAGAGAAGACGAATCCGTGTCAATTGAGCAGCTCGCAATTTGGTTAATGAAATGAGGCACTTGGCTTCTTCATTCCCAAACTTCTGATTTTGAAATGTGGGGGTGGAGAGGAAGAGTAATTGATGGAGAGGGGAATTTGCAGGGGTCAAGCTCACTCTCTTTTCATCTCTCAGACTTAAAACAACTTTATGGCAAGGATTCTTTGGGGGGGCACCTCGATGCTTCCTTGAACCTGGTGGGGGTAGGGGTGTGTGTGTGTGTGTGTGTGTGTGTGTTTGGAGGAACTTTTAGGCTTTGGCGGTGGTGGGGGTGGGCGGTGGGTCCCGGCTCAATGACAGGATGTCATGTGACAAAGAGGGAAGATGAAGGTATAGGTTTATTACCCACTATGGGACGTTAGCCACGTCCTGTCACTCATCCAGAGCTCATTTAGAAGATGGGTCAATAACACCTACCTGACAGGGCAGGTAAGATGAGCACTGAATCCCGTGAGTCTGGCAGGTGCCCTCCAAATATATCATGACTCCCCAGTCTGTAGTCAGTAAGTGTCCTTGGCTCCTGGCTGAGGGCTGTGTTCATTTCCTAGGGCTGCCCTAACAAAGGACCACAATGCAGGTGGTTTTAAACAGCAGAAATGTATTTTCTCATAGTTCTGGAGGCTCCATATTTCAAGCCAAGGTATGGGCAGGGCCAAGCTCCATCAGGAGGCTCTGGGGCAGAAGCTGTGCCAGGCCTCTCTCCTAGCTCCTGGGGCTTGCTGGTAATCTCTGGTGTTCCTTGGTTAGTATCTGCATCTCTTCGATCTCTGCCTCTGTCTTCACATGGTCTCTCCTTTGTGTCCTCATTTTCTTATAAGGACACCAATCATTGCATTTAGAACCACCCTCCCCCCATCTGGGGTTCCCTCATCTTAACTTGATTATATCCGCAAAGAACATTTTAGCAAATAAGGTCCCATTGACGGGTGCTGAGGGTTAGGACTTGGCATGTCTTTTTGGTGGATACAGTGTAATTGCAATAAGGACTCATTCATTGGCTTTTTTGCTTCATGGGTTTGCTTTCTATAGGGCAAGGTCGGGGATGTGGTCACTGAATGCAAGTGGATTTATATGCTTATCTCATTTAATCCTCCCCGCTATCGTGTGAAATCGATGGCTTTATTCCCATTTTACATGAACATTTATGCAACATTGGCCACGTGCCAGAGATACGCTAACTGCTCTCCTTGCATTGTCTTATTTAATCTTCAGACCGGTCCTAGGGGGAAGCTCTGCTGTGATTCCTGTTTTACAGGTGAAGCAGCTGAGTCACAGCAAGGCAAGGTCAGAGCCAATTAACTTCTAAGCACCATGTTGCAAAGTTCAGGGGTTTGGCGCATATAAAAACTCCTGCTTCCTTGCTCTGCGTTTGTTTAGAATTAGTTTTTGTTCTTTCAGTTCAGAAAGTGAGTCTTCCAAACACGGAGCTGTCTCTCTTCCTTCTGAGGGAGCCAGGCAGTGCGTGATGTGCTCATTACCTCCCCTCCCTGACCTGTAATCTAGGGCCATGGGATGGATGTCTGCTCTGGCGACTCAGGGATCCGATGGGAGAGGAGACAGAGGTGACTCTTGGATGGACTTGGGAGGTTTTCGAATCTCATGAACCATTTCCTCAGTCTAGAAAAATAACTTCTTCCTGAGGAGTGATCTCAGGACCCCCAGGGAGAGGAAGGAGCCGAGGGGGAGGTTCTGCTGCATCCCTTGGCATTTCCCGCTTGTTGTCCCACAGGAAACTTAGGCTCAGCCTGTGTGACCCTGAGTTCTCCATCTCCTTTGTGCTCCGTTTCCTTCTCCCGTGTCTCCTCTCACTGTGATCAGTGCCACGAGCCACTGTGTGACCCAGGCTGGAGATCAGGAGGTCAGCCTTGGCTTAGTGTCATGCTTAAAGATGGGGACTGCAACCCCAGCTGTCCTCCTAGCTGTGTGGTCTTGAACAAGTCATTTAATGTCTCTGTGCCTCAGTTTCCTCATCTATAAAATAGAGTGATGCTCCCCTACTACTAGGATTGTTGTGTAGCTATGTAATTTTTTACATGTAAATTACACATCAGTGTCAGGAACTAGTAAGTTCTCAGTAAATGCTAGCTGTTTTTTTCTCCTCTGCTTGTGCCCAATCCCCTTCTCTTCATCTTTGCTGCCACAACCCTGCCCCAGGTTCTCATCATCTCCCATCCACATGCCTTCAGTGGCCTCAGGCTTGCTGCTGCCTTTGACCTGTCCAATCCTTTCTCCATGCTCTGGCCAGCTACAGCTTTCCTCAATGCTCATCTGATCGTGTCCCTTCCTTACACACAGTGGGTCTTGTTGAGCAACAAGAATGGATGCCTATATATGAAAAGATGCTCATCGTCACTTATCACCAGGGAAATGAAAATCAAAACTATAATGAGCTATCATCTCACACCTGCCAGAATGGCTAAAATCAACAACCACAAGGAACAGCAGGTGTTGGCAAGGATGTGGAGAAAAAGGAACCCTCTTGCAGTGCTGGTGGGAATGCAAACTGGAGCAGCCACTCTGGAAAACAGTACGGAGGTTCCTCAAAAAGTTAAAAAGAGAACTACCCTAGGATCCAGCAATTGCACTACTGGGTATTTACCCAAAGAATACAAAAACACTAATTCAAAGAGATACATCCATCCCTATGTTTATAGCAGCATTATTTACAATAGCCAAGATATGGAAGCAGCCCAAGTGTCCATGGACTGATGAATGGGTAAAGAAGATGTGGCACATATGTATACAATGGAATATTACTCAGCCATAAGAAAGAATGAACTGACAATTACAACAACATGGTTGGAGCTAGAGAGTATAAATGCTAAGTGAAATAAATCAGTCAGAGAAAGACAAATACCATATGATTTCACTCGTGTGGAATTGAAGAAACAAACAAAAAAAATGAGCAAGGGAAACGAGAGAGAGAGAGAGAGAAACCAAGAAAGAGACTCTCAGCTCTAGAGAAAAACTGATAGTTACCAGAGGCGAGGTGGGTGAGGGAATGGGGGAAATAAGTATTGAGGGTGAAGGAGAGCACTTGTTGTGATGAGCACTGGGTGATGTATGGAAGTGTTGAATCACTGTATTGTGCACCTGAACCTAATATAACACTGTACTTTAACTATACTGGAATTGATAAAAGAATGGTTGCCCACAACAGCCCGTGCCCACTTTAATCACAAAGGAATAGGGCCAGCACACTGGGATTTGCTGGCAAATGGACCCCCTGGGCTATGTGATTTTTAAGCCACATAACGAGGGAAGCACCAGCCCCTGCCCTGTGTGATCAGGGCCTGAGATATAACAGTGATATGATGGACAGAACCTTGGCCTCCAGCCCCAAACCAATTCTCAGAATTTGCCTGCTGGGAGAGCCAGCCCTTTGCTTGGCATGAGCAGGAGTTTTGGGGCCCAAGTCTTGTGGATATGGTAGTATGGCCAGGCAGGAACTTGGCTGCAATCATTTATGGTTGGGGGAAGTGCCGGTCCCTCCCTTGACACGACCATAGGGCTAGGGTCCCAGCCTTGAGCTTACAGCTGCGTGATGAACTGCAGGAGACCACGTCCCTTTGGGAGGTTAGCCACAGGGGATCAGTCATGTTGACCCCTCCCTCTCAATATCCTCCTGCACTTAGGAGAGCAAGTTCCTGGATGGTCCTCCTTCGCCCTTCTTTCTGGCCTCGGCTTGAATTTCTTCCTCCCTCCAGATAGCTCCAGCCACACTGAGCTCCTTGTAATCCTCCATACTCATCTTGTTCGGTCGTCTCCTGGCCTTGACCCTGCTGCCCTGTCTCCACCCATCCTCCTCCACTCTTGACTACACTGCTTTCCTGGCAAGTTCTCCTTCAACTTCAAGGTCTGGGCGTCAGCACCACCTCCTCCATGATGCCTTTCCCTACCCTTCCCTTGGAAGCTGGGTTGCTTGTCTCTGCTCTCTCACACCTGCGCTTTCTCTGACGTCAGATTCCCTGTTCCACCTTGTGCATACTTATTTATTTCATCGAGGTGAAGCTCACAGAACAATGGCAATTTTAAAGGAACAGTTCCGTGGCATTTAGTGCATTCACAATATGGTGCAACAACTGCCTTAACCTCTGTTAAGTTCCCAAACATTTTTATCACCCCCAAAGGAAACCCTGTACCTGTGAAAGAGTTGCTCCGCATTCCTCCCTCCCACCCCCAGCCTCTGGCAGCCATGAATCTGCTTTCTGTCTCTAGAGAATTGCCTATCCTGGACACTTCATAAATGGGATCACACACAATGTGGCTTTTCATGTGTGGCTCCTTTCACTTAGCATAATATGTTTGAGGTGCATCCCAATTGTAGCACTCGTCAGCACTTCATTCTTTTTTATGGCAGAATAATATTCTGTTGTAGGGACATGCCACATTTGGTGTATCCATCTGTCAGATCAACAGACATTGGGGTTGTTTCTGCCTTTTGTTGCCTGGTGTGCCCAGTGCTGCTGGGAACATTCACATCCAGGCATTCAAGTGCCTGCTTTCACTTCCTTTGGGTCGATACCTGGGAGCGGAATTGTAATGAGTGCTCATTTCGTTGTTAGTCTTTGCGCCAGACTGGGAGCATCTTGAGGACGGGGGAAAGACACACACCCAACCCCAGGGGCGGGCACAGCGAGTGCCTCGGGAGCAAATTGGATGAATCCTGGGCATCCAGAATAGATGTCTTCGTCCCCCTCAGTCATCTGCTCATCGGTCTGCGTCATGTGGTGGTCCAGGCTCTGTGCCGACGGTGTGACTCATTTTATCCCATTAACACACTCCTCACTTACTTCGATATTTGCTCATGTCCATTGTCACCTCCTCACCTTGTCTGACTGCGGTAATCCCCCAGCATTTTTCCCCCAGTACCTGTGCCCACTTTTTTTTCCTCCATAGCACTTACTACCCCTGATATGTTATAGACAGTATATTTTATATGGTATCTAATAGATAATATATAGGTTACTTATTTGTTCATTCCCTTTTACTGTTTCCCCAATAAGAACATGTGCTCTGCAAGGATAGGGACCTTGGATTTTTTTTGTATTCATTGCTCTATCCCAGTGCCTCGAACAGTGCCTGGTATATAGAGGCATCCAAATATTTGTGAAATACTCAGATGGATGAATGAATGCATTTCATCCTCACTGTACCCCCAAGGGAACCATGATCATTCTCATTTTACAGACCCCAAGACTGAGGCTCAGAGAGGTCAAGTAACTTACCCAAGTCACAGACCTCTATCAATGGTAGAATCAGAATTGTAAGCCAGATCTCTCAGAGTCCCAATCCCATATATTTTTTCCGGTTCCCAAGGGGCTTACTCCCTCAAATGTGTCTTAGTTAGGTTCGTTTGACAATGAGTTTGTATTTCCTGAGCAAATACACCAATCCAAAGCTTGCCGGATGATGGAGAAGCTGATCTGGGCGTGATTCTGGCTTCCCCCAGCTCTCAGAGCCCTTCAGCGCCTGCAAGCATCAGCTTCTGGGAGGTGCACAGGCATCTGCTGCAGGTACACCTCTCAGCACGAGTGCACCTTCTTTAAAGGGGAGATAGCGCCGTATCACCACAGGGTTGAAAATCCCAATATGCATAGCTCACAGGTATGGAGTTCCTGCCCTGTGTCAGGTGCTGGGCTAAGTAACCACATCACTTCTTTTTTTTTTTTAAGATTTTATTTATTTGAGAGAGAGAGAGAATGAGAGACAGATAGCAAGAGAGGGAGGAGGGTCAGAGGGAGAAGCAGACCCCCCGGTGAGCAGGGAGCCCGATGCGGGACTCGATCCCGGGACTCCAGGACCATGACCTGAGCCGAAGGCAGTCGCTCAACCAACTGAGCCACCCAGGCGCCCTAACCACATCACTTCTGCTATCGCATTTATCCTCATACCGTTCCCCTGAGGCAGGTCCCATTGTCCCATCCCACAGGTGATAAAGCTGACTCAGAGAGGTCAGACGAGTGCCCAAGGCCACACAGCCAGTAAGTGGGTAGCCAGACACAGGGCCAAGTCATAAGACTCCAGAGCTGGTTCTTAGTTGCAGGGTTAATAACATATTTGTCTAAATTTTGAGATTTACACGCCACCATAGTGATGGTGACTTTGGTAGAATGTTCTGGCAAAGTCTGGGAGAAGGGAAAAAGGAGACCCATGTCAGAAATGAGCCCTCACTCCAGTTTCTATTCCCATTTGGCTCATCCATGATGGCCTGGGGTCCTCAGTAGAGTCCCAGGCCTCTGTCTCAGATGTCTCTGGGCCCCGGTTGTGGAGGGTGGCCCAGGCTCTGGGTTTGAATCCCAGCTGCCAGTCCCCCTCTCTGGTGTGATCTTGGGCACATCTTCATCTCTGAATCCACGTCCTTATCTATAAAGTAGAGATAAAAATGGCCCTTTGCACACAGAGTCACAAAAATTAGATAAGATGTAAAGCGATCCTAGTGTAACAAATGAAGAAAGCAGATGACAAGTCATTAAATAAGATCTTAATGGCATTTCTTTAAAAAAGATGCACAGAAAATCATCTGGCAGGCTCCACAGCCAAACATTAATAGGGATGGTGGTTAGGCTGTGGACCAACATTGCCTTTTTCCTTATCTGAGTTTTCTAATTTTTCTGTAATGAAGATATAATAACCAAATGAGTAGTTTTAATTAAAAATGGGGCAGTGAGTCAGTGTTCATGAAAGCACTTTGTAAACTGTCAGATGTTCTATAAATTAGCTCTTGTTATGGTCCTTATAGTAATTATTATGGTTATTGCTAGTTGGCCAGGAGCTGGAATTCGTTTCTGTCCCTCGTCACTTCCTTGGTCCGTAATTGGAGGGACCACTCAGTCGCCTTCCACCAGGCCCTGCGTTGTCATGCAGTGACCCCCACCAGCTTCTCTCCATCTTTGCTGCCACCACCCCTGTGGGGACCAGCGTCATCTCTTGCCTGGAGGCCTGCAAAACCCTTCATGGGCTCTCTGTGTCCACGCAGGATCTTTGAGAAGGGAACGTCATATCAAAATTCTTACTGGCGGGCGCCTGGGTGGCTCAGTCGGTTAAGCGACTGCCTTCAGCTCAGGTCATGATCCTGGAGTCCCTGGATCGAGTCCCGCATCGGGCTCCCTCCTCGGCAGGGAGTCTGCTTCGTCCTCTGACCCTATCCCCTCTCATGTGTTCTCTCTCTCTCATTCTCTCTCTCTCAAATAAATAAATAAAATCTTTAAAAAAAAAAAAAAATTCTTACTGGCTTCCCACTGACCTTGATGTAAAAGCCACACGGCAGTTTGGCCTGTGGTCCCGGTGGCCTGTCCCTCGCCTGTCCCTTCGGCCTCTCTTTGAGCCACTTATCCCATTGTCACCACGCCTTGGGCACACTGCCTTCGAAAAGGCACCCCGAAAAGGGACCTAGGAAAGTGACTACCCTAACTTAGATGGGTTTGGAGCCTGTCCACTTCGTATTATTTTGACGCTTATGCTTTTATATCTCTTAGCACGGAGTCTGTGCCACACTGCTATGTGCCCTTCCAGTATGGCAAAGGAGTGAAAAATACTCATGCACAATTGAGTTTTTAAACTTTTATTTTTTGGTTTAACTTATACCAGGGCTGAAAACCCCAAGTTGCATTCAGACAGTGGGGATTTTTTTTTTTAAGATTTTATTTAAGAGCTGCTCCCGGAGTAGGGAGCCCGATGCGATGCAGGGCTAATCCCAGGATCCTGGGATCCTGACCTGAGCAGAAGGCAGATGCTTAACCGACTGAATTGCCCAGGTGCCCCCAGTGGGGATTTTTTTTTAATACTTCCATTTTTTCCCTAATAAACTGTTGTAAGACTTAAAAAATAAAAAAGAGTCCCTTCCTACCTGTATGCTTTTGTCCTTGTCATCCTCCTCCCCTCACCCTACACCTGCCACGCTCTGTCCTTGGCTCTTGGTGATCCGATCCCCTTCTTGTCCTCGATGCCAGCTTAAATGTCACTTCTTTAGGAGGCTGAGCACTCTACCTAAAGTCAGCCCTGCCCCCAATGCTTTTATTTTTTATTTTTTTCAGTTGAAATTTTTATGGCGCTAATTGTAGATTGACATGCAGTTGTAAGAAATAACACCGAGCGATCTTGTTACCGTCTGTTCAGGCTGCTCTAACAAATATCACAGGCTAGGGGGCTTGAACAACAGACATTACTTCTCACAGTGCTGGAGGCTGGAAGTCCAAGATCAAGGTGCTCGCAGATTTGGTTCTTGTTGAGGGTCTTCCTGGTTTCTAGAGAGCCACCGTTGCGGTCTCACATGGCCTTTCTTTCCGGGGACCTCCTGTGTGTTCGTCTCTGTGTAAGGGCACCAATCCCATCATGAGGGCTCCACCTGCCCCACCTCATCTTCACCCAATCACCTCCCCAAGGCCCCACCTCCAAATACCATGCAGGTTTCCCCAGCTTTACAAGTACTCCTGTGTGTGTATGTGTGTGTATTTACTTCTATGCAATTTTATCACCTGGGTAGGTTCACGTATCCTTCACCCCGATGAAGACACTGGACAATTCCAACACAACAAGTGTCCCTTGTGTTTGTCCTTTCATGGCCACCTCCGTTCTGCCTGTGTTCTGCATCCCTAAACCCTGGCAACCGCCAGTCTGTCCTCCACTTCTAAAACGTGGTCATTTCAAAAATGGAATGTGAATGGAATCTTCCAATATGTAACCTGGGGTTGGCTTTGTCTGCTCAGCATAGTTGTCTGGAAAGTCACCAGGCTTTGTCTGCTCAGCATAGTTGCCTGGAAAGTCACCAGGCTTTGTCTGCTCAGCATAGTTGTCTGGAAAGTCACCAGGCTTTGTCTGCACAGCATAGTTGTCTGGAAAGTCACCAGGCTTTGTCTGCTCAGCATAGTTGTCTGGAAAGTCACCAGGCTTTGTCTGCACAGCATAGTTGTCTGGAAAGTCACCAGGCTTTGTCTGCGCAGCATAGTTGTCTGGAAAGTCAGCCAGTATGTGTGTGCTCTAGTTCATTCCTTTCCACGGCTGTGTAGTGTTCTGTGCTTGGCACGCCCCACAGCCTGGTAACCATTCACCATTGCCAATTCTCTTATGTCTATTCTGGTCCCCCCCTTTTCCACCCCCCCCAGCACTCAGGCACTCATCCTCCTCTGAAATCCTTTCGTGAGCATGTTTTCTTATCTATCGTGTCTCTCCTGCAGCAGAATGTTAAGTCTAGGGTATCGGAGAGCCTGGCCTGTGTGTGATCTGCTGGGCCTTTCTTGAGCATAGTGCCTGGCGCATTCAGAAACTGTTGGATGAAGGTGTGCCTGAGCCCACAGTGACAGCAGATCTGGGAGAAGTATGCAGTGGCTGAATAAGTGGTCAGGGAGTGACCGGGGGCAAACTTGACTTCTGCAGAATTCATGTATCTCATATAGCGGCTAGCAGTAAAATTGCTTTGTAAGGGAAAGGTTATCCTTGAAAATCCTTTAAATCACCTAGAAACTGCTGGAAGTAGGATCCTTGGAAGCTCAAAAGGTGAGAATTAACTCCTTTGCTTTTCTGGACATTTGAATTGTGGGCTCCACAACCACAGGGGAGTGGGGGGCCAGGCTGCTGAATGGGGATTATGGTGAGAGGGTCACCAAAGGGATTCATTCTCTTTTTGGAGGGGCCAAGGGGAGATGAATTTATGTAAATGACTATGCAGTGTAGTGTGCACATGGTGTAATGTGCATGTACAGTGCAGTGTGTATAAGACATAATGTGCACACGCTGTAAGGTGCCTAAGGTGTAATGTGCATACACAGCGCAGCGTGTATAGAATGTAATGTGAATATGCTGTAAGATATATTTGCTGTAATGTGCATACACTGTAAGGTGCTTTGTCGTGGCTTATCTGTTGTCTCTCTGCTCCTTTGTTCCAACTTAGGAGGCAACCTTTCCAAACAAGACTGGACCATCCAGTGGCCCACCACGGAGACAGGGAAGGAGAACAACCCTGTGTGCCCCCCGGAGCCCACCCCGTGGATCCGCACACACCTCTCCCAGAGCCCCAGGGTCCAGACCAAGTGTATCCAGCACTATTGTCACGCCAGCCCCTCGCCCGGGGCCCCCGTGTACACGCACGTGGACAGGCTCACCGTGGATGCCTACCCGGGTCTGTGCCCGCCACCACCACTGGAGTCAGGCCACCGTTCCCTGCCCCCGTCGCCCCGGCAGCGGCACGCCATCCGCACCCCGCCGCGCACCCCCAATATCGTCACCACCGTGACCCCACCTGGTACACCACCCATGAGGAAGAAGAACAAGCTGAAGCCCCCGGGGACCCCACCGCCGTCCTCCCGGAAGCTGATCCACTTGATTCCAGGTTTCACGGCCCTGCATCGAAGCAAGTCCCATGAATTCCAGCTGGGTCACCGTGTGGATGAGGCCCACACACCCAAGTAAGTGTGTTTGGTGGGTGCCCTGGGGCCGCTGAGCCCTGGGGGCGGTCAGGGGCTGCTTCGTGGCCCCAGGACCGCCCCGGGTTAGGGGAGCCTCGAATGCACTTGTGTTTTCTTTCTTCAGTTGAATGAGAGGTGGCTTTTCACGGAAGGCCAATGAGAAAATGAATAGCACTTTCCAGAATTGGAAATTTTATGAGATAGATTCTCTAAAGCAGGACTCAGTAAACTATCGCCTAGGGGCCAAATCTGCATTTCTTGCAACGCAGTCAGGTTCATTCCCATGTTCATTGTCTGTGGCCGCTTTCCTGCCCCACGGCTGAGTTGGGTCCAGCCTGCAAAACCGAAAATATTTGCCAGCAGGCCCTTGGGCAGGGAAAGCTTGCTCCTGCCAACTCTATCTTAGCGCTGCCTGTAGAAAGAGGCTGTGAGCTGCATACCTAACCTGACATTTTCTAGTATTGCATTAAAGACAGTGAAAAGAAACAAGTGATATTTTTCTAATATGTGTCATTTAACCCAATATGGCAAAATATTACCATTGCAACATAGAATCAGTATAAAATATTAACACTGAAATATTTTGCATTCTTTTTTCCTTATGAAGGCTTTGGAATCCAGCTCATCTCAATTCAGACTCCCTGCACTCTAAGTGTGCAATGGCCCATGGGGCCGTACTGGGCAGCATGTGGGGGAAACACGCTAGTGTTTATAATGAAAAGGCATGTCCGGGTCTGCTTGGGGTTGGGAGTGGGTCAGAGAGTGGGGAACTAGACTATCAGAGCAAAGGACTTCACACAGAAGCTTAGGGTGGGCCTGTAGGTGTCCAGGGGGAACATCATCAAAGTGGGGTGCAATGTGTGCCTGGCTCTGGTTTGGGGGGATCTTGCTGCCAGCAGAGGGTGACACAGCATCTGCAACTACATATTGGCCTGCAGGAGGGACGGGGAAGCTCTCTGCAGGGCCCCTTGGAGGCTGACGGTGGCCCAGGTCCCTTGTATTCTTTTGAGGCTCTCAGTGTATTGAAAATGGAAGAAATGCTAAACAGGCTTCCAAAAGTGGGTAGCATGTTTTAAATATTTACACTTGAGGGGCGCCTGGGTGGCTCAGTTGGTTAAGCGACTGCCTTCGGCTCAGGTCATGATCCTGGAGTCCCGGGATCGAGTCCCACATCGGGCTCCCTGCTCGGTGGGGGGTCTGCTTCCCCCTCTACCCTCTTCCCTCTCGTGCTCTCTGTCTCTCACTCTCTCTCTCAAATAAATAAATAAAATCTTTAAAAAAAAATATTTACACTTGAACAAAATTGCCATGAAGGCATAGAACATAAAATGATCATTTATAATCTCACTAGGAGACACCAATAAGGGGTCTGAGTTTGGCAGCTGTTGTGTGTCCGAGCCCTGGACCCCTGCTCTGGGATCCCGGCAGCTAGGATGTGGGGGAGCAGTGGGGAGAGTTCCATTGCATTTCTAGCACGTGAAGGCCCATGTGGGGGGCTGAGGCCAGCCAGAGACAGAGTGTCTGGCCCAGGCTCCTGTAGGAAACAAAGTGCAGAGGCCCTGGCTGAACCCGATCTTCACTTTGGCTTCCTGTGACATTGCAAAAGCTCTCAGGGATTTTCAGACCCTCACCCCCATAGTTGTACCCATTTACCTTTGACTCGGGCATTTATCCAGAGCTGGCTCTCTGTCCTGGGTAGGTATGCAGAAGGACTCAGGGGGCCTGCCCCAATCTCAGACCTACTCCCTTCCTCCTGTCTCAAGCAATAGAGAGCCCATGTGACTGTCGTCTGTTACTTTTGTGACACGGTCCCAGAAGCCACTGGGACTCACACCTGACCCCTCCTGTTGCTGTCAGTCACCCCCTCGGGGGGTTCAGGGTGACACCTCCCTGCAAGGGTCTTCACTGTTTGAGCCAGCGTCTCGTGAGCTCTCATCAGCCTATGCAGGTGGATCTAAGACATCGATTGTAAGTTGCATCCTGAGATAAACGTAAAAAATATGTCTGTCTTAGAACTGATGAAATGTGGTTTGTTTTCGGCTCTGGGCTAGTCAATGGGGGTATAGTGGGAAGCAAAGATATAGCCTTGGTCTCGTGAAGTCTGAGATGAATCAAATAACCACACATAAATATTATAAGACTGTGTCCAGTAATTACAAACAGTGTTAGAGGTTCTAAAGATGCAGGGCAGGGCACCATCAGAGCTTATGACCAGATGGGGCTGATCGAGTTTGAGCTGGCAGGGAGGTGAGTGGGGGAACTAGGGAGAGCCTGGTCCCGGAGAGTTCCCAGAAGTGATGTTTAGACTGAAGGCTAAGGAGGGGTTAAGAGGGTGAAGGGGTAGAAGTGGAGGGCATGGGGAGTATCCGGCCGAGAGGTGGAAGGGGGCACCATACATCTGAGGAATTGACAGAGGGTGACAGAAGCCCTCTATGGCTGAGGGACCAAGGCAAGTGATGCAGGAGGAGACTCAAGAATTAGGAGGCAGAACTCTTCCCAGCAGCTCCAAAGTGGAAACAGCCCAAGTGTCCATCGGTGGATGGAAGGATAAACACAATGTGCCCACTCTAGCCAGTGAGATATTATTCAGCCATCAACAGGAATGAAATTCTGACACATGCTTCAACGTGGATGAATCTCAAAAACAGTACGCCAAGTAGAAGAAGCCAATCACAAAAGGATCCACTTGTTATGTATGAATTCACTTATACGAGGTACCCAGATTTACAACAACAACAAAGAGTTAGGCAGGAAAGCTAGGGGTTGGCAAACTTTTCCCGTAGAGGGCCAGATAGTGAATATTTTAGGTTTGGCGGGCCATGTGGTCTGCACCTCTCCCAATGGAGCAGAAGCAGCTGTGGACAACAGGAAAATGAATGGACATGGCGATATTCCAATAAAACTTTATTTGTAAAAAAAAAAAAATAGGGGCCTGGCTGAGTTTGGTGCCCCAGGCTATAGTTTGCTCTGTCAGAAGCTGTGCTATAGAGAATGATTCTCCCTTATAAGGCCCTGGGAAGGTCTTCAAGGTGGAAGGCATGATCACATATGATGGTCACTCATGGTCTGAGGCTGTGGTTTCTCCCAATTGCGCATCTCCCTCACCCCTCCCTGTGCTGACCCCCAGGAGTTGTGGAACTTGAAAGAAGGCTCTATGGACACATGATCTTTGCTCTATAAGGAAGGGGTAAAGTGAGAGAGGCTGACCTTTAGGGGCTTTCTCTAGCTTTATCGACATAGAATATTATGTACATTTAACGTGTGCAAGATGATGATTTAACACACAGAGGTATTGCAAAATGATTACCACAATAAGGTTAGTTAACACCTCTATCACCTCACATGATTTTTTTTTTTTTGTGGTGAGCATATTTAAGATTTATTCTCTTAGCAACTTCCAAGTATATAATACAGTGTTGTTAACTATAGTCACTAGGCTGTGCACAGATCCCCAAAACTTACTCATCTTATAACTAGAAGTTTTCATCTTTTAGCCAACATCTCCCCATTTCCCTCAGCCCCCAACCCCAGGCAACCACATTTGATTCTCCGTTTCTGTTTGATGTTTTTAGATTCTACATATAAGTGAGGTCATGCAGTATTTGTCTTTCTCTGTCTGACCAATTTCACTCAGCATAATGCCCCTCAAGGTCCATCTATGTTGTTGCAAATGGCAAGATTTCCTTCCTTTTTATGGCTGAATAATATTCCATTGCATGTGTAAGTGTGTGTGTAACATTTTCTTTATCCATTCATCTGTCGACAGACACTTAGGTTGCTTCCATGTGTTGGCTACTATGAATAATGCTGCAGTGAACAAGGGGATGCAGATGTCTCTTCTAGATGGCAACTTCATCTCCTCTGTATCTATACCCAGAAGTAGAATGGCTGGATCATAGGGTAGTTCTATTTTAATTTTTTTGAGGAACCTCCATACTGTTTTCCATAGTTGTTGCACCCATTTACATTCCCACCAGTGGTGCATGAGGGTTCCCTTTTCTTCACATCCCTACCAGAACTTATCATCTCTTGTCTTTTTGATAATACCCATTCTGATGGGAGTGAGGTGATGTCTCATTGTGGTTTTGATTTGCATGTCCCTGATGATGAGTGATGTTGAGCAGCTTTTCATGGATCTGTTGGCCATTTGTATGTCTTCTTTGGAAAAAATGTCTATTCAGGTTCTCTGCCTATTTAAAAATCAGATGATGATGACTTTTTGCTATTGAGTTGTAAGAGTTTCTTATATAATTTGGATATTAGTGCCTTATCAGATTGGCAAATATTTTCTCCTGTTCCATAGATTGCTTTTTCTTTTCTTTTCTTTTTTGCTGTGCAGAAGCTTTTTAGTTTGGTATCATTCCATCTGTTGATTTTTGCTTCTGTTGCTTGTACTTTTGGTATCATATCCAAAGAAGTCACCAAGGAGCTTTTCCCCTATGGTTTCTTCTCAGAGTTATGCTTTCAGGAGTTAAGTTTAAATCTTTAATTCATTTTGAGTTAATTTTTGTGAATGGTATAAGGTAGGGATCCAGTTCTATTCTTTTGCTTGTGAATATTCAGTTTTCCAGTGCCATTTATTGAAGACATTATCCTTCCTCTTTGAGTGTTCTTGGTTCCCTTGTCAAATATTAGTTGACCATATATTCTTGGGTTTATTTCTGGGCCTTTGATTCTGTTCCATCGGCCTATGTGTCTATTTTTATGCCAGTATCACACTTTAAATGTGAGCCTTTCCCCAGACCCCTGAGGGATTTACTTTGTCTGGATAAGGTTGAATCACCTACTTTTTCAAGGCCTTCCAAATTGACTCGTCTACCATCAGCTGTTTTAGAAATTGTCTGTCAGGATTTAGGCCAAGTTCAGCTTTGTCCATCAGGGTTCTTCTGTCCAATTTAGCAAGTTCACCACTTCCTTGAAGAAGGTACTTCTCCTGGCTCACTTCACAGGATGCTGAGATTCATGGCATGGACGCAGCAGAGTGTTCAGGTTCATGGTGTAGAGATGCAGTGTGACCACTTGGCCTTGGACTCAGTCATTAGATCCACAGGGATTTTAAGGTACCTGGCCTTTGGGAATTAAAAAAAAGTCCACGACAGAGACAATGGCACTTTGGACTGTATGGGCAGGGGGAGCAGGGGAAGAGATTCAATCAAATTAGGGAAGGGTTTTCAGAGACACATTAGTTCAGTTGAGTTCCAGTAAGTAGACCGAGAAGAGCCAATATTTGCCTTGGTCTGAGCTAGTCCCAGTTCTGCAAGGGAGTAGCCTTGTGACCTTGGGTTTAATCCGAGTCTTAGTTTTCTCATCTGTGAACCAGAGGGGTTGGAATACGTGTGTGCTATTGAATCCATGGTCATGACCCATTTGTGGATGGCAGCACCATTTTAATGAGCTGCAACCAGCATTAAGGAAATGAAATAGAATAGCCTAGGCTAGATGTTGGGATGTGTTGCATGTAGTGAGGCTAACTATTAGAGTTGTTTTATGAAACACACACACACATATTTGTGTGTGTGTGTGTGTTATTCTTACTCTGGGGGCCCTTTCTCCTCTGGACGGCTTTGATGTTAGAATAAACCCCATCAGGGATTAGGTGAGAAGGTTTGAGAAGCCAGCCCTTTATCCTGAATTACTCACCTCATTCTGGTTTCATATCTGATTTCTTCTCTCCTTCAACCCTGTACCCTTGCTGGGCATGGTTCTTTGTTACCAACTTGGCTGTCCTAAGTCTACCTTTATTTCCCTTTAATGGATAAAGCAGAGTTTCAGAAGTCACAGGACTTTCTGAACAGATCTGAGTCTTTCAAGACCATTGATTCTTATGAGTTTTCAAGCCCCAAGACCCTGGTAGGTTTCAGGTTGGAGGAAGGCTAGGTTTTCGACCCTTTACCCTCGGCATACCTATGGTGGTGTGTATCAGATGGTCTATTTGGGTTCCAAGCCTGTTCCTAATAGTATACCATGGGCATTTCTAGAAGAAAGCATGGCAAGAAAAGAAAATATTAGCCATAGCATATCTCTCACCTCCATTGGGAGCCGTGGTATCCTGGAAAATATGAGAACTACTATGACTAGTATTCATTCTCAAAGTCCTATTTACTTTCTTCTTTTCCTTTCCTTTTTTTTTTTTTTTGCATTTAAGTGTGTGGTTTTACTTACATGGCATTATTAAAATGCACACATATACACACATACATACACGTGGGGGGAAAGCCTCCCCCCCCTACCCCGGGTAAAAGTAATATGTGATTATTGTGGAACTTGAGACAACACAGGAAATTGATGAAGAAAGGGGAAAGTATATGCTGGTCCTTTGTTTTCTATGTATGTATGTGTATGTGTGTGTATAGAATGTATATACACATAACAAACACACAGAGTGTTTTCTCAACAGAGCTGAAATCATCCCCAGGGGACCAAAAATCAGTTCTTGGTGGAGGAAGACAAAAAACCAAAAAACTAAAAACAGAAAAACCCCACCTGATATTACAATAGTTTGTGGCCCTCCAAAGAGCCACTTACATAAACAGATATATGGTGTATTTGTGGTATCAAAATTTCATTAAGGGTGACAATTAGAACAAAAATCCAGAACGTTTCCTTAAAGGATCATACTGAAAAAAAGGTTGAAAAACACTGACATGGCTCTATGGATACAATCCTGTAGATACAGTTATAGACTTAGACGTTGGGGGTTATCAAGAGTCTCCGCAGTGTTCTTATCAGTCTTTCTCCCTCTGGCTCTGTGGCCACACTTACATGGATCAGTTGGCATCGATTCCTTACTTTCAGCCATTTGGAAAATTAAGTCCATGCAATCTCAGGGATTCTGGTCACCTTACCTTCAGTCCAGGGATCCCATGGTCATGGTATTGGAAAAAGGAAAAACCTAACAATTCTTAGGTGCATTAGGAGTGGTACGTCTTCACATTCATCCATCTGTCTGCTCTCCTGTGACACAAATCACCTGCTTTCTCTTGTCAGAGCATCCAAAAGGGTAAGCTGGATTTCTGAAAACGGATCCCATTTTATTTATTTACTTGTTTATTTATTTATTTGTTTATTTTTTAAAGATTTTATTTATTTATTTGACAGAGAGAGAGAGACAGTGAGAGAGGGAACACAAGCAGGGAGAGTGGGAGAGGGAGAAGCAGGCTTCCCGCTCAGCAGGGAGCCCAATGCGGGGCTCGATCCCAGGACCCTGGGATCATGACCTGAGCCAAAGGTAGCCGCTTAACGACTGAGCCACCCAGGTGCCCCATGGATCCCATTTTAAATGCATGGGAGAAGCTCAGTATTCAAGAGGAATTTCATTGTGAACCCTCTCCCTTTTTTGCAAATCTTTTTTAAAGGTGATTTTCAATTACAATTTTGTTTTCATAAGAGAAGTCATTTCCAGACACATCTTTATTTTGAAAATACAAGCAATATAAAGTGTAAGCCATACAAGGTCAAAGTCTCCCTTCCCCTTGCCATAGAGAGAGGCTAGAACTGCAGGAATCCTTTGCTGGGCATCCTTGCATAGGGCATATATAATATATTTAGTTTACTTTCTTCATAATCAGAACCACACTCTATACATTTACTAATGTGACGTGACTTTGTCAGTCCTGCATAAACATGAATATTCCATTTACAATGTTCTCACACTCTATTGCTTTTAGAAATTCTTCTATTTTCCCGAAGCACACCTGGAAGGTGCCTTTGTGCACGCCTCTGCTCTCAGACCTCTGTGTTGTTTAGGTATGACACATTGCAGCCCTGCTCTTCTGGGGGAGTGTGTGAAAACCCTCAGGTGGCCAGCGAGCAAGGCAACCAGGCTGAAGGAGACCCACACTCATCCTCATTCTGGTTCCAGCGAATTCAGAATCTGTCCATGGCCTGGGCTGTATCATTTGTAGCTAGTATGAACAGGCTTTGCTCAACAGCTTAATTATGCGCTTAAGATTTCAGGAGGGATCTTTTTGTTTGTCTTAGAAAACTGATTACAAGTACTCATACTCACTGACACATACCTATAGATCATTGTGCTGATTATTACAACAGACTCTAATGGATTTGTAAGGGCACGAGTGGAGTGATTAGTTTGTATATAATAGTATATTCATTAAAAAGGAAGGCTTCTGCCATGCTCACCTTTTAGGTCTAATTAAGCATTCAGACACACAAGATTACTATAGGTCACACTTGGCATTAGATTGACCTTGGAGAATGTGGGATAGCCTCAGGTATCTTTTCTGTGGGTCCTCAGGGGCTACTCTTCCTTTCCCCCACCTCCAAGTGGCATTTCAAGAGCAAGGTGATGAGACCCATGTTAAGGAGGTATGGGAGCGACTGCCTTAGGGGCAGTCACTCTTGTAACAGCTCCATCCATGTAGCTCCCAGGCGCCCTATAATATGTATATTATATATAATATAATTTATAAATATTTCCAGTAAAATCTATGCTTATCAATTTTTTAAAGTATTGTTACTACTTTGCATAAGAAAGTTTTATCCACAGCCCCATCTTCCTGGCCAGCTATTGACCTAGTGCCCCCTCTCCCAGATTCCAGGCCCACTTTCCTAGGTCTAGAGCAAGAATGGGCTCCTACCCTCATTGAGACCTCATCCTTCCCCTCAAGCTGCTGAATCTGTCAGTCCTATGATGTGTCCAAAGAGACCCATTTAAAATAAGTCTGGCTTTCTAGGGGTGCCTGGGTGGCTCAGTTGTTAAGCGTCTGCCTTCGGCTCAGGTCATGATCCCAGGGTCCTGGGATCGAGCCCTGCATCGGGCTCTCTGCTCAGCGGGAGGCCTGCTTCTCCCTCTCCCACTCCCCCTGCTTGTGTTCCCTCTCTCGCTGTGTCTCTCTCTCAAATAAAGAAATAAAATCTTTAAAAAAAAAAAAATAAGTCTGGCTTTCTAAATAGCATCAAAACCATCTCCTTGTATTTGCCCCAGAGGCTTATAAAAACACCAGTGAGACATCGTTCATCACTACATTCCTACTGACATAACAGCTCTGAAGTTCCAGCATGAAAAATTAGCTCAGCAGTGTGCTTATTTTGTCAGAAACTGTTGTGGTCAGGTGTGCTGTAAGCTGGGTAGCACAGCATTTTGCCAGAAGTACCTTGTTATTTACAAGGAATAACTGAAGATATTATTCCGGTGAGATTTGATCTGATTATATGTGGAGAAGTTTTTCTTATCTGGCACCTGCCTTTGTCTCCTGTTCTATACACTTTCTTGGGGGGTCCCCAGAGGGACCGAGCCCCATGGGGTCAGCCCCATGATGGCACACCTCTCCACTTCATCATACTTCCTGGGATCACCTCCCAAATATACTGCTTGCACCCCCAAAATTTCTCTTAGGGTCTGATTTTGGGGGAACCCAAACTAAAACAGGTAATCATTAATATGGTTGCGTTAAGCTCAATACACAATACATTTCCACTAAATGAAAGGTTTATTGATTGAATGATAACTCTAATAATATGCATGATAGCCATCACTTATTGAACACTTACTGTATGCTGGTACTTTGCATGGTTTATTTTATTTAATCCCATTTTGCAAGCGAGGAAATAGGCTTTAAGAGGGAACATGCTTTGTCCAAGCTCATTCAGACTAAGCACCAGAGTTGCAGCTCATTCTCACCCAAAATCCGTGGGGACACTGGAGGATGGGACGGGTAAGGGCATGGACTCTGGAGCCAGATGGCCTGGGTTTGCATCCTGACTTCACTTCCTAGTTGTGTAACTTTATTCAGGTTTCAATTGTCCCAACGCAAAAGAAAAATGCAGATCATGTGGTGAATCACGTTATCATGACCCCTTAGTTTCCTTTGATGAGGAAGTGCCCCTGGCACATGCTCTATTTTATAGACCATCTCTCAATTTGGGTTTGTCTGATGTTTCTTTATGACTAGAATCAGGTTATACAATTTTAGCAGAGAAGTGATCAGAGCAGGAAATACATGTTGATTTGGCCAATTACTGGTATTGCTAATTAGGATCATTTGGTGGAGATGGTTTCTGCCCATTTCTGTACTGTATAGTTAACTATTTTACCCATTGAGGTTAGTATGTATCTAATGGGGAGATACTTGGAAACCATGTAAATATTTTGTTACTCCTCAAAATTCTGCCACTGATTTTAACATCCACTGATGATTCTTGCCTGAATCAAGTATTATTGTGATGGTTTCCAAATGGTCATTTCTAATTCCATCATTTCTTCCATATTTGCTAGTTGGCTTTCTACTGAAAGGAAAAAACTTCCCCTTCTTCTTTCTTTGTTTATATCCATGTGGCCTCATGGATTCCTACTTAATTCAGTAGGTTATAGTCCCTTACTGTCTCTGTTTATTCTGATGCTCAGTTGCCTTCCATGTGGCCAGCAGAAGCCCCTTCAAGCTGGTTCCTGCATCCTTTAGACATGTTCTTGTCTTTCTTTGAGCATTGCCTTATTTTCTGGCACAAGAAGATGTGGAATCTCTATCTGAAGGCAGGTGTTCTCTCTTTTTTCATGTATAAGATACTATTTGTAAAGAGCTTAGCATTGTGCAAAGTAAGCGCTGGCTCTTATTAATATCACTGCTATTATGATGATGTGCTAGCCCTTGACAGACCCTCAGACCTCCTGATCTTTTTCTAGAAGCAGTGGGCAGGCAGGCTCTGCCAGAAAACAGCTGGTTATCACAAAGGCATGCAGTATCTCTTCTTTTCTGGGTCTCAGACCCTTACCTCACTGTAATAGTCCTCAGGGGTTGTCCCCTGAGGGGTGTAATTTTCTGAGAAATTATAAAGTATATAGAAAAATGCAATGACTAATAGAATGGACATTTAGGTCCCGCTACTCAGAATGAATGCATGTGAACGTTTTTTCCTATTTGCTTTGCTGTTTTTTCCCCAACAACAACAGCAACAACTAACAGGTGAGGTTGAAGATCCCCCTGAAAACTCACCCCCATTTCTGCTACTTCTTCCCAGAGGCAGCTACAAACCCACTTCAGAGCATGTCCTTCCTGTGTATGGGTCGGTGTTGTTTTGTAGACTTTAAACTTTTCTCATAACTGGTATATAAATATGGATATATCATTGTTACTTGCTTTTCTTCACTCAACATTTTTGGAATCTATTCATGTGATACACACATAGTTTCTAATCATTTACTTTCATCTGCTGTATAATATTCCATTGTATGGACATGCCATTGTTTATGGCATGATTCTCCTTTTGATGGACATCTTGGTTGCTTCCACGCCTCTACTATTGTAACTGGAGTTGCAGTAGAAATTCCTGTACATATTTCCTTGTGCATAGGTATAAGGGTTTCTCTAAGAGGCATCCTTCAAAGTGGAATTGCAGGGCCAATGTATTTATTTAATACATTAAAATTGTATTTTGGGGGAGGGAGGATCTCTTTGAGATTGTAGCACTTTCAAGGATCAAAGGAAGGCTCAGGCACTAAGACTGGGGATGGGGCAGGTATTTTGGTCCCAGTGGATTTTTCTAGAGTCTATGAAATTAGATGGTCTTAGAAGGCTGGTGTTGCCACCTGTTTGCCTTTTGCTCTTGACCATCAGGTAAGTATTCAGAACCACAGGGGGAAAGCGATTTCCTTCTCTCCTTACTACTTTTTCTTTATCCTAGATGGATGACAAGACCAGGGGTTCTTCTAGAGGAGCTGCCCAGAGGGCCCCGGCACAGTGGCTGAGGTCCAGCCTGCTGGGAGCTAATAGTCTGCACTGAGTTAATATTATTGTCTTTCTTATCCTTGTTTATCACTTTCATTATTATCATTTGGCTGGGATATGCCAGGTTCTATTAAATAGTCCGATCCCAAGTATGGCAGTCTAACCATGTGCCAAAACTCCCTCTTGGGACTCTACCCTGATCCTGTGCCCTGGGCAGGGTTGGGGGCTTATGTTGGCTCCCAGCTCCCCGATGGTGGCTCCCCAGGGCTCACCTTGCCTGATCTCCAGCTGCCTTCTACAGTTGTTGTCCATCTGTCTTATTCCCTAGAATGTCTTCGCCACCACTCTTACCTTTGTGAGGGTCCTGCCAGTCTTTCTCAGCACTGGTTTCTTAGTGAGAATTCAATGGACGCTTTGTATGCATTTGTTGAATGAATGGGTATTGATAATAATATCAGCATCCGGGGCACCTGGGTGGCTCAGTCGGTTGAGCATCTGACTCTTGATTTCGGCTCAGGTCATGATCTCAGGGTCCTGGGATCGAGCCTCAGCGGGGAGTCTGCTTGAGGATTCTCCCTCTCCCTCTGCCCTTCCCCCCACTCACATGCCGATGTTCTTTCTCTAAAATAAATAAATAAATCTTTAAATAATAATAATAATATCAGCATTGGTGATTTAGTGAGTGCCCATGATGCCTCAGACATTTTCTTGTTTAATCCCCACAGCACCCCATGTGAGGTGGGTATTGTCATTATCCCCATATTATGCACAGAGAAACTGAGGCTCAGAGAACATGGAGAAATCGCTTAGGGTCACAGCCACTAAGTGGGAGCCAGAGTTCAGATGCAGCCCTGACTCCAAATCCCGTAACTGCTGCATCCTACTGCTTCCCGGATAGTGTTGACTTCCGCCCAAGAGAGACTTGGGTTTGAATCCCTGGTGAGGACAGCCCTGGAGAAGGCACAGCTCACTATGTTGTTGTATCTGTGTTTGTGGAGCAATCCATTAGGGCCCTGATTTGGACACTCCGGGACTGCAAGACCCGAGGCCGGCCAGATGACTTTAGGAGGCACATGGGACAACATGAAACCTTTCAAATTATGTCAGCATTTAAGTGCTATTCAAAAAAAGTGTGGCTGACACATCAGATCCAGGATTCATTAGAAGTTGGTGCTTAAGAGACTAGCAAATAATAATAATAGTTTAAAGAACCAGTAAGTAAATAAGGTGGTACTTTGATACCGCAGAGCTTCAGAAAGCAGTTCAGACCATGAATAAAGTTTGGGAAATACCACCTCAAAGTTATCTTCCTACCACAAAAGGTCAGATTTAACCTTCAAAAGTGGATGAAACACGTAAGTTCACAGAGGTAGGAGGAAGAGTTGTAGATGGAAGAGTTTGCATAACAGGTGAGGTGTGAAGTTTCTCCTGTGGTTCTCCACTTTGTTAATTTCCATGCCTCCCTCTGAGCTGCGGAGCCTGGTTCTTAGTGGGGGAGAGCCCTCCTACTCTGGAATGAGCTTGTTGGAAATCTCCCCTTTGTGGAAACATATCCATACCCCTTATTAGTTTTTAAAACTCTCCGGGTGAGATGAAGATGATGATGGAATTTGTTCACATGGAACATGAATCCAACAAATATTTGCCGGGCCCCTACTGTGGACCAGGCACTGGGATAAGAATAGGGATATGGAGATGAATGTGGAGGCAGATTCCCCTGGTCAGCATCGGAAGTACCAGAATAGAGGCAGACGTAGAATTTACACATTTGATCACTTTACATGTTTGAACAAGGGGGTGTTTATTTTTCCTGAGCAGAAGGAAACAATGCCAAGGCACGCAGAAATGAGCAAGTGAAATTTTAACGGGACCTCGTGGGGATGTATTTGAGTTTGGCTGGGTACAGAGGGGGGAGTGGGGGAGACATTTCAGTACCCATTTCAACCTGGTTCAACTATGGTTAAATGGCCAAAGGGAAGGTTGGTGTATCTGCTAAATCTAAGGCTGGCCGTTCCCCGTCTAGTCCCAAGGGCAGGCATTTTCTCGCAGACCCCGGTAGGAGTTCAGAATCCTTCTCAACACAACATCCTGGGAAAGTTGCTATCAGTCCATCAAAAGTGGAATGTTTGATGAATATCTGATTTCTTGTCTTTTCCCAGAGCCCTCATTCTATAGGTTAGGACAAATGGTTCTTCTCTTGATGGGGAGGTGACTTAGAATGTGAAACTAAGCTAGAGGTAAGAAAGAACCGGAGGGAGAGGGTCATCCTTAAGCTGGTAAACATATTTTTTTAGCTACTATTTAGGGCACCCTGTGGTTTTATGGCACTGTGATTATCTCATAGATGCACGTTCCCCAAATCATCCAGCAGCATGATGCTACAGGCCTGTTGTTTATGCAAACCGCAGAATGCTTCACCCCGAGTGAAACGCTATAGTTTGCATAGGGCTGGTATCTTGAATGCATAATTATAGTGATTGTTATTACCCTGATAAAAGGAAAAACGTGAGAAGTAGATTCGGGTTTGAGGTGCCTAGACATAAGAACCCGTCTCGCATACAGGACGCTGCAGGGTTTCCCGAGAGACTTCATTCATCAAGTAGAATTTATGGTTTCTTTTTATCTATCCTTGTGGTAATCATGTGGAGTTTTTCGCTTCTCCTGCTTCCCTCCCTTTGCTGTGCTCTGGCAGGCGCCAGCCTTCCGGGAGGGAATGTCACTTGGTTGGCAAATTAAATGCCCCAAATCTACTCGCTCCAGAGGGTGGTGCCATTTCTGGAAAGTGAAGGCACCGCTCTCTATCTTGATATTTGACCTCATTGATGGAATTTGAAATGTAGCCTTTTAGTGTGATAAATGGGGAGACATACAAATTCCTCCCAGGGCCACCTTCTCCACTGTGCTTTGGTTCCTGGATGGCAACCTGAGGGCAGCTGCCCAGCACTTTGATTTAAGATAATGGGGGGCCTGTCTGGGGGCATGACACCAGCATCACGTGGAGTGGTCGCACCGAGGCAGGCAGTGAGTGAGGCCTTTGAAAGCCAAGGCAGAGGTTGGGAGCAAGGCTGGGGACAGCTGAGACCACAGAAATGCCTCCAGAACCTAGAGGCCATGATGGAGAAGCTATTCAAGGCCAAGTGTGTAGCCTCAGCATGCCAGCTGGAAGGTAGCCACGGAACAGTCATGACCACCCTATTAAACAGGGCTCTTCTATGTTCCTTATTAGGTCAGGGGCCAGTCCTTTGTCCACCCCAGAGTGAAATCTGGCCCCACCTGTAACTCTGTACTGTTATAAGCCAGATGGGAGGCTTTGATGATTGAGTTTTATTTCATTCATTCATTCCTTCATTCATGGGTCATACGGTTTTTGCGTACATGGTGCCAAGTCCTGTAGGGACTCCCTGGTGAGCAAATGACCCCTGCTTTCCAGGAGGTTACAACTGAGCAGAAAAGAGCAATTAGTTAGCAGACTAAAATAGTAATGTGTGTTGAGCAGGATGCAGAGGACCAGTGGGGCTACCTTGGAAGCAACGGTGGGATTTAGAGTTCGGGTCCCAACTTGGAATAATAGTCCACGCCCCACCTGTTAGTGAACCTTTCCTCACTTCTCCTTTGTGTTGCTCTGGAAACAGTCCCCCAGGAGATACTTTGGGGCCTTTTTTTGTTCTTTGGATGGGACTAATGCTTGAGCCTTCCCCTTTTCTCCGTTCCTCTCAAAGAAATACTGCTGCTGTGTGGTCTCTGGATCAGGGCATCAACAGCGTGCATTAGCTGTACTCTCTTTAGTGGGGTCATTGGGTTCTTTAGCACTGCAGTGGAACCCTTACTCGCTTGCTCATTCTTTCATCCTGCAAACTTAGTTTTCAGTGCTTCTGATGTGTCAGAGATCTGGGGTGCCAGAGTTGTAAAAAACCCAGCCTTCCCCTCACGGAGCTCAGGGTTTAGAGGAGACCGACTGGAAGGATCAATTTATTTATTATTTATTTCTTTTTAAGTTTTTAATCAAATTCCAGTTAGTTAACACACAGTGTAATATTAGTTTCAGGTATACAAGTTAGTGATTTATCACTTCCAAACATCCCCCGGTGCTCATCACAACAAGTGCCCTCCTTAATCCCCATGATCTATTTCACACCACCCCCCCACCGCCCCCCGATAACCATCAGTTCATTCTCTATAGCTAAAAGTCTTTCTTGATTTGCCTCTCTCTTTTTCTCCCCTTTGCTTGTTTTGTTTCTTAAATCCTATATGTGAGTGAAATCATATGGCATTTTTCTTTCTCTGATGGATGTATTTTGCTTGGCATTATACTCTCTAGATCCATCCACATGGTTGCAAATGGCAAGATTTCATTCTTTTTTTTTTGGCTGAGTAATATTCCATTGTATACACATACCACATCTTCTTTATCCATTCATCCATCGATGGATACTTGGGCTGTTTCCATAATTTGGCTGTTGTAGATAATGCTGCTAAACATCAGGATGCCTTATCCCTTTGAATTAGTATTTTGTATTCTTTGGGTAAATACCCAGTAGTGCAATTGCTGGATTGTAGGGTAATTCTGTTTTAACTTTTTGAGGAAACTCCATACTGTTTTCCACAGTGGCTGCACCAATTTGCATTCCTACCAACAGTGCAAGAGGGTTCCCCTTTCTCCACAACCTCGCCAACACCTGTTGTTTCCTGTGTTATTAAGTTTATCCACCCTGCCAGGTGTGAGGTGATATCCCATTGGTTTGATTGGCATTTCCCTGATGGTAAGTGATGTTGAGCATATTTTCATGTGTCTGTATGTTGTCTTTGGAAAAATGTCTACTCATATCTTCTGCCCATGCGATTATTCATTTTTTGGGTGTTGAGTTTTATAAGTTCTTTACATTTTGGATACTAACCCTTTATCAGATGTGTCATTTGCAAATATCTTCTTCCATTCCGAAGTTTGCCTTTTAGTTTTGTTGATTGTTTCCTTTGCTGTGCAGAAGCTTTTTACTTTGATGTAGTCCCAATAGTTTATTTTTGCTTTTGTTCCCTTGCCTCAGGAGACAGATCTAGAAAGAAGTCGCTACGGCCAATGTCAAGAGGTTACTGCCTGTGCTCTCCTCTAGGATTCTTATGGTTTCAAATCTCACATTTAGGTCTTTAATCCATTTTGAATTTATTTCTGTGTATGGTGTAAGGAAATGGTCCAGTTTCATTCTTTTGCATGTTGCTGTCCAGTTTTCCCAACACCATTTGTTGAAGAGACTGTCCCTACTGGATATTCTTTCCTGCTTTGTCAAAGATTAGTTGACCATACAGTTGTGGGTTCATTTCTGGGTTTTCTCTTCTGTTCCACTGATCTATGTGTCCGTTTTTGTGCCAGTGTCATATTGCTGTACTATAACTTGAAGTCTGGAGTTGTGATGCCTCCAGCTTTGCTTTTCTTTTTCAAGATTGCTTTGGCTGTTCAAGGTCCTTTGTGGCTCCATACAAATTTTAGAATTGTTTGTTCTAGCTCTGTGAGAAATGCTGGTGGTATTTTGATAGGGATTGCATTAAATGTATAGATCACTTTGGGTAGTATAGACGTTTTATCTATTTTATTATTTTTTATTTTAAATTCAACTTATTTAACGTATAGTATATTATTAATTTTAGGGGTGGGATTTAGTAATTCATCAGTTGCATATAACACCCAGTGCTCATTACTTCAAGTGGCCTCCTTTATGCCCATCACCCAGTTACCCCTCCCCCACCCCCCTCCCCTCCAGCAACCCTCAGGTTGTTCCCTAGAGTTAAGAGTCTCTTATGGTTTGCCTCCCTCTCTGTTTTCGTCTTATTTTTATTTTTCCTTCCCTTCCCCTATGTTCATCTGTTTTGTTTCTTAAATTCCACATATGAGTGAAATTGTATGGTATTTGTCTTTCTCTGACTTATTCTACTTAGCATAATACCCTCTAGTTCCATCCATGTCATTGCAAATGGCAAGATTTCATTCTTTTTGATGGCCGAGTAATATTCCATTGTATATATATACCATATACCACCTCTTCTTTATCCATTCCTCTCTGGATGGACATCTGGGTTCTTTCCATAGTTTGGCTATTGTGGACATTGCTGCTATAAACATTGGGGTGCATGTGCCCCTTTGAATCACTGTTTTTGTATCCTATGGATAAATGCCTAGTAGTGTGATTGCTGGGTCATAGGGTACCTCTCTTTTTAACTTTTTGAGGAACCTCCATACTGTTTTCCAGAATGGCTGCACCAGTAGACATTTTAACAATATTTCTTCTTCCAATCCAGGAACATGGAATGTCTTTCCATTTCTTTGTGTCATCTTCAGTTTCTTTCATCAGTGTTTTATGGTTTTCTGGGTACAGGTCTTTCACCTTTTGGGTTAGGTTTATTCCTAGGTATCTTACTGTTTTTGCGGCAATTGTAAATGGGATTAATTCCTTAATTTCTCTTTCTGCTGCTTCATTATTGATGTATAGAAATGCAACAGATTTCTGTACACTGGTTTTGTATCCTGTGACTTTACTGAATTTGTTGATCAGTTCTAGCCGTTTTTTTTGGTGGAGTCTTTTGGGTTTTCTATATAGAGTATCAGATCATCTGCAAATAGTGAAAATTTGACTTCTTCCTGGCTGATTTGGATGCCTTTTGGTTTTTTGTTGTTGTTTGATTGCTGTATCTAGGATGGAAGCATCAGTTGTATAATTCAGTAGGGAAAGGTTTAGGGGAGAGGAAATAACACTAGGGCTGAGGGAACACAGATGAAGAGCCCCTAAAACATTCAAGGGAGCTAGAGGCAGCTTCTGGGAGGAATTATCATCTAAGACGGGTTGGAAAACTTTCCCTGTAAGGGCTCAGGTAGTAAATACATTAGGCTCTGCAGCCCTATGGTCTCTCTTGCATTCACCCAACTCTGCAGTAGTAAAGCAAAAGCAGCCATAGGTGGTTTGCCAGTGGATGGGTATGGTGGTGTTCCAATAAAACTTTATTTACAAAAACAAGTAGTGGGCCGCATTTGGCCTTCAGGCTGTAGTTTGCCCACCCCTGACCTAAGATGAGATTGAGTGGGAGTTGACCAGGTGAAGAGAGTTGTCCAGGCAGGACACTAGCAGGTGGAAAGGCCTGGGAGCCAGGGCTGGTTGGGGAACTGAAAACTGGGGGCCTAGACTTTGTGTGTGTGAGTGTGTGTGTATGTGTGTGTCTGTGTCTGTGTCTGGCATGGTGTGGGTGGAAGGGGAGGGTTAAGGAAGTGCTCTTGGGCAGTTTGGAGTTTATCCTGGAGGCAGGGAGTAGGGAGCCTCTGGAAAAGACTCTCAGCATGGAGGGGCATGACTTCCTGGGCATCATTTTCAGAGAGGCTGGTTTTGGCCTCGAGGCCTCAGTCCAGTTGCTCTGAGCCCTTTTCTTCCTGTTTCCCATTAATTAATTCTTTCAGGTATGCAGTGTGCCATTCAGGACACAGTAGAGTGTGGCTCTGGTGATGTGGGTGAGCAGAAGTCCAAGGGAAGCTGTGCCATCTTGCTCCTGGTGGCTGGTGGCAGAGAAGGGAGCCCCTGACCCCCCTTTAGTGCTGCTCACTTCCCCATGTGCGTCACCTCTGATGGCCCCCTGGCCTCTGGCTCCTGATGGGCCCTAGTGGGACGCTGTAATTTGAAATGAACGTGAAATGAACATGGCCGGGGGCTGTCTGGTCCCTAGCAATGAGCTCTCCACTCCCTCTTCCTGTTCCCCTTAGGCTGGAGATATTTATTAACTTGAATTAATGGAGGAAGAATAACAATATTAAGAACTCTCTAGGCCTCCAGCTGGGGCCCCCTCCGCCATGGCTGGGCTTCCAGAAGCTACCAGGAGAGCCGGCGGGGTTCATTCTCTAGAGTGGTCCTTGATGATTTTCAGGGGACAGCCACTGGGTCTTTCCTTCCAGCCCGGCCGTGCTTTAGGATCATGAAGTGTCCATTAGGGAGGTGGCCCTTCTGTGTCTGTCAGCTGAATCAGTCACAGCTTTAGCAGCTACTTGGACTTTCATCGCTGAGCGGGGTTGGGAGATATCTGGGGTGGAGGTCGAGCTGTGGTGGATGCCCTCTCATGGGGCCTGAGGTTGGCACCGGCTTGGATTTCACTCTCCAAGAGGTTGAGACGTAAAACATTTTGTTTTCAGGGAAGATGAGGAGGAATGTCTAAGAGACATGTTCTTTGCTCTGGGAAGGTACAGCTTCATTTTCTTACATCCTTTGTGTCGCAGAAACACTGTGTGCAAGAACCTGAGGGTTTTTCAATCTTCAGAAAGCGTTTTGGACAGCAACCCATCCCTGCGGGGAAGTTAGGTAGGCTCTGACCTTGTTCTGACAGGTCAATGCAGAGGGGCTCAGGGCCACATTGTTACATCTGGTTTCCCTCATGTGGAGCTGACCCTGCACTCCTTTCTGTCTCTGTCTGCACACTTCCATTATCATACTATAGTGCAATTAATAATAATAATAATAGAGCTAACATTGATTCCATCCTTACCATGTTATGGGCACTGTGCTTTATGTGTAGTATCAACTTATATCACTCTATGAAGTAGCTGTTATCACCATCTATCTTACGTAGTAAAGGAGACTGAGAGATAGGGAGATTATATAACTCACCTAGGGTCATGCCTTCTCTCTCAGGGATTGGCAAACAACCACCTGAGGGCCCAATCTGGCCCTCCACCTGTGTTTGTAAATAAAGTTTTATTGGAACACAGTCGCACTCATCCAATGACATATTGTCTACAGTTGTTTTCAGGCTGAGTAGTTGCAACTGAGATTGTATACCCTGGAGAGCCTAAAAGATATACTAGTTGGCCCTTCCAGAAAATGTTTGCAGACTCCTGGCCTTAGCTGAAGTGGCAAATGTGATACAAATCTGACCCAGAGGCTGAACTCATGACCATACGTATAGTAGGCTGTCTCAATAGTTGCTATGCCCATGCTTGTCATTTGTTCATCCAGCAGGTTTTAAGTCTGTATTGTTTTCCTAGCCTGTGAGTTCTTTCAAGTAGACCCTGTCTTACTCATTTCTTTTACTTCTCTACTCAACACAGCATTGGGTACATAGTTAAATTCTCAATGAATATTTTTTGGATGGATGGATGGATACATGGATGGATGGATAGATGAGTGGATGAGTGGGTGGATGGATGGATGGATGGGTAGATGGATGGATGATGGATGGATGGATGGCTGGATGAGTAGATGGGTGGGTGGATGGATGGATGGATGGATGGATAGATGGACAGATGACTTTTCTAACCCCCCCTCCCTGCATCATTGGAGCCCATCCCTCCTGACTCTTGGTCCAGTGCTCTCCCTATTACACAGTGAATATGAGAGAAGCTGCACAGGATGGCCCTTTTCCAGCTATGCCCCTTTAAGGCAGGAATGGGGGTGAGAGACACTGGCCCTGCTGAAGACACCTGCCTCATCATTTCCAGCCCTGCCAGGCAGAGTAATGTGGAAGCACCTGGCCACTGCCAGAGGAAGCATTCTTTACTGTTCTTTTTTGACAAACCTCTTAGAGTTGTCCTTGCCGGGAATTCAATTTCTGAACATGACTAACACCATTGTATTCAAGCAATGCTTATCGACTCACATGGCAAGCCCAGTCCCGAGTGTGAATTTGTGGGGACCCTTCCCTAGAGCTGCTCTAACACATCTGCACAAGAGGGGTGCTCTTCTGCTGAGCCAGCTGGGACCAAAGTCCATGGAGAGGCAAAGCAGCATCACCCTTTTGAAAGGGCTGCTATGTGGCCAGACTCAGCGATGTGCGTAGAAATGTTTGGTCAAATGCCAAGGCTATAGAAAAAGAAGGGCTGGCAGGGTACACTTTTATAAGCAAGGGATATAATTCATGGGGCGTTTACAACCTCATGTCAACGGCGCTCCTGACTGCATCTCACAAAAAGAAACCAGTATTTATTGAGCATCAGTTCCTGACAGGTAGGCCTCCCTTAAACCAAACCATGTAACATTTTCCCCATTTCCCAGATGAGGAATTGATGGCATACGGATCCCTGGGGAGAAGCAGTCTCTGCACTTGAACTCTGGACTATCTGGAGCCAAAGTTAAGGATTTTGGCCTCTTCCCACATTTGCAGTGACCCCCTGGCGTGGCTTGGCCGTGAGTGGGAGCAGCATAGGAGACTTTGGCCTCTGACTGCTGCTTCCTTACCTGCTAATGTCTGCAGCTCGCCCCCAGCCAGGTCTGCAGCATTGCATGAAATGAGAGCCTGGTGCCATCGGGGGGCGGGGAGGGGGGAGGTGAGGGCTGCAGGACTATCGTCCCCCCTCGGAGTGTTTCACGGCCCTGGGGATGCACATGGGCTCCTCACCAGGCACTACATCTCCGGTTTTTCTCAGTTGTCCATTTAGATTTCCAAGAATACTCCTGAAGTATGGGGCGTCTAGGGGCTCTATGGGAGCCAGAGGGGCCTCTCAGAAGTTAATGTTCCATCCCAGGTTCTAATGGACAGCAGCTGGGATGTCTGCCTGGGCCAATTTGCTGTGAGCAGCTGGGCAAAGTTGGCCTCCAATGGAGAATTTGTGAGTTTATTTAACCGTGGTGGCAAGCGCAGGTGTAACAAAATGACAAAACTTGCTGGAAATGTTCAAAGTTGCTGGTGTTCCACAGTTGGTCTTTTCTCTCATGTGACCCCTTGCCTTCTCTTCTCCTTCTCTGCCCCTTCTCCTGTGAAAGGGTCACATGCTCCCCAGTTTTTTCCCTCCTCTTTAGCCTCTTGATTTATGGTTTCTAAAATTGAGTATTAATTTCTATATAAATAAAAACACAGGTTTTAAGTTAAATGAGTTTCAATCAGTGGATATCCCCAGGTACCCACCACCCCAATCAACACAGAACATTTCTCATGGACTCTGGAAAGTTCCCCCATGTCTCTCATCTCCAGTCATCTCCCCCGCCTCGAAGGCAACCACCGTTCTGATCTTTATCACATAGTTTAGATCTCGTACAGAACTTCATATAAAAAGAATGATGCATTACGTATGCTTTTGTGTCTGGCTTCTTTCCCTCAACATAATCTTTTTGAAATTAATCCATACTGTATGTATTAGTTCATTCCTTTGTATTACTTTGTTACTCTATATTAAAAATATTTTGGGACACCTGGGTGGCTCAGTCAGTTAAGCATCTGCCTTCGGCTCAGGTCGTGATCTCAGGATCCTGAGATCGAGCCCTGCGTGGGGCTCCCTGCTCAGCAGGGTGTCTGCTTCTTCCTCTCCCTCTGCTTCTTCCTCTCCCTCTGCTTCTCCCTCTGCTAGTGCTCTCTCTCTCTCTTTCAAATAAATAAATAAAATCTTAAAAAAATACTATTTCATTGTATGAATACACCATGGTTTAGCCAAACTCCTTGTGTTAGTTTCCTAGGGCAACTATAACAAAGTACCACAAATTTGGGGCGCCTGGGTGGCTCAGTTAGTTAAGTATCTGCCTTCAGCTCAGGTCATGATCCCAGGGTCCTGGGATCGAGCCCCACGTCAGACTCCCAGCTCAGTGAGGAGTCTGCTTCTCTCTCTCCTTCTGCCTCTCCCCCTGCTTGTGCTCTCTCACTCACTTTCTCTCTCAAATGAATAAATAAAATCTTTAAAAACAAAACAAAACAAAGTACCACAAACTTGGTGGCTTAAAAAAAACAGAAATTTATTTTCTCACAGTTCTGGAGGCTGGATGTGCAAAATCAAGGTGCCAACTGGGCCTTGCTTCCTCTGAAGGATCTAGAGAAGAATCGTTCTTTGCCTTTTCCAGCTTCTTGGGGCTCCCAGCAACCTTGGTGTTTTTTTGGCTTATAACTACATCATTCCAATCTCTGCCTCTGTCTACCGATGCCTCTTCCCTCTGTATGTTTTCTCCTCTTCTTGTAAGGATGCCAGTCATTAGATTTCATGCCCGCCCTCATCCAGTGTGATCTTCCCTGAACTTGGTTATATCTGCAAAGACCCTGTTTGCAAATAAGGTCACATTCACAGGTACTGGAGGTTAGGACTTCGGGATATCTTTTGAGGACAGAGGACAGCCCACTGCACACACATTGATGGACATTTGGGGTGTTTCCAGTCTGGGAGTATTGAGAAGGAATCTGTTATGAACATTCTATGTGGACTTTTTTGTTTTTCTTTTTTGGTCAACATACGTTTTCATTTCTCTCGGGTAAGTACCCACCAGTAGAATTCCTAGTTCATAGTGTATGTATTTGTTTACCTTTCTAAGAAACTGCCGAACTGTTTTCCAGAGTGCTTGTAGGTTTTATAACCCCACCAGAGAAGTCAGTGGCTTTGCATCTGTGGTGTTCAGCATGGGAAGATTTTGTCCCTCAGACAACATTTGGCAGTGTCTGGAGACATTTTTGGTTGTCTTAACCTGGGAGGAGGGGCTGTTAGCATCTAGCACCTGGGCTGGACTCCAGTGATCAAGACAGTGTGCAGCTGGCATAGGAAGATAACAGAATAGAGAGTCCTGAAATAGACTCATATTAACGGCCAGTTTATATATATAACAGAGGTGCCAGGTAACTCAGTGGGCAGTGGGTGCCCTTTCCAACAAACGGTGTGGGAACCACTGGATGAGACCAAGGAGGCTGATAGCCAGCCTACAATGCAACAGAACAGCCCCCACCTTCACGCCCCAGGAAAGAATTATCCAGCCTGAAATAGCAATAGAAAGTGGTATCTCATGGTGTTTTATTTTGCATTAATTAGTTCATTAATTTGCATTTCCCTGATGACGAAAGATGGTGAACGTCTTTTTGTGGACTTACTAGCCATTTCTCTCTCTCTATTGAATTATCTGTTCAAATCTTTTGCCTGCTGTTATATTGGGTTGCTTATCTTTACATTACTATGTTGTAGGCCCTTTGTCAAGACATGTTCTGTGCCTACTTCCTCTCAGTCTGGAGTTTCCTTTATCATTCTCTTCGGGTTGTCTTTCAAAGAGCCAAAATTTTCCATTTTAATGGAGTCCTATTTATCACATTTTTTTTTCTTTTATGCTTAGTGCTTTTTCTATCCTAAGAAATCTTTGCAAATCCCAAAGACACCAAGATATTCTCCTGTTTTCTTCTAGAAGCTTTATAATTTTAGCATTTATGATAGGTGTATTATCCATATCACATTAGTTCTTGCATATGGTGTGAGGTAAGGGTCGAGGCTCATTATTTTCCTGTGAACATCCAGTGGTTCCCACACCGTTTGTTGAAAAGAGCACCCACTGCCCACTGAGTTACCTGGCACCTTTGTTGCATATAAACTGGCCATTAATATGAGTCTATTTCAGGACTCTCTATTCTGTTATCTTCCTATGCCAGCTGCACACTGTCTTGATCACTGGAGTCTCCCTGATCTCTTCTCTCCTTGTCCCTTGCCCCTTCTGTTTCTTCCTCTCTCAACTTCCCTTCTTTTGCTGGACAGTTGGGAGAGAAAAACCAAGCTAATTTCTTCTTCTTTCCTGTCTCTTTGCAATCTGTATCCCTTGCCATCTTCTCTGTGTGTGTGTCTGTGTGTGTATGAAAATCGATTAAGCCAGGAATAATAACATTATGTGACTTTACCCAGTATCCCTGTTCTTATTAACCAGTTTTCTTATTTTTCAGTCACCACCTCAGTTCTCACTGTCCCAAGATCATCCTATCTAAGCAGATTGGCCAAGTCTGATTCCTCCCCTTGTCTTTGACTCGATTGACTTCTTTTTTTTTTTTTTTAAAGATTTTATTTATTTATTTGAGAGAGAGAGAATGAGAGAGAGCACATGAGAGGGGGGAGGGTCAGAGGGAGAAGCAGACTCCCTGCCGAGCAGGGAGCCCGATGCGGGACTCGATCCCGGGACTCCAGGATCATGACCTGAGCCGAAGGCAGTCGCTTAACCAACTGAGCCACCCAGGGGCCCTCGACTGACTTCTTGAAATCTCTTCCCCCACCCACCCCGAGTCTTCCTGGAATCAATAAGAAAAGGTCGTGTTTCTTCTTCCCTAATGAGTGACTCATCAAGCCAGGACTGCACACTCACAGCCATCTCTACAAGGGATCGAAAATGTTTCTTATCTCTGTTGATTCTCCCATTTATTCTTGGCATGTTCTTGTGCATCTGGGATGATGCCATTGGTGATGTCCTGGCAGTGGAGACCCCCTGCCTGTTTGATGCGGATCATGGAGCATCTAGCAGCCCAAAACTGCATGGAGGGGAGGTAAGGGGCCAAGACTATTTTTTGCTAATGATCCAGAGAGATGATGCTGGTTGGGTCGCTAACAGCAGCAAAACCACAAAGAGTCTCATGACTCTCCTGGACTGAATGCAAAGGTTATATTGCTCATCGCATCACAATTTAGGAAAAGTCCAGTTTTTGTATAAGCACAGGATAAATGAGAACCTGTACCAATTCCTCAGTGTCTGAGAGGTATTGCTGCTTATGTCCAGGTATAGTTTAAAAGATACACATGAAATCCTATCCCCCAAAAGTACTATGTTTTAAAGAGTAAACTGAAATAAATAGTAAGCAGGCTTTTTTTTTT
>NC_138381.1:69340258-69368158 GCF_054177405.1 Leptonychotes weddellii
GAATTTCATGGCTCTTTAAATGATTAGCTTACTTGGGCGCCTGGGTGGCTCAGTCGGTTAAGCGACTGCCTTCGGCTCAGGTCATGATCCTGGAGTCCCTGGATCGAGTCCCGCCTCGGGCTCCCTGCTCGGCGGGGAGTCTGCTTCTCCCTCTGACCCTCCTCCCTCTCATGCTCTCTGTCTCTCATTCTCTCTCTCTCAAATAAATAAATAAAAAATCTTAAAAAAAAATGATTAGCTTACTTAAAGCACATACTAGTACTTCAATGCCAGAAATATGCAATAACCATTCTTTTGTACAACTAGGAAATGAGATAGCAGTTTCTCTTTCTTGCAGGCACTTCTGAGGAATAGGAATGCACTCTCTTTGTGAATCCCATACCCTCACAAGGTGGAAGACAAAAACCCAAACCATCCCCCTGCTCTTCTTCTGTAGAGGGGGGAGGATGGGACAGTGAGAGTCGGGGTGTGGGGCTGATTCTGCCCCCTCTTTGTTACCCTTGTGGGAAGGAGTCTGGTCCCAACTCTGGCTGATGGGCAGCTCTTTTTAGAGAGTGGAGTTATTTACATCTTTTATTTTTAGCTTTGGGTCTTTACCATAATTCTTAATAATAAGAGACATCTGATAATCACACGGTTACCGTGATATATATACATTCTGACTGTATAACCTTGTAGACTGTATAACCTTCTAGACAAATAATGCAATATATGTTAACATAAGAATAATAATTAAAAAAAGCCTGCTTACTATTTATTTCAGTTTACTCTTTAAAACTTAGTACGTTTGGGGGATAGGATTTCATGTGTATCTTTTAAACTATACCTGGACATAAGCAGCAATATGCTGCTTGCAGCAGTATGCAAGTCTACTACCTTCCATTTCTTGTCTACATTCATACAGAGCCCTTCATTTATCATAAACGTTTCCCCCAAATTTCTACTTTGACTAGAATTTCCATTTTTTAGATTGGCACATAATATTGCATCATGTTGAGAGCCATGGTTCTCGAGTGGTTCCTCCTTCAGTTGGAGATTTCCATTTTTTCCAGAGCTTTCAGGTGATGGATGGCACTGCTGTGAGCGTCTTGGTGCATCTAACTCCTTGCTTTTGGTGATTCCTTTCTTTTGGAGAAGTTGTCCCAGAAGTGGGAAGTGGGATTGAATTTACAAACCTCTTAAGTCTCTGTCAGAGCTTAAATTAACATGCCCTGACCCCCAGAAACACACAGTACTTGCGGGTCTGATGGCTGAATGGGACCTATACCCCTATAGGGTCCCATCTGGTCAACACTGCTACGTGTCACTTGTATTACCTACGTATCTTTTCCTCCCAGTTCCATCTCATGCCGCTCTCCTTTCCCACCTGCCTCAGGGACTTGGCCCATGCCCTTCCCTCTGTCTGGAGGCTTCTTCTCTGTTCCTTCCCCCTCTTTCATCAATTCCTACTTATTCCTTAGATCTCAGATCTGGGCTGAAACGTCATTTTCTTCGAGAAATCTTTCCTTACCTTACCACCTTCAAATGTCACACTCCCTTGTCAAGAACAGTTCTTTTCCATGAAAGCATTGTTCATGATGTGTGCTCAGACATTCATTTGTGTAATAAGGGCTCTGATGTTTGAGTCCCTTGTTAGGACTAGTGGTGACGCTCATCAGTGCATGCCCACTGAGTGTCTGGCACGGAGGCATTTAGAGTTTGTTGAATGAATAAATCCGTCTGATGCTGCAAAGTGAGGAGGAAGCCAGTCAGGATGTTGGGGCTTTTAGCAGTCTATCCTCTGTCTCGTCTCACTTCGAAGGACTCCTCTTTGGGGAGGGAAACAAATCAGGGATTCAAAAAAGTCTGGAGCCTATGAATGGGCTTCAGGGTTCTGTGGACACCCTGATATTGAATACAAGGAATGTGGTGTAAACAGGTGCATAATGAACCCTTAAAATGATTAAGAACGGTCAGCCTGGATGATTGTGGGGGTCCCCGGAACACTCAATACCTAGCTCTCCTTCCTCCACTCTCTGCATGAGCTCTGAGTCAGTTGAGAAATAGGACTTAAATAATGATGCAGATGGGGATCAAAATATACCCCTTGCTACTCAGAGCTCTTGGAGAATGTGACTTCCATCTGTGGACGAGCCACCTTCTGAGTACTCACTACCCCCACCCCCCAAGGTTGATCAGACCCACCCAGTCCCTGGCAGAGCCTGATCAGGGTGGGCCCCCCTCGGCAGGGGTGAACCCAGTACTTGTTGGTACAAGTTCAGGCCTGGAGGGGCACATGTGAATCTGCACTTTCTGCACTGGTTTGCTCCCAGTCTGAAGAACGTAGAAGGACAGAGGGTCCGTGTGCAATCTCCTCTGCCAAACTCATGTCACTGAGTCACCCTCTCTCTCTGGAAGGAGTGACTGAGGGTGCAGAGGGACCCCGAAGGGGATGCTGGTGGAGCTCCTTGCACATGGGAAGAAACATTAAAGGTGGAAGGAGACACACCTGTTCCCCCAGGCTCCTCAACAGTGGTGTCAGAAGCTCTTACAGTTCTAGTATTCTGACCCCGCCTAGTCATACAATCATACAAGGCCAGAGCTAGAAGGGACCTTAGGAACATCTTATTTCACCTCCTTGCTTGTTTAGATTTTATTTTACTTATTTTTTTAAAAGATTTTATTTATTTATTTGACAGAGAAATACACAGCAAGAGAGGGAACACAAGCAGGGGGAGTGGGAGAGGGAGAAGCAGGCTTCCTGCTGAGCGGGGAGCCCGATGTGGGGCTCGATCCCAGGACCCCGGGATCATGACCTGAGCCGAAGGCAGACGCTTAACGACTGAGCCACCCAGGCGCCCCGCTTGTTTAGATTTTACCTAAACAATTTACCGTGCAGTTAATTCATGTATGTTTTGCAGAGCTTGCAAACTCCAATACTTAGTGGGATCCATCAGGAAGTTTAAATGGAGGAAGAGGCCCTGCTGTAAGATGATGAATGGCAAGTGACATTCTGCTTGTGACTCAAGGAGTCACTATAGGGCATGGTGGAGAGTTGGGCAAACAGTCCAGCCCATGCTGCACCTACGGAGGTAGGGCAGCCACTCTTCATCTCCAGCTCACTGTTGCCATGTAGGAGGCAGGTCCTGAATTATTTCAACTTATGACGAGAAGCCAGAGTAGGAAATTTCTAACACGACATTTCTCTATTTAAAAAATGCTGCCAATAAATCCATATATAAGCCTTGTGAGAGCCAACTAAAATTTGTCTGCTGTCCAGATGTTACTCTGCAGGTCACCACTTTGCATACTAAATTCAACCCCCGGCAAACCCATTTAATAAAGGCTTTCCTTGAAGTCCACCAAAACAGAAAGCCTGCTGGGGTCCACTGGGGGGTGATTGGTCAGGAGGTTAGAAGTCCTCTCTTTTAGGGAGATGGTGACACCACGTCATTACCTTGGACCTTGTCAGGATCTTCATATTCAAATTATATATGGCAGAGGGAACAGAGCAGAGACCAGCAGAAAGGCCATGCTCGGCCAAAGCTGCTGTTGACATATATATTCAAGCCCCATGCAGAAGAGGCTAAAAATAGTCCCAGGTATATGGGTGGCTGTTTTGTTTTAACCACCTCCAGGCCCTTGACAATCATCACCTCATTAATCTTCATGACAAGCCTGGCTTGGAGGACAAGGCTGGACTTTGAAGTTCATACACTTAATTCTGGCTGGGCACTTGTGACCCTCAGTTTCCCCATCTGCGTCTGTCCATGAGCCGCCCACCCACTAACCTCATGGGCTGGCCAACAGGGTGACCCGGGGCCAGGATTTCAAGGTAAAGATGGAGGTTTTCCAGGTAGCAGTCTGACAGATTTCTCTCAAGTAACAAGAATAAAACCCTGAAGGCCACGTTAATTTAAAGTTTGGTTTTGCCGAGCACGGTTTTTCTTCCACAGGCAGTGAACAATCAGATTTTAATAAAATACTCCCAGTGCCCTCCTCATGGACCTCTGTGCATTTCTAGTGACCTTAGAAGAGCCTCTTTATACTTAATTCATAATCCAGTTGTAAAAGATTCTTAGCAGCTCCGCTAGCTAACACTGTTAATCCAGAGGGAGTTACTACATTAATTAAAAGTCATAAAAGTAAATTTATTTTAAAATGCACTATACTTGAACTCTCTTTGCATTAGACAGGATTCTTTTGGTTGTAAGTGATGAAGTCTCAAACTGGCTTTCCCCACAAAATGTATTTGTTGGCTTTTGTTACTGTGTAGTTCAGAGGGATTCCTGGCTGCAGGTATAGTTGGATCTAGGTGCTTAAACAGTTTGAAAGGACTCCGAATTCTTTCTTGAAAGGACTTGATTCTTTCTCTATGATAGCTTTGCTTTCCTGTGGCTGTCTGCTTCCCCTAACTCTATGTCTTAAGTACTTCCAGGCTTCAGGGGTAAAAGCAAGGTTCTTGAAGTTTCCTACAAAGTTCTGGGTTTGGCCCTCACTAAATCAGCTTGGGTTTCATGTCCATCTTTGAAACCATTTCTATGTCCAGGGAGGTGGAATAAGCTGGTTGGCACAGGTATACACACACCTGTCTGCTCTGCACAAACCAAGTGAGTGGAGACTCAGGAAGGAGTGGGTCCTCAAAAGCAAAATGATTGTGCATTTACGGGAACCAAGGGAGATGGATGGTAGGCAGACTAGACCAACATATCTCATCTACATTTTAAAATAATTAAACCCTCAGCCCCTGGTCAGCCTAAATTATACAGGGCTCTCTTGAAGAGTGTACAGCTGTAATGTAAGAGGAGGTTGTCTGAATTATCATGTTTCCATCATGCCATCGTTACTTGAAAGATCACCCAAAGTGGGACAGGAAAGTAGACAATGACTTTGGTGAATTTGAGGAGTCTGACAATGGGCTTGTCTTGCCAAACTCTTCAGCTCTAAAATCCCATCCCTAGGGCTGGACGGGATGGGACAGTGTGTCACTTGAGAGGAAGAACCAATATTGACTCCAGAAGTCAGATCATGAGTATCAGAAGGTGGGAAAGATAGATGCTAGGTCATATCCCAGAGTTAGCGAGGGAGGGAAGAACACACTAGGGGATTTGGAGAGAGTCAGAAAATCTCATTACAGAAGAGCTTGTATTTGTATAGATTTTCTCGTGGGCACTTTCATCCCCATTATCTCTTTTGAGCTGTGCCACAACCCATGTGGTTTGGCAGGTCAGAAATCCTTATATTCATTTGTTGCATAAAGAAACCAAGACCTATTGAGGTTAATTGACTGGATCAACATCAGAGAGCTAATTACTAAGAAGTCTGGGAATAGAGTTGGGGAGGTTCTAGACCAGTAACACTCAATAAACTCATTATGCAAACCACATATGCAACTGAAAAAAACTTTAGTAGCCACATTAGAAAAAGTAAAAGGAAACAGGTGAAATTGATTTTAATAATTCATTTCATTTTACCCACTGAATCCAAAACATCATTTCAACCCATAATCAATATAAGAAATTGAGGTATTTTACTTTTTTTTTTTTTCTGTGTGAAGTCTTCAAATCTAGTTGTATACTTACAGCACATCTCAATTCAGACTAGCTACATTTTGGGGGCTCATTAGCCACATGTGGCCAGTGGCTGCCATATTGGATGGTGCAGTCTGAGCTGTGCTAGGTCGAATGGGTGGAAGCCATACTTTGGAACCAACTTCTCTGGATTTAAATTCATTAATTCGGTTCAGGAACTACTTGTGGAGTATATATTATGTGCCAGATGCTGAAATTATAATGATAAACGAGAAAGACTTGATCTCCACCTTCATGGAATTCATATTCTAATGAGGGAGGCTGCCACAAAACAAATTCAAAATGAAATACATAAAATATTTCAAATTGTCCCAAGTGCTATGAAAGAAACACAGAGGGTACTGGGATTGAGAATGATGGGGGGTGGCGGGACTCAGGAAGTTCCTCTGTGCAACTGAAGCTGAGATCAGAAGGATCATGGGAATGTCCATACAAAGAGTTGGGAGGGGGCAGATGGAAGAGGGTGTTTTAGTGGGAGAGAGGGCATATGCAAAGGCCCTGAGGCAGGAAAGCACCTGCATGTTCCAGGAACTGAATGAAGACCAGTTTGGCCAAAGCTATTTGGGGATGACTTGGAGGAGACCCATTTGCTTTGATATCCAAAGTGCCTGACACTTGGTAGATTGTCAGTGAATATTTGTTGGTTGGATGGGATGGGATGGATGGATGGATGGATGAATAGGACGGATGGATGAATGGATGTTGGGACATTTGGATGGTTAGATAGGTGGATGGTTGGAAGGACAGATGGATGGATGGACAGAAGGGTACATTTCTTATGTGTTGTATACAGCTGCTTTGGTGCTGAAATGGCAGAGCTGAGTAGTTGCAACAGAGATTCTATAGCCTACAAAGTAAAAAAATATCTACATCTGGCCCTTCACTGAAAAAAGTGTGTTGACTTCTTATTTATAAAATGGGGACAACACTGAGATTAACTTCTTTTCACAGTTGTGGGGATCAAATCAGAGGAGGATGTCCCTTGTCTGCCCCAGACACTAATCTCTGTATACACTCAAAAGAGCTGAATTTTCTCCCCTGAATTCCCTCAAATCCTCTGAGCCCCTTGTCCAAGGCTCCTGTGGACCTTTTCTGTTCCTAGGCAGCTGAAATGGGAGATGGAGTTTCCTCTTTGGATCCCCCAGTTCTTCCTGAATGTTACATTTTATTTGCATGGGAGGTGGGGGTAGGATGGGGGTGGTTGTGGCTCCTAGACCCTGCTGCCGTGATCCTTGCCTGTTGGCACGTGGGCTGACTTAGGGACTTCATTAATGTTAATTACAGCCACGCTTCATTTCAAAGGAGCCCAGATTCTTACTGCTCTCAGTGGAGAGAAACTTAGACCATGCCCTTAATGAGAAGTTTGTGCCTCTCGCCATCATGGAACTGTGAGCGTGAGCATGAATTTAGATGAGAATTTATGTATCCAGGGGCAACACAGAGAGGCAAGAATTCCCCAAATACCTGCTCACTACAGGTGAGTTTTGTCCTGGGCACGGGGCAAAAATATGAGTGCTGGGTGGAGTTTCTGGACTCCCAGGATGAGAGCCAGAAGCCAGGATTCACAAGGGGTGATGGTGAATGCGCTCCGCATAGCTCAGTTTCTCCGCCTTGACACTGTTGGCATTCAGCGCTACACAGTTCTCATGTGGTGGGTGTGTACCAGCTTCCCCAGCGCCTACCCACTAGATGCCAGGAGCTCGCCCCTCCCTAAGTTGTGACAACCAAAGAGGTCTCCTGGAGGGCAGTCATCCCTGGTTGAGAAGCACTGGTAAAGAGGGACCCATGAGATGTCTGTGTGAGTCTGGAGGCAGCTGCTATCGGGCACAGGGCTTAGAGGTCAGATTCAAATCCCTGGGGTGTGCTTGGCTAGCTCTGTGACCTTGGGCAGGTCACTTAACCTCTCGGAACGTAATTCCTGCCTCAAAGGTTGTTGTAGTGATGAAATGGGATGATTTCTTTCTCTCCTGGCTGCCCTTCTCCCCTCTTCTGACTCCTTCTCTTCTTCCCTTGTCCCTAGACGCTGAGAATCCTTCTCCCTCTTAGCTGATCGCTAGGGGCAGATGGGCAAGGGCTGCCCTCCTAAGTTTCTCCCTGCTCCTTCTTTTGCCTTTCTTCATGAGATTCAACATAGGAGGTCACATGTCAGGATGAAGAAAAAGTTGCATGCATTTGATTAAAGTTCCCTTCAAAGAATGGCACGGTCTTATAATTTGCAACTGCATGAAAGAGTTCCACCTGGGGCTCCAAAAAGAATAATAGATCAGTGAGATTCGAACCTTAAATCCACTCATCCTCCTGGAATGGTGACAGGCATTTGAATGAATATTTAACGATCCCAGCTTTGATAATGAAGAGCTTGCTGCTTCTCCCGGTCCTGCCCCCAAATCAAGAAAGAAAATTCCTCTTCTTCATTCTGACCTCTTCGACGAATGCGAAAAGGATAAAGTAAAAGATTGGGGAATAATTTGCCTTCCTCAGCCCCCAAACATCACAAGTAATGCTGCGCTGAACTCATTTAAATCCGACTTAGAAGCAGTGGGTTGCTGGCATCCGGGGAGCTCAAGCACTTGAAATTGAGTCAGCCTCTGGGAGTAATTTGTGTTTTTGCCTCATTCCCTGGGGAGCAGCCCCATCTTGCCTCACTCTAGAAGCCCTTTCTACAGGACCTGCTCATCAGGGCTTACAGAAGATGGGAAGGAGGAGAGGGCAAAGGATAGAACTGTGGAGGCTGGACAGACTTTCCTCTTCTTGTTTTGTCCTGTCCTCCTGTTCCCATCTCTTACCTTCCCTTATTTTAAATGGTAAAGGTAATTAATTTCTGCTGGTGTAACAGATACAAATTATACAAAAGTGCACAGCACTCTATTTACTAATCAATGAAAGTTTGCCCCCCCCCCCCAGTGTGGTCCCTAAATAACTGCTTTTAACCCTTTGATGTGCATCCTTTTGGAGAGTCTTAACTAACATACCAAACTGTGTTAGTGAGCGTTCTCTAGAGAAACAGACCCATAGAATGTGTGTGTGTCTATCTCCCTATCTTTACCTCTCCAGCTATATCATTTCTATTTCTGCCTGAGAGATTTTAAGGAATTGACTCATGCAGTTGTCGGGGCTGGTGAGTCCCAAGCCCGCAGGGCAAGCCAGCAGGCAGGCAGTCTTGGCTGGAGTTAATGTTGCAATCTTGAGTCCGGAGGCAGAATTCCCTCCCATGTGGCAGATGCCACGTTAAGCCCTTTAACACCACTGTATCACTTACTCTCGAGGGTAGAGACTAAACTCATTGCCCTGTTTTACAGGTGGAGGGAAGGAAGCCCAGGTGGTAGATGGAGAGAGTGTTCCTGCTGCAGGGCAGGGGGGAGGAACCCCTTATCCCCGACTCCAGCCAGTGGTGTTTCTGAGGGTCTCCACTGCCGAGCTCCTGTGGTGTTCCTGGCCGTGGTCTTTGTAGCTCTCTCCCTTCCCCCCTCCCCAGCCCCACTCTGGGACCCTGTCCCCAGACTTCATCCTTTCTTAGGAAGAGTTGCCATCACCTCCCAAGGCCTGTCCCCTGGAGGGGAGCTTGGGAGTATCTTGTTAATGGAGATGAGGTGTTTTTGTTTGTTTGGTTGGTTTTTTTGCTGCGGGGAAGATACGGAAGGCTTGTGCACCTTGGTCTTCTACCTCACCTGCCACCTCTTGCTAAAGAGAACGAGGAGCGAGAGTCCTGATCACTGCTGACATGCATGATCTCCCCGGCAGCCTTCTTCCAGGCCTGCGAGGGCTGGTGTGGGTGACTCACACCTGGGTCTTGGGGTCCTTACACCCTGGCAAGCCTCACATGTACGCATGTATGCAGCCTGCATGGAAAGGGAGATGGGCCGTGAGCTCAGCCCTGCCTCCTCCATCCATGAAGGGCAGGCTGAGGGAGGAGCAGAGAAAGGGCATAGGCCAGTCAGTCTCCCTCATCCCCATGCCACTGGGCCAACTCCTCCTGGCACACAGCTGGCCGCAGGGGGTTCCTCAGGCTTTCTTCCTAACCACAGGAGTTCCCACTGGTGTGTATATCGTGGGAGGTAGCAAAGGGCATCTCTGCCAGAGCTTAAGGTCATGACAAATCCAACATCTGTCTTGACTCCATCCACCCTTCATGTGGCTCTTCCCACCCTGTGACTGCCTCCCAATCATGATTGTCGTTCTCTAAACCATTCTCCAGAGAGCTCCAGCCACACTGGTGTCCAGTGAGTTCCCAGAGCACGCAAACACTTCCTGCCTCAGGGCCTTTGCACATGCCTTCCCTTTCCCTGGAACACCTTCCCCATCTCCACCCCTATTATTTTCATGGCTGACTCCTTCTAATCATTCTGATCTCAGCTTCCACTGCTCAGAGAGGCCTTCCTGACCACCTTGTCATCCTCGACCTCAGCACCCTGTGTGTTTCCTTCATAGCACTTGGGACACATTGAAATGATTTTATGTATTTGATTGTTAACCCATGTCCCTGCTCTTGTAATACTTAGGGGCAACAATAGCCTGTAAACAGGCTAATTACACATAGAATTATACAAACCCTAAAATTGTGGTAAGGGATAGGAAGGAAAATAAAGGGCCCAATGAGGGATAAGGCCAGGAGGATCTGGCTTAGGAGGGACAGTTGAAGGAAGTATCTCTGATCGAGTGACATTTAAATCAAGCTCTCAAGGACATGTAGACATTGGCCAAGGGCAGAGTGGAGTGAGATGTCCCTGCCTGGAGGGGGACAGCACATGCCTAGGTCTTCAGGCAGGAACAGTGTTAGTGTGTTCACGGAGGGAAGGTTGGTATGGATGAAGCATGGTGAATGAGGAGATGTGTGACATGGTGTTAGGGACATAGGCAGGGGACAGAGCTTGCATCTGCTAAAAACCACCAGTGTCATGGTACTTCCCATTTTTCCCATCCCTAGCATGTGTTAGGCCCTGAGCTAAAGGCTCTGTATGGCTCTTTGAATTCTTACAACCATGGATCTGATTATTCTCAGAGCTTCAATGAAGAAACTGAGTCCCCCAGAGGTGAAGGTAATGTGCCCAAAGCCCCACCCTGCAACCTGCAGGGACAGATCAAATTTGAACCCAGGACTCCAAAGCTTTTTTTTTTTTTTAAAGATTTTATTTATTTATTTGACAGAGAGAGACACAGCGAAAGAGGGAATACAAGCAGGGGGAATGGGAGAGGGAGAAGCAGGCTTCCCGCGGAGCAGGGAGCCCGATGCGGGGCTTGATCCCAGGACGCTGGGATCATGACCTGAGCCGAAGGCAGACGCTTAACGACTGAGCCACCCAGGCGCCCCAGGACTCCAAAGCTTTTAAATTTGCTTCTGTATACACTGTGTTCCTGTATCAGGTTCCTCTGCTCCAGGGGCCAAGGCCAGCTGGGGTACAGGGAGGTGTGAGCACTCCGGGCTCCCCCATCACCCACTCCAGCCTTCATACATAGCCTTCTTCATAATGCGCTTGAATGCTCCATGATTTCCATTCCCCCAAATGCCTGGAAACATTCCCACTTCCTTGTTAAATAAAAGATGAGAGGCAGATAATGAAATCCAGATGCCCCCAAGGCCTTTGATGTCACCTGCCAATTTTTGTGTTGGTCATTTTTTTCTTTAAACAAAACAGAAGCGATGGTTTGATGGTTCGGAGCAAGAGGCCGTATTCAAATGGCATCATTACCTGTCGTGTCTCGCTATGTTTTATTCACTTGTTTCTCTCCTTAGATTCGGGGCTGGGATTCAATATTCCACCTGCCTTACAGATGATTTTTCAAATACCTCTCAGATGCCAAGGTCCTATCCAGATCCGCCCCCTTGAGAGGTGGGAGCAAACCCACTGTCTGACCTTTTTTTTCCCCTTAGGATACGAATCTAGACTCTTTACAGTCAAGTGCATTTAGAATCTGTCTCTCCTATAGGCCAGTGGTTCTCAGTTGGGGTGATTTTGCTCCCTAGAAGTCACTGGGCAATGCCTGGAGTCAGTCTTGGTTGTCACGATTGGGAAAGAGAATGCTACTGGCATCTCATAGGTAGAGACCAGAGATGCTGCTTGATAACCTACAATGCACAGGACGGCCCCTCATAACGAAGAATTATCTGGCCCCATCTGAAAGACCATCAGTTAGATTGTGATTCCTATGGGAAGCTGTCTCATCTCCAGCTGGGTCTCCAGCCTGCTGCCTGCACTCAGTAGAAACTCAATAAATGTTGGTTGAGTGAATGATTTATGTGGCTGCTCTCAGCCAGGAGTTTGGGGAGAGCTGTATCTGCTTCTCCATCTGCGTGTCCCATCCTTCCACGTTCCTCTCCAGCAACCCTCAACCACGTATCATTCCTTTACTTGTTCCTTTCTCCCAGCTCTTTATTGTCTTTTTCTCCTAGTGAACTCCCATTTATTCTTTAACACTCAAGTAGGGTGTCTCCTCCAGGGAGCCTTCCTTGACTCCCCCAGGTGTGCCAGTGTCCCTCCTCCAAATCCATCACACTTTCCACCCACCCAGTCATAGTGCTCGTCACTGTGTGAAATCCATCCAGCTCTAGATAGGCGCACAACTCCTTGCCTCCTAAGTGACCCATCTGTATTGTAACCTGCCTCCTCCTGACCCTACTTCCTATTCCTGCTGATGCCATCTCCTGATATTCCCTCAAAGTTCTCACTCAGGGAAGAAAAAATCACGTAGAGGTTAAGAACTGACATTTTAGGAGTTGGAAGTATCCATCTGCCAGGGCTGCTGTAACAAATGACCACAAAATGCATGGTTTAAATAACAGAAATGTATTCTCTCATGGTTCAGGAGGCCAGAAGTCCAAATCAAGATGGCTTCAAGGTTACTTCCTTCTGGAGGATCTGAGTGAGAATCTGTTACTTGCCTCTCTCTCTTAGCTTCTGGTGGTTGCCGGTAATCCTTGACATTCCTAGGCTTGTAAGCACTTCTCTCAAATCTTTGCTTCCATCTTCCCCTGGCTGTCTCCTCTGCGTATCTCAGATCTTTCTCTTCTTCCTCTTTGAAGACACCAGTCAGTCCTTGGATTTGGGGCCCACCCTACATCCAGGATGATCTCATCTTGAGATCCTTAACTTAATGACATCTGCAAAAACCTTATTTCCAAATAAGGTCCCCTTCAGAGGTACTGGGGGCTGGGACCTAGACATATCTTTCCGGGGGACAGAGTTCAACTCACTCCAGATGTTTGAGGTCAAGCCAACTTGCTACCAACTAGCCTGATGACCTTAGACAAGACATTTGACCCCTTCAGTCCCTTCTGGGTCACTGAAGTCGATAAGACATAAAGAGCACATAGCCCAATGACCATTAGGTGAAGTTCTTTGAGAAGCAGCCTCTCAGATCAAAAATAGGGACCAGGGCATTTATTAGGAAGTGCTCTTGGGATCAACATGTGGGGAAGAAAAGATTGGAAGCCAGATGGGTGGAGGAGGCAGACTGATGGCCCTTCCAAAGATGTCCGCATCCTGGGTCTTGTGCATACACTACCATACAGGGTAAAAGTTAAGAATGTGAAGTTAAGAATCTTGTAACAGGGATAAGAATATGGGTCCTTGCAAGAGGAAGGCAGGGGGGAGAGATTCAGAAGTGTGATAACAGATCTGAAGGTGGAGGGAGGGGGGGTCATAAGCCAGGGAACCCAGGCAGCCGCCAGAAGCCAGAAAAGGCAAGTTGGCTTTTCCCCCAGAGCCTCTGCTGACAGCTTGATGTTAGATCTGCACGACCTGTTGACCTTCCGACTTCCGGGGCTGGAAGGTGTTGTATAATACCGTTCTGTGTTGTATAATACCGTTCAGGTTGTGGGCATTGTTACAGCAGCCCCGGGAGCCCCAGGCAATCGGGAAGGGGGCGGTGGTGGACGGGAGGGGACAGGAGTCTCAGTGGAGACCTCAGCGGCCCTACAGGGAGGTCGATGCTGGAGTGACCACATGGGAGCACTCCGTCTTCAGGTGGGGCACCACCCCTGAAGGAAGCTCAAGGGTTAGCACCCCTGGTCCTTCGCTGAGCAAGCCCCTTTATCACTAGAGAAGAGGGGACATCCCAGCCCCTATCTCCCTTTCCTTAAGAGGATCCCACGAGATCAGGCGCAAAGAGCCTGGCGCTGGAATCCGTGGGAGAATAGAGTCCCGATTTGAGTTTGTAGGTATCACTCTCTGATTTAACACCCAACAGTGGGTTCGCAGATGGGGGCAGGGTTGATTGAAGCCCTAAATCCCTGTTTCCTAAGGGATTTTTTGGTTTGTATTTTGTTTCTTGTTTTTGTTTCGTTTTGCCAAACTGGAGTACCCCCAGAAGCTCTCAAAATTGGTTTGTGGCCAGGTTGGTTTTGAAAATTCTGGGTGCTGTCTCCTTGTATAGAGACTTGGGGCACAGATGTGTAAATTAAAGGCCCCGCCTGATGAGGCCTACCAGTAAAGATGCCCATTTCACTGTACTTAAACTGCAAAGTTCTCAAACTGATTTGCCTCGGGGACCTTTTCATTCATATGGATGAATAGCTCTCAAGAGCTATTGGAACTAGTATTCCGAGGAGCACCCTGGGGGAAACAGTGCCAGAGATCATTGATCCAGAGGGACGTGGTGGGCTGGAGAGTATTGGTAGCTCGCTGTCAGCCCTCCCCAGATGGCCACGCCTTGATGCCGGTTTTAGAGTCAGAATCCCAGTTGGAATAGGTGGGGGATAGTGGGAGCAGTCCAGGGGACTCTGCTCTCCTCACCTCTTATTATTCACACCCTCCTTTTTGTATACGATGCAGCCAAAGCTTACAGAGGCCAAGGTACTAGCTCAGGGTCACAGAGCTAGAAGGTGGTACAGCTCAGCTTTGAACGCTGGCTGTATTAAGATGACAACTAAACCTCCTTGTTTATTTTATTCTGTTTTTTAACAGCCTTATTGAACCAAAATTCTCCTGCCATACAGTTCGCCTGTTTAAAGTGTACGATTCAGTGGTTTTCAGTATCATTATCACCGTCCGACTCTAGGCCATTTTTGTCACCCTAAAAGGACACTGTGCCCGTGAGCAGTCCCTCCTTACTTGTGCCTACAGACTCCTGCCACCTCCCCACTCCTGCCCCTGACTAATCTCCTCTCTCTGTCTGTAGCTTTGCCTATTCTGATCATTTCGTATAAATTGAATCATATACTACGTGACCCTTTGTGTCTGGCTTCTTTCACTTAGAATCATGTTTTCGAGGGTTGTCCCTGTCGTAGCAGGTGTTGGTATGTCTTTCCTTTTCATGGCTGAGTAGTATTCCCATGTATGATAGATCACGTTTTGTTTATCCATGCATCAGTTGATGGACGTTCGGCTGTTTCTACCTTTCGGCTGTTGTGAGTAGGACTGCTATGAACATTGATGCTCCTATTTTTGCGGGGACGTATGTTTTCCTATGCATTTTAACCCTCTTATTGATTACAATGTCTATTTCGTATCTAGAGCCATTAGATTGACCAGGCTACTTTTGAAAAGCATAATCTTATGTGTTTATGTGTTAATTTGCATACCATAAAGTTCACCCATTTTAAGTACAACACAGTGCATTTTAGTCAGTTTACAGAATATGCAACCTTCACTCTACCCCAGTTTTAGAATATGTCCGTCACCCCCCAAAAAGACCACTTGGGCCCATTTGCCATGAATCCCTACTTCTGTCCCAGCTCCACACAACCGCTGATCTGCTTTCTGTCTCTACATATGCGACTGGGATACTTGTAAATCTGTTTTCCAAGCAGAATGACTAATACTGAGAGAGAAGAGGCTATCCTTTCTAAATGTCTGTCCTTTATGGGCATGCGGACAAGTGCTGTCACCGCTTTGAGTCTCACCTCCTTATCTGTGGGGTTGATCACTGCAGATGATTTTACGGGATTGGAAGTCGTCATCGGTGAATGCACTTGAAACACTCAGCTAAATGTTCTGCACATGGGGGCACTCTGTGAGTTTTAGACACTATGGTCACGTCTCACTTTGTCCTACCAGCTCTGTGAAGCAGGTGTCATCACCCCGTTTTACAGATGAGCACACTGAGGCTCAGGGCAGTGGGTGGAGGTGCTGGGAATGAATTCCAGATAGGTGGATTCCCGAGCCTGGGCCCTCCCACCCCACCAGCAGGCTAGATTTCCCAGCAAGAATTTCCACGGAGGAGGGCAACCCCTGGCCCCAACCTTGCCTGGCGGGTTCTAAGTGCTTTGTTATGGCCCAATCTGTCAGGAACCAATTAGGGCTGAGAGCACTTAGCTGCAAATGTGGTTTCTGGGTACTGATGGTAATGAAGCAGTTGGAAGCTGTCATCCAGCAGCAAAAGGCACACGTAGCTGTTTGCCACAAGCCCCGTCCCACGCTTGAGACTGGGGCTATAGGATCTGAAGTTATCAGGGTAAAGACTGGATTAGGGACCTCTGCTTGGTGTCTCTAGGGCACCTGCCGCGGTGCATAGAGGAGCTAGGAAATGGTGTCCCTGAGCCCCCACATCGTGTGTCCCATGTCCCTGATTTTTTTTTTTTTATTAAAGATTTTATTTATTTATTTGACAGAGTGACACAGCGAGAGAGGGAACACAAGCAGGGGGAGCGGGAGAGGGAGAAGCAGGCTTCCCGAGGAGCAGGGAGCCCGATGCGGGGCTCGAAGGCAGACACTCAATGACTGAGCCACCCAGGCGTCCCCCGTGTCCCTGATTCTTGATACATAAGTGGGACTTTCATGTAACTGGAAGAGCATTGGAACAAATGGACAACGCTGATATTTTTCAGGGCAGGGGAGAAATGGCACACATGTCTCCCCCTTGAGGAATGTCCTTTGCCTGACTAATCTCTGCTCGCCCCCACTGGCCTTAGCTTCCACAGGGAAACTTCCAGGCTTTCTTCACTAAGCTTCATGGCTCTGGTCCGCTCTCAGAGCACCCAGGACTGCCCTTCTGTAGCACTTTCCAGAGTTGGAATTAAACATCCCTGAATGAACTCTAAGCTGCTTGGTGACCCCTGGTCCGGGTCACAGCATCTAGCCCAGGGCTGGGCACAGAGGAGGCCCTTAGTAAGGAATATTTGTGGGACACACCACTAACTAAAGAGCCAGACACATGAGCCCTTCTGACTGTGCCCTCCTCTCTGATCTTAGACTAAGTAAGTAGACTTGCCTTCTAATTAAAATCATTCCATCTTGAGATTCTTTTCCATTGGATCTTGAGCTTGGTGTAATGCAGAGGTTAGCAAACCTTTTCTATGAAGGGACAGATAGTCCTTTAGGCTTTGCAAGTCCCTGCTGCAACTAATTCAATGCTTACCATGTGAGAGCAGTCCTAGACAGTACGAGTGGAGGTGGCTACGTTCCAATAGAACTTTATTTATAAAAACAAGTGGGGGGCCACATTTGGCAGGAGTGCCACAGTGTGCTGACCTCAGGTGTAGAGGACTGTAGTTGAAAAATTGGAAGATCTGGCATTGTAAAGCCTGGGAGGGGAAGGTGATCGCCTCCCTGCCCCTCTGTTTACCCCGTCTCTTTGCATCCTCACAGTGCAGTGTCTGCAGCTAACTAACTGGACGCACTGGGTCCCAGCTCCAAAATCCCAAGAGAGAGAATCTGATTGGCCCATCCTAGGTCAAGAGTCCACCCTCATCGGGTCACCTGTTGCTGAGGGGGGTGGGTCCATGTCGTGCAAGCTCAGCTGTGGGTGGTGGGATTCTTCAGACTGGGACCATGTGGGCTCTGGGTATCTTGAAAGATGTCTGCTGAAAGAAGGTGCTGGGGTCTCCTTCCTGGCGGTTTTCAGGATTAGGGAGAGCATCAGTGGTGAATGGGTTGGGTAGTATCTCCCCACAACAATGTCCACCTGGAACCTCAGAATGTGACCACATTTGGAATAAGAGTCTTTGCAGATGGAATCAAGTTAAGACGAGGTCATTCTGGATTTGGGTGAGCCCTAAATCCGCTGACTGGTGCCCTTAGAAAATGAGGAGAGGGACACTCAGATGCAGAGACACACAGAGGAGAAGGCCACGTGAAGACGGAGACGGAAACGAACGGGAGTGAGCAGCTACAAGCCAAGAAACACCAAGGATCGCCAGGAGCCCTTGGAAGATGACGGAGGCCGGGAGGGATTCTTTGGGAAGGAAAGTGGCTCTGCCAATACATTGATTTTCAACTTCCAGCCTCCAGAGATGTGAGAAAATAAATTTCTGTTGTTTTAAGCCACGCGGTTTGTGGGAGTTGGTTATAGCAGCCCAAGGAGACGAATGCAAGTGGGGAGAGTACCTGCCTTGCTCAGAACCACTAATGGCCTATATGGCCGATATGCTAAGAAGCACTGAGAGCTTTCTATGGTCATCTCATGCGGTCTTCACAATGGCCCCGTGAGATAGATACCATTATCATTCCCATCCTACAGATGAGGAAATTGAGGTCTAGAGAGACTGCGTATTTGGTTTCACTTAGTACAGAATGGACCAGGGGTTTGGACAGGGGTATGATTCAGGAACTCATGCTTTTTGACACTCTTGTTTCATGGCCTTCCAGGGACCCAATCCAGTGCTCTTCAGGGATTCGGATTCCTTCTCTCCCCAGTGGTCTGGTAGCAAGCGATGGCTGCATTGCCCAGTGTTGAAGGGGTGCTGAAGTCAGATCTGAGATCAGTGGCAGCTGGATTCCTTCGGCTTTACCCGTGACCCATTTCCCCTTCCACGCTGGAAACACGTTCCACTTGCCCACTTGGCGGGAGGTGGCGGTGGGTGGCATATGGTTTTAGTGGCTACAGCTATTTGGAAAGTCGAGTTTCCATGACTGAAAACAACAGATGCAAAAGATCTTTCCAGGGGCACATGCAGCTCAGGAACCATTCACCATGAAGGTATGAGTATGAATTTCCTCCATCCATGAATAGGAAATATCCTCCTCGAAATCCAGATAATCCTGGAGATTATAGGTCTTCTATTGGAACACCATAAGAAGCAGTGTGCAGATCAAACCGTGCCCCAAAACGAGACTCAGCTTTCACCCATCCATTGCCCAAATGCCTTCTGTTTATATGACTACATCCCGACTGTACAATGTGCTGTTTTGTCCTTTTTCTCCATGGTTTCTTTGCAAAGTAAAGAGACCCGCTGATTTCAGCCTGTTCTATTTACACCGCATGGAGTGGAGGTAATTTCAGCACTTGCGGTCTAGACCCCCTGTGCGGTGGGGAGGACGTACACCCCGGGAGAGTGGGTCTGGGAGAGACTGATCCTTACTGGGTCTGTTTGCGTTCGTTTCCTTTGGCCTCTAATCCTGCTCTCTGGGAAGATTGCTGGGTAGCTGTGTGTGTTTGATAAATTCAGCCAAGCCTGGGACATACAAGTGGTTTTCCAGCAGGAGATTGAATTACCTTTTAAGAACGTCGAGGTGCAATTTCTTTGCTGTTTTTGTTGTGGCCCGGGGATTAGTGTCACGAGAGGTAGGCAACTTTCTTCCCCTTCAGCTCGTAGACTTTATGCAAAACAGCAAAATGGCCTTGGTGGTGGTCTTTGGTGGACCCCAGCAGCCAGCCCCAGGGCCAACGCAAGGCACAGGAGGAGCGTGGGGAACAACATTCAAGGGGTTCACTTTGGGGTTGGGCACATGCCTGAGGGTAAGTGGTACCTTCATACTGTGCTGGAGGCGTCCACTCACCTCCCCTGTGTCCCAGCCCCAGCACATTGCTGGTACTCCCAAGTGTTTGTTGAATGGACCACTTAAACCCCTGCTCTATAGTGAGGGAACAAGAATAAAAGAGGCTAGATAACTTGCATGGGATTTGGGCCATGGCAGATCTCGAGTTTGGGATTTGACCCAAGCCTGACTCCAGAGCCATCTGTCTCTCTCTCTCTCCCTGACCGCAACTCGATCCTGGCTTTTTTCTGTTCCCCTTCATTTCTGGGTTGGCTTTTCGTAGGGGCTTGATGAGTTTGAGTCTGGAGAGCATGAGAAGGAAACAAGTCTGTTGCTGGAAAACGGTCCTTCCTCACTGTTTCTCCCTGAGTCCCCCCCCCTCGCCGCCCCCCCCCCCCCCGATTGCTGGCTGGCTTCCCCTCCAGTCAAGTGTCCAGCTGTGAACAGAGAAAAATGGCCCCAAACGTGTGCTAATGTAGTTCTGAAAGTTCTCATTTGGAGCTGAACATCCCATTAGCCAGAGAGGAGCTTTTAAAAGGGCCATGGTGTGCCGGCCACCCACTTCACTGAATTTTTATCTTCTTGCAAGTGGCTGGAGCCTTTGACTTGTTCTCTGGGAATATTCCAGTTCAGTGGGGGCAGGGCTGAAAATGATCCTTAATGAGAAAATTAGTTCTGCCAAGTCTGGGGAACGTGGGAGACAGGGAGTCCTGGTTTGACACCATCTGTAGGCTCTGAAAGTTGTTTTTGAAAACTTTGATGTGGTTTTGGGAAAACAAGCCAGGCTAATTTGCCTGCTCACCCCAGGGACCTTTTTTTTTTTTTTTTTTTTTGGTTTGTTCTTCCCTTTTTAGTTTGATGGGTTTACTTCATATCTGGCTATTGTACCTGTTCTTGAGATTCTCTAAATTACTCTTCCCTTCACTCATTCAAATATTTGGGGGTCTATCATGTATCAAGCACTGTGTGTGCATAGCTCTGGGGACAGGAGTCCCCACCCTTGCAGAGCAGTTCTGGTGAGGGAGGTGGCTGAGCCCCACACCTTTGCGGTAGTAAGTGGTGGGAGCTCCTTGATGTTGGGAGGGTCTGTTATGGGGAATCAAACAGGCAGTGTTTGGCCAATGACATCAGGAAAGGCTTCCTGAGGGGAGCGATAATTGCGCTGCTCTCTGAAGGTGGAGAAGTTAACTAGGAGCAGACAGAGGCAACAGCATGTGCAAAGGCCCTGGGGTGTGCAGGAAGCATGTTGCATTTGGGTGAGTGAAGAAGGGCAGGGTGGCAGAGGAGAGAGCAAGTGTGAGGGGTCAGATCCCATGGAGACTTTGGAGGCTGTGTTACCTTCCTTTGGCTGTCGTACCAAATTATCCCAAACCAGGTGGCTTCAAACAACAGAAATTCATTCTCCATAGTTCTGGAAGGCAGAAGTCTGAACAATGTGTCAGCAAAGGCTCTCGGGGAGCATCCTTCCTTGTTTCTCCCAACTTTGGGAGGCTCCACGTGTCCCCAGTTTGTGGCTTCATCACCCCAATCTCTCCTCCCTGTTCACACAGCCTTCCCCTCTGTGTCTTCTCCTCTTCTGTGTCAAAGCTCCTTTTGCCTTTCTCTCATAAGGACACTTGTCATTAGATTTAGGGCCCAGCTGGATAATCCAGGATAATTTCATCTAAAGATCCTTAACATAATTACATCTACAAGGACCCTTTTTTTCGCAAATGGGGCAACATTCACAGGTCCCATCGGATATGTATTTGGAGGGGGGTGTGTGTGTACCATTCCACCGACTACAGAGGCTGTGGTGAAGAATTTGATATTTATCTTGGGTGCCTTGGGAAGACACCGAGGGGTTTTAAGCAGGCATGTGGCGTGATCAGATGTAAACTCTTAAAAAATTTTCTCTTCTTAATGCGGAGAGAGTATTGGTGGGCATTCAGGTGCAGTGAAGAGGGGTTTTTCTCGATCACCTGGTGAGAGGTGATCGGGGCAAGTCCTAGAGCGGTGGAGGGAGGGACGTTGAGAAGTGGATGGAAAAAACTGGAAGTTCGATTTTATCGGCTTGAATCTTTTCTTTGGCGTCACCCTGCACGATGGCCCCGATCTTGAGAGTTGTACGAAGACCTGGCAAGGGGACGTTTCTGCTGTTTGAATGAGCCATTCTCCCTTATCTGAGAGATGCTGACATTTGCTCTTGCATTGACGAGTCCCTCGTTACGTGGTTTCTTGTGAATAAATGTTTTCTTCAGAGCAGTTAATAGCATTCTCATCTAGTTAATTTTGCACACAGTGGCAGGAAGCCAATTAAAGCACGGGCAGGCTTTATATATCTCCATGGCATCCTTGCGGCATCATTATTTTTCAGTGGCTTATTATTTTTTTTTATAACAACCAGGACAGTCCTGCACAGGAAAAAATAAATAAGAAAGGCAATTTGGTGCTTGTGGGTTGCATGTAATTTGCATTTCATGAAGGACCTCACTCTGCTCTGATGCTCAGGTCAGATCATGGCTGAGGAGGCAAAGTGGTAGGTGGACAATGAGAGTCGTGGTCACATGGTATGTGTGGGAGGTGGGCAGAGGGAGCAAGGCAGATGGTCCAGCCCATGGGTTCCTGGATGTGGCATCTCATGGTCCACTCCTACCTGCACCAGCCTGTAGCTGAATGGCTTTGGGTAGGTCATTTAGTCACTCTGTACCCCGCCTATAAAATGGGAGAAGAATACCTACTTTATTGGGCTCTCGGGACAATTGGATGGGATAATGCATCAGCAATACTCAGTAAGAAGGTGGTGATCATTGTCACTGACATTTTACGCAGAAGCTGTAATGTGGATTTGTTCACGGGTATTTGCTGAATGCCGAGCACGTGCCATGCACGGTCTTAGGAGTTGGGCTGCAAGCACAACACAACCTCCAAAGGCCCTGTGCTCATGTAGCTTGGTGAGGGAGCTAGACAGTAGGTGCATAAACCAGTAAATGTGCATGATGTTGGCTGATGATAACTGCCATAAGGAAAGTGAGAGCCAAGGTAAGGAGGCAGAGAACGTCAGGGAGCGGCCTGCTCTTTTATTTTTATTTTTAAGATTTTATTTATTTATTTGACAGAGGAGAGACACAGCGAGAGAGGGAACATAAGCAGGGGGAGTGGGAGAGGGAGAAACAGGCTTCCCACCAAGCAGGGAGCTCGATGTGGGGCTCGATCCCAGGACCCTGGGATCACAACCCAAGCTGAAGGCAGACGCTTAAAACGACTGAGCCCCCCAGGCGCCCCCAGCCTGCTGTTTTAGATGAGGTGGTTGGCGTGGCCTCTTTGATGAGGGCACACTGGAGCACAGAACTGAATGAAATAATGGAACAAGCTGTATGGATTTCTGTAGAAAGAGTATTTCAGGCTAAGGGAACAGTAGGTGCAAAGGCCCTAAGGTAGCCAGTAAGGACTGTGATGGCCCCCGTCAGGAGATGGGCAAGAGATCAATAAACCAGAAGTAACATAACGTCAGGTGGTGGTAGGATAAACAAGGAAAAAAATAAGGTGAGTGAGGGGACGGAACATAACATGGGAGGCCACTGGAGGCTTTGGAGTGGATGGTCAAGGAAGGTCTCCCTGAGGATCTTGCTATCAGGGCTATGTACATTCTAGACTGCTAGCTTTTGGGAGTGGCTTGACAGCAGCCTCTTTGCTCTTTGGTGTTGAGGGTGACTGTGACCTCAGCTTGGGGGGGCAGGCTGGTGGCGGGCTACTCTTAGCTCTGTGTTCATGTCCCAAAGTCCCCACCAGGCTCCACTCTGTGAAGTGGGTCTGGAGCTCCGAATCCAGGTGTGTGTAACTGCTCACAGCCAAGCCGTGGACAAAAGCTAGGAAGGGTTGACAGAGGCAGTGACTAAAACAAATGACCCAGGAGGTCATTACAGTGGGGACCTCTCCGTAGCTGGACTGAGGCTTAGAGGAAGGGATGGAGGGAGAGTATTAGTTTTCTCAGGCTGCCTGAGCAGGAACTGCAAACAGGGCAGCTTAAACAAGAGAAATTGATAGTCCCGCAGTTCTAGAGGCAAGAAGCCCACATCAAGGTGTCGGCAGGTTGGTTCCTTCCGAGGGCTGTGAGGGAACCTGTTCCATGCCTCTCGCCTAGCTTCTCGTGGTTTGCTGGCCATGTTTGGTGTTCCCCGGCCTGCGGAAGCATCACCCCCATCTCTGCCTCATCTTCGTATGGCATCCCTCCCATGTCTCCTCACCTCCTCTCCCCCCTGGGTGTCTGTGTCCAAATTTCCCTTTTTCATCAGGGACACAAGTCCCGCAGGATTGGGAGCCCACCCTACTCTAGTATGAGTGCATCTGAATTTAATTGCATTCGCCATGACTCTCTTTCCAAATAAGATCACATTCTGAAGTACTGGGGGTTAAGACTGGAGGGGACACAATTCAACCCATAACAGGGGAGCTTAAAAAAAATCTTTTTATTGCAATCTAACACGTACGCACAACACTAGTAAGTGTTATAACTGCCTGAATTGCCATCAGATGAATGTACCCATGTAACCAGCCTCCAGATCTAGAATCCCCAGAAGCCCTCCAGTGGGGGGCTTCTACTTTTCATTGTGTACCTTTCTATACTGTTTTAACATTTTAAAACTGTGTGGACTTACTTTTACAATAAAACCAAACTGAACTTATAAAGAGCTTTAGCTGATGGCCGATCAAGGAGAAAGAGCTGATATGGATTCATTCCTCCACCCCCTGGGAAGGAGAGCAGCTTTACTCTCCATGCTGGGTGCTTTTCAGTGGAGCTGCCCACAGCGTCCTGCAGAATGGTTCACGGTACCTCCAAGTATCGATCAACTCAGTCCCCTGGCTGCCTGGGGCAGCTGGTGCCCCCTCCTCTGCTTACCCTGGTGTATACCTTGGGTCACTTTCTGTGTCAGGAGGGGAAAAAGGTTGAAGAGTCTAGCTTGACGCATACCATCTCAGGAAACTGTCCCAGGCACCCAGGGAAATAGGAACTATAGTTAGTCCCATTAGACAGGTGTGAAGGCTGAGGCTCTGCGAGGTGACTTCCAGGTCTGGTGTCTTAGGGGCTGTCTTGACATCAGGATGTGGCAAGGGGAGGTCACGGATATCTTTGGATGTCTGGAGTCACTCATGAGTCCTAGGGAGGGTTGGAGTGAGAAGGGTCCTTTTGGGGAATGGCCCTCTCTAACCCAAGTCAGTCCCTTTACAAGAGAGATTAAACAACCTGGCTAGAATATCATAGCAGGTGGGCTCTGATTCCCATTCCAACTCCTGGGTCCACACCCCGGATGACTTCATGATACTAGGTCCAACAGCATTAGGATATAGGCCCTCCCTTCTTACGGAAGAGAAATCCAGGGTACAGAGAAGCAAATTCCAGGTTTATCTGAGTCCAGATCCACATTTTTCTTGGCGTCCTCCGTGAAACTTAGCTGTAAGGACGGCTCAGGTTATTTATTCCAGGACGATTATTGCCGTGATCACTTCTGAAAGTCTGTACACGTTGTGCATCTGAGAAATCCACTCTCATTTGGGGTTCACCGTCCACTGATTTTCTTATGATGCAGATAATATGTTGATCATGGGTGCAGTGGGAACCCAAAGAAACCAAGCTGGGGCCTGGGGTGGCAGGTGGCACTGCAAAGTACTCCACCGGCCTGGATTTTATGGCTCCTTTGTTAATGGTCATAAACTTGGCATTCGCTTCTGGTACTTGGGGAGCCCTGACCCTCTAATTAAATTGGATCTGAGCAGGTGGAGAGCACTCAGCTACAGAAGACATTTCACAACTGCAGAGAAGGTGGAGGGGAATCAGACTCGGCTGCCTGAGCCAGCTCTCAGCGTTCACTCGCGTTTGTTCAGCCCCCTTGCCCCCAAGGGCTGGCAACTCACCCCTACTGCGAGCCTTGGGACCCTCCCTTTGGTCTTCTTATAGAAAAGCGTTCCCTCCCCAAGTCTCTCTCTCTCTCTGTCTTTCCCCTCAGGACTCTCCTCCCACCCCATTTCAGCTCTCTATTATCAGAAGATGGATGTTCCACTTGTCGACACATCTTTTATATTGTGATAAAATGTATACAATGAGGACATTGCCATTATAACCGTTTTAGGTGTAGCGCTCATTAAGTACGTTCACATTATTCTGCAGCCCTCACTCCTGTCCATCTCCAGAAAGGTTTCATCTTCTCAAACGGAAACTCTATAGCCATGAAACACTAACTCCCCAGCCTCTCTCCCTCCAGCCCCCCGGGCACCCACCATTCGACTTGATAGTCTTTATTCTCTAAGTACCTGGTGCAAGTGGCCTCCTACAAGATTTGTCCTTTTGTGACTTTCTGATTTCACGTGACATGTTGGCTCAGGTGCCAGAACTCCCTTCCTTTCTAAGGCTGAGTAATATTCCACTCTCTGGATGGATCACATGTGGTCAATGCACCAGGGCTCCAGTTCCTGCACATCCTCCATGCATTTTTAGGTCCCTCCCCTCAGACAAAGTTCAAGGGCCAAGTGATGACCCTTCAGCCAGTGTAGCTCAAGGAACATGGAATTGGGGAAAGTAATTTATTTGAGAAGGAAGAGCAGAGTAGTTTAGCCCAAAGGCAGAGGAGTCCGAGATGGTCTAATTGAAGCCCGAGTTTATTGCTCATGGGGCAGCTGACTTGAAAAAAATGACTCTCCTCTCTAAGCCTCAGATGTGCTTTGTCACTGGGGACAATAGTAGGACCTGCTTTCCGGAGTAGGGAGGGTTCCATGAGATTATACCTAGAAAGCATCTAGCCTGGGGTCTCATAGGAGATAAGCACTCTGGGAATATCACCATGGGTGGAGGGTATTTATCTGCCCAGGATTTATCAACCACCTGCTTATGCTAGGCGTGGGGGATTCAGAGGCATGTATGGTCTATTGTGATTGTTGCTTCTCAAGACTCAGTCCTTGACGTGCAGAGGTCCTTAGAAGTGGCCACTCGTTTTGAACATTGAGCTTCCTCCTTCAGTTCAGGAATGTTCTAGGAAGTTGGGTCCATTCTTTGGGTTTCTGTAGAGCAGAGATTGGGAGTCATTCATTGCCCATAGCTGGTTCATTTTATGTTGATTCTTACTCTATACCATCTCCTATATTCTTGGATTAACCGAGGCCAACAGGCACTGGACATGTGTGTTCCCCTTTGTCAGTATTTATTTGTTCTGTGTAAATTCTTGGGTTGGGGGGGGGATCTGTCTTGGCTCCTCAACTAGATTGTTAGCAGCTTGAGGGCAGGTGCCTTGACGTATATTACTGCATGTCCCTGTACATGTATTCGGCCCTATCGTTCAGTAAATATTTGTTCAGAGAATGAATATAAGACTGGATACTGCCTCAGTTTCCTTATCTGCAAAATGGGTACAACAGCACTAGTACCTACCTCCCAGGGTGGTTGGGAGAACTAATCAAGAGTACACATTAAGGGGCGCCTGGGTGGCTCAGTCGGTTAAGCGTCTGCCTTCGGCTCAGGTCATGATCCTGGAGTCCCGGGATCGAGTCCCGCATCGGGCTCCCTGCTCAGCAGGGAGTCTGCTTCTCCCTCTCCCGCTCCCCCCTCTTGTGCTCTTTCTCTCTCTCACTCTCTCTCTCAAATAAATAAATAAAATCTTTAAAAAAAAAAAGAGTACACATTAAGTTTTTTTAAGGACGGTGCCTAGCAAATAGGAAGCCCTGAGTAAAAAATATTGTTTTATAGAGTTTACGGTGCTGTTTGCAGTAGAATATGGAGCTCCAGGGACTGGTGATGGCTCCCTGATGGGGATACCATGGAACACTTACGAAGCATTCCTTAAGTGCCAGGCACACGCTCTTTACACGCATCACCCATTTAATCCTCAGCCTTGGAGACAGGCGCTATTTCCAACCCCATTGTAGAGACGAGGACGTGGAGGCTCGGGGCACCCGGAGTGACTCACGCAAGCACACAGCTTAGTAAGCACCAGAGCGACGTCTAGCTGCCTCCAGCACCTGGTGCGCCACTTTCCCCTACCCTTTCCCACTGCTTCCTGTCCCCCTCCACTGCGAATCCCATTCGCTGTACTGACGCTCGCAGTTTCAACCAAAGAAGCAGCAGGCGGGCTGTGAGGAGGTAGTTCCTGCCTGCCCGAGGCCTGGGACCAGGGGTTGTCCGCAGTGCTTTCTGATGGGGCTGGGCTCTGTTGGCAAAGCCACGCCGGAAAGAGCCCCTGAGTGCAGCCTGAGAAATACTAAATGATGTCTCTGCTCCCGGAATTACTTGGAACCCTCACGCATGTGGCTCTCTCCCAGGGGAAAGGCCCTTTGCATGACAGGGGCACCGTCGAGCCCTCTGTGCCCGTGGCCTTGATCAGAATCAACTCATACGCCCATTCTCCCCTTTCTCCACATCCTCACAAACACTTGTTTCTTTCCATTTTTAAAAAGACCAGAGCCTGCTGGAGTGGTGGGGGTTGGGAGGGATGGGAGGGCTGGGTGATAGACACTGGGGAGGGTATGTGCTATGGTGAGCGCTGTGAATTGTGTAAGACTGTTGAATCACAGACCTGTACCTCTGAAACAAATAATACATTATATGTTTAAAAAAAAAAAAAGAAGAAGATAGCAGGAAGGGAAGAATGAAGGGGGGGATATCAGAGGGGGAGTCAAACCATGAGAGACGATGGACTCTGAGAAACAAACTGAGGGTTTTAGAGGGGAGGGGG
>NC_138381.1:69368258-69410627 GCF_054177405.1 Leptonychotes weddellii
TCGCTGTATCTCTCTCTGTCAAATAAATAAAATCTTTAAAAAAAATAAAATAAAACTAATGATGTATGGTGACTAACATAACATAATAAAATAAAATTAATTAAAAAAATAAAATAAATTATCCGCCCCCCCCCCAAAAGACCAGAGCCACCCTCATGGGTATGAAGTGATACCTCATTGTCGTTTTCATTTGCATTTTACTAATGATGTTGAACATCTTTTCGTGTGCTCTTTGGCCACTGTTTGTCTGTCTTCTTTGGAGAAATGTCTGTTCAAGCCTTTTGTATGTTTTTTTATTCATTGGGTTTTTTGTCTGTTTGTTCCATACTCTCCTTTGATTCATATTCATCATCTCCTTCCCCTGAGCCCCGCCAGCCTGGTTGTCCCTGTGGCAACTGCAGAGGGGGTGAGCACAGACTCTGGGTGGTATGCCACCTCTGTGGGCCCTTAGCTAAGCAGCTTCCCCAAACTGCAATGGGGACCTGGTCCTCTACCTCCCACACTTTACCCCAAGAGGCGGTAAAGCTTCTCAGTAGCCTGATTTTGACTCCTGCTTCTCAGTCTCACCTGCGGCTCATGGCTTGGCCCGTGGCCCTTGCTACCTTCCGAGATGCTTTTGAGCCCGCAAGAGATCTGGTGTGGACACTGGAGAAGAGAGGGAGACAGCCACCCAGCATAGGGATTCTGCACCCAAGCAAACAAGGGGCAGGAAGGGGCCTCTTGAAACACCTTGATGGGATGGCGCTGTTGGCACCCAGAATGGCCTCGGGCGAGCAGCAGCCTGTGTCAGCCCGTGAAGCCGCTCCGATGCATAATTCATCTGGAGGCTGAAGTCACACTGTAGACAGCAGCCCCCAAGGGCAGGCAACTTTGCATATTCAGGAGGAAGAGGGGAGCCTCTTCTCCAGCTTCCTGGGGCCCTGTGGCTCCAGGTGAGGACTGGTGCCTGCGTGGCCCCTGCTGGAGTCTTTCTTTGCCGCGGTGAGACTCCAGGCGGTGCCCCCTCCCAACGACTTCAAGATTGCATTTGACAGGGGCGCCTGGGTGGCTCGGTTGGTTGGGCGGCTGCCTTCGGCTCAGGTCATGATCCCAGAGTCCTGGGATCGAGCCCCGCATCGGGCTCCCTGCTCGGCGGGGAGCCTGCTTCTCCCCCTCCCTCTGCCTGCCTCTCTGCCTACTTGTTCTCTCTCCCTCTCTGTCAAATAAATAAATAAAATCTTTAAAAAAAAAAAAAAAAGATTGCATTTGACATTGCTATTCTAGGCCGCCACTTGAGACACCAATTGCCCTCAATCCCAGGGCCCCCGTGGAACAAAGTGTCCAAAAGTGTAGCAATTTTCTTTCTACTTTAAAAAGCCACTCGCACAGCTTCCCATTTTTCCTCCCGTCCCCTCAAAACTACAGCCCTGATTCTTTTGAAGGTCACTTTTTTTTTTTTAAAGATTTTATTTATTTATTTGAGAGAGAGAGAGAGCATGAGAGGGGGAGGGGCAGAGGGAGAAGCAGACTCCCCGCTGAGCAGGGAGCCCGATGCGGGACTCCGGGATCATGACCTGAGCCGAAGGCAGTCGCTTAACCAACTGAGCCACCCAGGCGCCCTGAAGGTCACTTTTGCAGCATTGCCAGGTGATGTCGGGTCCTCCCAGAAGCCCTGCTCCTCTTTTCGAGAATGAGGGTTTGCAGATTTTCCTCCGCGTCAGAATCGGTTTGCCGGTGGTTGGAAAACACTGCGTGGCATTTCGAGATGCGGTTTCCTTGGAGATGGAAACATCTGCCTGCAGATCTGGGAACCTGCATGACCACAGACCGGCTTTTGTGCCTGGTGGGATCTGGAAAACAGATCGCTAGATGTGGAGCAGAAGGCTTCAGCCTGTTTTTCTTTTTCTAAGCCAGCAAAGTGCCACAGAATGAGCCCCTTTTGATGTGATAATGTGAGAACGAGAATGGAATTTCCTTTCTTTCCTTTTTTTTTTTTTTGAGATCACTGCCATTTAATTAACCTGTGTGCTGGCAGCAATTAGTTCAAGATGTTTAAATAAGTAACACACGTGCTTGTGTCAGAGGCTTAAGATAATAGTTGAATTGTTCATTTTCCAGGTCTATAGAGACAGATGAACAAAACTGCCACAACCCTGCCCTCTTGGAGTCGATAGTCTAGACCAGGGGTCAAAAACTAAGGCCCATGGGCCAAATGTGGCCCCCCTGTCTGTTTTTGTGAATAAAGTTTTACTGGAACACAGCCTTCCTTCTTAATTTCCCTCCCTCCCTCCTCCTCCTCTCCATTCATTCTTCTCTCCCATCTTACTTCTCTTCCTCCTCCTTTTGTTCTTCCTTCCAAGTTACACACAATTACACTCATGGTAGGCATTTTTTTTTTTTTTTTGGTAAAAAATTCACACACAGAGTCAAATGTGGAAGTTTCCCCAGCTCCCTTCCTCCCACTGTTTTTCTCAGTGGAAACCCTTCCAGGTTCTTTTTTTTTTTTTTTTGGTGGCCTTTATCAAACAAAAAAAAGAGGTAGAACTGAAATAAAACAAAAGCATTTGTTTGGGGTCTAAGATTGCAATTTGGGGAGCACAAGTTCAAGTAGCAACCCAATTTGTGTCCCACTAGGGAGCATAAGTCAAGGGTTTTTAAAGGCAGAAAGGAATGCTTGTGTTCATTGTTTTCAAAGAATTTTGATTGGTGTTGGTGGCAGAAAACTAATTTTGGCTGAACATAATTGGTTGCTAAGGCGTTCACTAAGCAAAGTCTCTTACTGTAGCAAGTTGCAAGTATTCCTCTTGAGTCATTGGACTATTTGCCGTTTGGCCCAGTTCAGAAGTTCATGGTTCTACCTGGTGAGGATGTGCATAAGGCCCCACCTCCTTAATTGGCCTCCTGGCTTCGTTTTAAATCCCTTTGATGTGAATGACTCCATTTTATTTCACCTTCCACACCTTAAATACATCATATGACTATATAGGAAATACATTCAAGCATTTTGTAAATGTATTTATACATATTTATGTTTGTATAAATGAGCTCATACTATATGTGTTGCTTGACAGTTTTCTTCACAAGTCAGTGTGTCTTAAGGTTTAACATACCTGCTTGTGGAGAGCAGGAGTTGGTGAACCATGGCCCTGGAGCCAAATCTGGCCCACCCCTTGTTTTTGTAAATAAAGTTTTATTGGGACATAGCCATGCCCATGTGTTTATGGATTGCCTAGAATGGCTTTGCACTTCAGTGGCAGAACTGGGTAGTTGTGATGGAGACTGTATGGACCACAGAGTCCACAATATTGACTATATGGCCCTTTACAGAAGAAGTTTATTGACCCCAGACATAGAGCCACCTCATTCTTTTTAATGACTGCATAGTATTCTGAAGTACAGATCCATCATGTTTTATTAAATCCCTCCCTTATGAAGATGTCTCTGGCCTTGCTCTGTCTACGTACTCCGGTGGGGACCTGCTAAGTGGGACTGTCTCTGGGGAGCCTGGGATTATCATAAATACTCTGGACTTTCCTGATTCAGAGCAGGGTGGAGCTTGGGTTTCAAGGTTTGGGGCAGTAATGGACTTCATGGCATATGTGGTTGTGTCCCTGTGGTTCAGAGAATGTCCTTTGCTGCTCCATTACCTCTTTTCTTCTGGCGTGCTCCAACCCTGGTCTGGCCTCAACTCTCAGCCTTGTCATTGAGTCTGTAGAGAGCCTGAGCAGATGCTAGCAATGGGAATGGTATTTTGTTCTAGAGCATCAGCCTGTGCCAGACCCACCGGTAACAGTGCAGGCAGTTGTCATCGGTATAGACTTACCAAACTGAGCGGAGGTTCTCAAAATTGGGGAGGTGTTTCTAGAGAGCTTGTTAAAATGCAGAGGTCAGGGCCCTACCTGACATCAAAGGATTTGAGACACTCTAGAGCTGAGGGTACTTAGCCTGACTTAGGGAAAAATTGAGCTGTAAACTTTAAGAGAGAAATCCAGCTTTAGTAAAGGTTTCAAGAATGCATTAAGGGTCTTTGGTTGCAAAAAACTAGAAGCCATCTCTGGTTGGCTTAAGCAGAGAATGAACTTCTATGGAAGATTCTAGGGTAACCCTTAGGATAGACAGGAAAGCTCAGAAAGGAGCAGGATCCAGAGCATCCTGGGGGCTCTAAGTAGCAGGAATGGCTTGACGGGTTTTGGGGGGAGCCACCGGTAGATTAACTGAGCTTCAAAGATTTTTCCCATCATTGTCATGCCAGTCACGATTCATGCTCCCAGGGAGATTCCTACTGGTCTGACTTGGCACCTGGTGACTTGGGGAAGGTAGCATCTGTCCCCTGGTCGACACCCCCAACAAGACTGTGCTCAGAGGAAAGAGAATTCCCTCAAAGGGGTGGTGGGGTGAATGCTGGATGGTCACAAACAACCCACCGTAAAGCATTACAGGTCATTGGCTAAGATCTTTTAAATACATGAACCTTCGGGGCAGGAATAAGTACTGTCGATGGGAACGTCAAGTTACAATTCCCAAAAGGGCCTCCTCTATATTATCTTATCCCCAAATGAACAAACTTTGTATCATAACAAGTCACTGTTGGATGAAAAAGGAGAAAGCAGGTCAAAGGCCTTGGTTTGAAGAAGCAAAAAAAAAAAAAAAAAAACCCACTGATTTCAGGCAACAGTTCTTCACACTCATATGGAAAAAGAGTTTCACACTCACTTCTTGGAGTCACTGTAGGACAGTCACGGATGACTTACTGGAAACCCCACACGGCTGGGATCACACTGGCTGAGGTTTTGCCATGCTCTCTGCTCAGCTCATGCTGACTCACTTGCCCCCCACACTGAAGCAAGGGGCAGACGGAGGGTCCGGAGAGGTGATCCCACCATATAAATAAGACTGGAAGCCTCATAGATTCTGACCTGCCCAAGGTCGCGCTGTAAGTCTGGAGGAAAGGGAGCCGCGTTGCAGGATCATCGCAGTGAGGATGGATGAGCTTTTAAGGATGGTCTGCTCTCAGCCCTCATTTTACAAGTGAGGACTTCGAGATCATGCCAGGTTCAGCGGCTGGCCTGGGGCGCCCAGCTAGCCCCCAGTATTGCGGATCCTTCCCGAGCCATCAACAGCTGGTAGATGCTGTTGTCTGTCTGACACGCCGTGATACTCCAGCGGGGATCTCCTAGAACTACCAGGTTGACAGATAGGGCCTCTTCACGCATGTCCATAAAGATTCGCTCTCAGTTAATTTCCCTCAGGGTAAAGGAGCTTTTTTGAAGTACTCCATCGGTGGCGAAATACTCAGTTCCCCTGAATAAATATTTCTAGCCAACTCCAGCTCACCAAGAGAAGGCCCTTCGCTGGCGCAACACTTGAGCAGACGATTGTCAATTCTGCCTTTGCTTAGGATGCTGACCCCGGATGATTTTATACAGAGATGTCTGGGGTGTTGAGAATCCAGATAACAGCATGCTTCCTTGCCGCAATGTCAAGAGCAAATCCAGGTCCTAGGGAGGCTGCAGTATGTTTTAGGACTGTGAGCACCGGGGTCGGACAGAACTAAGTTCAGATCCCGGTTCTCTACCTTTTATAGGCTGTGTGACCTTGGATAACTTGCTTTTAGCCTTTCTGACTCTGTTTCTTCACCTGGAGATGATTTTCCGCATCTTGAAAAATAAAATGAGCTAATGCCCATAAAATGCTTAACAAATGGCCAGGCACATAGTAAAGGCTCAATGAACGGCAGCTGTCACAATTAGAGCCAAGATACCTGGAGCAGAAAGGGACAGAGACTGCTCAGCAAATCCCTGCTTCAGACAGGAGGGGAAACCAGCCTCAAAGCCCACAGTGACTTGCTAATAATGACAGAGCGAGGTCAGGAACTCAGCCTCCTGCTTTCTCCACGCAGTCATCTTATCAACCCAACACATGGCCTCCCTTGGGGTCACCCAGTAGGGTGGGTGTCCTGGGCGGAGGGGAGCGGTGTGGCTGATTCACCCTTCGTGGCCACTTTCCTATCAGTCTCCTTTAGGGGTTCTGATTTTAGGGGATGTTTATGAGTCAAATGACTCCCTGCCCATGGGGAGGCCAAGGAAAGTGGGATGAAGCCAGCGCTGGTCATCACTTATTGGGCTGATGGAGGCTGCCCATGTCCCACTGGCCCCGGGGAGACAGCAAGAGCAGACCTCTGTGCCAATTTATCTTGGAAATTGTCTTTTCTTCAGGCAAGGGGAGGGGGGAAGGAAGCCTAAAAGAAAACATCCAGCCACATGCTTGTGAAATCTCTGCCCAAAATCAGTCATCTTTTTTAATAATGAGGGCTGTCAGAGCCCTGGTTCAGTCGGAAATGATGGCCTGTGTAAATATTTGGTCTGTAACTGATTTATGGGTTGGGGAACAAAAAAATAAGATTAGTCGCTAATCACAGGGATGCAGAAAAATCAGCGGGCCTGGAAGGCAGAAGTGAGGTTGGCTGTCTGGGTGAGCTCAGATGGGGTGGGGGGAGGCTGGGCTGGGCTGTGCAATGGTATTCACTTGGAGAGGAGGCTGTGGGCTTCCAGATTATTCCGTAATAACGGGCCGAGACAGCCTTGTCCATGTGCAGGTCAAGAACTAGGTGGGAGCAACTTTGTGACAAGATGCCCCGTTTACAGGCACAAGATTGGCTCTTCCTAGTGAACCCTGAAATCAACAACCTACACAACCCCAAGCGTGCATGGGCACCTCTGTAAAATGGGAATGTGTGCAATCAGCTCTTACAGTCGAATTAATGGAGCCGTCAAGAACAGGCTTTGAAGTCAGTTCAATCTGTGTTCACACCCCAGACCTCTACTGAGTTGTGACCTGGGTACATTAACTGTTGGGAACCCCAGTTACCTTAACTGCAGGGGTGATAACTGTTGCTCCCTCAAATGAGATGGTGTGTCCCAAGCACATCGCCTGCTCCCGGCGTCTCAACCCTGCGGATCTTGGTGACAATGCCAGAGGTCCTGAGAGTCCTGAAGGCACAATGCCAGGTGGGCTAATGCAGGTGCTTACCTCTCCTGCAGATGAGCCCCCACCACAGCCACCAGATACAGCACACGCCTCCTATTAGAAATCACTGTACAGGGTGGGGTGCCGGCCTGGCCACCCCCCATACAGCATGGAGGCAGAGTGGATGCTCTGGAGGGCCGCCCCCTCCTCAACTTCCCTGAACGAGGAGCCCGCCAGCATGCACAGGCTGGTGCAATGGAAACACAGACTTCCACTGGGCTCCCTGTCCGCCAGGTTCTGTGCTGGGTGCTGGGGATCCACAGAGAACAAGTCCCACAGGATCCCTCCATGGGTGGGAGGGGCCCACACTCAGCAAATCATCCGAACAACAAGCGTGTACTCCAGAAAGGGGCCAGATCTTTGAAGAAACGTGTAGGTGCTGTGACAGGACCCGGTCTACACCAGGAGCAGGCAGGATGGGGAAGGAAGGACCCCAGGTGACAGGGGTAGCAGCTCTTGGGGTGAGCCAGATGATGGGGAGGGGGTTGCAGCGTGGTTTGGGCGGTTTGCTTCACGTTTCCCACTTTTAGGTAGGTCCAGATCCTCCTATCGCACAGGGCTGGCAGGCTAGAGCGTGAGGAACCAATTCAGCCCACGGGCGATTTCTGTAGGTGTTTTACTGGAACTTGCCACATCCATTCATGCACACGTTGTCTTGGGCTGATCTTGTGCTGCATCAGTGGGGCTGAGTAGTTTCGGCTGAGAACATAAGACTTGCAGAGGCCTCTTACAGAAAAAATGTCACTGACTTCTGCGTTAGAACATTTTTCCTGTCCTCTCTCGTTCCTTCTTCCTCTCTCATACCCTGTGAGGATCTGAAGTGGTGTCTTAGTGCGCGGGAGAGGAATATATATATATACACATACATATATAATGTATATAGTGGAATACGATATGTAGTGTGTATAGAGGAATACTACATATATATAGTGTATATATTATACATATATACATATTGTGTGTGTGTGTATATATATATATGTATGTATATATATATGGAACAATGTGCTCTTTTCCCAATCAAGTCTTAGTAGAAGGTCTGTTTGATATTGAGAGCTGATCTGTTACTGAGCAAAATTTAATCTTAAAAAAAAATACCACGTATCTATTCTTAAGATATTTTGCACATTTTTTAACTACATACATTTGTATATAACATATATTTAACCACAGACTATAACACATGTATAAATTTATATACATAAATATATAATATCCTATATATTATACTATTATATATTATATAAATCTATAAATTTGTACACATAAATATAATAAATACTATATTATATATTATACTTGAATATATATTCTATATAAATTTACATATTTATAATACTATACTGTAATATAGTATAGTATGAACACTATATGCTATGTCTATACATATGTAAGTTTATATAAAGTATTATATATATAATGAAACATATACATATGTTTAATTTCTAGGAATCTATAAATGACCGCATTTTTATATCTGTCAACTAAATCTGAAATACCAGTTACCAAGTGACTGATAGAAGCCATTTGGGAAACAAAATCCCTCTCAAATTTGATTTTCAATTTAAAACTTACTCAAAAAATGAGACATCATTGTAATATTAAATAACGATTGACCACATTATTCCATGTCTGTACCTCTGTTTTCTAGAGGGTTTTTTTTTTGTTGTTTGTTTTGTTTTAATAAAATAAAGAGAAAAAATTCAAGCCCAAAATACTGCACGTCATTTTACAATGATGTTTTATTATTATCATCAAAGAATACTCCTGGTACTCAGTTCCAATGGTTACTAAGTTCAAAGCCTAAAAGTAACAGCCCCTTGTGTATCCTTCCAGAATGTTTCCATACAGGGGAGAGTATCCAGCTAAGACTGGGCACCTAAAGGGCACACCAATTTAGGAAACCTCAGGTGTCTCTTCCTCTTACCCTACCACACTGTTGGCTGGCAAGTCCTGGGAGAGCTGTGTTCCAGATGCTTCCTTTTCCTCCCCATCTGATGTCCAGAACTTGGTCCACGCCACCACCACCATTTTTGTCTAGGTGACGGCCACAGCCTCCTCTCCAGAATCCCAGAATCCCATTCTTGCCCGCACGATGGTCAACTCTCTACACATTGGCAGAGTGGTCTTTCAAGAATAGCATTAGTTTTTGTCATCTTCTTTCTTAAAACCTGCCAGCAGGTGCCCACTGCTCTTAAATAAAACCCACCTCCCTACAGGGGCAAGCACCGGTTGATCACAGTGATCTGGTCCTGCCCCTGATCCCGCCTTCCCTCTCTTCTCCTTGCTCACTTTAAGTTGACCTGCCCTGGCCTTGGACTCCCCAGCATTGACTTTGCCTCACTGCCTGGTCCCCTCTCCCTCCAGATCTTTGCAAATCTGGCTTCTTTGACATTCAGTTCTCAGTCTAAATGCCGTGTCCCCAGGAAGGCCTTACCACCCACTCATGACCACATCACCCGATTTTAATTCTCCATGAAGCTCCTCTTATTCCCCAGTATTTCCTTACTGCTTTATGTGTTTTTCTGTTTCCCCACCACCACCAGGATACCAGCCCAGGCAAGAGCATGGCTCTTGTCTACCTCCTTCACTGCTAGAGTCCAAGCACCTTATTGTCCTAGTGATAGTTATTGGATTAATTTTTGGAATTAAGCCAATTTTTGTTTTGTTGTATTTTTCTTGTCTTAGGGAGACACAGGGAGGGGAAAGGGGTGCTTTGAGCAAGCATTCCTTGCCAAGCCTTTTCTCTGGATGACTTTGAAAATCCTGTTGTAACTTTTCTTCTTCCAGAAAGGCTTCGTTGCCTGCCCAGCCTGGTCATCACCACATCCCAGTGATGGGCAGCCTTCTTCCCTGGTCAGTGTGGTCCACAGACCTTTGTGTGTTTCCCCTGAAGCAAGAGGTCCAGGGTGAAGAGGAATTCTTTGGTCCTCTTCATGGATACTTGTCCCTTTTCTCTTGATTTTGAGCCTGACTTTCCCATCATCTTTGCCCATAAAGAGCCTCAGTTTGTATAGAGGAAAGGAAGTATCTTGGCAAGGGACCATCGCAGGAAAGACTATTACCTAGCAGGTGCCAGATGCTCTCTCAGGCACTCAGAGGACATTATTTCATTGGATCTTCATACAATCTTGTGAGATAGAGGAATTATTGTACAGTTTTACAGGTGAGGACATCGAGGTTCAGAGAGGTTAAGTGACTTCATGAAGGTCACACAGCTAGTAAGGAGGTGAGATCTAGTTCCTGTGTTACTATTGTATATTTTTCTAATTGTAGAAAAATACCTACAGCATAAAATTTACCATTTTAACCATTTTGAAGTGTACGATTTAGTGGCATTGAGTACATTCATAGCTTTGTGCAACTATCACCACTATCCAGTTCTAGAACTTCTTCATCACCATAGATAGGAACCCCAGACCCGATAAACAGTCACTTCTTAGTCCCTCTCCTGCCCCCAGACCTGGCCAACCACTAATCTGCTTACTGTCTCTGTGGATTTGCCTATTCTGGATATTTCATCTAAACGGAATCGTAATGTGTGGCTTTGTGTGTTTGCGCGTACGTGTGTGTCTGTTTTCCACTTAGCTAACGTTTTGGAGGTTCATCCACGTTGTAGCATGAATCAGTGCGTCATAATCCTGAATCATATTCCATTGTATGGATAGACCACAGTTTGTTTATCCATTCATTTGTTGATGGACATTTGGGTTGTTTTCACCTTTTGACTCTTGTGAATAATGCTGCTGTAAATGTTGCGTACAGTTTTTGTTTGAACACCTGGTTTCAGTTCTTCTGGGTATATATCTCAGAGTGCAATTGCTGGGTCATATGCTGATGTTTCCACTGTGGCTGCACCACTTTACAATCCCACCAGTAGTGTGCAAGGTTCCGGTTACTTCACATCCTTGTCAACCCTTGTTCTGTTTTTGACTTCTTGATCATGGCCGTCCTAGTGAGTATGAAGTGGTATCTCACTGTGATTTTGATTTGCATTTCCCTAATGACCAATGATGTGGAGAATCTTCTCATGTGTTTCATGGCTAGGTGTATATATCTTCTTTGGAGAAATGTCTATTCCAGTCCTTTGCCCTCTTTTACATATATATATGTATATATGTATATATATACATATATATGTGTATTTTTTTTTAAGATTTTATTTATTTATTTGAGAGAGAGAGCGATGAGAGAGAGAGAGAGGGAAAGAGAGAGCGTGATCACGGGGAGGAGCAGAGGTGGAAGCAGACTCCCCACTGAGCAGGGAGTCCAACACAGGGCTCGATCCCTCGATCTCGATCCTGAGATCATGACCTGAGCTGAAGATAGATGCTTAACTGACTGAGCCACGCAGTTGCCCCCATTTTAATATTGTTTTAAGAAACTTTTTGTAAGGCATAACTTTCATTCAGAAGTGAAGTGCACAATGTTTGTGTCTGGTTTGATGAATTTGTATGTATCACGATATGCATGTAATCACACACAATCAAAACTGAAGACATGTCCAGCTCCCAGAAGGCTTCTTGGGTCTCGTTCCAGTCAATAACCTACCCAAAGAAAATCACTCCTCTGGCCTCTCTAGCATAGATTAATTTTGCCTGTTCTTGAACTTCATGTAAATAGAGTCATAATGGAGTCATATAGTACAATAGCTCTTTTGTGGCTGGTTTCCTTGGCCTGACACTGTAAGATTGAAATTCTGCCATGTTATAGTCTAGCCAGAGTTTTCTCTTTTTTGTTGCCATGCAGTAATCAATTGTATGAGTATACTATGCTTTATTTATCCTTTCTGTTATTGACGGACATTGAGACTAATCCCAGTGTTTGGCCGTATGAATAACGTTGTCATGAACATTCTTGCATGGGTTGTTTTGTGGACATGGGTGCACTCATTTTGGTTGTGTACACACCCAGGGGTACATACCAAATTTTTGGGTCAGAGGGTATGGTTGTATGGGTTTGCAATCTCACCAGAATTTGAGGGGGGTGGGGAGGGTGTTCTGGTTGCTCTCTCTTCTTGCCAACATTTGGTACTGTCAGCTCTATTTTTAGCCATTCTGGTGGGACCTGTACTGGAATTAACATGTTTTTCGATCAATGTCTCTTCCTCTCCCCCCTCTTTTCCTCTTTCTTCTCTTTCTCCTTCTGTGTCATCTTCCTTTCCTTCTTAGTATATTCCCCATAAAGCTGTATACAAGGAAATCGTTGCTCTGAGGCCATGGAGTTGATATGCAAGTTTGTTTTTCAAATTTTAACTATTAAGATACAAAAATTTTACCCGTGTCTCATCTGAAAGCACTGCATATTCATCCACACTGGGGAAGTGCAGCTTACAGTGTCTGACCCACTCATGCTTCTTTTTGCCAGTGCTTTAGGTGGATTAAATGCCATGCTTGGGGTGTGTTTGAGCCAGAAATGAGGGTTGTAGCCTGTGGTCAAGGAGCAGAACAGATTCTACTAAACATTCTCCTGGTGTTAGACTTACCAGGCCCTTTGCTTTTCCAAACCTTCTCCTTCCCTGGGCTCTGTGCGTATCCCCTGCCCCCTCCCCACCCAAGAACGTGGTGCTGTTCTTTGGTTTTGAAAAGGGTCTTGCCCGGAGGCCTTATTTTGGGTAATCAGATCACGTCAACTGCGAAGGATAGCAGTGGCCCTGTTTGAGAGGGAGGGACAGCTCACACAGCCCCGTGTAGGGCCAGGGGCATCTTTTCCTGTTTGGGGACAAGGTTGCTGGGTGTGCGAGAATGTGTGCTGGGTCTGTCCTCCAGCCACGCTTGCGAGGAGCTTGCCTGCCCCCAGGTCTGTCATTTCCTCCCAATTGGCTGGGCCAGATGCTCCAGACACCGTTAATGAGATGCTGAAGTTTATGGCCAGGCGAAGCATTGGAGTTCAAGGGGACACAACCCCACACGCGGGGAAGCTGAGGGTAAAGAGGCCACGTGAGCCAGCGGCTCTGCTTGACTCAACGCCCAGCAAGCTTTTAGAAGAGAAAGTGGTGCAAAGACTAATCATCAGTTTGGGACCCCCCGCAGCGATCTTTGCGACCAAGGCTCTGAGGGAGAGGTGGCAAATGGGCATTGATCAAAAGCCTAGGAGTGCAGAGTTGTCTGTCTGCCAGACCAAGGCTGGGGGTGGCCAGGGGCTGGCAAAAGAAATCAGGTGTGTCTCTGCCCTCAAGGAGCCCAGAGCTGGAATGAACAGAGAAGATGCTACCAAACCAGCCCTCCTGACTTGCAGATCGAAACTGGGCTACCTTTCCCTTAGAATTCTCCCAAGACAGATGACGCCAGGTTGTTTTTGCTTGAGTTGGAGCACATGGGCTTGGGTGGGAGTCTGTAGACCTAGCTTCTGGTCTTGGCTCTGCAACTGTGGGTTGCCTGCTTTGTGTTAGTTGCTGGGATACGGGCCCATCCCATGTGTGGTGGGCACAAACCATGGGGGAGATAGACATTCACTCAGCAACCACATAAGTAAAAGCAGAATTCCAACTGGGATGCATTTTGTGAAGGAAAAGCAGATAGTGCTGGGAACGCATGTAACCTGGAGATCTGACTAGTTCTGAAGGTTGAGGACTGTGCCTCTAAGGAAGTGATGCCTAAAGTAGGTCCTCACTAATAGTCAGGATGGGAAATGGTGTTCCTGGCAGAAGGAACAGCATGTGCAAAGATCCTCAGGTAGATGAGAATTTGGTATGGTGAAGAATCAGAAAGATGACCAGAGTGGCTAGAGTCAGAGGGTGACAAAGTGATGGTAATACAAGAAGTTCTCCAGATAGTGATCCTTGAGGGTCCCTTGAAGCTTTTGAAAGGAAACCTTTGGGAGTTTTTAAGCAGGGGAGTGACGTGATACAGTGTATGCTTTTTAAAACGTCACCTTGGTGCCTGGGTGGAGGATAGATTATAAAGAATCAAAAGTGGGATGGGATTATTCAACCATAAAAAGGATTGAAGTTTTGATACATTGTTACCACATGGATGAACCTCAAAAACGTTAGGTTCAGCGAAAGAAGCCAGACCCAGAAGTTCCCATATTGTATAATTCCATTTATGTGAAATATCCAGCCAGGGACTGGAGGGAAGGGCATGGAGGGGAATTGCTTAGTGGGTACAGGGTTTTGTTTTGGGGTGATGAAATATTTTGGAACTAGATAGAGATGGTGTTCGCACAACATCATGAATGTACTTAATGCCACTGAATTGTTCACTTCAACGTGGTTAATACATATTATGTGAATTTTACCTCAGTGTAAATGAAAAGCAAAGAAAAAAAAATTTTTTTTTAAAGTGAAAAAAAAGAAAGTGGGATTGGGGGTCTGATTCAGGCATAGTGGCGGCGCCAGCTGAAATGAGGGAGGAAAGTGGGGACCAGAGCTTGACGGCTGGAGATGGAGAGTAATGAATCAGTTGAAGAAGTAAGGGTTCTTGGGATCCTTTTAGTTCAGACATATTCTCTGCAAATTAGGCTTCAGGAAATTCTTCTGAATTCAATCCTGGAATGAATAACCCTTTGCTGTACCCCGTAAAACAACGTGCATTTTCCCTAAGCACAGATGATGGCCCCTGAGCTGGGTGTCTTCCTGCCATGGACGCGCAGCCTCAGCTGAGCCCGGCTCTGGGGCTGCTCTCAGCACAGCATGCCATGTCAGGGAGCTCTGACTTGCCCACCTGTGCAGAGAGCAGCCTGGTCCACCTGGGGCTCATACGGCCCCAAAGGATGGAGCTGCCCTTGCCGATGCTTCGTGCCCCCTCGTTTTGCTGCTTTCCCCAGAATTGGTCCCGATTCCAGGGAAGACATTTAGGTGATAAATTTCTAATATCCTGCGATAATGGAGAGATGTTCTTTTTAATTACACCTGCAGGATATACTGCAAAATATGCTCTGAATCTTACACAGTCACAGTCATTGGACACAGTCATTTGTGTCTGTTTTCTCCTTTGAGCATGCTGGGTAATGAGGGCAGATGGTAAAGGTGAATCCCACATTCTGTCCATGAAGACTTCCTTGGTGGGCAAGAAGTGATGTATGATTTCGTGCCACCTACTCTGGTCAAATAGCCATTCATCCTCCATTTTCTCTTGCTCCTACCCTCTTTTCCTCTTGTCTGTCTTTCTATCCTCCCATCCTCTTTTTTTTCTTACATCTATCTCTCCAACCATCCATCATCCTTCTATCCTTCAACCTTTACATCCATCCACCCATCCATCCATCCATCCATCCTCTGATCCATCTCTTTATCCATTCATCCATCTATCCATTCTTTGTTCTTTTCATCATCCATCCATTGTCCTTCCACCCTTCCAACCTTTCCTACTTTTCTTTTTCCCTCCCTTCCCTCCTTCCTTCCTTCCCTCTTTCCTTCTTTCCATCCATCCACCCATCTATTTCTTCATCCATCCATCTACCCATCCATTCATCCTTCCATCTATCCATCTGTCCATCCAGCTTTTTATCCATGCATCTGTCCAGCTAACATTTATTTATATATACCCGTTCTCTGCTCCATCTCTGGTCCTGAGTTAGTAAAGCAAATTGACTCTCTGCAGTCACTGAGCTACTGTTAAACTTGTGCTGAGTTGGACTTGGTTCTACTTATACAAGGGATCTGGCCTTGCCATTGGGTGGCCCAGTGCCTCAAGGCTCCCATCAGTGTTTTGGAAATAATGACGGTAGCTATTGCCAGAGGGTATGACTGCATCCTATTCATCTGCTAAGGGTGGTGGTGGGTTGAGAGTTGCTTGATGTTTCAGGTGAAAAACATGGCTCAGCTTCAACTTTTGGCTTCTTCCAGGCTAATTCCATGCTATACAGACAGCCAGTTTAACCTGCTCCTAGTGACGTTAATAACAGGTCACCTGAACCCTCACTCTGTGCCTGGCCCTGTGCCAAGCACCTTATCTCATAGAATTGTCACAGAATCCTTCTTAGGTAGGTGCTGTGATTTTCCCCATTATCCAGGTGAGGAAACTGAGGCACAGAGATGAGATCACTTTCCTGAGGTCCCAATCAGGACCTGAGCCCCGGTCCCCCTGACCCCAAAGTTGGCAAGTCTGACCCTAAAATTATCCTGCCTCGGTGTAGATGCCTCTTTGAATCTCCACCATTGGAGGCTCTTGTGGGAAGAAATGCCGCTCCCTTGTTTCCCTCTCTTCTCCAGCCATGGGCAGGGAGAGCCAGCTAACGTGTGCGGCTTATAAGGGAAGGTACCTTCCTGGGCCTTGCTGCAGACCCCTAGGGATATAATAAGCAGGGCTGCCAGTCCAAGCACTGCGAGGGAGCGACTCCACAGGCGCACTTGGATTCCTGAAAGCTGATGGGCAGCAGGCCTCCTGGAGAGGGTGACTTTTAGGCTGCGTGTGTGGGAGGCCTCGAGTCTTTAATTAAGGCACCTTCCTGGGCTCTCCATCTAGAAGGGAGAACATTTGCAAGGAGGGTTCACTTTGGCCACAAGGTGGCGCCCAACTCCGGGGCCAGACCTGCATGGGGCGGTGCGGGGAAGTGGGGGGGAGGTGGGGGGAGGGCAGAGTGGCTGGTTTGGAATGCTGTTCTAAATCACACTCTCTTAAGCTGATCACCTAAGCTCCTAGGGAAGGGAAGAAGTGTTTCCAAAGCTGCTCCAGCGTTCATTGCATTCAGCTGGTGCCAAGCCAGGGGCTGAGAAATTCAGCCACGAAAACCACAGGGTTCCTGCCCTCAAGGAATTAGAGTGCAGAGCGATTAAGTGCCAGTCATAATCCAGATTGGTCATTTAATAGGCACCTACTGTGTGCCAGGTTCTGTGCTAATTGCCAAGGACAGGGAAATGAACAACACAGAATCATTGCCCTAAAAGACCCACAGTTGACTTGCGAAACAAAAACTAAAAGAACACATTTGGGAAAATAGGAAAGTACAGCTGCAGGGATACACTCAGAATACTGTAGACGAATTGAAGAGGAACACCCAACCCAGGCAAGGAGGGAAGGGAGTATCTGGGAAGGCTTCCTGGAGGAGAGGACACCAGAGCGGAGTCAGACAGATGGGGATTAAGCAGGCAGGGAAAGGGAGGGCTATTCTGGACTGTGGGGACAGCACCAGCAAAGGGTTGCAGGTGACAAACAGCACAGAACCCTGGCTGGAGCTCAGGGAAGGGGGGATGGAGAAGCCGCAATAGGGCCAGGTCAGTGTGGGGAGTGGACGTTGGTGCCATGTTAACGAGATTGGGTCTGCCGGCTCTCATTCTGTATGCACTTATGGATACATGTCCCTCTCTTCTTCTTCTGTCTCTCTTTCAGAGCCAAGAAGAAAAGCAAACCCTTGAACCTCAAGATTCACAGCAGTGTGGGCAGCTGCGAGAACATTCCCTCTCAGCAGCGCTCCCCCCTCCTGTCGGAGCGCTCCCTCCGCTCCTTCTTTGTGGGACACGCACCTTTCCTGCCCTCCACCCCTCCTGTCCACACCGAGGCCAACTTCTCTGCAAGTAAGTCACCTTCTTGTCGGCCAGGTGCACACTCCCTTGTTCTCGCTCAAGAAATGCTCATGAGATGCTTTGAACCGGGGCCTCTGCCTCCCACCTGCGCCACTCCCACCCCTCGGGATGGTTTCGATGGTTTCAAAGGGAAGGGGCGTGATTAGCACTGGGAGGTTGACTGGCTGTTGTCATCGGTCCCACGTTCCTACTCTTTTTGCCTGCAGGTGTGTAGGGATGACAGAGAGAAGCAAGCATGTGGGACAAGAAAGGAAACATCAGCTTTTTCTCTCTGCTTCTCAGTTGCCCAGTCACAGGATTTTTCTTGGGCCGCTGTGGATCAGGCGTCTATGATTAAATTTTGTAATTTTTTTCCCCCCACTCAGGTCAACACGTATCACCTTTCATTTCGAAGATGGATTTGGGTTCAAACTGGGCTGAGCATGGCCTGGGGTGTTTTACATTCTGCTCCCACGAATTTCTGCTAGAGACAAAGTGGTTATTACTCGGAGCGGAAATGGGACTTTCTGGTGATCAAGGGCTTGAGGTTTCAGAAGATGTTTCATCTTCTCTGCCCAGAGGCCCATTTTGCTGAACAGGCTTAGATGTGGTCAGAGGGGAGCCCCTGAAAAAAGCCCAACCAGTCCAGCAGCTCAGACACTGACTTTTAATGGACTGGGAATTTAGGAGGGGCGACTGCTGGAACAGGAAGGAAATAACCCCGGGCCCCCAACACAGCCATGGGGTGATCATGTTGCTGCTCTGATAAATGATAAGCAATGTTTATTGGACACCTGTTCATGTTCATCACCCACACGCATGACCTCATTTGGTTCTTGCAACAAGCCATTGTGCAGATGAGTTGTTCCCATTGTATAGATGAGGAAACAGAGGCTCAGGGTCATCAAAGAACTTGGCACACTCACACAGCTGTTGAGTCATTGAGCCAAGGTTTGAAGCTGGTTCTTCCTAACTCCAGAATGGATAAGCTTCACCACCACACATGATTTGATCCAAGATCCTTCAACTCTTCAGCAGGGAGCCTTTCTCTACATGTCGGTCCTATTCTTTACCTTTACATGAGGGTTTTTAAACTTTTTTTAGGGAGGCTGTGGACCCTTTGAGAATTTCATGAAATCTGTTATTTCTCTCCCTGGGAAATTGCACACACATATAACCTCCAACCCGGTGTCCAGTGTCAAGACTTTTGGGCTCAGAAGCTCTGCCTCAGCCCCGCTGGACGGTTGGCCTGGGCGGCATGGTGAATTCGGTCCACACATGTGCATGATGCAGCCACTGCGGGAATCAGCCGAGGGTCCAGAACCAGAGGAGACCTGTATGGACGTCAGTTAGGAGAAGTTCCAGAGCCTAGCTGGTCTCAGTGCCCTGGGGGCACTGGCCCTGAATCGAGCGAACTAAAATAGCACTCATGACACATATCAACACCAGAAGGCCAATTTATTAATTTGTCGAGAGAAATCACTGTCAGAGAAACCAGAACTACACTGTGGGGTGGGCCTGTGTGGCAGTCAGAGGGTGGCTTGGGAGCCCAGACAAGGACAAGGGGGGTGATGATGTATCAAATGTGTCATAGCAGTGGGCGAGGCAGGATGTCCCAGCCCCGGAGGGAGGGGCCGGGGGCCAGTCCCAGCTCTGTGTCTTTTTGAGCAGCGTGCCTGACCCCAAGCAAGTGCAGAACCCTTTCTGAGCCTCAGTTTCTTCATCTGTAAAATGGGGCTCACAATAGATGCCCTCCGTAGGTGGTTGTGAGGATTAGATGGGCTCCTCCATGTCAAGTCATCTGCACAGGGCCTGGTACATAATAAGTGCTTGATACATAGTAGCTGTCCTGACGATGTTAATTAGCTCCTTTTCCCTGGCACCGTTTACATCCTCTGACTTTCTGATTAGTTTGGGGGCTGTGGGTAAATGCCTTTCAGTTCACTTCCCCCCATGCTTCCCCATGGTCCTAAGAGTGCTTGGAATTTACCTTGGCATGAGGCCAGGGGGCTGCTTCCAGCAGCCATCTGTCTCCGGGCATCACCATCTCTGGGGGCTGGACCACAGGTCTGCACTTTAGCTCTGTCCAGGATAGAAACATCTTCAGCTTGCTTAAAAAACCACGGACTTGCACATTTAGACCCTTCCTCTCCTGCCAGAAAGTTTTATGAGGATTCACCGTGGCTCCCAACTTTTCCTGCCTGCTCTGGTCTCCATGAGAGAGGGGAGGGTTCTCCCCTTGCCTGGGGGCAGGAACAAAGTCCTTAATGAAAATCAGCCCTTAGCACTGAGAGGCCGGAGAAGCACAGTTGCCTCTTTGGACTGTCCTGGTCCTTGGAGGCAGAGAGGTCGTCCTCTGATCTTCCATAAGGGAGAAAAGTCACATTTGAGTCTCAGTAGGAGAATGAGGGTGTACCCCAAATATTAGCTGGAATCCCATGGACCAGTCCCATTTCCATTGATCCTAATAAATGACAGAAACAGAGGGCAGCCCAGTAGAATCGACTCCAGGTTAGGAAATGAGAAGCTCTCTGTTAGAGTCTCCATGATGTCGCCATGGAGACCTCTGTCCCTGCCTTGTCACAGTTAAAACTCACCACAAACCTTGAGGCAGGCATTCTAATTCCCATTCTATAGATAAGGAAACTGAGGCTCAAAAGGGCAAATGATCTTGCCCACGTGGTAGGGCTTGAATCCCGATCCAACTCTAGCCTGCATCCCTGCTCTTCGGTGAAGCGAATTCCTTTCTCTGTCTGGGTCTCAGTTTCCCCAATTGTATAATAAAAGACTCCACAAGGTTCCAGTCCAGAGCTTAGAAACTCTGTGATTTTAAGGCTAACCCAGTGAGCTTTGCCTGGGCAAATCTTTTGATCACTCAGAGTGCTGGTTTGAGGACCCTGGGCTGGGGTGGTTGGGAGGACACATGGGGCAGGCTCTGGTTCCCCCTTGCTTGTGATAGTCCTGTTCTCCCCCTACTCTGAGCTTCAGAAGAGACCTTTCTGCCTTTGGGTCCTAGTGCCAGCCTTCCTCCCTGTGAGCCAGTGGAGGGAGTCCCTGAAACTGTGTCCCTACCAGGCTGAGTCTGTCTGCCCCTTTGTCACCGTTAGTTCTGGCCATGGCTGGTGATCCGCCATCTTGTTACCCCTGCTGGGGATGACTGGGGACAGCATTAGACAGATCTGGCTGTCGAGTGGCTGAGATTCAGACCTTCAGGGTACCCAGCCTCCTCCGATGGGCCGTGAGAAGAACTTCACCTCCTTGGGCTTACCCTACGTTCCTCATCTGGGAGTGACAAGCAGGGGGAGGGAGGGGAGTGGCAGGAGCCCCAGCTTACAGAGGAACCTTTCTCTAAGGCTAACTGTGGACAGAACACAAGTTATTAAACCCTCCTGCTCAACGTGGAAGGTGGTGACTCAGGAGTGAACCTACTTCCCAAAGAAATAGAGAACAATGGACTGATCTCTCCACCCTCGCTGCATTTATTCTGTATTTCATCAGGGCATGCCGCATGGTCCAGATGGTGTCTGATTGGATGCCCTCTACCCATGGGCCAATTCTGGTCCAACAAACTGTGTGCTGGTGGCTCCTTGTAGGGTATCAGGCTGCCGCTGTAAGTCCCAATAAAGAGTCTTCTTCAGAATGAAAATATACTGTCTAGATGGGAAGGAGTGATGACTCATCATCATTCATTACCGTCTGGTGGAAGTGATTTGGGGAGTACAGCGACTAAGTGGTTGCTGACATTTCGTTGGGCCCTCGCCGAACCCCCTGAGTCACCTGGCAAGGATGTAGTGAGGACAAAATGAGGAATGGGTGTACATTTCCCAGTACAGGGGCTGGTGCTTAGAGCACTAAAGTCTCAATAAAGGGTAGGTTTGGCAGCTATTGCTGCTTGTCCTATGATGGGATAACTTGCAACAATGATGAAAATGAGGATAATAATAGCAATTGGCACTTATTGTGTATTAACAATGTTGCAGGCGCCGTCAATGCAGGCAAAGCAATTTACTTGTATTATATAAGCTTCCTAGTTCTCCATCAGGTAGTTTCTATTCTTAGCCCCATTTTGCAGATGAAGAAACTGAGGCTGGGAGGGTTTGGGTAGCTGGCCCAAGATCACAAGGGCAGGTAGGAAGTGGAGTTTGCTCTCATCCTGAATTCCCCGTTCTGTAATGCTGAGGAACAGAGCTTCCACGCTGTCCTCGCTGAGACTGGTTTGCTCATCAAGTAGGGACCTTAACTTGTCCCAGTGTCCTTGCTGGCGCCCTGGCCTCGTTGGGGGATTGTGTTGTGGGGGTCAGCCTTGCTCCAAGGATGCCTCTTGTTTATCAGCACGCTGTGCTCACTCAGAGAGCAGCACCCACACTGGGTGACGAATCGTTACCCTGCCAGATTCCGGTGTTGATATGCAGGGGATCCATTGTCCCAGGTGGTAGCCATGCCTGGGGTGGGGGGTGGGGTGCGGGGCAGGCAGCTGCAGAGAGTGGCCAGAAGAATGAGTTGCAGACAGCTTTTGCAACTCATTTATCCTGGACATCTTTGGTAGATGAGGAATGGCAGGCTACTTTTTACCACCTGCAGTGTTCTGGGTGTTTCTTTATTAGCTGTGGGGGTCTAGGACTTCAGGGCAGCAGCTAGCAAAGGGAACAAGTGACTGATGATTCCCAGACGGCCCCTTCTTGGTCCTAATGGCACCAGCTGGAGTTTTACACAAGGCCCCAGTCTTAGAAAATATTGTCCTTCGCGCAGTGCCTTGAAAGACAGCATACCCTCACCTTGCCCTATCTCACTGTGCATCTCCTCATCTCTTTGCCGAGCATTTCCTGTGCTGTTTCTTGGACACAAGGCGACAGAGAGTTGACCCTCTGTTGAGGGCCTGGCCCCATGTGCCTTGAGGCTGAGTCAGAAGGCTGATTTCTTTTTTTAAAAGATTTTATTTATTTATTTGACAGGGAGAGACAGCGAGAGCAGGAACACAAGCAGGGGGAGTGGGAGAGGGAGAAGCAGGCTTCCTGCTGAGCAGGGAGCCCGATGCAGCGCTCCATCACAGGACCCCGGGATCATGACCTGAGCCGAAGGCAGATGCTTAATGACTGAGCCCCCCAGGCACCCCAGAAGGCTGATTTGTTGAGGGAGGCAGCAGGTAGCAATAAAGACCGATGGAGCTGAACTGCGTAGTCCTGAGAAACCAGACACTGGAAGGGTTATAAAGAGACTCGGGATGGGGGTGATTATATAATGGGGTTTAATGAGGCTTGAGGCCAAGGTTCATTACCCCCCGGAAGAGGATGAGAAGGAGTGCATATCTTGACAGAAGTTGGCTGCCTGAACCATGTTCTCAGCTCAGAATTATGAGATTTTGAGAAATCCGTGTCTGACCTGACTCCGTGGTGGCAGTTTCAAGGGGGAACCCATATATCACATTGGAGTGCCCCAAAGAATGTTTCTCCCCCCAAAACAAGCAGGTTTTGGTTTTTGCTCCCCTCTCCCCCCCAGCAGATACAGGAGGCTCCCTTGTTGCCTGGAATCTTTGCTGTATTTTAGGAACTTAGATACCAGCGGGCAGGTCCTTAACACATACTGACCATCTGCTACTTGCGAGGCAGGTGCTGGTCTAGGTGCTTCTAGGCATTAAAATGTGTATACCTGGAAACAAAATCCAAAAAGGTTCATGATGAAGAACACTAGTCCTTTGTACCATCCCTCTGTCAATCCTGCTTTTTATTTTTTTAAGATTTTATTTATTTATTTATTTATTTATTTATTTATTTATTTATTTAAGAGAGAGAGAGTGAGTGAGAACATGAGCAGGGGGGAGGGGCAGAGCGAGAGGGAGAAGCAGGCTTCCCGCTGAGCAAGGAGCCTGATGCGGGGCTCGATCCCAGGACCCCGGGATCATGACCTGAGCCGAAAGTAGATGCCTAACCGACTGAGACACCCAGGCGCCCCCCAGTCCTGCTTTTTAACAACTCCTTCTGTATCTTGTTCTTTTAATAGTCACTTCCCCTGGTTAAGCTAGGTTGTACCAGGCTTCTCAAAGTGTGTCCCAGGCCAACAGCGTCTGCATCGCCTGAAAGCTTGTTAGAAATGCAAACTCTTACTGTCCCCTTTGCAGACCTACTGAATCAGAAGCTCTGGGGAGGGTCCAACAATCTGAATTTTCACCAAACCTCCAGGGGATTCTGCACACTAACATTTGAGAATCGCTTGGTTATACAACAACCTCTTTAAAAAAAAGTTTCATTTGGAAATAATTTCAAACCTATAGAAAAGTTGCAATAATACTACAAAGGATTCCTGTACCTCCTTTACTGGGATTCATCCATTTTTAACATTTGCTTGCATTTGCTTTCCTCTGTAATCCCCCACCTCATTTTCTCTCTCTGTGAACCATTTGGGACTGAGTCGTCTACACTCTTACGTAACTACACAGAGGTACCAGGTTCAGTAACCTTGACATTGACTCAAGACTTTCATCGAACCATATTCCTATTTCAGCAATTGTCTCAATAGCATCCTTCATAGCAATTTATTTTTCTGGCACAGGATCCAATCCAGGATTACATACTGCATTAAGTTCTTGTGTCGGGCTTGAATAGTTCCTCAGCCTTTCTTTGTTGCTTGTGCTCCGACATCTTTGAAGAGTGAGGACCAGCTTCTTCACAGAATGTTTCTTGATTTGGGTTTGTCTGTGGTTCTCCATGTTAGACCCAGGCTGTGCGGTTTTGGTATGACGTCTACTTACGCAGGGGTGTGTCCTTCTCAGTGCATCCCCTTGTGGACCTGGTGTTTGCATTTTTCCGAAGAAGTCAGACACTGTGGCTCTCTTTTTTAAGATTTTATTTATTTATTTAAGAGAGAGAGAGACCACAAGCTGAGGGGGGAGAAGGGGCAGAGGGAGAGGGAGAAGCAGACTCCCCACCGAGCAGGGAGCCTGTTGCGGGGCTCAATCCCAGGACCCTGAGATTATGACCTGAGCCGAAGGCAGATGCTTAACCCACTGAGTCACTCAGGTGCCCTGAGACTGTGACTTTAGGAGAAATCTCCCAATTTTAAAATGCTAGCAGCCAGTGAAAAATCTTTTAACCCTGTTTGCGGTGGTATTAAATAATCCCGCAGGTTGGTGGGTTGTATTAGATCTTGGGGCTCCTGATTTTTAACCTCCGTTCTAAAATCATAGAGATCAGAACTGATAGGGGGCTCAGAAATTACTGAGTCCAAGCCCTTATTTTACAGATGGAGAAACTGAGGCCAGAAAGTAGAAGGAATTTTCCCAGGGTTTCAGAGCTGGGGTTTGAACCTGGATCTGCTGATGCTGAGCTAATAGCTTCCTCCTTTGTGCCATGATGATTACAAAATTATAGGCTCTGCTGCTACTGAACATGCTCTAGAGGAAGGAAACGGTGCCTTTCTTTAAAAGGTGACACCTTTTGTTTGTACAGAGGGCTAGTAGTGTGTGTGTGTGTGTGTGTGTGTGTGTGTGTGTGTGGTGCATGCATGTGGTTATGAATGTTCTAGGCGAGGCAACTTCTGGGTTATCATCAGCCCTTTCTTCTTCTCTGTAATTTTGCACAAACCATTTGGGCTCAGCATGCAATAGACAACCTTAGACCTTTTGTTATGATTGCTCGCACCAGGAATTGTGGCAGCAAAAATTGGTCCATAAGTGGTTGGCATTAGCAGCCAGGGGGTCATTTATATCTTTTGGAATGAGTCCTGGTCCTCAGTCAGGTGCGCATTGTTGGTGTGGGCAGTCCCATTGCCTGTCATCAGGATGTATGTCTGACTGTACCTTTGTCCCAGTAACACCCCCACCCCCACCCCTGGCGTGTACTTCCACCGATTTCATGGCAACAAGAGAAGAAGTAACAAGTATTGTTGTTATAGAGCGATGCAGTGTGCACCCGGCATTGATGTTCCTTGCCCGTGCTCCTGCATCCCCATTCTGTAGAGGAAGAAATGGATATTCCAAGAAGAGAAATCCCCATGCATAGCTTCAGGTTATACTGAGTCTCAGAGCTGAGACTAGAAACCATGGTACCTTCAGACTCCAACTTGCATGTGCTCTCTGCACATAATTTGGCCTGACTGCATTTCCATGAAACAGTAGGTCGGGGTATGGTGGGTTGTTTTAATCAAATTTGTTCCCCTCCCCCAATAAAACGAATTCATCTCTAGTGGCCCCCGTCTTGTACATCAACCCAGTTGAGCAAGTCTGTATTTTATCTAGGTGTGATCTTTGCCCCTTCCTCTCCACAATGCCCCATTTCCAAGTCTTGTTGAGTTGACCTTCTAAATCATGGTTGGCAAACTTTCTGTAAAGGCCCAGGTAGGAAATACTTTCAGATCTGCTGGCCATACGGTCTCCATGACAAATACTCTGCTTTGCCATGTAGCACGAAGCAGCCATAGACCGTCTTCCGATAAAGTGGGTGTGGCTGTGTTCCAATAAACCTTTATTTACAAAATCTGGCAAGGGGCCAGATTTGGCTCATGGGTTATAGACTGTGAGTTCTGTTCTTCTGTTTTTTTTTCCTTCTCCTCCTCCATCACCACACCCTGGTCCACACTATTCAGTAGTCTCCAAATGGATCTTTCCATATCCAGCCCACCAAAGTGATCTGGCCCCCAAACCCAGGTTAAGATTCTACCATGATCTTAAGTGAACTGCATTCTCTCCTGTTTTGAACCCATGGGTGACTGGACACCCTGTCATTGTCACTTTGTCTCAATCACTGCTTCCTTGGGAAAGCATTTCCTAACTTCCCAAGTTATTTCAGTTACATTTTCTCTCACCTCTTGCGCTTTCCTCCTGAAACACTTACCACAATCCACAACCATCTGTTTATTTATATGAGTATTTCTTTAATGTTCTGTTCCCCCAGTATCAGTTCCACGAGAGCTGTGACCACATTGCTCTCGCTTGTTCGTGTCTCCATCGTGCCTTGCTTGGAGCTAGCACACATAAATATTTTTGAATGGACACTAACACTTTTGAGCATTCACTCTGCAGCCAGCACTGTGAGCCTTCAGCTACTCGGGATCTAGAGGACAAAGGAGAAGGGATTCTGTCACCTACCAGAGCTGCAGAGCTGGCTGAATTTGGCATCATCGAGGCGGGAACTGAAGTTGTTGGAAACTTTGATGCAGGCTTTGGGATGTTATGGATGGTCTCCTGCCTTAACTAACCAAAGAAACGGGCACTCAAGCAAAACTGCTGAAAACCATTTTGTTGATTGGAAACAGGCAGGTCTTTATCACTGCATGGTGGTGGTAGTACTAACATAGAGCTTGACACTTACAAGTGATAAACAGTCCAAGTTGAGCTTTTATTTATTTATGTATTTTTAATTTTTTTATTAACATTTAATATATTATTTGTTTCAGGGGTGTTTGTTCATTTATTAGTATGAAGGTCACTTATTGGCACATGTAACTGAAAAGCCCAGGGGTTTTGTAGGCTTCAGGTATGGCTGGATCAAGGGGCTCAGTCTCAGTCTCAATTTCTCTGTATCTCTTGACTTGGCTCTTCTCCAGGATGGTTTCACTTTTAGGCTCCATGTGGTGGTAAGATGACCCCAGAAATCCCTTCCCTGCTCTGGACCAGAGTGGAAGAGTGAGATTATTTAGGTCTGAGATTCACTGATTCAACCTGCATGGCCATGTGCTCACCTCTAAACCAATCAGTGGGGTCAGACATGTGGGAGGTTAACTTATCGGTTGAATCCTGGGCTGTGATCTTTACTTTTGGGCTTAGAAATTTTGAGTTTTGTCTAAGAATGGAGAATGAATGCCAGGGAAGCTGATAATTAGTGTCTACCAGAGTAACAATGAATAACAGGGATCCCCATCCTAGGGGTTTTGAGGAAAATCCTCCCGGCCAAATTAGTTCATTATCCAAATTAGTGGGGACATGTCTCCACATTGTACAGAAAACCCTTTTCAGTTCTCCAAGCATCTCCCTTGGACTGTGTTTCTCTGTGATCCCTGGCAAGGAGTTTCTTTACTATCCCTCTGACATTCCTCGGGAGTCTCTAGAGAGCACACAGCCTACCAGAGAAGGTTAACCCATGGTACCAGGGAGAGGCTCAGTGCCATTCCCAAGACAAACAGCATCCCACTCTTGGCCAGGCACCAAGTTGAGAGTCAGACAAGCTTGGGTTTGAATCTTATCTTTGCCGTTGATTACCTAACACCTATGAGCCTCAGTTTCCCCATCTTTAAAATGGGCATAATATGCCCTTCTTGTGGAATGGTTACTAAGCTGAAATGAAAGGATGCTGAGCACTGTGCTTAGTGTATAGAAAGCACTACCTAAGTGTTGTGGTCACTACTGTATGGTGTTTGGGTTTGGGTCAGTTTTGATCCTCATTGGTTTCTGTAGGACATCACCCCACCGGCACCATATCTGAATGGAGTCATCAGTATTGATTGAATTCCTGATATGTTAAGTGTCTTAGTCCATTAGGGCTGCCATAACAGAATACCACAGACTGGGTGGCTGATAAACAACAGACATTTATTTCTCGTAGTTCTAGAAGCTGGGAGGTCCAAGATCAAGGTGCCAGCATGGTTGCATTCTGGTGGGGCCCCTCTACTGGCCAGTGTTTTCTTACTGTATCCTCACATGGTGGAAGGGGGCCAGAGGGCCCTCTGAGTTCTCTCTTATATGCGCCCAATGTCATTATCCCTGCCCAGTCAAAAGCAATACAGAGAGGCGGTGCAGAGGTTCGGCTGTTAGGCATTTGTAACACTACTTAATCTGATTGGCTGGGCTTGTGTTCTGATTGGTTGGGCGTGTGTTCTGATTGGCTGAGCTTATCTCCTGATTGGCGGGGCCTGTGTTTTGATTGGTTCGACATGTGTTCTGATTGGCCAGTGCCCATCCCATGACGATTGTTGAATTTTCTCAGACACCCTTAAACATAAATGCCTACTTCATTAAACACAAGAAAATCCTCAAGCCTCAGTTTCCTTGTATGTAAAGTGAGTATAGCCATGGTGTCCTCACAGGGTTGTTGTGAAGACTATAGGAGATAAAGTGTAAGGTCAGCTTCCTCCACCGGGTTGTGAGCTCCATAAAGGCGATGTTTTATCTGTCCTGTTCAGGGCTGCATCTCAAGACCCGGCACATCGTAGATGCTGAAAAGTATGTTTTGAATGAATAAATAAAGTCCAGTGCCTCTTGCTAGGGGCATGGTCATTCTTCGGTAAATCTGAATTGAGGACATCGGGGGTGAAGGATGCACTTGGCGTCGGGCAGTAGGGAGAGGTGAGGACTGTGGAAAAACACAGAGCACCCACCCTTTCTAAAGAAGGCGGCCACCACTCACTTCCAGCCAATTGTTGCTCTATGGGAAGGGGACAAAGTGTCATCAGATGATCCAGATTTCCCAAGAGAAACCAGACGCATAGATTGCTGTGGGCAGTTACACAATTTTTAACATATTGGCAACAGAGGAAATGCTTTAAAAATTCTATCATAGGTTAAGCAACATTGGTATGGGGGGGCCACCAACTAGGGACCATACCTGCCGTACCTGGCGGTGTCCTTTGCTAATTCTTGTCTCAGGAACTTTTCTCTTCAAAGCGGTGGGGTCAGCCTTTCTTCCCATCCTCCTGGGCTCCCCTCCTGACCTCTGCTGTCACTCACACACCACACACATCCTCCCTGCTACACATCTGCTCCTAGCAGGCAGCTGTGGAAACTCTGATCTGGGCATTTTACTTATTTGTTTCTCCTTTTGAATGGGGAGAGTCCTTTTTCTCCAAATAACAGACTGCTTCCTAGCCCTCAGACGGCCTCGTCCCAGGCTTCCCCCAACCCCAGTGGTGGCCGGGGCCTAGGCTGATTACCCGCACACACCCTTGCTCTGATGCCCAGGCCCCACCAGCTGCTGGGCAGGATCCGAGAACCTGCTTTTCATCTCAGGCTACATTCTTCTTGGCTGGGGATAAAAGTGGAAAGCGGCTCGCCAGGCCCCATGCTGCTTTGTTCGCGGCCCCTGTTAAAGCAGTTCTTCTGCTGAACATCAGGGCATCGCCAGGCAGACATGGGTGGGCACTTGGAGCCTGCATCCATCCCCCTCCTGATCCCTTCTGTGTTTACTCTCCCCTGCTCTCCTCCTCTGTCAGTCTGTCTTTATGTCTTTCTGTCTCTCATCTCTGTCTCTCCCTTGGCTTTCACCATCCCTTTCTCTCTCCTCTACCTCCTGTCTCTGGTGACCCATCTTCTCCAGCCTCCTGAACTCTGCCGGCCAATCTGTGCCTTGTTCCGTGGTAGAGTGAATCTGAACATGGTGGGGGGTGCCGGGGGGAGGGAGGACTCCTCCCCACCCCCAGAAACCAGAGCACCTGTCCCGTGGGCGGAAGACCTAGCATTTGGTGCTAAGTGCTATGGAGAGGGAGTGAGGGGCAAATGGCAGAGGGGTCCTGTCTGGGACGGGCTGGCATGCTCCCGCAGAAGAACACCCTTGCTGCTCCCATCACGACAGACCCTTGGGCCTAGGCCCTTAGGCGTTCACTGGCACGCCCAGCCTGCTGCCAGCATTATTTTCTGTTTCCCTGGCAGCCTTTGTTCTCACTGTTCTCTGGAAGCCCCAGGAGCCTAGGGCCCTAACCTTGACTCCCACAGCGGCTCTCTCTGGGAGGCTAACCGGTTACCCGAACCGGGATGGGGACAGGGCAGTACCTTCTGCGGCCGGAGGCAGCATCCTGCAATTGGGAAAGCACAGGGGCTGTGCCTGAGCCTGGCCCTGAGCAGAGGGCCACAGAGGGCCACCAGAGGCCACCACCTCACCTCTCTGTTTTCCTGTCTATAAAATGGGCTAATGATGGTGAAGCCTCCCTGACCTCACAGATCTGCAGTGAGGATCAGATAAGCCAATGGTACATGTCAGTTGTTACAGACTCTAAAATACCATGGGAATGGTTAGGCCAGCACCAGGGCTTGGCTACTTTCTTCTAAAGGGCAGCCTTACATAATGGAGTGGGCAGGGCTGTGTTTCAATAAAGCTTTATTTATAAATACAGGTGGTAGGCCAGATTTGGCTTAGACTTCAGAGCTAAACAAGACCTGGTTTCAGATCCCAGCTCTGCCCGCCAAAGGCTCTGGGGCCTTGGGTAAGTGATGTCTCTGAGCCTCCGTTTCCTGCCTATAAAGTTAGGAGAAGAGTCATATCTCCCTCATAGGGTGAAGGCAAGATTAAATGAGAGAATGCGTGTGAACTTCTAACATAGGTAATAAATATCAGCAATTGTTATTTACAGAATGTTACTTATATATATATATTAGATAGATATATTATGCATGCACACACACACACACACACACACACACGCATCCATTCCAGGAGATGTAACTGTCTTCCACTGCTGGATTTGGAATTGCAAGAAGAGCCAAAGGAGTGTGGTTTTTTTTTTTTTAAAAGATTTTTTATTTATTTTTTTGACAGAGAGAGACATAGCGAGAGCAGGAACACAAGCAGCGGGAGTGGGAGAGGGAGAAGCAGGCTTCCCGCAGAGCAGGGAGCCCGATGTGGGACTCGATCCCAGTACCCTGGGATCATGACCTGAGCCGAGGGCAGACACTTAACGACTGAGCCACCCAGGCGCCCAGGAGTGTGGTTTTTGGTAAGGCTTTTCATTCCACCTTATTTAATGAGGCTCCTTCACCTTTGACCCTCATGGAATGGATTTAGCCAAGGCCCTGTTTCCTCTCTCAGGGAGCACCATGCACACGGTTCAGCCTGTCCACCCCAGGTGACTGCTCCATTACAGCCCCTTCCCAGTAGTTTGGGATTCTGTTTTTAGGGACAATGGGTGGGGAGATAGACTATGAAATAGAGGTTTTTCCCAAGAAACACTATGGTTTTGCACACGTGTAAACTTAATTCTGAAAGTAGATGTATGGTATGGGGGATCTAGGGGTCTAGAGAGAGAAGCAGTCTGTCCTCATCCAGTTTCTCTCCCTCTTGGAAATCTCACAAAATCTGGCCAGAGGAGGGGGGGATTATTGGCAAAAGAGGGGTACCTGACTTAGAGACCCTTCAAGATTGCATTTGTCAGGGTTTTTTCTGGTGCAAGTCATAGATGCTCATCACATACTGGCTTCAGCAAATAAAAAGGAAATTGCTGGTTCATGTACTAAGAAAAAAGAAATCTAGATATAAACAAGGATTTCGGGTATGGCTGGATCCAGGAGCTAAGTATGCTCTGGGCGTGTTCTTTCTTTTTCTCACAGTCCTGCTTCCTTCCTTGTGGGTTTCATTTTTAGTTACGTTCCCCATTTGTGGTGATCCTTGGTTGTTCCAGGCTTCCATCTTTAGAGATCTAAGTGCATCAGGAAAAAGAGTTTCAGTATTTGCTCTGATTGGTCTGATGGGGGCACACCCATGTCTATCCTGAACTGATCACTCTAGTCAGTTAGACGGAATACACTTATGTGGCCTGAATCACTGGCCCATTCTTGCATCGATGGAGTGGAATCCAGTTGGGTTGCAGTTCAGGGGAATGGATCTCCAAGGAACACCTGGGGGATGTAACTCCCAGCCTAGGGATACTGAGTAGGCAAGATCAACAACTGCCCCCTATAAAAACCCACTGATCTGTGGGTAGGGCACCTATGATTCATGCTTCCCTCTGCTTCTCTCATTGAGTAGCCAGAGGGAAGTATGAATGATTATTAATTCAGAAGAGGAGCATGAACCTATTTGATGAATATTACCCTTTCTGCTTATTTGAGATTCCCATTTCAGAGGGTGTCAGGAATCTCTCTTTTTTTTCCCTTCACCATTGAACCATGAAATAAGAAGGAACTGTTTCTAGCCTGGTGGTTCCAACCTCAGTTGTACATTCAGATCACCAGCGGGGTGGGGGGTGGGTGGGATGCTTTTCAAAATTCTGATTCCCAAGCTGCACCCCAGTCCAATGATATCAAACCTGATGGAGGGTGGGGCTCAGGTATCAGTACTTTTTAGAGCTCCCTGGGTGATTGCAACATGCAGCCAAAGTCAAGAACCACTGATTCAGCTGGAGGAGCCAGCATATTTGGGAGCTATCCTATAGGGGGAAAGCTAAGCTCTTGCAGGATTTTCTGAACACCTAAGACTTCCACGTAGGTACTGCACACTTTCTTTTCTCATCTCAAGCTCCAGAAATAAATAAGAGACAGGCTCTGGATGTGAGGTGATTCCATGTGATTTACAGGTGCTAGAGCCCCGCTGGGGCCGTAGTCCACCAGCACTCTTCCTGCTTACTAACACACTGATGATGACTGTCACATTATCTGGTCCCCTTGCCACATCTTTGCTGGCTCTGGCACTGAGGCATCTGCTCAAGTCCCAGAATGCACATTTGCCGAGGTGGAGGAAGTGGGTGGGCGGGCGGGCAGGTGTGAGATGCAGACAGAGCTGCGGTTCCTGGGGCAGATGACAGACAAATCAGATGGTGGGGACAGGGCCAATGAGGAGACTTCGACAGCTGTCCAGAGGGCCTAAAATACCCGCCAGTCCCTACCCGAGGGTCATTCATTCATTCAGCACATGCTCGTGGAGGACCTACCAAGTCAGGCTCCTTGTGGCAGTGTCAGAATAAAATTGTCGACCCCATACCTAAGGTTTATAAAGAACAAGAGAAGACCCTGGCGGTTCTAAGTGCTGGCTTTATGGGTCAGCTGCATCTGAATCTTGTTCCCATCCCGTTCTCTGAGGGTGGAGATTTAACAAAAAGCTCCCATGGATTTAGGGCACAGAGACCAGCACCCCCCCACCCCCCCACCCCCGACCAGCCTTGGGACCTGGTGATGTTTTCAACCAGGCGCCAGCAGGGTGAGAAAATTAAAACAAGAAACAGTGTTTCCATCATATATGTTTGCGAACTAAATAAATAGCCCTGTGGTTGGAGATAATATCCTTCATATCTTTTCGGTGTCAAATGTCCTTTTTTAAAAGAAAATGATGGGTAATTATATAGATGGTGATTGTTTTTTATGTAGTTTCTTTCCTTGGAAATAAAATGGCAACTCTAGTCCGCTATTTATTACGTTCACTGGTCCATAAAATGCAAGTCAGAAACGCTGTCTCAAGATTAGAGTTCTAAAGGTTGATGATTAATCTTATTTAGAAACAAACCCGTTCTTCTAAAAGTATCTTGCATAAACCTCCAATATATGAATCAGCTGATAAAAGCTGAGTTGTTCTGGGTTGTATGCAGCAGGGGGACTGGTGTCCTGTCCCCATCCCTTCCTCCTGTCCCTGACAGTGGGGACCCTGGGACCCTTCTTTGAAACTCAGTTTGGAAATTGCTACCCTAAGGCATTTCTGTAAATGTTACGAATGAATGGGAAACGCAGGGCCCTTAGAAGGGAGAATATTTTCCAAAAGTCCTAATTTCTGACTGGGTTCAGTCATCCCAAGGCTGACATGTCCCTGATGAATTAGAGACCCTTCCCAACCCCAGTATGGATTTAGCACCTGTAGGTGCCAAGGGGTGCAGTCCTCATCATAACAGCCCTGGGAGGAGGCAGTGTCTGATTTTCTTACTTTGAAAAAGAGGAGAACGTGGTACAGGGAAGTTACGTGACTGTCTCAGCATCATCAAGAGGGAGGAAGGGCCGGGGTCACATATGTTTACCTTGAGATCCAGGGCTTTTGTTCCCTTTTCCTTATGCTACAGAGCCAACTCTGGAGTCTTGGAGGGAGCTTTGGAATTACAGGCTCCCCTGTAGAACGTTTTGTGAAACCTTTTGTCAGCCAAAGTGGTGTGAAGCAGAGAAGTAATGAGCATTTTGTAAAAGCGAAAATCCTCTTTGGATTTCTTTCGCATAGCGAACTCAGGTCCTAATGCAGTTCTTTTGTAAAAGCAAAGTGGCATAAAGTCAACTTCCTGAAAGCAGGAAAACCTGTATCCAGGAAGTATGGCTTTCCCAACAACGTAACTCTTGAGTTGATGACTTCAGTAGTCATCCCTCTATCTGTCCATCCAACCAGAAATATTTTTGAGTGCCTACTCCCTGTGTGGGCACCAGGGACACGGGGATGACTAGCCATTCAAGATCTCTATCCTCACAGAGCATCCAGACGGTAAGAGGAGACAGATATAACAGAGCCAGTTATGGTGGTGAGCGGATGCCCAGGATGCTATGAGAATTAAAACCCAGGAGCAATGATGGTAGGGGAGCAGGGATACCCAACCTAGCCGCTCACACAGAGACTTGAAGGATTAGCCAGATGACAAGCAGGGGGGATGTGTATTTAAGGCAGAAGGAACCCCTGTGCCGAACGCATTGGATGGGTTACAGGTGCACAAGAGCCTGGGGATGAGCAGGGGAGAGGGGAAGGGGTGAGCAGGAGCCACATCTGGGGTGATAGTTTGGTGCCTGGGGCTTAATCTCAGTGCTGGGGGAAACTTTCAAGCCTCAGGCTCAGGTACTGTACCTCGCCTGGGCTGTGTCTGCATTTCCCTTCAGTGGCAAGTTCTGCTACCTGACAGGTGTGTCTGTCATGAGTTGAAATGAGCTCCCCTCACAGATACGGGTCGAGGTCCTAACCCCCAGTACCACAGCATGTGACCTTATTTGGAACTGGGGTGTTGCAGATATAATTAGTGAAGTTAAGATGAGGTCATGAGGGAGTAGCGTGGACCCCTAATCCAATAGGACTGGTGTCCTTATAAGGATGGGGACATTTGGACGGAGAGACAGAAACGCACAAGAAGAACGCCACGTGACCACGGAGGCAGCGATCGGAGGGATGCAGTTGCAAGCCCAGGAGCCCCGAGGACTGACTGACAGCCAGCACCAGACGCTGGAAGAGGCAAGGGAGGAGTCCTCGGAGTCTCCGCCAGAGCCTGGTCCTGCCGACACGCTGATGCCCACCTTCCAGCCTCCGAAAGGGCGAGGATGCCTTTCTCCTGTTTTAAGCCACCCAGATTGTGACCCTCTGTTATGGCAGCCCGAGGAAACTAACAAGTGTCTATAAGGGCTACATCTTCAGCCCTGAAGTGTGCGGCTGCCATGCTGATGAGTCAGTCTCCCGGTGACTGCATAATCAGTCTGGAGTAAACTGGGTGCTTTTTGTGAAAATGCCGGGAGCTCTTCTCAGCTGTGAAATTGCTCATCAGTCAGTGCGTTTGAGTGATCACCTCACAGATGGCCTCCCAGTGACCATGAAGAGTTAAGTGCAGCTTCCCAAAATGCCTGCTGGCTCTCCGGATGGCTGTTTGCCTCCGAGAGAATCTCAACAGGCAGCCCATGGGGGCTCTTGGTGGAGGAGGGGGTGGGGGCCCATTAGACACAGCTGTTGACACCCACCCTCCGGCACACGGGTCTATACGGCCTGCAACACGATGGCAACAGGCTCTTTGGATGAAACCATTTCCCAGCCTAAACAGCTTCACCGGAACCCCCTTTGCTTACTATTGTCACCCCACTTTCCAATTTAATAGTAAATCAGGCAAGGCAGTTCTTAGCCCAGAAAGGCCACCAGTCAGTTGGCATATGACGGAATGAGTGTTGAAAGGATTCGAGACCCCTAGTAGGAGCCAGGTTCTGCCATCCCTTATTGTGTAATGTTGGCCAGGTTAGTTAACCTCTCCAAGACTCAGTTTCCCCATCTGGAAATGGAGGATTCTTCTGCCTCCCCCAGAGCAGTTAAGATAAAGATTAAATTTAAAAACAGTTGGCAAAAAGCCTTCTAGACTGAAGAGTGCTGTCCTACTGGGGGAAGCTGACCAAGAAGGTTCCTAGGCCAGGCTGACAGTGGCTTGAGGGAAGCCCCCCACCCCTCTGCTTGGAGTTTGTGGTGAGAAACAGCCCTTGATCTTACTGGTAATGACTGATGAATGGCTGTGGCCGTGGAGCTCTGGGTTGCTTTGGGTGTTCTTCTCACTGGTTTTTCCCTTCCTGCAAAATATTTTTAAAAAAATATATCACAGGGGTGCCTGGGTGGCTCAGTCGGTTAAGCGTCTGAGTCTTGATTTCAGCTCAGATCACGATCTCAGGGTGGTGGGATTGAGCCTCATACCGGGCTCTGTGCTCAGCGGGGAGTTCACTTGAGATTCTCTCTCTCTCTCTCTGCCTCTGCCCCTCCCCGCCTGTGTTCCCTCTCTCTCCCTCTCTCTAAAATAAATAAATAAAATCTTAATTAAAAAAATACCACAAATAAAAACCAGTGTATTTGCATATATACATATGTAGGTAGATGTGCTATTACGTGTATGTTTCTAATCTACAGACACTTTTTTTTTTTTTAAAGGTTTTATTTGTTTATTTGACAGAGAAAGACACAGCAAGAGAGGGAACATAAGCAGGGGGAGTAGGAGAGGGAGAAGCAGACTTCCTGCTGAGCAGGGAGCCCGATGCGGGGCTCGATCCCAGGACCCCGGGATCATGACCTGAGCCGAAGGCAGACGCTTAACAACTGAGCCACCCAGGCGCCCCTATAAACGCTTTAAAGAATAATAAAATTCTAATGCAATTTTTAAAAAAACCAAATGGCAAACTGTGGCCTGGGGGCCGGCTGCCTGTTTTTGTTAATAAAGTTTTTTTTGAACCAGGGCTGGGATGAGGGAGTGGCAGGCCAGGCCAGGTCATATAAGCGCAGGGTGGAATCCTATCCTTCTATACACATTTGCTATTTTGTTCGTGGATTTTTCTTTTGCATTCATTTAAAAACCATTTCATTAAAAAATTTTTACCTTGATCCCTGAGTGTTTGGGCAAACACTTCCTTAAATTTTGTGCCCAAATTTAGTGCCTCCCTTGCCCCTCCCCATCATCCCGGTCCTGATAAAAATCCTCAGAAATTGGACTCAAACTTGAGAAATACAATATCACAAGTTCCTGGATACCCTTTACGTGCATCTCCTGATTGCATTTCTTTTCCTCTCCCTGCCGCCCCCCCAGAGATGGTGCTCGCTGTCTGGAATTTGTTTTACCATGTCTTACTTTCCTTTGTGGGGCACCTCATGTATATGCGTCTGCAAATGTCTGTTGTTTAGTTTGGCATGTTTTTTAACTTCATGAAAAGGGGATCACACTGCACGTAGTCTGCCTTTTTAATCGGATATTCTGGTTCTGAGATTCATTCAAGTCTTTGGGAATAATTGTAGTTCATTCATCTTTATGCTGCCTCATACCGTTTCGCCAACTCCGCCTACACCTCCCCCCAGATTAGCATCTCTGAAATCGAGCTGTGCTTTGCAATTTATGGCTCCTCATCGCCGCCGTCTGTCGGTCTGGGTTGGCCTGCATTGGTCATTGCTCGCGAGTCCAGGGCACACGGATGTGGCTCTTCATTCTCTCATCACTTCTGAGGCATGGTGCATACTGATCTTACATGAGCTGAAGTTAATTGGAGTTTGAAAGGTCTTCAAAAATATCACACTTTCCCTTGGCCTTGAAACAAAAAAACCCTCTATGCATCTTGTCTACGCAGAAAAGCATGGGCCCGGAGCAGTGTGATATATGGTCAAATATGTCTAAATCAGTCTAAGAGAGATTGGAAAATAACACTCAATTTAAAAATTTAACTATAAAAAAAGCACCGTGCAGAGATTCATTGGCAGCCTCTCTCTTTCTTAGTGGCTCATAAATTAATGACCTTACACTCAGTGGCATCTTAAAAGTCAATGAAATATGGTAATACTCCATTGTATGAATAGACCACAGTGAATGTATGCTTTCCTCTGTTGACGGACATTTGGATTCTCTCCCAGTTTCTCCCTCCAAAATATCCTTGGACATGCTCCCGGTGTACTTGAGCATCTAGAAGAGTTTCCCAAACTTCTCTGGTAGTACCATTTATTTGGGGAGCGTTTGTTAAAAAATACTGATGTGTGGGTCTCATCTCGAGTCTCCTAAATCTCTCCAGGGAGAAGCCTGGAATTTAGTTCCTTGATACACATGCCTTCATTTTTATCAGGAAAGTGTTGGGAGGTCTGATCATGGATATATTATTCCTGGGAGAATGTCAGCTGGGTCTGAGTCTGTATGTCTTCACTTGACGAGATCAGAGTTTCTCAACTTCAGCACTGTTGACACTTGAGGACGCGTAATTCTCTGTGGTGGGGTCTACCCTGTGTAGGGCATGCCGTATACTAGCCCCGTGGTCTCTACCTGTCCCCACCCCCCGAGGTGCCAGAGGCACCTCCCCCAACCCCAAAGAAACCAGAATATCTCCAGATAGTGCCACATGTGCCCTGGGGGGGACAAAATCAGCCCTGGCTGGGAACCACCATCAGTGGTCGAAATGGTTGCATCAATTGATATGCTCACCAGCAATGCATAGGTGGTCCCTTTGCTCCATATTTTCGCCAGCTTTCCTACGGCCAGACCATTTAACTCTTTTGCCCATCTGGTGAGAATAAAGTGGTGTCTCAGTTTGGGTTCCGTTACTATCTGCCTGCTGGCTGTTGAGGTTGTAGATCTTGTCACAAGTATATTGGTCTCTCGTGTTTCATCCTCGGTGAAATGTGTGTGTCTTCTGCCCGTTTTTTTTTTTTTTTCTTCCTGTCACGTTGTCTCTCTTTTTCTTACTGATATTCAGGAACTGAAAAACTCTTCTGGATTCTAAATCTTTGTTATGTGTGTGGCAAGTATCTCCTTCTGATGTGTGGCATGTCTTTTCACTTTCCTTATTGTCTCTTCCGATGAATAAAAGTTTTTAACATTAATGTAGTCAAATCTATCATTTCTTCCCATTATGGTGTTTTTTGCTTTTAAAAAATCTTATTTAGTCGGGGCACCTGAGTGGCTCAGTCGTTAAGCGTCTGCCTTCGGCTCAGGTCATGGTCCCAGGGTCCTGGGATCGAGCCCCGCATCGGGCTCCCTGCTCCGCGGGAAGCCTGCTTCTCCCTCTCCCACTCCCTCTGCTTGTGTTCCCTCTTTCGCTGTGTCTCTCTCTGTCAAATAAATAAAATCTTTAAAAAAAAAAAAATCTTATTTAGTCAATTTTTCTGACCTGAGGTCATAAACATATTGTCCTAGATATTCCTTTAAAAGGTGTGAAGTCTTGCCTTTCAGATTTAAGTCCTTAATCCACCTGGAATTGACTTTGGTATATGAAATAAGGCAGGGTCTTATTTTCTTTTCCCCCTAAATGGATAACCAGTTTCCCAATGCCATTTATCAAATAGCCTTCCATTGCCCCCACTGACCTTCTGTGCCAACTGGTCATTGATCAGGTGGTCTGCGTTCACTCAGGACCGTTCCTCTGCTTTTTATCCTGTTCCACTGGCTGTCACTCATTTCTGTCCTTAGCTTTCCCTTTTTTATAGGTATCTGGATTGTTTTTCAAATTTTGCATTGATTTTCTTTTAAAAATAGTTCTCTCTTAAATCCACTGCGGTATCCCAGAACTGAAGAAGGATGTTAGTGAAAAGACTAGCGAAATCCAAATGAGGTCTGGTGTTGACTTAATGGTAATGTACCAATGCTGGGTTCTTGGCTTTGACAGATGGCGCTGTGTTTATGGAAGATGCCAACATGAGTGGGAGCTGGGTGCAAGGTAGATGGGAACTCTCCAGACTCTCTTTGCGGCTTTTCCACCAGTCGAAAAGTATTCCAAAATACACTTGATGTAAAAAGATTTCTCTCATTTCTTTCTTCCTTTTTTTCTTTCCTCCCTCCCTCCCTCCCTCCCTTCTTTCCTTCCTTCCTTCCTATTAAGTAGGTTCCATGACCAGCGTGGAGCCCAGCGCAGGGCTTGAACTCATGACCCTGAGATCAAGACCTGAGCTGAGATCAAGAGTCAGATGCTCAACCGACTGAGCCAGCCAGGCGCCCCTGATTTCTCTCATTTCTTAAAAGAACTCTTTTTTGCCTTTTCTGTAATTAATGCCTTAAATCCTTAAATTCGTACTTACTTTTACATTGTTAATTTAGCATCTCTGGGGTTTAAGCCATTTATCTTTTATTTCTTTGGCCCACCATCTTTTACATCTTAGTCTCATTGCCTGGCAATTTGTAAAAAAACTCTCCTCTCTTTTATCTCATGGTTCAAGGTAAAAATTCTTAATGCCTCCTATGTATTGGAAGCTAACTCATTTTCAAGTTTTTTTAGGTTATTCATCTCCCCTCGTTTGCTCTCAGCTTTAATCTCTTTGTAATCATCTACCCTCCATTATTTAGGTTACGTAACAAGTCGTGGGGCTGTAATGTACAGCAGAGGGGATAGAGTTGATTGTAGTGGAATAACTCTGTATGGTGACAGATGCTAACTAGGCTTATCATGGGGATCATTTCCTAATATATAAAAATATCAAATCACTATGACGTATACCTGAAACCCCTAGGCAATAGTATGTCAGTTATATTTTTTAAAAAAGATCTGTAATTCCTCCCTCCTCTGCTTCTTTATGAATACATTTTAAAATTTTTGGTCATGTTTATAACAGCAGGAAGGCTCGGCCACAGGGAGACACTAAGGAGCAAACGCTGTGAATGGGGGAGACAAGAGGCTCGCTTCAATGCCACCGTTGAGTTTTAACAGCAGGTTCTGCTGAAGGAGGAGCCCCCCCGCCCCCGCTCCCTGAGACAGGCCGTGGGATAACCTTCTGCAGGCTGTGGTCCTCCACGCGCAGATGATGTTTGGTTTGCTGGAGTAGCCCCATCCGTAATCCCTTGGGCGGGCCACGTATGTGGTGTCCCCTCCTGAAAATCCATGGCCTGGGTGTCTGGGTGTCCCCTATTGCATTTGGGCCTCCCTCACCTCTGTTGTATGGGCTTAAGCTCAATCCCCTACTGCAGGATGGTGGAGGTTCTGCTCTGGATCCCACTCAAGTTTTCCAGGAAGCTGGATATGATTGGTCTCCAAACTTACAAATACCATCTACTCAGAGGTAACCCTGGTTGATTACAGATTTCTCAGGGCAGGCAGATCATTTCTGGGGTGATGGGCACGAGGCCTGGCTGGTCTAAGGGAATGCAGCCCTGAGTTCCTGCCTTCCTTATGGCCGGTTCATAGAGTGACCAATGTTTAACTTGAAATAGAAATTCCTCCTTGCTGTTGAACGGTAGCCTGCGGGAGAGGTAACTCTCATATGACTTTATCCTGGGGGCAACTCCCTGGAGCCGCCTTTCTGCTTGGAGTGAGATTTCTCCGCCTTTTAATCGTGGCCTGGCAACTCTCCACGTTCAAGGTTGGCCTATGCAGGTACGGTGGCTGAGGAGCAGCTGCTGGATACGGGGACTCTCAGGCTCTCTGGGGAACCTGAGCCGCGTGAGGGCCTTTAAAGTTCCATCTTGAGCATCCTGCCTTTCTCCTTCCATCAGAATAAATTAATGTTTTATGAGGGCTTTAATGATTTCCTTTTTTACTTTGGAATTTTGTTTAATGAGCGATAATAACAGCTCACATTTTGTACAGTGCTTTTTGGCTTAAAAGTACTTTTTTGTGTATTATCTCATCTGATAAATCATGATAATTATCCCCATCCTACCCCCAAGTAACTTGATTCATCTTATTTGTGAGTACATAGAAAACACTGAAGTTCCATTTGGTTTCCGGGTGTTAATGAACACTTGGTAGGCTTAGAAAAGGAGCCGGCCAAAGATTATCTGGATTTATTATCACAATATTTAGCATATTGGAATATAGATGAAGAAAAATAATCAGGCATGAGAAATGTAGATAAAAGTCAAGATTTTTTTTTCTGATGGAGAATAACAGACCTAGATTACTAATAATCACAAAGAAGAATCGCCAAGTTGTTTTTTGATCATAAAATAAGAGTCCAAAATATTTTTCAAACACGGACATAGTGCTAGGAGGTCAGGCTCTCATCTAGGCTTACAGTTGTTTGTTTTTTAAAAAAATATTTTATTTATTTATTTGACAGAGAGAGAAACAGCGAGAGAGGGAACACAAGCAGGGGGAGTGGGAGAGGGAGAAGCAGGCTTCCTGCTGAGCAGGGAGCCTGATG
>NC_138381.1:69411127-69492289 GCF_054177405.1 Leptonychotes weddellii
CACTGAATGTGGAGCCTGATGTGGGGATCAATCTCAAGACCTTGAGATCATGGGGCGCCTGGGTGGCTCAGTCGGTTAAGCAACTGCCTTCGGCTCAGGTCATGATCCTGGAGTCCCGGGATCGAGTCCCACATCAGGCTCCCTGCTCAGCAGGGAGTCTGCTTCTCCCTCTGACCCTCCTCCCGCTCATGCTCTCTGTCTCTCATTCTCTCTCTCGCAAATAAATAAAATCTTAAAAAAAAAGAGGAGGCTTGGGCCTCTGGGTTGCCTGCATTGCAGTCCACAAACGTGTCCTGTCATCCGTCTCTGGGTCCAGATGTCAAGTCCAACTTGTAGATTCCAGCCCGTGGTCTGCGTGTCCCCCACCCTTCCCTACCCCACGCCTGTCACTGATACTGCTGTTTCTGTTGGTTTATTTCAACTTGAGACCATTTACAATTGAAATTGGTGGAGCACAGGGCTGCCTGTTTTTCTCTGTTCACAGAGACATTTGTGGTGATGGCAGTGTGGGGCCTCTGTCTGTCAACTCTTGTTTTGTCCTCATTTAAGCCTGAGCTTGGCACAGTAAGCCAGCCTCTTCCAATTAGCATTTTCCTTCAGGTCAAGGAGACAGGTCCTGTATCTGCGAGGTCCAAGGTGGCTCTGCGTTGTTCTCTGGGTCTCCAGGTTGCCTCTTCTCCGGGCGCCTCTCCCAGGAAGGGTGCACAAGAAGACCCTCTTACCGACTTTGCTAATGGGCTCTCTTCCTCATTATCTGAAGAGAGACCATAATGCTCACAAATGGGGCTCCCCAGTTAAGGAGATCTAGATTCAAATCCCAGGAGAACATTTTCCTTAGCTGACCCCCAGCCTCAGTTTCTCCATTTGCAAAACGAGATCATTGTATTTAACTCACAGGGCTGGCTGGTCATTCACTCACTCACTCATTCATTCATTCATTCATTCATTCAGTAAACATCTGTGGAAGTGCCACTCTGCCCATCATTGTGCTAGCTGCTGAGGATGCAGGAGGGAATGAAAGAGACATGGTTATTACAGTCAGTGAGCAAACACATGTCAAACACTTAGGCCACGGGGTACCCAAACTTGACTGCACATTGGTATTACCTGGAGACCTTTTTTAAAATTTTCAAAGCCAGGGGCGCCTGGGTGGCTCAGTCGGTTAAGCATCTGCCTTCAGCTCAGGTCATGATTCCCGGGTTCCTGGGATCGGGCCCCGCATCGGGCTCCCTGCTCCGCGAGAAGCCTGCTTCTCCCTCTCCCACTCCCCCTGCTTGTGTTCCCTCTCTCCCTGTGTCTCTCTCTGTCCAGTAAATAAATAAAATCTTTATAAATAAATAAATAAAATTTTCAAAGCCAGGCCATACCCCAGCACAGTTAAATCAAAGGTCAGCACACTTCACAGCAGAGCCAGATAGTAAATATTTTAGGCTTTGCAGGCCCTATGTCTCTGTCATGGCTACTCAACTCTGTCCTTATAGTGCAGAGGCAGCCGTAGATACTGGGCGTGTCTGTGTGCCAATAAAACTTTATTTACAAAAGAGGCTGAGGGGCCAGATGCATGGCCCAGGGGTCAGGGTTTGCTGACCCCTGCATTAAACCACAATGTGGCATGGGAGCTCAGGCATCACATGATTCCAGCGTGCTGACAGTGTTGGGAAGTGACTTGGGCAATGCCCAGTCTACATTAGCCCTTATCAGTTTTACTAACACTGCAGCTCAGAGAAACAGTTAGGGGTGGAAACGGGACAATAACCCTGGTCCCTAACTCCAAACCCCATTCTTTTGATCACTCTGCTTTTCTGTTGGAGGCTCTCAGAGCCTCAGTTTCTTCCTCTGTAAAATGGGAGCAATACTAGACCTCTCTGAAGGGTGCCTAAGAGGATTGAATGTACAAATTGACATACATGGCAAGTCTGCCCTCAGGAGGGACTGTGTCAGTGATTCCCATTATCGGCAGGAGTCAGGAGGAGCTGAAAATGGTCCAGGGGTCCCAACGCTGGGGGAGCTGAGGAAACCCTGGGCAAGTGGGGAAATGTTTGGGAGAGGAAGTGCTGGGCTCCATGTTTGGGCAGACGGGCTCTGTTTGGTCTGCTGCCCCAGTTGAGGTCCCAGCCCTAGGTCAGAGCTTGAAGGCTGGGGCAGAGTAGGGTTCCTCGCTTCCCAGGACCCCTGACTGGCCCTGGCCGTGCAGGGTGTGAAGAAGTGAAGCTTTCATTCAGAGGGTTGGGTTGCTGGCTTATTTTTGCTGGAGTTAGCAAGGAAAACATTCACCTCTCTGCTCTAAGCCAAACTCTTCATGGAACACTGGACACATAAAGATGAATCATTAGCTGCTCCTATTCTGCAGGAACTCATGGTCAAGGGTGGTGGGGAGAACAGATTCCTAAGCAGAGGCTCTCCATGTGATGAGGCAACTGACCTGGAGGGATAAACACAGGATGCTACGAGAGGGTCATGGCAGGGGAATTGCCCCCCTCCCCGTGCATTCAGGGAGGGCTTCCTGGAGGAGCCACGCTTGAGCTGGATCTTGGAAGAGGAGTTGCATGAGTCAGGCTAAGGGCATTGGGGAGGGGCTACTGAAGCATGTTCTAGAAAGGGAGAACAGCATCTTTGAAGGTGGGAGGTGGAAAATAGCAGATCCATGGTGTGAATGGGACTTAGGGAGGGCTGAGTGGGGGCTGGAGACAGCAATGGGGCCATGAGCAGTTTGGAGCCCACATTGGCCCTTACCTCTGTCCTTCTGCCTTCCAGATGCGTGGGGCATTTTTGTCCTCTTTGGCCAGGATCAGCATATTCTTCCTCTCCATCTGACCTTTCTCTGTCACTTGAGTGGTAGATATAACCTATAACAAAGGTCCTCGAGACAATGATTATGGATACACCAAGCCCACTCTCAGGATCATATTTAAGGAACCCACATCACCCCCAACACACATATACCAAACTCCACAGCACATATTTCCTTATTGATAATTTATTTCCCAAATAAACCAAGGTGGGCCCATTATCCTAATGAGATTCTTCTAGATTTCTAGATAAGATTTTATTCCCATTTTGTGTTTTAATTTTATTATCTTCTTATATAAGTCACTTTTGACATTTCAAGATGATCCCCCTCCTCCTCTTTCTACACTACAGCAGAAAAATTATATCAAGAGAAAATTCGAGGGGAGGGTTTGGGGTAGGGATACGAGAAGAAGAAAGACAGGTTTCCTGATACGTCTTATTTTTAGGATCGAGGGAAGATTGATCATTAATGCCACCCCCCTGCTCCAATCCGTGGGGTAGTGGCTCATGGAATTAGAGACCCATTGCCCACTTTCCCTGTCATGCCCCCCCATGAGCCCCCACTTCTCCCCGCACGCATCCCCACCCTACTGTTAACATCTTGGATTCCCCATCCATCATCCCCACAAGGAAGATAATTACTCGCGTGGCACCCGGGTCTCCCATTGTTTGGTTACGAGGTTAAAAATCCTTGATACACTTTAATAAATTCAGCAGTGAGCACATTATAAAATGTAATTAAATTCCTCAGCCATCCTCTCTTCCTTTACCAGCAGTGAAATTTAATTGAGGCCACTGAGGGGGCTGAAATAAATCACAGGTGATGACTCCAGGATTCACGTCCCTCTCCGGGAGACCAAGTGATGGCATTGCCGTCCACCCACTGATTAGTGGGCAATTCAGGGGATCCCAGCTCGGCAGGGACCTGCCAGGACTCCGACCCAAGGTGGCGATGGCCTTTTTAAAGGGAGAGAATGATTTTAGTTTGTCCACTAGATCTTGAAGGTGCTTCCAGTCTGGCTTCAATAATTTAAAAAAAAAAAAATTTGTAACCTGGGGCCAGGAAGAATGGGTGTGGAGAACTTTGATTGGGACTCCCTGTCCTGTCTTCCCCTCCTACCCTGTGTCTGCACTTTCCTGTCTCTTGGCCCCACATACCAGCCCTCTGTCTGCTGTGCTACCATTTGCTTTTGCTCAGTGCCCTGACTGCTCATCTGTCCTACTGAGATAGGCTTCTACCTGGAGACACTCTCCAGAAGCCACTTTTCCGTCTCTCCCCCTTGGCCATGACCTGCAGTACCACCCCTCCAACTGTAACTTACGCATCCTCGAGGTCTTCTCTCTGCCTTGATGAAGTGACAACTGGATAATCATGTTAATTAGCCCAGTCAGAAGTGGCGAGAGGAGAGACTTGATTTTCCTTCCCCTCTGCTTTCACAAGCTGACATGGATTTCAGCGGTGGCAGGTAATCAGAGACCTTGCCTCCTCATGGATTATTCTACCAGAAGACAGGGAGGGCTAGGAAGAGCACAGGCTTGGGTGAGACTGGTGAGTTAGAATCTTAGCTGGACTGCTTATTGGTGCTACTGTGCCCCCCTCCTCTCTTCTGTAAAATGGGCATTAAAATGACACAGCCCAGAGGGTGCTAGGATGAGGTGAGCAGAGGGACGCCCCCAAGCGGTCATGCACATTTTGGCTTGGAGAGGGCAGGGCATTTGTCCAAGGATTCACGCCGGGTAAGTGGCAGTAGATCTACAGTCCAGGTCTTCTGGCTTTAGAGAAAAAAATCTTTCACAACGGATACGTATACCGAATAATCACATGGTATACTTTAAATATCTTACAATTTTATTTGTCAGGTACTCCTCAATAAAACTGGTGGGGAAAAGGGAGGAAAAATCTCTCTGTTCATCAGCCAAGGAAATGAGTTACACAGCCCTAAATTAGGGGTTGACACACTTTTCCTATAAAGGGCCGGGTGATCATTATTTTTGGCTTTGCGGGCCATACCCTCTCTGTCACAGTGACTTAACTCTGCCTTCCTAACATGGAAGCAGTCACAGACGATATGCAAATGAGTGGGTGCGACAGAGTGCTGATCAAGCTCTACCTACAAAAGCAGGTGATGGGCTGGATGGGGCCTGGGGGTCATCGTGTGCCAAGCCAGGCATTCAGCCTTCGTCCTTGGAGAGCTTTGTCCTGTTCTAACTGGTGTGTGAATCCTAGAGGCAATAGTAACCACTCAGCTGAGCCCTTGTCCAACTACATTACTCCTACTCATCTTCCTAGCAAGTCTGTGAGGGAGATCTTCTGACTCCCTTTTCCCAGGAGACAAAAGGAGACTCAAAGGTAAAAGTGCCCCAAGCCTCCTAGCGAGGAAGCGGCAGAGCTGACTCTGAACTCAGGGTCTGCTCACCGCAGAGTCCCACACTCCAGTGGGCAGTTGATGACCAGGAAACCCTTCCTGTTCAGAAATAAAGTAGGTTTCTCTGTCTCCAAAGGAGGTCCACGTTCAGGGGCCTTGTCACTAGTTTAAACGCTGTACATGGGGCGCCTGGGTGGCTCAGTCATTAAGCGTCTGCCTTCGGCTCAGGTCATGATCCCAGGGTCCTGGGATCGAGCCCCGCATCGGGCTCCCTGCTCCGCGGGAAGCCTGCTTCTCCCTCTCCCACTCCCCCTGCTTGTGCTCCCTCTCTCGCTGTCTCTCTCTCTCTGTCAAATAAATAAATAAAATCTTTAAAAAAAAAAAAAAAGCCATACACATGTGGATTGGTGTGGCCTTGATACCTCCATTCCTGCAGTCCTCCTATTTCTAGACAGCTTCGCCAGGCTCTTTGTTTTGACTCAATGCCATGGGAATCCCTGACTCTCCTCTGAAAGGTCTCTTAAATCAGGAGCAAATAGCACTGTCCTTGCTCACCCCTCGCATCTCTAACCAGTGTCAGTACCCCCCCCACCCCGCCACCACCTGTTTCCTACCCTGTGATGTGGCACCTGGGCGGTCTTATGTAGACACTGACCAGCACCAGGTGGCTCCCTGGAGGCCATAGCCATCAAGGGCCTTAAATAATGAAATTTTGATCTTGTAGTTGTCTTGGGGAGAGAATGATATTCAAATACACAAAGAAACCCAATTTGGCTTCGAAGCACCACGGAACTGTAACCTTTAGAGACGGCACATAATTAAAAAACTTTTAGATGTGATCTATTTGAATTGGATATTAAAGCAAATAGATATTCCCTGCTATGTGAAGAATATCGTGAGCAGCTTTAGCCAAGGATTGGTTGGCCCCTTGGATAAATCCGGGGGGATTTTAGCTGGCGACTGGCCTGTGACCCCACAAGAAAAGTTTCATGGCCTAAGTTTTATTAGTTTCTGGTATCTTTGAGCCCAAAGAATTTGCTACTTGATCTGAATGTAGCACTGTTGTTAAGAACTCACTCAGGCTGTCATGCCCCTGGGCCAGAGGAAGCTTAAGGGCAGCTTGGAACTTCCTTGTTATTTGTGGTGTTTCTGAGGATGAGCTCTCGGGGTTGACTGCCTCGCTCAAGCCCCAGCTCTCCTAGCGAAGATGGAGTTACGAAGATTAAATGAAATAATACATCTAAAGCACTTAATCTGAGCCCTGCCATGCAGTAGGTGCTCAACTAATGTTAGCTGTGATTATTAATAGTTTTCTGTGCTCAGAGGTCTTTATCTCCATGGAAACCTTTAAGACTAGTGTAGCTTCTATCCGAAAGGGTTGAGAGGCCCAGAGGCTGCAACAGAGAGCTTCTTGCGGTCCTTTCTAGCTCCAGGACTGAATCACTTAAACAATAATTCTCACACTCGCCTCAGAAGGAGATGCTATCGGAAGATAGTGTGGTGTAGGGATGCAAGAAAACTGAGTTTAATCCCAAAGTACGCCAAATACTCGCTGTGGGACTTTGAACAATTAACGTTTTCATTTTCCTTACTTCTAAACTAGGAATACAACCTCATAGGATTGTTTGGATTAAGTGAAGAAACGGCTCCAAGAGGCCTATCCCCGCTTGGGATTCATACCGATAAATAAGACCAAGCGTTGCTCCCATCCAGGCAGCGGACTTATTACTCTGGGGTGTGGATTTTTTATTGGTGTGCTGCAACTGAGATCATGACAGCTCAAGTGGGAAAGCCCTGGGCTAGGAAAAGAATGGCCTTGTAAGGGTCAGGGCTGATGATTTGGACCCCGCTGTGGGTGGGGAGTTGGAGGATAGGGGAGGAGGGCCGGCAAAGGTGGGGGGGGCACTCCTATTTTTGTCCCAGCCAGGCGGGCTGTTCTCCGCTTGGCCACCAGAGGGAGCTCTTCAATGAGTGAGACCACCCCCCCCCCCACCCCCCACCATCCACACTCTGTTCTAATATACTCGGGGGTTCCCGTCACGTTAAAACAAATCCCAAAGTCTGTGTTTTATTTCTCTTACGAAATGTATTACTGTCTGAACTTACGTTCGGTTTTTATTCGTTTACTCACTATCTGACTCCAGGCTCAGAAAATTTATTGCCTTACAGTTTGGGGGATTAGACGTCCAAAATCGGTCTCCCAGGGCTGAAGTCCAGGTGTGTCGGCATAGTTGGTACCTTCTGGAAGCTCCAGGGGAGAATCCGTTCTCTTGCCTTTTCTAGCTTCCTTGGCTGTTGGCCCTTTCCATCCTCACAGCCAGCGACTGTCACATCTCCTCCACTAACTCAGACCCTCCTGCCTCCCTCTTGCCCACATAAGGACTCATGATTACATCGGGCCCGCTTGGGTAATCCTTAATTTAATCACATCTGCAGAATCTCTTCTGCCTGTTAGGCGACTTACTTACATGTTCCAGGGATTAGGACATCTTGGGGGAGGGGTGTGGGCATGATTTCACGAGTGAAAATATTGCTGGCTAACTGCAGGGGTGACAGCTAAAATGAACAGCATACTAGGACACCACCTGCCAGGCCTCTGGCAGCTCTTCTCTGAGCGTATAAGGGTCAGTGTTCCTTTGCTCTTCCTAGACAGAGGTAGGGGGGCAGGGACACTCTAGGATGGGTTGAACTCCATGTATCTGGAGAGCCGTCCGGATGCTCCAGAAGAAGCATCCAGTTTGTTCTTCTCTGTGGTTCAAATCCCAACTCAGTCACTAGCTATGGACGATCGCATATTGCTTCTAAGCCTCAGTGTTCCCGTCTATGAAATGGGGATGAAAGTGGCCATCATTTATTGAACCCAAGCTCTGTGACCTGAATTAAAAACCCCAGTCCTGGCCTTTATTTGCTGTGTGACCTTGGGGAAATGGTGTAACTTCCTGATTTACTTGTTGGTGAGATGGGGCTAATCCTAACAGCTGCTATGTTCCATGCATCATAGGCTGCAGTGGATGGATTATATGAGGTAATGTACAGAAAGGGTTTATTTGGTAATAGTGCTTGGCACACCATATTGCTCAACAAAAAGCATATCTATTATTATTTTTCTCATTTCTTTTCTTCTTTGTCTTCATCTTCAGCATCTTTTTTTTCTCTTACTTTTTCTCCTCCTCTTCCTTTGCTTTATCGTCCCGTTTTTACCTGGTGTCTCTGTGTTAAATGTTTTTAAATATTTTCTGCACACCTGACTCTTCTGTTGGCCTGAGTTCCTGCCCGCCAGGTCAGAGCCCGAGCTTCTCTTTTCAAAGCTGTACATAATGCGAAAGCTTTATTAACGCCAGTTCCTTCTGTCGGGGCTTCTGTCTGTCCGTCTGGCTCCCGAGGGGATTTTGAAGACCGAGGCTCCTGGTTTATCCCCTTTCTGTACGGAGGAACGGCTGAGAGGGCATAGACAGGGACCTACGGGAGGGGAGAAGAATCCTCCTTCCCTCCAACACCCCCTTTCTGTGCACTGGAAATGAAAACATCTGAGAAGAGATTTCTATTATTCTACTCCTGGGACTGAAGGCACCAGGGACACGCACAATTCTGTCTCCATGTCTGCATGACTTGTTATCAGAAAATTAGAGTAGAAAAGAAGCTTTTGTTCAGCTCTGGAGACATCTTAATAGGCGCTTTGATTGTTAAACAGAAGTTTCTGTATCAGTTTAATTGCTGTAAATGCTGTTTGCCTTCTCTGTTATGATAAGGCCTGGATTTTCATAGATTTCCACCCCCCCCCTTCCCTTTAAACAGTTTTCCTTTGCTTTTAGGCTCGAGTTGGCAAGTTTAATGAAATCCACAGGAAGAAAGTAAAGAGAGGATCTCAAAGTTCAGATCTGCACACCCATGTTCGAAGCCATGTGCTGGTTATTATTGCATGAGACTAATGACGTTGTGACCGCTATGTAATTGACAGACTTCACCCCTTCAACCAGATATCAAGAAATGAAACCAAAGAACTAAACTTAATGACTTCTACTTCTTGAGAAGGTGCTGTAATTGAGAATAACAGCATAACTGGGATATGAATCTAAAAGTGAGATGTGCTTATAATAAAAGAGGATTTGTTCTCTGCTGACTTGAGCCTCACAAGTACCATCTTGATTGCTTGGGGTTGGTGCGGGGGGGATGTGAGGTGGCTAGGGGAGTAGAAAATATCTAGATCAGGGCTTCTCAGCCTTGGCACTTTCGACATTTGGGGCTGGTTAATTCTTTGATGTTGGTGCTGGCCTGCGCGTTGTAGGTTGTTGAGCCGAATCCTTGGCCTCTACCCACCCGGTGCCAATAACACTTCCCAACCCCACTGTGACAACCAGAATTATCTCCAGATATTGCCCAGTGTCCCCTGGGAGGCAAAAGTCACTTTGGTTGAGAATACTGGTGAAAGGGCTTTTGCAGGACTTATGACCAATGGCAGAATTACTCCATGAGGTTCTGCTGGTGCCTAGCTGTGTGACCTCTAGCATATTCCTGCATTTCTCTGAGCCCCTGTGTCTTGTAGGGAATAATGAGAACACTGATTGCACAGAGACATAATTTCCACGTCTACACTGCACAGCCTAATGCCTAACACATAGTGAGCGATCAATTAACTCAGTGCTTCCATCATAATCTGCTTGGACTCAGCACACATATAGGAAGACTTACTTTGCTCTTGGTGATGCAAAGATGAGGCTGGGGTCCCGGTCCTTGTAGGAGGGGCACATATACACAGACTTGTTGGTTCTACCTTATTCTTCACTCATGGAGGGCATTGCTGATCAGTCTCGGTGTTCTTTCCTATTGGGCTTCAGAATCTTTCTCAACACGCTTTTCTAGACAGCTACTACGACTGTCCCATGAGATAAAGCCCATTTGGCACTCCTAGTTTTGTAGATTCCCCACGAGGAGGCTGTGTATCTGAGCTAACTAACGCTTTCTCTCCAGCCCAGCTGTCCCATCTGCACCTGCCCTGGCGCTGGAGAAAGCATTTTAAGGAGTTCACAAGTAGCATCCGTCGTCCTAAATCAGACTTAAGTCCCCAAAGGAGCTGGGAATGGAAAGAATGCTCTCTTTCGCTCTTTTTTAAAATAGTTTTTTCTTTGTCTTTTTTGTTTCCCTTGGAAACTGAAACGAGTGGCAAAATGGCTTGGATTGGGTGACATTTAGCTTTTAGTTAAACTGGAGGAAATTCCACCAGCTATGATGCTAATTGATATATCATGCTGTTTCTTGCGTGGCTTTTCTCTGCCCTTCGGGCCTGGAAAATCACTAGCTCTCCCAGAAAGGGTCCCACCTTTACAAGGGCAGAATTGGGGTTCTGGAAACAGCTTTCAGATGGCTGTTAACAGTGTCATTAGACAGAAGAGAGAAGAATGGGTTGGGGTTTAAATGCTCCCTGATCAGTTCAGCTCCCAGTGAACACACCACTCCGGAACAATGGCTGTGAAAAATGGGGTAGGTGTGTGTTTGTAGCTCTGAAAACAGGGAGCTGGCTCCATCTATCTGGCCTGAGAAAGGAGAGCTGGTGTGTGGGTTGGCCACTGGCTTCCTGTCTCCCTCGCTGGTGGAGATCTCACACGCAGCGCGGCTTCACTTCTGCTGTTGTTTCACACCTCCTTGGGGCCCTCGAGGTGGTGGACCGAAGGTGGCGGCTGGTGCTCAGCATCTGCGGGAGAAGTCCCAGAACTCAGACAGAGGTGGAGTGATAGCAGAGGTCCCTGGGATTTAGCTTAAGGCATGAGAGGAAAGACCAGATGGGGACAGGCACCCAGTCTTAAGTCTGTGTGATTTATTGTTTCTTCCTCATTCCCATTCATCCATCAATCTATCTATCTATCCATCCGTACATACATCTACCCACCTACCAATTCATCCACCCCCTCCATTCATCAATCCATCCATCCATCTGCCCATCTACCATTCCAACCACCTACCTACCCACCTATCCATCTACCTACTCATTTATCTTTCCATCCAACTTATCCAACCACTTGTCCACCCAACTATCCAAATATTCATCCACCCATCCATCCACCCATCCACCCATCCACCTACCAATCCATGTATCCATCCATCCATCCATTCATCCAACCACCCACCTACCCATCTGTCCATCTACCCACTCATCTGACCATCCACCCACCTATCCAAACATTCATCCATCCATCCTTCCATCCACTCACTTACCAGTCCATTTACCCATCCATCTATCCATCCATCCACTCACTCTTCCATTTGCTACTCAATCCATCCACTTATTTATTTATTTATTTATTTTAGAGAGAAGTGGGGCAGAGGGAGAGGGAGAGAGAATCTTAAGCAGGCTCCACGCCCAGCACGGAGCCTGACACGGGGCTCGATCTCACAACCCTGAGATCATGACCTGAGCTGAAATCAAGACTCAGACACTTAACTGACTGAGCCACCCAGCCAGTCCTCCGTCCACTTATTTTAACATGAGTTTAGATGGTATGTGGTTGGACATATTTTAAATAATTACTGACAATATACAGAAAGTGATATTAGTTTTCAATATAGAGTGTGCTTTTAAAATAAGTGTATTTAAACAAATAAAAAGAGTTAACTTAATATAGTAAGTAAATAACTTTATGGGCCATACGGGACATGACAAAACTGGGAAAGTGGCCCCCACTTTCACACCCCAGATGATGTGATGGGCAGTGAGGGGGGCTGGGTCTGCTGGACTCACGGGAGGCTCCGCCTTGCTTTGTGGTTCTCTGAAGACATGCATGCCTGGCATTTGGAATCTACCGCGTTAGAACTTTGCACACAAGGGCATGTGCTCTAGAGTCTCTCAAGTCTGGATTCACAGCTGCTCTGCAGCCTCCAAGGTGTATGACCTTGTACCAATGACTTCCTTGCTCCAAGCCTCAATTGTGTTGTCTGTAGGGTGGGGATGCTAACAACCCCTTTCTTTTGGGTCGTTTTGAGCATGTAACAAGCTAAAGCATGTGAGTCACTTGCCACATGCCTGGCATACAGTAAGCACTCCATAAATGGAAGCAGTGCTCATTTTTATTCTTTCCACAGCTGGCTTCTTTCAAGGCACTCCCTGGCTGCCCTGCCCAGGGGACCTTGCTTCAGTCAAAGTAACACATGTTAAACCGGTGTTCCGTTTGGCTTTGGTTTAGCGAATGCTGGTGGTGGTCACTGAAGCCAGCGAGGCTCCCTCTTCCTTCCAGGGCTCGGCTGGAGCCCGCCCCGTCCTCTGACTTTCTGTGTAACCGGCTCTTCTCCTCCTCTCTTCTCTCCCTGCAGACACACTGTCCGTGCCGCGCTGGTCCCCGCAGATCCCTCGCAGAGACCTCGGCAACTCCATCAAGCACAGGTAGGCTGGATTCCCGTGGGCATCAGTGCCCGCCTCCCAGCACAGTGAAGGCTGGGATCTCTGGCCGCCGGAGTGGGAAAGGCTGGGCAGATATTCTGCTCAGGCTCCTGTATCACCAGGCCCCTCTCTCCTCTGCCAAGTGAACCCTCATTGTGGCATCTTATTAACCTTGGCCCTTGTAAAATCAGCATATAATGGTTAAAAGCCAGGGCTTTGGATTCCAACTTTCCTGTGTTCCAATCCTAGCTAGTAAAGCTTTGCAACCTTGAGGAAGTTACTTAACCTCTCTGAGGCTCAGTTTTCTCATCAGATAATTCTGCCTACCCATAGGTGTGTCATGAGGATCAAATGAGATAATATATGTCAAGTGCCAAGCAAAGGGCGCATAATAATCACTCAGTAAACGGTATCATTGTCAAGACAAAGGCTTTACATCCTAATTTTTGGCTCTCTCCACCCAGAAGACGGGATTGCATACTGCACTCATACTGAACTCCGCTGAGGTGTAGGTCAGTCCAGAGCTCCAGCCTTGTTGGGTCCATGGACATAAGCTCCCCAGGGGTACACCTGTCCTTTCGGGAAGGAGACTTGGACCTACTAAACATCCCTTATAAGAAGTTCTTTAACTTTCCAGATTTAACTTTCTACATTTTATGTCATTATCTTAGTCTCCTCACAAGCTCAGTGGGGTAAGTAGCCCAAGTGTGGTCATGTCCCTTTGACAGATAGGGAAACTGAGGCCCTGCACGATTAAGTGATGGGCCTACAAGCTAATTGACCTCCACACTCTGTGTTCTTTGGACACTGCTGCTCAGAGTATTCTTTGTACGGAGGCCTCTGGGAGCTAGCTGAGGGACCTGTTCACTCATTCACGGATTCTCTGCGCTGGTATTTGTAGGGCATTTCTGTGCCTGGGAAGCAGCACCGCGCAAGACCTAGGGCCTGTGCCCTTGGGGAGCTCGCGGTCCGGTGGAGGGCTAGACGGCTAACAGACCGCGACAGTATGTGCGAGCGGGGCTACAAGCGGGAGCGGTATCAGGGGTAGACACATCGCCATGGGGGCGGGGGGCGGCCATGCCCCCCTGGGGCGGGAATGAGCACACTCTCCTGGAATGGCACCTCGTCAACAGTTGTTGAAAGAAACGTGTTGACACGATAGTTGTTAAGACTCAAATGAGGAAACGGTAGAGGAAGCAGTGAGAAATACGTGATACACGCGTCAATGGTCAGGCAGAGAGATGCGGGGAGTAAAGCATCAAAAAGAAGGGCCTTTTCTGTTTGCTTTCCCACTTGCCCCCGGCTCAGTTCCACCCCTGAATTGGTCCCGCCTCTGGATTGGCCACACCCCTGGCTCAGCTCCACCCCTGGATTGGTCCCACCTCTGGATTGGCCACACCCCTGGCTCAGCTCCACCCCTGGATTGGTCCCACCTTCAGGATTGGCCCTACCCCTGGCGCAGCTCCACCTCCGAATTGGCCACACCCCTGGCTCAACTCCGCCTCCGGATTGGCCACACCCCTAGCTCAGCTCCACCCTTGAATTTGTCCTGCCTCTGGCTCAGCTCCGCCCCTGGATTGGCCATACTCCTGACTCAGCTCCACCTCTGGATTGACCCCATATCTGGCTCAGCTCCACCGTGGGTTGGCTACACCCCTGCTTAGCTCCATCCTGTATTGGCCACACCCCTGGTCGGCTTCACCCCTGGATTGACCCTGCCCCTAGCTCAACCTTGCCTTCTGGCTCAGCCTCATCCCGCGGCTCTAGCAACCTGGTGTTAGATCTGGTGGTACCTCATATTGAAATACTGATTCCCAAAGGAAGGATGGTGATCTTGGGCATCAGGAATGTCTTCTTAGAGGAGCCGGGACTTGGGATGCCCTGTTACTCTTTTGTCTCACGCTACGTTTCTCCCCGGGCTCCATGCCAGGCGGAGGAGACCTAGACTCACCCCAGCCTTGGTGAAGAAATGAAATTAAAATCCCATTCCATCCACTGTCCTCAGAGTCACCTCAGCCAGAGCTCAGGAGGAGAGAGAGCTGATCCCAGAGATGGGAGAGGACTGGAAAGGAAAAGAGAACTCCAGGCTACAAGGCACATGCTGCCTGCCCTCTGTCCCCACACTACTGGCTGGAGGGGGGGTGGGGAACCACGAGCCTATTCTGTTCATTCCCAAGAGCTGCCAAATGGCACAAAGTAGGCCTTGCCAAACTTGCTGGCCCCGTGGAAGGGGCAGAAAAAGACTGAACCACCCCCCTAGTCCAGAACTGGAGAGGGAGTTTCCTTAGTCGCAAGAGTCTCTGTTCCGAATATTGCTATTTGCTTCAATATGCAGGCTTTGGGCTGCGGCTGGTCCCACTTGGAGGGTGACTGACCCAAATCAAGCACGTTGGTACAGCAGAAGGATGCAACCTTACCCTCAAAATTCTCAAGCACCAAGTTACATAATCACTTCTGATTTTCATTTTGACACTCGGAGGCAGTGGAGATTAGATACAACTCCTGCAGAAGGTAGCAAAAATTGAAAATGAAAATTAACTCTGACCCGGCAACCTTCAATACTTTTCTGGGGCCAGCCCCACTGCCTCATGGTATCTCTTGGGGGAAGAAAGCACCCCAGCAGCAGCGGGAGCCCCGGGGAAGTTAACGTAATGCACCTCTGTTCCTGCTGGTTCCTGCTTCCTAGCTATCCGAGCTGTCCAAACTGCCTTGCGTTTGCAGCAAGCGGTGGTGACGGGGGAGGAAGATGAGCTTACCGTCTGCAAGGGCTTTCACTTTGGGGACTCTGCTTCTCAAGTTTGAGGCCTCAGCTCTTCTGAGGGGAGGGGGAGGCCCCCATCAAAGCTCCCCAGATGATGTGATGGGCAGTGAGGGGGGGCTGGGTCTGCTGGACTCATGGGAGGCTCCGCCTTGCTTTGTGGTTCTCTGAGGACAGTTCTAGCCTCATCCATCGCTCTGTCCCAGAACTGAATTCGGCATATAGCCGGCCACCAGGCAGGACTTGTTGAATTAATGAAGGACTGTCACGGATGTCCAGGTAATAATAAAGTCACAACCCAGTTGAGTGAGCCCTTACTATGTGCCAGGCAGTGTGAGGCCCTTGACGAGCATGGCTTGTTGGGTCCTCCCAGCAACCTGTGACGTTGGTTATCATCCCCAACCTGCAGATAGGGAGACTGAGGCTCCAGTGGTCTGAACAACTTGATGAAGTCACACATCTTGGAAGAAGCAAGACTAGAATCCAGGGCCTGTGTGCTTACCCTGTAAGCGGCTCATCCTTCTAGAGATAGCCCTGTCACCACCACCTTGCCCTTGAACGTTTTCTGTCTCTTTTCCACAGGTTTTCCACCAAGTACTGGATGTCTCAGACGTGCACCGTCTGTGGGAAAGGAATGCTTTTTGGCCTCAAGTGTAAAAATTGCAAGTAAGTGGCTGCATTCAGAAATGTTTTCCTGGTGCCTGATGTCCATGAGAACCATGCTGGGCTTTGAAAGAGCTTACAGAAGTTTGGTTTCTTGGTTCTCGGGAGGATCGCTTGCTCCATGTTTCAGAACCGTGTCTTAAGTGAACCTCTGCCTCTGGGCAAGGGGCCAAGGGGAGCAATTCGGAGTAAGAACCAGAGCTGATGGATGGTGTGGGAAATGTAGCCCACTGTCTGCTGAGGCCCAGTGATATTTGCATATTCGTAGCATCTAAGATTAGGGGTTGGCACACTTTTTGTCTAGTTGACCAGATAGTAAATACTTTAGGCTCTGCGGACCCGAGGGTCTCTGTTACAACTACTCAGCGCTACCACGTGGCTGAAGAGACAATACGCCAAAAAACGAGTGTGACACATTTATTTATTCCAATAACACCTTATTTACAAAAATACGCTGTGGGCTGGCTTTGGCTCCTCAGCTGTGGTTTGCCAATTCCTGAGTTAGAATTTGTAAAGTCTTTTCTTCCTTTATTTTTTTCTCCTCCGAGGGAGTTATTCTGATTCTCCCCATTTTACAGGCATGAAAGCTGAGTCTCGGCCAGGATAAGCCCCCTGCCTGAGGTCACACAGCCCTGACCCCGAACTCCTCTCCCCTCTGTGGCATCATGTTGGTCTCCAGCTCTGGTTAGGAAGGCTCGGCCACGCAAAGCTCCCCCACTCACACGTACCCATGCCAGTTCATGGCCGGCAAAAGGCGGGGAAGTAGGAGAAAAAATGTGATGTCCAACATGGACTCTGGAGTCAGACTAAGATGGGTTCAAATCCTGGCTCTGGTCCGTTCTAGCTGTGTGACCTTGGGCAAGTCGCCTCACATTTCTGTTCCTCATTGTTTTTTGTTTTTAATCTGCATGAAAGGAATAATCATCATACCTGGCTGATGTGGTGATTAGCATCCAATGAATCAGCACTCAAGGACACAGCATGGCACCAGGCTCAGAGTTCTGTCCTCTGTCAGAGGTCTCAAATGCCTTTCTGCCTGGCCTCCCTCGCTCCTTCCATAAACGTGTGTGAAATACCTCTCTGGCCCGATTCCTGTTAAGACTGTCAATAACATTTAACTGTATCTCAGAGTGACACAGGGAAGTAGCTCTGTCTGCTTCATAGGAACCATTCTTAAAAAGAATGTAGGAATCCCTCTTTCCTTGTCCAGCCCAGGCGGGCAACTCCCCTTTGGGCTCCTTCTGGCCCCCCTGCATCCCTGCCCCTTGGTGGGAGGGGACAGCAGCGGTGGTGAGCGCTCACTCTCCCCCCCCCTCCCCGCCCCGCCTGGGTGTCTCACCTGAGTAACGGAGGTAAGGCTGAGCTCCCTTCCCTCCTGGAGTTGGGGAGGATTAATGAGTTCCAACCCTAAGAGGCCATAAGCTCCCAGGCATGAGGGGCGGTGGGAAGAAATGACCCAGCATTACCGTTTGGAGGCCTGCATCCCCATCTTGGTCTTCCCTAGACCCTGGCTCTCAGGTGAGCCCTCGGGATGGTGACCCCTGGCTTTCTGACTCCGAGAGGCTCGAGGCCGGGCCCTCGGGTCCACGTGAAGGCTGTCTGATATTCCCCACACACCAGCTGCTCTGGGGCCTGTCTCACCCGGGTGTAGTCACACCATGTTCTGAGGGGAAGAGGCAGCTCTCACATCCTCACACCTGCCAAGCAGAGGCTTTGAAGTCAGGTAATTAGGTGACAGGGACGCAGCCAGGAGTCAGTGAGGCTGAACACTTCCTGAGCCGTTTTAATTTTCAGCCCTAGAGGCGGAACTCTGAGGCGGCCTTTGCTCTTGCTCTCTGTTCTAGAAGTAATGAACAAAGACTCAGATCCTGCCAGGGGTTGGGGGAGGGATGGAGTCCTGGGGGAGAAGCACAGGCTTTGGAAGCAGCCAGAACTGAGTGTGAGTCCCAGCTCCACTGCATTCCTGTATGAGCTTGAGCGAGCGACTTGTCAGTCATCTCGGGGATCCGTTTTCCAATCTGTAAAGTGGGTGTGATGCTGGCCCCCTCCATAGGCCTGTGGGAAGGAGCCAATGAAATGTTCTCGCCCCAGGTGACCATGTTCTGTCAAAGAACATCCATCCTCACTCCACCTTGTGCAGAAATGGCTCCTGGTGTGTAAGAAGCAGAATTCAGGCCATGGTTGGATTGCACTGTTGATCTCACCAATTTGCTCAGCTCTTAGAGAAGCTTCCAGAACGGAAGAACTATAGACTCAGCAGAGTCTATAGTTGCTATGAAGGTCCAGCATGCTTCCAGTTTTTTTTTTTTTTTTAAGATTTTATTTATTTATTTGAGAGAGAGAGAATGAGAGAGAACACATGAGAGGGGGGAGGGTCAGAGGGAGAAGCAGACTCCCCGCCGAGCAGGGAGCCCGATGCGGGACTCGATCCCGGGACTCCAGGATCATGACCTGAGCCGAAGGCAGTCGCTTAACCAACTGAGCCACCCAGGCGCCCGCTTCCAGTTTTTTGACACTTGTGTAACTACAGCAATTTTGTGCTTGTGTAGTCACAACAGAGCTTGGGGAAGATGCACCTCTAGAGAAATGAATTTCGGTGGAACTGAAGTGAGTGCATAAAGAGCCATGACAGATGGATGACACCCCAGAGCAGTGGCACCAAGAACCAGGAAGCAGCTTTTTAGAAAAAAAAAAAAAAAAACTGTTCATTTGCTCAGCTGTTTATTGAGAACCTACTATGGGCCAGGCGCAGTTCTAGACAGAAGGAAAATCACAGTGACTAAAACACACAAGACTCCTGCCTTCATGGAACTTACATGCTAGGGGAGGGGAGGGACAATATACAAACCAGTGAAATAGATCATCTCTCTGTTCAGAGGATGCTAAGTGCGAAGGAGAACAAAGCAGTGAAGAGAGGAAGTGCCATGATACAGGTCATTTCTTGTGGTTCTGAATCATCCCAGAGGCATAGGTTTGAATCTGCTCTGAAGACGATGATTTTTTTTTGAAACCTAAAGCATTGCTGGTTCGGTTATCACCAGAAGCTCCTTGGGTGAAAAGGATTGGATTGGACCCATGCGACTCCACGTGTGGTCCCTGGACCAGCAGCATCAACATCACCTGCGAGCTGGCTAGAAATGCAGACTCTCAGACTCTGCCCAAACCTGCTGTATCAGAATCTGCATTTTAAGATTGTCCTGGTGATTCTTGTACACATTAAGGTTTGAGAAGCACTTCTCTGAGTGATCTCCAAATTCCTTTTAGAGAGGATTTTCTTTGTCTATATCAGGAGTCTCAAACTCGAGTATGTATCAGAATCCCCTGGAGAGTTTGTTAAAACACAGATTCCTGGGCATGGCCCAGAGTCTCTGATGCAGCAGGTCTTGGGTGGAGCCCTAGAATTTGGAGTTCCCAGGTGATGCTGATGCTGCTGGTCCTGGGACCACATTTTGAGAAGCACTACTCTACAAAGAAGTAGTAGTTTGACAAAATCAAACTTTATTTTCCAGCCTGATATTTCAGTATATGAGGTTTGTTTTTTGGGGTTTTGTTGTTTGTTTGTTGTTGGTGGTGGTTTTTTTTATTTTTTTGGTTTTGGGTTTGTTTTTTTTTTTGGTTTTTATAGACTGGTCATTTTTGCTAACTATTTTGTAAGCTTTTGTGTTATTTCATTTCTTGGCCTCATTCTGTAAACTTGAGTCTTGTTCATCATCATCTCTCCAGTACATTCATCCAGTAAATATTTGTGTGATAAGCCAAAAGGATAAGGCATGATTGGAACCCGGGGTTGTAGGTCAGACACACACCTGCATTTGAACCCTGACTCTGCTACTAACAGCTGGGTGTCACCACTTCTGAGCCCCATTTCTTCTTCTGTTGAAAGAGGAAAATAATATCTACCTCACTAGATTGTTAAAAAAAAAAAAAAAACCCACAAACAGAAACAAACAAAAAAACCCTAAGTGAGGTAAGTAAGGTAAAATGCTCAGCCCAGTACCTGGTGCATTATGAGAACATCATACACTAAAGCTAATACTGTTACTAACTTTATGGATTAATTTTGGGGTACTCCCCCACCCAGGAAGCCAGGATACTTGCGAATGTCTAACCCCCTTTCCTCCTCCTTCGGCTTAATGGCCACTTCCTCCGGAATTATCATCAGCTGTCTTGTTGGCGTTCTGAATAGAGAGATTAGCGAACTAATAGGAAATTATGCTCAGAAAGCAATTTGCAGTTATCTAAATTGAGGACTTTTCATCTAATAGGTTCATGAGCGCGGAATGGAGTTTCGTTCTAAGTGGTCGGATGTCAGCACAATCCACGTATTGTCTGATGACTGTGGATTCAGCTGCAGGAAGATGCTGATGGGTTTCCCAGCTCTTGGTCATGCATTATCTGCATCTTTCCTCCTTTTCGGGGTCTTTCCACAGGTTTCTGCAGAGCTGAGGTCTGGGTCCTAGGAAACCTGTCCACCCCTATCTGCATTTCTTACAGGAAAGTGCACGGTGGTGAATTCGGGTGGCTTGTGCTCTTGGAAACAAGTTTGAACCAAGGGGTTTTTTTGTTTTTTTGTTTTTTAACTGCAGGGACTGCGTGTGGAAAGGAGGGGACATCTTCCAAAACTGCCAGTGGAGAAGCATTTGAATTGTCTGTCTCTTGTGTGTGTTTTAGCCCCCCTCCCCCCACTCTGTTTTTAGAGTGTGCTATGGTTCTGGTTAGGGACAGCGTACCCAGAGACACGGTTGCTTAAAATTGTCTGAGCCTCTCCCAAGACTTCCAGGCCCAGACGCAGGGGATAGGGCCTCGAAACCTCCATTTTTAATAAGCCTCCCAGAGGATTCAGATTTGCACTGAAGCGTTAAGTGAGGAACATGGATGTAGAAGGGGGAGGTGAACCAGGTAGGTTAATTATTACTGCAGGGGGAGGTGCCCAGGCTACACCGGGCTGGCTGGGGGGATACATCATGCACATCAGGGGAGGAGGGGAGGCCCTCCTGGTAGCCTTTGAAGTCTTGAGGGAGGAGTGGGAATTAGCTAAGTGGAGCAGGGGGAAAGGTGTTCTGGGTGAGGACACGGCACGGGCAAAGCTTGGATCAGGGCTTAGATGGACTTGAGCATATTGCGCAGTTGCACGTACTGGGCAGGGCGCGGGGTCCCGAGAACGCCCAGTCTGCCCTGCAGCTGCAGTACCAGGCCCTGCCGCTCTGACTCATGGGCGCTGCTCCCTGTGGTTCCGGGCCTGGGAAGTAGGGACCCCTCGCTCCCCGTCCAGCCCCATTCCCTGGGCGCTGGAGCTGTCATCTTGCTGGAGGGTGTCGGTTTCCAAGGGCAAGGCCTTGGGGAGGACAATGCTGGTGTCAGGGTGGCCTTTCCTTCTGGCAGTCAAGTGGGAGGCAGAAGCCAGGGGTTCTGATGTTCTCTGAGTCACCTGCTCTTACAGCCTGAGACAGGAGGGGCTTGGGTGTCAGAATGCCTTGCAGCTGCTAAGACTCATTTTTCTCGAAGACCAGGGAGGAGTACTCACTCCCCTACTTTGAAGACAGGATGATGAAGCTAGTGACCACAGAGCACCACCTTCCCCATCCATGTATGTCTGGATGTCCTGCTCATATTCCCAGTGACCTCATTTACCAGCAGCTGTGGGTGCTGCTGCTAACAGCTCAAACATGAGACCTCCCCTGGAGGTTTGCTCTTGGGGGATTGCAGCCGCCTCACCCCGAGGTGCCTGGGAGGAAGCCTCCCCCTCCCCCACTGGCTCAGAGCCGGGCACTCGCTGGGGCAGGTGTTACAGAAGGCCAGCTTGCTTGCCTCAGGGCAGACACCCTTTGTGGTCCAATTCACAGTCTAGAGCCCCAGAAGGATCAGGCTGAGACTAGAGTCACTTGAAACTGCATCTTTGCTTAGCTTCTCCCCCATTTCCTATCCAGCTCCCCCTACAATGGAATCAGTCTTTCTTGGAGAACTCCCTCCATATATCGCTCACGAGAACATCCATCTCAGGATCTGCATCAAGGGAACCCAACTTGGTTGTTTTACCATAAAATGACAGCTGGATGCACACCCTGGAGCCAGAGAGAGCTGAGTTCGGGTCCTGGCTCGGCCACTTCCCAGCTATGTGATTCTGGGGAAGTTTCTAAACCTCTCTGAGATAAAATGAGGCTGAACCATTCGTGTGATGTGATAAGACATGTGAGTGCACGGATCACATTATGGCTTGGGGATTCCCTCAAATCAGAATCTTTCAATAAATCGTTCAGCATTTTTTAGTTGTAGAAACTGATTTTCTATTAATGCAAAGTAGGAAGAGAAACCTACTACTTGCTAAATCACCTCCCTGGGTTGATACGTGGTCAAAGTTCCGGAAAATTTAGCACATTCTCTCTTTTTCTGTAGCGCTTCTTCCCCATTTGTCTTTTGGGATTTTCTGAACCATCCCGCTTCTTAGGGGACATGTTCAAGCATTTATATCAACATTTCTCAACCTCGGCACTGTTGAAATTTGGGTCCCAATAATTCTTTGTCTGGGTGGCTGTCCTGGGCATTGCAGGATGCTGAGCAGCATGGCTGGCTCCCCCCACCAGATGCCAGGAGCACCCCCAACACACACACACAGACACACACCCCATCCCAGTTGTGACAACCAAAAGTGTCCCCAGACATTGCCAGATCTTCCCAGGGGGAGCAAAGTTGCCCTTGGTGGAGAACAGCTGGTATAGATAACGAATCAGTCACTGCCCACCAGTGGGACTGAGGTAGACATTATTTAGTTCTAGAGGGTCAGCGTTAGAATGCCATTACTGAAATAGTCAACAAAGTGATCAAACATCTCAGTGTGCCTGGGACTTTCTGGGGGTTAGCACTGAAAGTCCCATGTCCCAGGCGACCCAGGTAGGTCGGGGCAGATCTCTGCAAGTAGAAACATTTCATATGTTCCAATCTAGGTCACTGCCCATTTCAGTAGGGGTGAGACCCATAAGTATTTCCTTGGAAAGGTAAAGAGAGAGCTGGGAAAACTGAGATAAGCAGCGCAGGATTTCCACTTTATTCCAGTGTTTGGAAGCCCTTTATGTACATCCTTCCTCCTACCTTCAGTAGCCTGGCTGGGCATGCTTGCACTTCCTTCTTTTTCTGTAAGCTGTCACTTTGTTAATTTTCATTTAAATGAGCCGTGCACTCCTCTATCCAGTTTTGCTCTGTTACTGGATCTTTTTCACTTGGCTTTTCTGCGCTTCTCGGTTCCTTTCTTGCCCCGTATGTTCTCCTAACCTGTGTTTCTGCTTCAAAACACAATGTTTTATCTGAAAATGTCCTGGCTTTGTACAGTGACTCCAGCCACAGGTGATGCGCTAGCTAGAAGTGCGAAATAAGCCATGGTTGGTTTGAGCGACTGGCTGCGCTAATTTTCCCCACCCTGGAAAAACTGGGGAGATGATCAGCACTGATGTCACAGCTGCTGCAAAGTTCCTGGACGCTTCAGGAATTTGTACAACACACAGGATATTGGCAGGATATAATTATGAGCATGCATTTCAGAGATCACCAGCTTAAAGCCTGAACTTACTTTTCCATTAATAGAAACATTTCTGTTTTTGCAACAATCATAATGGGAATTTGTGGTCCCTTATATGAGTTTTTACCTATTATATGCAAAACTTTGGGTCCAGTTACAGTTGTTAGGGGAAGGAGGGTTATAATTCTACTGGATGCCAAGGTGGGCATTGAATGTGATGATGATGGTGCCGATGATATCATGTATTAAGGGCTTACTAAGTGCTGGACATTTTGCTAAACACTTTTCATGCATGATCTCATGTAACTCTTGCAACAACCATGGAAGGTAGGGTCTGTTCATCCCCATTTTATAGATGATGAAACGGAAATTCTCCCAGTAAGTAGATCTGCTCATCGAACCACCAGTATCTCTGATTCAAGATCCCAGACTCTTAATCACTTTGCAAAGGGCCAGTCATGTAGTAGGCCAGCCACAAACGGTAGCCCCCACTCAGCTTCTCCTTGAATCAAAGAGGCAGAATGGAAGATGAACATCTGTTCTCAACCTGACCCTGGACCAGAGCTGATCATCTTTTCCTCCTCCTTCCCCAGCCTGCTATCCTATCCCCGATTTCTTGAACTGAAAGATGGCCAACTGGTCTTTGTGTTTTGATGAGCACCTCCAAGTCCTGGGAGCCAAGAAGACTCTGTGGTCACTTTGTCCTCTCTTGGGGAAAGTTGCAGGATGCGAAGGGGGACATCTCCAACAGCTAATAAATGCACAGCTTTCCTGCGCTGTATTCTCTTACAAAGAGAAGTGCTGGGTTTTCCTAAACATTGTTCATTATTTTGCTGGAGCTTGCAGTATGATTTATATGTTAACACTCCCCACCAACTTTGTTCGTTTCTGTTGTTGGGGTTTTTTTGTTTTTTTTTTTCTAACCCAGTCGTAGGCCAAAGAGCTCAGCCTCACTGAGTTGTCAGCAGGGAGGGGAAGAAGTGTTTTGATATCCTCCACTGAGAGCATATGAGGGCATTTCTAGAAGCATCAGCTCAAATGAGAGACCACAGGGGAACCAAGATGAGACAAAACTGCTCAGTTGGGGTATTCAATGAAACAAGCCCCATGGTAAAGGGGGCAATGATTTGGTTTAGTGATTTTGCGAGAAGCCTTGAGGAGCACTTAATGCCGTGACCTGGGAAAAAGAAAACAGAGGCAGGAAGTCAGAGAGATAATGAGTGAGGGATGCTCTTGAATTGTAGCTATCTGCTGCCAGAGGGGAGGCTTTCCAAAATGCTGATCTAGCCTTCACCTCCCTGTTTAAAATCCTTCCTTGGTTCTCTCTTGCTCTCAGGGCAAATCCAGGCTCACGATGATACACAGCACCATCCCTTGCTCATCTGTCCTTCCAGCCCTCTCACGATCTCCCTCCTCACACCCAGAGCTCCAGCTTCATTGAGCTGTCTACCCCTGCGGCAGGCCTCCTGCCCACTAATCAACACATCTTTGAACTGCCTTTTATTGCTCCTGCCTGGATCTCTTTTGCGCACTTCGGCTAGCTCCCATTTATCCTTCAGGCTCAGTTCAGTTGCCACTTCCTACAGGAAGCCCTCCTGGACTTCCCTCAGGTCCAAAGTGCCACACCCTGTCCTCTACCGTCATTCCATATAACATAACTATGTTGTATTGGGCTACGTACCTGTCTGTCTCTCTGACCGGGACTTTAAACTGGTTGAGGGTAGGGCTGTGTCTATGTTGTTCACTCTTTGTACCTCCAGAGTTAGCACATACGTACTTGGCACATAGAAAGTGCTCAGTAAACATTTGTTGGTGGCATAGATCTCCAAAGGAACTTCAGGAGGGAAAGTGGTTCTTGCCAACCCAAGGCCCCGAGAACCCAGTTCCGGTCCACCGGGGGATCCTTTTAGGAGGCAGCTCTGAGACACTGGGATGAGTAGAGAGATGTTCATGCTTAAAATAGTTAAGAGATGGGTTCACATACCTGGATGGCGAGCTCCATGCTAAATATTTGCAAGAGAGATGATTGAAGAAAGAATTCTTGCCCTGTCTTATGACACACAGCCAGAACCTCACACAGCAGGGGGAAGGCAATCATGTTTTGGGTGTGTGAATGAATGAATGATTCCCACTCTGCCCTTTACTGTCTGTCTGACTGGGCCGCTTACTGAGCCTCAGTCTTCCTGACTTTGAAATGGGCGTGATGGTATCCACCTTTCATGGTACTGTTGTTCAGAGCAAACACGTTATGCAAGAGCACCTGGCCCAAAGTTGGTGTTTCTTTAACGTTCTCTCCATCAGATGTTGGGGGCTGGGTTTTTAAAACACACCATTGGCCCTTGGGAAGGAAAGGCTGTGCCCTGCTCAGATGGATTGCCAAGCAAGCTGGTGTGGACAAGAGAAAGGTGGGCTTGGGGAGTTGGGCTGCTTGGAGCCAACTTCTCGTAAATTGATTACAGTAGCTCAATGAACCATTTGAAATGGATAGGGGACTGTGTTCACCAGCAGGAGTCTTGCCCGCCTCTTCAGGGAAGACTAGCATTCTGATCCCAGGGCTCTGGGCTCACATCTGCCCCACAGGGCTGCTGGGGCACATGACAAGTCCATTAAGGAAACAACAAAGCTGCTCCTAAAGGGGTCATATTTGTCCCCCACAGTTCCCCAGGCAAGGTCCATGCAAGTCTGGTGTGCTTCTGGCCAAACCCTGTCCTGCCCTCACGTTGGGGGAGGGAGAGAGGGAGGGCAGCGAGAAGGGATGCAGACAGGGACACACCTGCATTTCATAAACGGCGGGGGATACCATTTGTAACAATGCAGGAATCATTTCAAGAAGCCTTTTGATAGAGGCTGTTCACTCCCATACACCAGTGGTGTGTGATGGCTTTCCCACTGCCCTTCCTTCCTTTGTCTGTCCCTTTCTGTCCCTCCCTGTCTGTAGTGTTTATTCAGCATTTTTGCAAACCAGCCAGCAGACCAGGCATTGAAAGGGGCACAAGGAACGGGAGCTATAAAGATGAGGAAGACCCATATCTTGCCCTCAAGATAAATTCACATATTTAATTTTCAGATGGACAGGATGTCTCATTTAGCTAGCAGCTCCTCTGGGCAACGAGATATTCCATGTAAGCAACTTTTCTCGAGAACTGAAGCTTATCCTATTGGCTCTGAAAGTTAAAAAAAAAAGTTTAGGAGGTTCGCATGGCATCCTCTGTGTCCACTCTAGTGTGTTTTAGTCCTGCCTAGAGAAACGTTGACCTATTTGCTGCCTCAGTGGACCCCACTCAGGCTTTTTCTCGTTAGAACCTCATCACAGTTTTGCCGATGAGGAACCTGGCACTCAGCAAGGCAGACGGAGGTCCCCTTGGTGTGGGAAGGGCAGAACTGCGATTCAGGCTCAGGTTGGCTTTACTCAGAAGCCCAGGCTTCTCACCACTTCTGGAACCACATCTGACCTTTTCCTGGTGCCTGGTGTTGTTCAGAGTTACCATGCTAATACACGGAGCTCCTCCCGGCCACGTTTGATGGGGAGCTTCGTCCTGGGCAGTCAGCTGCGTCCACCCCACCCCTCCCTTTCCTCTGGGTGGAACGGAGCATCTGGAGAACCAAATTCATTAAGGGCTGTGTGCTGAGGACACACAAGGGACAAGGAGCAGAGGGCTTGATGTGAGAGCTTTGGGACAGGCCATGTTGGGTTTCAAAACTCCTTTAACCATCATGGTGTCCTGGCTAGGCTTGCCTCTTTCTAAAGACCTCAAAACAAGGATTCAAGGGCAAGTGGTTTATTTGCAAGGTGATCCAGGTCACACCATCAGGGGAGGAGGGGAGCAGGACAGGAAAGGGAAGGCAGCCAGTACTGGGTGTCTCATAGGACAAGTAAGGGTTCTGGGCAGCTGAGGTCCAGTCCCATGTCTGCGCACCTCTGAGTTGTCCCACCCAAGGGAGAAGAGACTGGAATAGTCCCCAGCCAGCTCCCACCCATGGGTGTTTCAAAGGACCAGGCATGGCAGCCAGCCCACAATTCAGCAAGAGGAAGGGTCTTAGGGGCTTGAGGGGAAAGCTACTGTACAAACTCGCAACAGTAACAACCTACCCTAATAAAAATGAAAGTAGCTGCTATTTCAGGTGATTGTCCTAGTCACCCTGTTCACCTCACGTGATTAGTTTTCTCTGCAACAATGCAACGACAGATACTCTGTTTCTCTATAAAATACAGGTACTGTCTTTGCCCCCATTTTACAGATGAAGAAACTGTAGCTCAGAGTGGGTCAGCGACTTCCCCAGGTTGTCACGGCCAGGAAGAGGTGGTGTCAGGCTTTGAACCCAGATTCCTTCTCCATACGCTCCTGACCCCATTTCTCTTTTGGGGGGGAGGGGAGAATGCTGGAATTCTGGAAGATCTAAGCTTCTAGACATCTCTCATTTGGGAAGTAGAATATGTCCTCCTCCTAGGGTGGTTCTGGAGTGCCGGCATGCACTTGCCAAAAACCCACATTCCCAGCACAGACCAAATCAGAACCTCGGGGTGGAGGAGGGAAGCCTGCGGGGGGCGGCGGGGGGTGGGATCAGATTCGGAAGCAGGTGGTCGATCTTTCCAGTGTGTGGCCCTAGTTTGCTCTTCTATGGGCAGTGAAAGGAAAAGTCTAATTTGAGTGGAATCCTGTGTGTTTCCTGCTGGAAAAACGATTCTTTGTAAGTGGGGCATGGTGTGTCTGCCTCGTGCGAAAGCCTCATCTCGATCCCTCTTCCCCGCCCCTCCAGGGTCTGTGTGATTTCAGCGCTAGGCTAATCCTGCCAACTCAATTAGCAGATCCTGGACATGCGGTGCTAGTTCTTGACGTACGAGCCTCCATGCAAAGGGTTAAGTGTCTTAGCATGAAAGATAGTTCTCTGGGCTTTTCTGCATGAGCAGTGGCTGTGGCCCCATCCCCAGGGCTGCCCTTTGAAATGCTTCCTGGAAGGGCAAGCGTTCCATCTCCCACCCTTTGGCCAGAGATGAAGGAAGGCTTTTCCACAACTGCAGAAGACAGGCAACAAGGGATCCTGGAGAGGAAAACACCAGGGGGAGGCAGGAGATGACCGAGGTCCCGGGAGGCTTTGCCTGCCCCATCCTGGTTCGGGCGGGGTCCAGAGGTTTCGAGAAACTACTTGCCCCCGAATCAGAGTGCTGCCCATGAGGGCGAACAGGCTTCTTCACATCTGCACGTCCCCCTTCCAGCTGGGCTTGTTAGAGAAGACTCGTAGGCGGGAGAGACAGAAAGGAAAAATTTCTTTCTGGAAGCTTCCAGGGTGGAACCAAGCTGTTTCAAACAGCAATGAGTGCACACACTTCTTGGTTCCATTCTCATTTGGCATCAGCAGATTCCCCAACTCAGGGCTTCCCAAGCATCAGTCTGACCTGTCACAGCTGTCCCGAGCCTCCAGTGGCCTCCCGGTGCCTCCACAATCAAATACAGACTCCTTGCCCCTGTTGCTGGGGCCCTGTCCGCGCCTTCCTCCCCTTCCTCGTGTCTTTATCACTTTGTTCTCTTTACCTCAGCCTCGTCAGCCTTTAACCTCTGACGCCTGACCCCACCAAGCTTGTTCCTGCCCCCACATTTCTGCTCTGGCTTGAAGCTCTTCCCCTCCCACTCCCATACTCTCCATCCCATTTCCCCGTGTGATTTTTTTTTTTTAAGATTTTATTTATTTATTTATTTGAGAGAGAGAGAGAGAAACAGCATGAGAGGGAAGAGGGTCAGAGGGAGAAGCAGGCTCCCCGCTGAGCCGGGAGCCCGATGCGGGACTTGATCCAGGGACTCCAGGATCATGACCTGAGCCGAAGGCAGTTGCTTAACCAACTGAGCCACCCAGGCGCCCGCTTCCAGTTTTTTGACACTTGTGTAACTACAGCAATTTTGTGCTTGTGTAGTCACAACAGAGCTTGGGGAAGATGCACCTCTAGAGAAATGAATTTCGGTGGAACTGAAGTGAGTGCATAAAGAGCCATGACAGATGGATGACACCCCAGAGCAGTGGCCCGATGTGGGACTCCATCCCAGGACTCTGGGACCATGACCTGAGCCGAAGGCAGTTGCTTAACCAACTGAGCCACCCAGGCGCCCTCCCCGTGTGATTTTTTTCTCCTTCTCGCCACACCTGCAATGATCTGTCCTCTGTTTACGTGTTTTTTTTTTTTTAAAGATTTTTTATTTATTTATTTATTTGAGACAGAATGAGAGAGAGAGAGAGCACATGAGAGGGGGGAGGGTCAGAGGGAGAAGCAGGCTCCCCGCTGAGCCGGGAGCCCGATGCGGGACTCGATCCAGGGACTCCAGGATCATGACCTGAGCCGAAGGCAGTCGCTTAACCAACTGAGCCACCCAGGCGCCCCTGTTTACGTGTGTTTTATCCCTGCCCATAAACATAGCGGCTTCACCTGCCCTGTCCCGGAGCCCAGTTAAGTGTTTTGCAGAATGATTGAGAGACTAGTTGTATATTCAGCAGAACTTCCCATTGGGGTTTGGATGCAATATCCATGACCTCCATGGGGGCTGGGACCTTCCCTGTAGGTCAGAGAGTCTGCGGGCTTTAGAAAAGAAAAAGACAGGGGTGCCTGGGTGGCTCAATCGGTTAAGCGTCTGCCTTCGGCTCAGATCATGATCCCAGGGTCCTGGGATCGAGCCCCTGCATCGGGCTCCCTGCTCAATGGGGAGTCTGCTTCTCCCCCTCTCTCTCCCCCTCCCCCTGTTTGTGCTCTCTTGTCTCTCTCCCTCTCTCAAATAAATAAATAAAATCTTTAAAAAAAAGGAAAAAGACACATTTGTGGTAAGGTGGGATTTTTATTATCCTCTGAAGTCCGGCAGCTGTAGGGGGAAGAGCAAGGTGACATCTTAGGCTTATCTCAAAGAAGGACCTTTTGATTTTGCTGGTTACAGATCCCAGGAAGCTTCCCGTTCATTCACTGCCACCCCCAAGATGTAAAGGAAGAAGAGTGGAGGTTTTGGAGGCATCTGCACGCTGGTTAGAGCTGGGCTTGGGGCCTCTGTCTCTTACTGGCTATTTGACCTTCGGCAAGTTATCCAAATTTGCCGAGTCTCAGTTTTTCACTCCGTAAAATGGGGATAACAATAGTTGTTACTGTTTAGTGTTGTTACAAGGATTATATAAATTGTGTAAAGCCCCGGGGGGACATTGCCTGGTACTTCACAAGCACCGTGTAAGTGAAAGCTCTTGTTCTCCTCTGAGTCACAGCGTCTTTGTGACATTCATGACCGGTAGTACCTCTTACTGTTTTTCAACCAGTAAGACTTAGACTCTCAATGCCTAGAACTGCCACTTCTTTCTGACAGTTCCAAATTATGTAAGCCAGCTTGTCCCTGTCTAATTCAGTCACTCGCTCACCACCCTGTCGTGATTTGCTCATATTTGTGTGGCAGCCGTACTTTTATTTATTTACTCCTTATGGCTTTAAAGATGAAAGTGTATCCTGTCACCATGAGTGGAAAATCAGCCTCACTTCCATTAATATGAGGCAACAGGAAAAAAAAAAAAGATATCCAGATGGAAAAATACATTTATTAAATTGCCTGTCAATAGTGTCGCCTTTCCAAATCTGGGACTGCGGTTAGCATGTGGTAGAGAAATGTAAAGACGTGTTAGCTCCAGAAACCTTCTCCCGGACGCAAAGTGAAGGCGAATTGGAGACAGGCTAATGATGTTCTTGCGGTGTGATTCGGCACCGTTTCTTGCATCCCTCCTTGCTTCCCCTCTGCACTCCAAGGGGCCCCAGGTCTAACTTTTCCATCTCAGAGAGGAATCCAGTGCCCTACCAGGGCCGCGAGACTGAAGACAAGAAAAATTGGGGAAACGTGCGTAGACATTCCAGAACAATCAACGAGACCGGTGGTTCTCACACCTGAGCACGTATCAGACTCGGGTAGAGGGCTTGTTAAAACAGTTTACTGCATTTCAGCTGAGTCTCAGCTTCGTCAGATCTGGGGTGGGGGGGCCCAGAAGACGCATTCCTGAAAAGTTCCGAGCCCACTAGTGCTGATGCTGCCGGTCCTGGGACTGCACTTTGAGAACCACTGAGCGAGACTAATGGGGGGAGTCAAAGTTGAGTCTATGACTGGACATTCAAATCATTGTTAGAGATAACTATCAAATCCCTGGAGGGCAAGAAGATTGAGGGCAAATCTAAAGCCCCCACCTCTCGGTATAGAGTTTTTTAATATGAAACCTCTAAGCAGGCTATGGGTGCCTTCTGGCAAGAATGTCAGCTGTTGGAAGTGATGCTGGCTTGCACAAAAATGATAAGGGAACCCAAAGGGATGCGCACAGGGCACCAATAGCATCTGCCACAGTGTGTATTCTTCCGACTGACATAAACTCTAAAGGAAAAAGACAAAGCCGGGTCACAATTAGTTGGGTTGTTTTTTTTTTAATCCTTTGGAAGCCTGGCAACTCTTTGGGGAAGAGCAAGGTGACATTGTCTCAAAGGAGAACATTTTGACTGTAAACTCTTCATACCTCTAAAACTGAATACCCGTCACCAGTCTCATCCTAAATGGAAGCCTTGCTTAGCTGTCTCCTGTTGCTTAAGCCTTTAAGAAAAATGAGAGGCCGCCTTTGGCACCACCGATCCAAGTTTTCTGCCAGGAAAGCTCAGTTAATTTGTTTTTCTATCTGTAAAATGGGAATGATAATAATATCCGTTGTGTAAGGCTGTTATAAATATCCAATAACATAACATTTGTATTATGTTTAGTACAATGGCTGGCAGATGAGTCTACAAGTAAACAGTGGATGGTTATTAGGATTGGGTGATGATGATGATGATGATGATGATGAAGAAGAAGATTAAAAAATACAGACTGTGGCTCAGTCAGTTAAGTGTCCAACTCTTGATTTTGGCTCAGATCATGATCTCAGGGTCATGAGATCAAGCCCTGTGTTGGGCTCAGAACCTGCTTAAGATTCTCTCTCTCTCTCTCTCCCTCTCTCTCTGCCCCTCCCCCATCCCCTCACTCTCGTACACTCTCACTCTCTCTAAAACAAAAAAGAAAAAAATAGAGACTGAAGGGCAAAAATATCTTTCTTTCTTTTTTTTTCAAAAATATCTTTCAAAGCATAAAGTCTAAGTGGACACAGTTGGTGAAGGAGTTGCTACCCAACCTGGACCACCCAGGTCTGGCCTTGGAGAGTGAAATGACAACAGACTTTCTCCAGAGTTAATTTCCTAGGTGTCAAGGAAATACTTTAGCTGCCCCATCTCATCTCATATTTTGGTATCCACAGCTTCCAGAGCTTTCTAAACCACCAGGGCATCCCTTCAATCCATCCATCCATCCATCCATCCCTCCACTCATCCATCCACTCATCCATCCACCCATCCCTCCCCATCCATCCATCCATCCATCCACCCACCCATCTCTCCATCCTTCTCTCTCTTTCTCTCTCAGATTAAAGTGCCACAACAAATGCACCAAAGAAGCCCCTCCCTGTCATCTCCTGATCATCCACCGAGGAGGTAAGTATTTAACACTTGCTGCCCTAGGGGTAGGCTGGGGTGGGGGCTCCTGCAGACCCTTGGAGATAGCTGTCCCATCCAGGCCATTTCTGGGTACCTCTTAATCCCCTGATACTTGCCTATTTTTTTCCCCTCTGACACTCTTCTTCCTGACATCTGTCTCCTTCATCCATCTCCAGTGCCTGTTCTCCCTCTTCCTTGCCCCTCTGCTGGTCTCTCTGATACTTTAGCCCCCAGATTTGTCTCCCCCTTCCTAAGTCTTTTTCTCTCATTCTTGTCTGCTCTCCTAATTTCCACTCTCCTCTCTTTTCCCCCAATCTCATTGCTTTTCCTTCACACTTAGAAAGAGTGCTGGCTTGAGTGTTCCCCATGATGTGCTCTTTAGACTCAGTCATTTGGCCCTGCAGAGGTGGGTGTGGGGAGGGGTCGGGCTTGGGTTTCTGGGTATGGGCCATCTGTGTTCTGTCCCCTGGGGCCCTGGGAGTGTCTGGGCCAAACTGTCCAAGCCAGCTACTCTTGGGAGAGCCACTGCCAGCCTTTTACCTTGGGGAGAAAAAAAAAAAAAAAAAAAAAGCAAGACCAATTGAGTGCAAAGGAGAGACTGGAAAGAAAGCCTTTGTCTTGCCTGCCAAGGACTCAATAGGAAGAATCTCCTTGGAAAACCTTGCAGGCTAGCTTTCAAAATAGTTCCCCTGACTCTTGTCTCATGGTGTAGTTATCGCTGACTTCTATTACCTGTTTTGCAATTCATTCACCGGGGGACCCTCTAGGTCTGTGTTCTTCAATACAGCAGTTGCTAACCACATCTGACTATTTAAATTTAGATTAATTTAAATGAAATAAAAGTAAAAATTCAATTACTCTGCCACACCAGCCACATTTCAAGGGCTCAGTAGCCACTGGTGGCTACCGCACTGGATACTGCAGATAACCAACACTTTCCTCATGGCTGAAAGTTCTGTTGGGTATCACTGGTCCCTACCTTTGCTATTCAAAGTGCAGTCCGTGGATTGGCAACAATGGAATCCCCTGGGAGCGGTGGCATTCGACATGCACAGTTTCTGGCCCCACCCTAGACCTACTGAAGCAGAATCTGCATCTTTCACAGCATCTGTGGGCCGTTCCTCTGCCCCTTCAAGTTAAGAAGCAAGTTTCTAGAGTAGAAGTTGCCATCTCAGGTGCCACTAGGGCCAAGCAAGGATCCGAAATGAGAGAAGGTCATATGAAGCTATGCAAAGTGGAGAGGGGGCCCAGGCACTGTCTAGAGAGGACAGCCGCCCCACCAGTGATGGAGGCAATGTGGACCTGCTCTGCATTTTTCTTGCGGTTCAAAGAAAAGTTGTATTAAGATGCTAGCAACTTACTAATTTTAAAATTCTTGCTGGCCAATTCCCTGTCACCCTCCATCTATAGGTTGGATGGAGCCTTGGAGCCAACGTCGCAGTATACAACCTGCTGATCTGGGATAGAGTCCCTCCTGGTCCCTGCTGTGTTCTGCCCAGCTCCCCTGGCCTTAGTCAGTGTAGGCTCTGGGGAATCTGCCCTGTTTTAGAATGAACCCAAGGGAAATGTAAAGAAGGAAGCAATGTGCTGCCAAAATCCTGGGATGTGTTCCAAAGCCCAGGGGTGTTGGTTTTTGATGATCTTTGCACTGCTTACCTCCACGAGGAGAGGAAATTGCAAGTAAAGGAAAAGTCTTAAGCCCTTTAGCCCCTTCCCACCCACATCCTTAATTAAGAACCATCTGTTCCTTGCATAACTGTATACACTCAAGGAGGCTATTTTTAAACCTGAATTCTCACAGCTCTTGAGCCCTTGTCTTGGGTCAGTGTCACTGGAGAAATTCCTCTCCGTAGTGGACTCTGCTGGAGCCCAACTCCCATGTGGAGACCAGAACCAGCCTGCTGTATGGCGACCGGCTTTCGGAGGCTGACATCTGAAGAAGGGCTCCCTCCCCCACCCACCTTCATAGCCATGCCCCCTTTGCTCAAAGCTCAAAGGCAGCAGGTGCCTGTACATTCGAAAGCAATGGATCTTTCCAGAAGTCCGCCAGCTTCTTGCTTCCCCCTCGCCACCTCCCCACCCTTGTTGATAGGAAGTTTAAAATATAGTTGGTTTCCATGGAGATGGAAGCTCAGGCTAAGCAGAGAAATTAAATCCCTGGGTCAGTGCAAAGCTTTAACTTTTCCACCAATGCCCCACACCCTGTGCAATAAAAACAGCTAACAAGGAACTCTGCCAAGCATCAAATTTGAATTTGAGCTTCTCAATTTGCCCCTCCCCATGGTCCCTATAAGTAGTAGTAATAACAGAGGGGTAACCGGAAGAGGAGCTTGGATAGTGTGGTTTGGATCAGGAAGCATTTATTTAGCATTAGCTATGAGCCCAGCTTTTTGTATGCCCTCAGGGATGATATTGAGGAGAGGTCTGGACATACTAAGCCTTCCTTTCTGGGGTCCCGGTGGCCTTGTTTAGGACACATGTGTTTTGACATGCAACAGGCTGCTCAGGCCTGAGAAATCCCACAAGTAGCAAAGGAGGATCCCAACACAAAAGTTAGATGGGGGCAGGGACAGATGACCATTCTGAGCTTGTCCGTTGATTGCAGACCATAAGGAATCAGGAACCTCTTGTATTTCAAAGGAGGGTCGAGTCTGAAATGAACCCCAGTGTGAAACAATTATGGTATTGAAAACAACCTGATAGCTTCAGTTTTATTATTAAAATTTCTAATTGACAAGTTATTTATTGACACTATAAAAATTTCAGAAACCAGAGAACACCTGATCTTACTACCATGACAGACGACTATCATTTTTGGAGAATTCCCTCTTGCTCCTCGGGGGCGGGCCTTCGGGGTGGGGTCTGAGCTCTGCTTTCCTGGCCTAGCCGTATAAAACCAAAGTGGTACTTAAATTCCCAAATTGCTGTTTTTACCCCTACGGATCCAGCAAGGTTAGTCCGAACAGAGTCCGTCCCGTGTGACATCAACAACCCTCTACGAAAGCCACCCCGGTATTCGGACCTGCACATCAGCCAGACGCTGCCCAAAACCAACAAAATCAGCAAGGTGAGGCTGGGGTCCTGCTGGGTCGGAGCATGCTGGGGCCCACCGCTGCCAGGGAGGGGTGGGGGCGGGGCTTGCACGGATGGCTCTGAGAACCGTCACCTCCCAGCCCACCTGGGCTCTCCTCCTTCCGTGTGGTTTGTGTCAAGTAAAGCTTGGGGGGCATCCAGCCATCAGTGGAGAGTCAGTGTGCCAGAAATCTGATTTAGAGAGAGAGCACACAGAAGTGAGAATGAATGAGCCTGTCAAGGAGGGGGCAGTAGGGAGCACAGGAGAGCCTGAGCAGGGTCCTTAGTGGTCCAGACCCCTCCTTTTTGCTCTGTGAGATGTTCCACCATCTGCCAGGATTAACTTCGCAGATGGTTCTGGGCTGACACAGCTGTTGAATCAGACCACCAAGAGATGGGGGGGGTGTCTATTTCTGAGCTCCTGCTGGAGACTCGGTGGATGGATACATGGGGGTCTGAGGCTCTGAGCCTCAGCCAGTTTGATTGGCTTCTGGCTGCTCCTCACATAGTGGTCACCAGTGAGGCTCTCTGTGCATCTTTCTCTCCACTGTGGTGTGGAAATTTCCAGTGTGATTTCCACATCCTGTGTCTGGCCTGTTGGTTGGACTGCATCAGAACTATCCCAGGGAGACTTGCAGCCTTACAGTAGGAGGCAAAGGCTGTGTCCTGCACATGCCAACACGTGATTTCTCAAGCTCCCCAGTGCTTTTGTGCATTATGTGGAAAGTGCGTAAAGTGTAGATCAACCCAAGCCCATGGGAAGTCACCACCTGTTCAGGACCCAGAGGAGCATCCAGATGGCTGAGTGACCTCTCACTGGCAAGACTCAGTCTCACTTCTCTGCATCAGCTGGAGAGAGCATTGGTCCCTCCCCAACCCACCCTCCACACAGCAGCCAGAGTAATTCCTAATGAACATAATTTGAATCCTGTCCCCTTCTGCTTAAAAACCAACCAGTGGCTTTCTACTGCATTTAGAAAACAAATCAGGCTCCTTACTGCAGACCGCAAGGCCATGTGTAATTTGGCCCCTTGCTCCATCTCTGACCTCCCTTTGCATGCCTCCCCACCAAAGCCCATATGTTCTTTCTCGAGCATGCTATCACCCACCCTTTTTACTACTAGCTCTCAGCCATTCACCATCTGGTTCCTTGTGGCATCATATAAGCAGTTGAGAGCTTGGCCTCTGAAGTCAGGCGAACCTTGCTGTCGACCTCGGCTTCCCCCACTTATTAGCTGTGAGACTCTGGACAAACCACTAATCTTTCTCAGCCTCAGTTTTCCTGTATGTGAAATGGGTGTGTTCCAGTTATCTACCGCTGTACAACAAAGCACCTCAAACTTACTGGTGTACCATAGCCTTTTAATGATGCTCGTGGAGTCTGTGGGTCAGGAATTAGGACAGGGTACAGTAGGGATGGTTGGGCTCTGCTCCATGATGTTCAGGGACTCACCTGGGAAAACCCACACAGCTGGGGGCTGGAATCGTCTAGAACAGAAATTGGCAAACTATGGCTTACAGGCCAAACCAGCCCAGCACCTGCACCCATTTTTGTGAATAGAGTTATATTGGAATGAGCCATACCCATATTGCCTATGGCTGCTTTCACACTACAGTCGGGAATTGAGTGCTTCTAACAGAGACCACGTGTCTCACAAAGCCTAAAATATTTACCATTTGGCCATTTCAAGGAAAAGTTTGCCAACCCCTGATCTAGAGCCTTCTTCACTCACCTGTCTGGTGTCTGGACTGGGGTGCATCACAGGCAGGGTTCAGCGGAGACTCAGTGAGAGCATCTACATGTGGACTCACCTTATGGTTTGAGCTTCCTCATGGTAGCTTCAGGGTAGCGAGTCTCCTACCTGGCAGGTGAGGGCCCAAAGAGCAAGTGTTTTGGCCAACCAGGGATTTTATAAGCTAGCATTATAAAAGGCAGCGCACTGTCTTGATTTGTCACTAGCCAAGGGTTGGTATATATATATATATACACCATACTGATGGAGGCTGTCACGTTCCTGCTCAGATTCAAGGGGAGAGGCTTAGATCCCACCTGTCTGTGGGAGGAGTCCAAGGAATTTGAGGCCATGTTTTAAAGTGTCCATGGTGGGGGCGCCTGGGTGGCTCAGTCAGTTAAGCGTCTGCCTTCAGCTCAGGTCATGATCTCAGGGTCCTGGGTCTGGCTTCCTGCTCAGTGGGGAGTCTCCTTCTCTCTCTCCCTCTCCCTCTGCCCTTCCCCCTGCTCATACTCACTTGCTCTCTCTCAAATAAATAAATCAAATCTTTAAAAAATAAAAAATAATGTGTCCATGGTGGCTAGTAAGAGCACCAACCTCAGAGAGTTGTTTTGGGGATGAAATGAGAAATCAACATAAAAGCATTTAGTATGGTTCCTGGCACCTGGTAAATGCCCAGGAAATTCTAGATACTATTATCAGATTCAATCTTGGGCTTCCAATCCAAATGCCAGGAGGGGTCCACATCTCCTTTCTTATTTACAAACAATACATATAGGTCTCTAGAAGAAGGGATCCCCACCTCTGGGGGTGCTTCGGGGACTCAAATGGTACAGCTCCTGAGAAGTAACTGTGCATGTCTATAACCCATCCTTTTCTTTGTGACATCTTAGGGGGCGGGTTGCTCAAGATCTTCCCCTCTGGCTTTGCAGGCACCATGAGCCTCTCGATCAGATGGGACAGAAACACAGGTCAGATAGATCAGTGGCTGTGACATCGCTCTGCTTGTCTGCCAGCAGGAGAATTTGATAAGAGAAATAAATTAACCTCAATTTAGAAAGCAGCTTTGACTTGAAGGTGGACAGGATCTATCACAGGGCTGGGTTATTTTTTCCTCTCTTTCTCTTCACTGGCTTCACACAGATTCTTTTTGTCAGGCAATGATGTGGTTAGTGCAATAGATTTCTGAGCCAATTTGGTCTGAAGACTTCCTTTTCATTGCTCTGTCTCCTCTCCTGTCTGGCTCAGTCAATCCAGGTTCACAAAAAGCCTAGCTTTTTCTCCCAACAGAAGAGTTAGAGTGTGCATTTTGGAGTCAGAAGGCCTGGGCTTGGAACTTTGTTCCTTCATTGACTGGTCATAGCAAGCTCTCTCTGCCTTAGTTTCCCCCTCCCCCCCATCCCTGCAAAAGAGGCAGGATGATTGCAGATGTGATTGGGATCATGGAAAGGATTAGATGCAATGATATGCATAAAGGATTTAGTCCGACACTGGCTACTCAGGGCCTGGAATGGCTTGATGACCAAGAGGACAGAATGAGGAGGAGGAAGAGGAGCAGAAGGAGGAGGAGGAGGAAGAAAGAGGCAGAGGGAGGAAGAGAGGAAGAAAGGAGGAGATGGCGGAGGACCCAGAAGAGGAGGAGGAGAAATAGCAGCCTCTGCCAGCTCCTTGGGGGACCAGTCTACAACACTTACGCTTCCACATCAAGGCATCAAAACCCCATCTGCAGTGGTGTCCAAGGTTGCAGATCTGCCTGCTTCCATGCTGCTATTTGAAGCAGCTGCATGCCGGCTTGCCCTTTTTAGCTGGTCTTGCACTTGGACCTACAGCAAGACCATGAATCGTTGTTCTGTTCTTCCATCATGACCTTGACTCAGCTACTCTTTGTGGGTCTGCTCCAGGCTGTTACTGTTGACTGGTTTCCTTGTCCTCTACCTTCCTCTCTCCGTGTCATTGCTTCTGCCACCATATAGTTCCTCCTTCTCACAACCTTGGCTTATTTGTTTTCTGGCCTGTTGTGGCTCTTCTGTTCTCTTTGAGCCTCGTCTCCTCTCTGCCTGTGCTGCTAATGTTGTTTGCTATTCTTCCTGTTGGCCAGCTCAACTTTTCATTCCATGTCATAGTCATGGGCCGCTGCCATCTTGTTCTGACCTGTGGTCCTGCATTGGGGGTGGGCTCTGGAGGTCACAAGACAAGTCTGGCTGTTTAGGACTGTCTATTCAGCACCATCTATTGGGTTGGAGGGTAGGGACAATTTCCTTAAGAAAAGTCCATGAGAGAGGCAGTTACCATCACCACCATGTCCAGACCAGTGCACAACTGGGTGGAATGGGAACCTGGGAGATGAGCATGCTTCTGTTTGATTCCCAGAATCAGATGTGAATTTCTTGTGACTTGGCACAATCTTGTATTTCTGCTGCTGGGCTGGAGGTTAAGACCTGGGCCATCAACTCTCTGTATGACTCCAGCAAGTCTCTCCCTGCTCTCCAAGTCTCAGTGTCCCCATTTACAGAATAAGAAGGGGTTGGACTGGGAGGTCTCTGAAGGATGTTTCTGCATCTTAACTGTGCTCAGAAAGAGGAATTATGCCACTAGCCCTTCCCGGAATGATTTAGTAGAGTTTGGAATGCAACCTCTAGTTGCTGGTCCCATCGGGCTATAGATCTGGGTCTGACCTGAAGAAGGAATTTCCCCTCCTGTTGTAGCAATTCAGCCTGGAATGTGGGCACCATATGCTATGCTCTCTTGGGATGATTCTGTGTATTCACAACAGCCCTGAACTACAAAGATGAGAAAGACCTAATTCCTGCTCTCAAGGAGGTAGAGATAATTCCTTTCTCTATAAACACAATTCTTCCTCCCCTCCCTCCCTTTTTCTCTCCTTCCAGTTCTCCTTCTTTTCCATTAATTCACTCATTCATGTAACACTTACTGCTACCTCTTACATTTTTATTCCTGTGCTAAGTTCTGCAGATTCCAAGAGGAATAAGACACAGTCTAGTAGGAGATAAATCTTCTTCCTCCCTCCCTCTCTCCTCTTCATCCCTCCAACCCTCCCTCCCTTCATTTCTTTCTTGTTTTCCTTCATCTTGGTTTCATCATTTCCTTCATTGTTGGTCCTTCCATCCAGTGGAAGGACCACACTGTGCCTGGCATATTTCTAAGTGCTGAGTATAGGGAGCTCCCAGCCTAGAGGATGAGACAAACAAGTAGGCTGAGAAGTGACCAGGTAGAAGCAATAGCTAAAGCCAAGGGAGTAATGCAGAGCTAGCACTAGGAGTGAATGATGTGCTTTACCTGGTGGAGCAGGGGTCAGGGGAACTTCTCAGAGGATGGGAGAGGTGAGCTGTGTCTTCTAGGCAGATATTCCAAGTAGAAATAATAGCATGTCCCAAGCCTTGAAGATGTGAAGTGGCCTGGTTTGTGTTGGGGACTGTGAGCCCCCTCATCCAGCAATAATGCAGCACCCCTTCCTGATGAGGTAGGGTGATTGGAGGCCTGGTGGAGAGTCAGGACTTTTCCCATGACCCATCATTAATGAAGCTATTCCCCTGTCCTTGGTGTCAGTGGATTACATGGGGAGTAGTAATAAGGCACTCCTACTTCTCCCAAAAAGAGTGTATCAGTGGAGGCCTATGAAGGAGCTGAAATTCCCACCCCCACCCAGCAACAATTAGGAACCCTCCTGCCCTCAGGTGCCAACAGAGGCAGAGAGCCTAGGCATCTGCCCCTACCCAGCAATAACAAGACAGCACACGCCCTCTTCCCTGCTAGGGCGGTGTCATAGGAAGCCAGCTAAAGCCAAAGGCTTCAGTAAGACCCAGAGTCTCACAACCTAATACCCAGATGTCCAGGCTTCAATGAAAATTACTTGTCACACCGAGAGCTAGAAAGATCTCAAACTGAATGAAATAACACAATCAATAGATGAGACGAGTGAGATTTTGGAATTATCTGTGACAAAGATTGTTAGAGCAGTTATCATAAAAATATTTCAGTAAGTGATTATGAACAATCTTGAAACAAATGAAAAAATAGGAAATTGCTGCAAAGAAGTAGAAAGTCTCAGCAAATAAGTAGAAGATATAAAGGAGAACCATATGAAAAATTTAGAACATATAACCAAGAAATACAGTAATTAACATTAAAAACTCAGTGGAGAGACTCAGTGACAGAATGGAGGGCAGAGGGAAAGAATATGTGAGCTTGAAGATAGAGCAGTAGAAATTAGACAGTGGATTAAAAAAATGAGTAGAGCCTCGGGGACCCTTGGGACAATAATAAAAGGCATAGCATTGGTGTCACCAGAGTCCTGGAAGGAGAGGACAAAGAGGTCAGGGCTGAAAAAGTTCTCCAAGAAATGATGGGCAAAAACTTCTCAAAATGGGCAAAAGACATAAACCCTTGTTCCATAAACCCTTTTTCTGATTCGGAAGCTAATACACATACTATATTCATGGATTGGGAGACGCAACATAGTTAAGATGTCAGTTCTCCTCAAAATTGATTCCCAATTCCTACCAAAATCCCAGCAAGATTTTTTATAAATAAATACAGATTATTCAAAAAGTTATATGAAAAATCAAAGGAACTTGAATAGCTAAAAACAATTTTGGAAAAGAATGAAGTGGGAGGAATCATTTTGTCTGATTTCAAAGCTTATTATATAGTTAACAGTAATCGAGACCAAAGAGGATATACAGATGGCAATTAAACACATGAAAAGATGTTCAATATCATTAGCCATTAGGAAAATGCAAATTAAAACCACAATGAAATATCATGACACTCCTATCAAAATGGCTAAAATAAAACATTGTGATAACACCAAACACTGGCTAGGATGCAGAGAAAATCAATCACTCAGACATTATTGGTATAAAATGATGTAGCCACTCCAAAGAACAATATTTGCATTTTCCTTAAAAATTAAACATGCAATTACCATGCTGTCCAGAAGTTGCACTTCTGGGTATTTATCCCAGAGAAATAAACACTTTTGTTTGTACAAAACCTATACATGAATGTTAAGAGCAGCTTTACCCACAGTAGCCATGGAGGGGAAACAACCTAGCTGTCCTTCAATGAGTGAATGATCAAACACATTGTGATACATCCATGTCATAGAATACTGCTCAGCGATCAAAAGGAACAAACTATTGATACACGCAACAGCTTGGATGAATCTCCAGAGACTTCTTCTGGGTGAAAAAAAGAAGCCAATCCAGAAAGGTTACATCATAAAGTATGATGATTCAATTTATATAGCATTATTGAAATGACAAAATTAGAAAAATGGAGAATAGATTAGTGGTGTCTAGGGTTCAAGATGGGAGGGAGAGAGGTGAGGAGAGAGAGGCAAGTGGGGATAGCTATAAAAGGGCGATGTGAGGGATCCCCGTGGTGGTGGAAATGTTCTGTATCGTCGCTGTATCCACTCAATGTCTGCGTTGTGATATTGTGCTGTAATCTTGCAAGATGTAATCATCAGAGAAAACTGGGTAAGGATGCACGAGATCTCTGTTACTTCTTAAAACTGCATGTGAGGGGCGCCTGGGTGGCTCAGTCGTTAAGTGTCTGCCTTCGGCTTGGGTTGTGATCTCAGGGTCCTGGGATCGAGCCCTGCATTGGCCTCCCTGCTCAGCGGGGAGCCTGCTTCTCCCTCTCCCACTCCCCCTGCTTGTGTTCCCTCTCTCGCTGGGTTTCTCTCTGTCAAATAAATAAAATCTTAAAAAAAATTTCTAAAAAAAAAAAAAACTGCATGTGAATCTGCAGGAATCTCAGATAAAAAGTTTAATTGCGAATTGTGTTGCCAACGTAATTGCTACCGTTTACTGACAACCAAGTGCCTCGGCCCAATCTCAGGGGTGTAGGTGCTTACGCAACCTCATCTGAACTTCACAGCAGACCCAGCAGGTGGGTGTTCTTAGCTCACATGAGGGACGAGGAGAGACTGAAGCTCACAGAAGTGAAGTCGCTTTCTTGGAGGCAGTGGGAGCGAGTGCATTCTGGGAGGGTGACGTGCACAGCACGGACACCCATTGGGCAGCCAGATGGAGAATGTCCATTTCCCATTCCCCCCGGCCCCCCTATTCTGGTTGGTTTTGTTACGCTGACTCTGCAGTTTGGCAGGTAAACATACCTGTTGTCAAATAACCGGCTCACACAAAACCATCCTCAGGCACCCACAGCCAGTCAGAGTGATGGACCTCTAAGTAATGCAGGGACCAAGTGACAGCATCCTGTGAGTGGACAGATTAAGCTGTCCCTGAGAACACTTAGCTCTGCTGACATTGGGAGGCAGGAATCCCTTCTATAGGATGTTGAAGTTGGCTGGTATTATTCTCATTTCACAATGGGCAAAACTGAGGACCAGAGAGGTTAAGAGCATTTGGTCCCGGACGTAGGGGGAAGGGGTGGCTGTGGGATCTGCGTCTGGGTTTGCCTGACCCGGGCTTCTGCTGGGATCAGTCTCCTGGGGCTGCCATAACTACACAAACTGGAGAGCTAGAACAACAGATATTTTTCCTCTCCCCGTTCTGGAGGCCAGGCATCTGAAATCAAGGTGTTAGGGGGGTTGGTTCCTTTTGGGGGCTCTGAGAGGGAATCCGTTCCATGCGTCTCTCCTAACGTCTGGTGGCTCTGGCCATCCTAATCGTTGCTTGGCTTTGAGACGTGGCAGTCCGATCTCTACCTCTGTCTTCACATGGCCTTTCCCTCTGTGCATGTCTCTCATTTTCCATTTCTTTTTTTTTTTTTTTAAAGATTTTATTTATTTATTTGACAGAGAGAGACACAGCGAGAGAGGGAACACAAGTAGGGGGAGAGGGAGAGGGAGAAGCAGGCTTCCCGCGGAGCAGGGAGTCCGATGCAGGGCTCGATCCCAGGACCTGAGCCGAAGGCAGACGCTTAACCGACTGAGCCACCCAGGCGCCCCTCTCATTTTCCATTTCTTATAAGGACACTTGATACTGGATTTAGGGTGCACCTTAATCCAGAATGATCTCCTCTGGAGATCTTCAATTACATCCGCAAAGACCTTTTTCCAAAGAAGTTCACATTCTGAGTTTCCCAAGGGGTAGGTCTACTGGGGGACACTCTTCAAGCCACGACACTGCTCCTGATTCTGATGGTGTACATGTGGATTCTGGCCTCATGTTTGCTTAGAGCAGGTTCGGGGTCCAGGAGAGGCAGTGGCGCCTCCAAATGAGATGTGAGGGAAGAAGCTGTAGGCTCGCTCTCGCACTCTCTCTGGAGCTGTCAGGCTGTTGATTCTTTAATAAACACTCGGGAGGAAAGGTGTTAGGAATGGAAAGAGCACTCTGGGCACCTTGGCGTGGGACTTTCCAAAATCAAAAAGCACAGGGAGCGTGGCTGTCACCTACGTGGCTTTCATTACGTGGTAACCTTTCGCTCTGGAGTCCAGACAGCGGGCGGAAAATTGATGCCAGAAACTGTTCCTTCCACAGCTGGATGCAAACCAGCTGGTGGGCGGGGATGATGAAGCAGGTGGGACGTGGGAAGGGTCTGGTGGCTGAGGGCAGGGGAGGCTAAGAATGCTGGCATGGGGTTCCTTCCTGCTTGCTCACTCTCACTGCTGTATCTCTGCTTCTCTGCCTCCCCTTGGCCCCTCCCCCGTTTTCTTTCTGCAGGACCACATCCCTGTCCCTTACCAGCCAGACTCTAGCAGCAATCCCTCATCCACAACGTCCTCCACGCCCTCCTCGCCAGCACCCCCCCTCCCTCCCAGCGCCACGCCGCCTTCTCCCCTGCACCCTTCCCCTCAGTGCACGAGGCAGCAGAAGAACTTCAACCTGCCAGGTACCTCTGCACTTGGGGTGTCGCTGGGAGGGGGGGTTGGGCTCGAACCAGAGCCGTGTCCGGGTCAGTCCGTGATTAAAGGCAATGGGTTGAAGGCATGTGGTTGAGTCTTCCTATAGGCAGGGCAATCACCACATTATTACCTTATTTGATCTTTAGGGTGGCCATGAAGTAAGTCTTCTCGGCTCCATTTTACAGATGAGGACACTGAGGCTCAGAGAGGTAAAGGGCCTTTTGGTCTCCCTTCCAAGTACTAACCAGGCCCGACCCTGCTTAGCTTCCGAGATCAGACGAGATCGGGCGCGCTCAGGGTGGTATGGCCGTAGACTAAGGGCCAACAGCAACCCAGTGTCTGCAACGAAGTATCAGTCATGGTGGGGAGGGCATCTACTCAAGCTGGCAGTTGTCTCATAAGCTAAATAGCTTGGAATTGGCATCAGGATCCTGGGGCCGCAGCTGAGCAGGGCTGCATTTGGATGGAGTCTTACTCCAGGTATCAGGATAGGGCTTGGAATGAACAGCTGGAGTCCTGGATTCAGTATCCAGTTCTGCCCTGTTCCTGCCGTGTGACCTGTAACCTCAGTTTTCCCACCCCTGAAAGGATACAGATGGATAAGAGGATCCAGAAGGTTCTCCCAGCTCACAAATTCCAGGGGACCTGGCTGCTGACCTGAGACCATGCACCGGGCTATGAGATGCTGGAGAAGCCACTCATGAGATGTTTGGTTTCTTGGCCTCCTTTGTCATTAGACTTAAGAAAGAGATCCCTCTCTGCTCAGGAGGACCAGATCTAAGAGTGTTCCCACCTCTTCTGAGGTCCAGCCCAGCTCACTTCCTCTTCTAGGGCCCTAAGGACTTCCTAGCTTGGCCATATTTGCAGGAAGGAGGCTGGAGGGATGAGGTCTGGCTTGGCCAGTGGGAACCACAATCTAGATGTGTGTTATTCAATATGGTGCCCACTAGCCACATGTGGCTATTTAAATTTAAATGAATTAAAATTAAATATAATTAACATTTTAATTCCTTGGCCACATTAGCCACATTTTGATTACTCAGTAGCCACTTGGGGCTGGTGGCTGCCATATTGGCCAGTGCAGAGTATAGAACATTTTTATCATCATAGAAAGTTCCACTGGACAGTGCTGATCTAGGGGCTGATCTCCACCTGAGCCAGCGAGCTTCATGCAGGGGAGGAAATCCAGGTTCTCAGCTACGGGTCACACTTCCAAGCCTAATCAGCCACGAGTGAGTGACGGGTAGGCAAATGGGGGTCCACTCCCACACCTAAGCAGCACCCAGATACAACTACTGATTTAAGGACAAGCTGTCACCTGCCCACACTGTTTTGATCAGGGCTATGTCCGTAGGAATAGGGCACATTTTGAAGTCTTGGCGATATGGGGATTTTTTTGTGTGTGAAGTTCAAGCCTGAGGCAGTCTTGTCTCTGTCCGGTGGGAAGGCCACTCGCTTGGCAGCCACCAAAGACCATAATGTGAGTCAGCACCTGGAATCATCTCAGCATGTGCTTCCCCGAGTCAGTTAGGCCAAAATTGCCCTCTATGCCCACAGGCTGGGGGCTCCCACTGTCACCTCTGGGGTTGTCCATTTCCATTTCCCTGGAACAGGGTGAATGGAAGAAAGACCCTTTGACGCTTCGTGGAGCCCCCAAATCTGGGAAGAAGTGGGGGTTTGGGTGCTTTCTTAGAGTTGCTCCACCCGCCCCCCCTTGGACACTAACTTCGGGTACTGTCCCCGAAACTGTTTGCTGCTTGCTTAACGGCCAGGGGCTGAGAAAGGACCTTAAGAGGTCCTTTAGGGTCCTGAGGCTCAGAGAGGTAAAGGGTCTTTTGGTCTCCCTTCCAAGTACTAACCAGGCCCGACCCTGCTTAGCTTCCGAGATCAGACGAGATTGGGCACGTTCAGGATGGTATGGCTGTAGACTAAGGCAGAACCGTGTGTCAGAGTGCCATAACTCTTTCTGTCCCTCAAAGACTCTGCTGACATCTTTAGACAAGACACCTGGCTAACCAGGGCTGATCGCTGGTCTCCCTGAGCTTCTTCATTCCTTCGGTCGGGTCCCTGAGGCGGGGTCCTTGCTGATTTGCTGCTTGCCTGCCAGAGGATCTGCACCTACTCCGGAGCATCTCATGACAGTGATATTTGGGGAGTGGGCTGCAAGGTCCTCTGAGCTCTGGAGCTGGGCTGCTTGGGTTCAAATGCTACCTCTACTACTTAATACCTGCATCATGCTGAGCAAATCAGTTACCGCTCTGTGCCTCTGTTTCCTCCTCTGTAAAATGGGGATAATAATAGTATCTGCTTCATAGAATCATTGAAGGACTAAACCTCATCATAGACGTACAAAGCTGAGCAGAGTGCCTGTCTCATTGAAGATCTTAACAAATGCTGGGGCGCCTGGGTGGCTCGGTTGGTTGAGCGTCCAACTCCTGATGCCGGCTCAGGTTGTGATCTCAGGATCGTGAGATCAAACCCCACATTGGGCTTCACGCTGGGTGTGGAGCCTGCTTGAGAGTCTCTCTCTCCCTCTCCCTCTTCCCCTCCCCTGCTTTCTCTCTTAAAAAAAAAAAAAAAAAGAAGACAAAACAAAAAAAACTACCATGGCTACCATTTTTGGCATTTCTCACCATCACTGCTAATTCATATGGGCCCTAATCAGAATTCTGGAAATAAAGAGGAAATCCTCATATACCCGGGTGTTAGGAGTAGGAATTGAATTCAACCTTCTGAGAAGGTAATTTTGCATTGTCTATCAAAGTTTTATATGTACATTCCTTGGACCAGCAATATCACTTCTAAGACTTTATATACCGGTATGCTTGCATAGGGCACAGGGATCTATATGTAACGATTTCATTGCAATAGTGGAGAATCTGGACTCAACCCAAGAGGGGAATGGTTGGATACACTGTAATATATCTGCATAACCAAAGATTCAGGGGCCCTTAAAAAGAATGGGGTGGCTCCTTATAGATATCCTGACATGAAAGAGATCCACAATGCAGTTTAAGTGGGAAAATAAGTGATTTGCAAAGCAGTTGGTATAATAACATCCTCTGTATTCTTTTTTTTTTTATTTGAGAGAGAGAAAGCACAAGAGGGGGGAGGGTCAGAGGGAGAAGCAGACTCCCCGCTGAGCGGGGAGCCCGATGCGGGACTCGATCCCAGGACTCCAGGATCATGACCTGAGCCGATGGCAGTCGCTTAACCAACTGAGCCACCCAGGCGCCCCTACATCCTCTGTATTCTAAAATAATTATATATAGTTGTATACATATGTTTATATGTGGGTGTATATATAGTTGTGTATATGCACCCCAAAAAAAGTCTATAGGAACTTCATGGCAGCTATTTCTAAGAAGAATAATTTTATTTTATGCATTGCTACAACATATAGAATACCAAGGAGCATGCACCAGTTTTGTAATTGAATAGTAATAATAAAATGCAATATTGAAATGGAAAGCAAAATGGGACCTTCCAGAGGAGCAGCCAGACCTTCTCCCTTGACTTAGGAGGTTTTAGCAAAATTCCCTCAGAATGACAAGTGCCTATCCTGTTCATATAAGGCCCTCGTCACTGTCACACTCTTGACTGTGAACCTTTGCTGACGGGAAAGCAGCTTTGACCATGGTTCCGTGCCAGTTGTTGAGTTTTCTAAAGACTATTCCAGCTAATGCATAGGCATAACCAGTCCCCAGCATTGACTGATCTAGAACGTTCTTTTCCAAAAGGGTCCGTGGGGTTAATAGGCATTTGGCTCACTTGTTAACCTCATGACATACGAAAGAAGAGTTTTTATTTAGAAAACCAAGAGCATCAGGTATAGACTTGGTAGGATCTGTGATAGACCTCCTTGTTCTCCGCCACTCCCTTCCAAATCCTGGGGCCATGTTTGACCTGGTGAGTGGCTCATGGGGTTTTCCTCCCTTGCAGAACCGCCCACCTCCCCTTACTCTACCCTGATTCCCTCTTTATGCTCAACAGTGCTCCTCCTTCCCTGCCATGATCTTGTTCATTTGTTAACTTATTTAGTGCCCATGTCCTCATGATAATCAGAATTGTCAGCTCCATGAGACTAAGACACATGTCTGCTTCATTTACCCCTCTATACCTGAAACCCAACACATTGCCTACTGCTGAAGGCACTAATTAAATGTTGTTGTTGTTTTTTTTTTTTTAATGAGGGAGGGATTGAATGAACGAATGAATGACTTGAAATTCTTGCACTTCCCAGGGCTGCAGTTTTCTCTCTTCAAGTCATCTTCTGGCCCTCAGACTGCATTCACCCATCTAGTTCCATACACATATTTATTGAGCATCTACTATGTACCAGTCCTATACGAGGCACTAGATTTGGAGCAGTATACAAACCAGCCGTGCCCTGTATGAGTTTCCAGTGGCTTCTGTGACAAATCACCACAAGCTTAGTGGCTTAAAACAGCCCAAATGTATTACCTTACAGTGATGGAGGTCATAAGTCCAAAGTCAGTTTCACCCGGCTAAACATCAAGGTGTCCGCAGGGCTGGTTTTGCCTGGGGGGCTAGGAGAGATTCCACCTCCTTGCTTTTTCCCAGCCTCTAGTGGCTTTCTGCATCCCTTCTTTGCACGTGGCTCCACACCTCTCCCACCCCTGTTTCCATCGTCACATCTCTGACTCTCCATCCCTGACTTGGATCTGTCTGCCTCCCTCTTGTAAGGACCCATATGATTACACTTAGGGCCCACCCAGAGGATCCAGGATAACCTGCCCGTCTCATGATGCTTCACTTAATCATACCTGCAGAGGCCCTTTTGCCATGGAAGAGGATGCAGTCATGGTTTCCAGGGAATAGGATTGGACCTCTTGGGCAGAGCGGTATTATTCGGCCTGCCAGTCCCCATTCTCGTGGAGTCTGGCTTCGTGGGAGAGATGGGTTAGCTTCGCAGACATACACCTGAAATAAGTTGCGACAAGTGCTTTGAAGGGAAAGAACAACGTTACAGCAACCCCACTGCAAATTCAAGAGGAGAACAAGTTTAGGTTGAAGGGTCAGAGGTGGCTGAGTTCCAAAGATGGGGGAGAGTGGACCGGGCAGAGGGAGGGGAGCATGTACAAAGGCCCTACCCCAGGAAAGAGCTGAAAAAAATGTCCCCAAGACCTGAGTGCCACGAAAAAGGGAAAAATAGCACCAAGGAAGACTCAGAGCTGCAGGGAGGAGGCCTGGCAGGGCATGGCAGGGATCTGCATTTTATTTAAATCTGAATTTTATTTAAAAGGTGTAGGCAGGAGATGACTTATCCTCCCTCCTTCCTTCTAGATCCTTCCTCCTCGAAACCACTCAGACTGCTTTTGGGGGGAGACCTTCGGGAAGGAGGGAAGGAAGGAGGGCTTCCGAGTAGAGGTGCCTTCAAAGCGGTCTGCTTATGTCTCTGGCCTCCGGGCCACCTGAAGCCTCCCAGGTCCCGAGTCCTCTTCCGTTCCAGAGAGTGAGGGGGGCCACTCAGCTTTCCTGGACAGGCCATTCGGGTTCATCAGCTTCCTGTTGGAGCTGCTGCTCACTCGTGGCTGTTGTCGGCAAGGACTGGGCTCACGGCCACGCCTTGACTCCTCTCTGGCCACTCTCTCCTTGTCATTCGTCAGGAACGAGCTGTTCCCCGGCACACAGAGGGGTCGAGGAGGGGGCCGGCTCTGTGCATGGAGGCCTTTGCCAGCATCCACTTTGCCTGACACCTGTCCCTCTTTGGGGCAGTGTTCCCTCTCCCTCCCCTCCCCCAGCTGCTGCTCTGTGAAAGATCATTACCAGCTAGCCTTTTCTGCAGACGCTGAATCGCCTGTTCCAGCTGGGGAGGGAAGAGATCAGCTAAGCCTCTTGAGAACTCCGGGTAGTTTTTCCTTTTTAATTTTAGCCCCTTGTTGACTGGGTGCAATGAAAAAAAAAAACAAAAAAACAAAAACAAAAAACAAACCTAAGTTATCTAACAGAAAAAGGTCCTTGAAATCACGGAGATTGGTTCTCTTTTAAAGCTCTGCTCTGTGACTTCGAATGAGTTGCTTCCCGTCCCGGGCACCTCATTTTCCAGAATTAGAAAATGCATCCGTTCAGATTCCAACTATCTGGGATATTTGGGGATTGCTGTGCTGGAAGAGAGTTGATTAATTCCACAAACATGAGTCGTGCACCCACTGGTGCAAGGGCCCTTGGGATCCTGAGATACCAACACTTGCTCTCTGTCCTGGGAGAGTTTATCAATCAGTTCCAACCTCAGGGGCAGCTAATGACTTTGCTCTTTGAAATTGATTTTCTCTTAATTATAAGTCATTCTTGTCTGTTTATTAAGAGAGCTTAGAAAGATAGTGGCTTAACCGTTGCAGCTAATGCTTATTTAGCCCTACTACGCACTCTGATCTCATGTAGTGATGATCTCAGCCCTGGGAGGGAAAGACTGTTATTATCCCCATTTTACACACATGGAAACTGAGACTCAGAGTTGCTTAAGCTTTTACAAACAGCCAAAGGAAGAGCGAGGATTCGACCCTCTAGGAACAGCCTCCCACTCCTGCTGTCCAGCTCCTCTTTGCTTTACACTTGAAGTCAGCAAACTTTTCCTATAATGGGCCTAATAGTAATATTTTAGACTTTGTGGGCCATACAGTCGCAAATATTCAACTATGACGTTGTAGCATGACAGTAGCCAGAGACAGCATGCAAATGAATGAACATGAGACTGTGTTCCAATAAAACTTTATGAACAAAAACAGGTGATGGTCCAGACTTGACCCATGGGCCATGGTTTGTCAACCCCTGGCCCCAGCCTCTGATCCACTCCATGAATTCTGGGTGAGTCAATGTGCAAGTCATAGGTTGCCCCGGACATAATAAAATTATTTCTGGAAGCGTATTCATCAATTCAGACTCCTATCTGACCCCATTCCTGCTCACTTCCTCTGCTTGGGGAGATGAAACTCTGTGTGACCTCCCCAATGCCCATGATACCCTTGTCCCCCCTGCTCCCACCTCCATCCCACTGTCACCAGTAACTGGTAACATCAGAAACCTCGGGGATATCCGGAAGAGCTGGCCTCTGGTGAGTGAACCAGAAGTGAAATAAAGTGTAGGCGAAATCGGCAGCGAGGTTGAGGAAATTTCTTTTATCCCTAAATATAGAGATCAACTCATGCTCATGGTGGGCAGAATAATGGTACCCCAGAGATGGGTATGCTCTAATTCCAGAATCTCTGTATGTGTTACTTCCTATGTGACTTGTCTTTGCAGATGTGATTAAGTTAAGGATCCTGAGGTGGGAAGATCACTCTGGATTATCCAGATGGATCCTAAATGTAACCCCAGGGGTCCTTACAGGAGGGAGACAAGAAGGTCAGAGATGGTAGGAGGTGATGTCAGGACCAGAGCAGAGACTGAAGTGATGGGCTCTGGGCCAAGAGATGCAGGCTCTCATCGCTGGAAAAGGCAAGGGACAGATTCTCCTCAGGAGCTTCCAGAAAGAACCAGCCCTGCCGACACCTTGATTTTAGCCCTTTATGACTTATTCCACACTTCTCATACCTCTAGAATTATAAGAAGGTAAACGTATTGTTTTAAGCCACCGAGTGGGTGGTAATTTGTTATAGCAGCAGCAGGAACACTAATACAATGCTCAAAGCAAAAATTTGGAAAACACAGGAAATGCATATTTTTTTCCAATTTTATTGACGTATACTTGACATACAACATTGTATAAGTTGAAGGCGCACCACAGAATGACTTGATGCATGTATGAAGTTGCAAAATCATCACCACTCTAAGTTTAGTCACCATCCATCACCACACACAGCTACAAATTTTTCTCCTGGTGATGAGAACTTTTAAGATGTACGCTCTCAGCAACTTGCAAATATACGAAACAGTATTGTTAACTGTAGTCGCTATGATGCACATTACATCCCTAGGACTTATTTGTCTTATAACTCGAAGTTTGTGCCTTTTGACCACCTTCAGCCAGCCCCCTAACCCATCCGGTTCTGTTTCTATGAATATGGTTTTTTTTTTTTTCCAAAGTCCACATATTAACTGATATCATACAGTATCTGTCTTTCTCATTTCACTTAGCACAGTGCCCTCGAGGTCTATCCATGTGGTTGCAAATGGCAGGATTTCCTCTTTTTTATAGCTGAATAGTATTCCATTGTATGTACATATATAAATATATCGTGTGTGTGTGTGTGTGTGTACACACACACCATTTGCTTTATCCATTCATCAGTGGACACTTGGGTTGCTTCCATGTCTTGGCTCCTATAAATATTGCAGCAATGAACATGGGAGTGCAGATATCTCTCCAGGATAGCGATTTCATTTCCTTCGGATATATTCCAAGAAGTGGGTGTGCTGGATCCTGTGATAGTTCTGTTTTTTAATTGTTTGAGGACCTTCCAGACTGTTCTCCACAGTGGCTGCACCAGTTTGCATCCCCAACAATGGTGCCCCACGCTCTTCCCTTGCTCCACACCCTCGCCAGCACCTCTCTCTTATCTTTTTGATAGTAGACATCCTAACAGGGGTGAGATGATATCTCATTAAGTCATAAAGGGTTTTTTTTTAAAGCCTCTCTAATCACTCTGGCAAAGGGAAAAAATGAATATTTTAGAGATGGCTTGACAAAGACTTCGTGTGTGTGTGTGTCTGTCCCTCTGCAGTTAACAAAAATGGGACTGTGCCCTGGGTGACTCTCCAAGTTGAGATGCTCTATTTTCAGGGAGCTGCAGGTGGGAGGGTTGGCTTGGATGTGTAGAGCCCTGGTTCTTTTATGCAGGCTCTTAGGCCCTTGTGATTTAGGGTGTCCGCAGAAATCTGGGAACCCTCGGGTGTAGGCAGAGAACCCACACAGTGGCTGCGAGAGCCCGATTTGTTATTCGAAGGGACAGCCCCGGGACAGCACTGACTTTGGTGTTTCCATTCTTTTGCAAGCGTCCCACTACTACAAATACAAGCAGCAGTTCATCTTCCCAGGTGAGTCCGTGAGCGCGCTCAGGCCCCCCGGCGAAGCCTGCGGAGGGGCACACGTTGCTGGAATGGATGAAGGCAAGGGTTGTTGGGGTGGGCAAGCTCAAAGAGGGCAGCAGTGGAACCACCAGCCCCCAGGATCATGGCGAGCCGAGGAGGTGGGAGAGGAGAAGCTGGGAGGTCCCAAGGGCACTGTGGTACCAAGGAGATCCCGAGGCACAACAGAAAGGCCTGAGAAGGTGGTCTGCAGTAGAAGGACGGGCCAGGGTGAGGAGGGGTCCAGAGCCACGTGGCAGGGGAGAGGTGGTCAGAGGGACTGAGTTGGGGACCAGGAGCTGTGAAACCAAGTGGCCTCACCAGCCCAAAGAGAACTCAGGAATAGGGGGTGATTCAGAGGTGACCAGTGGGTGCTTCAAGTCAGAGGCTTGGGGCTCTGGCAACCCCCTTGTTATCAGTGACGTATTTTGTTCAGGGGGCCATCTTGGGTGCATGTGAGCAGGAAGAGTTCAAGTGATCGAGGAAGGGAAAGGAGGGACTGGCCAGCCCCAGGGACCCACGATCTGATGAGAGGTTCCTAGCTGCCCCATCTCCCAGGAATCAGGTCTTTGGGGGAGGTTGTGGACTCCATGTTGGGTTTCTGACTGTCCCGTGTCTGCTTCTCAGATGTGGTGCCGGTGCCAGAGACCCCGACCCGGGCGCCCCAGGTCATCCTGCATCCAGTGACCTCGAATCCAATGTAAGTGGAACAGAGACCTCCTTCCCCTGCCCTGGCTCTTCAGTCTGCTCAGGGCCGCTGTCTTCTGTCTTCCTCTTCCTGGAATTGATGGGGTGGGAGACTGGGGGAGAGACAGACTTAGGGAATGATTTAGGTAAAGAGAAGGAGAGCGTGACAGCGTCTCTCAGCCTGAGCCCAACAGACGAGTCAGCTCTGCTTTGTGTCCCGGCCCTGCTCGTCAAGGGTGATTTCCAGGGGCTGGACCATTTCCTTAGGATCCCCAGACTCTTCTATGATCAGAAAGATAACGTTCTGCAATAGCTAGAGCTTAATGAAAGAACGGTTATCCTATGTCATTGTCCCCCCACCTTTAGAAAGCATAATTTAGGGTCATACGAGGGATCAGCAAACTACAGTCTATGGGACAAATCCAATTTGCCACCTGTTTTTATAAATAAAGTTTTATTGGAACACAGCCACGCCCATTTGCTTACGACATACTGTCTATGTGGCTTTCAAAGTACAACAGGAGAGCTGAGTAGTGGCAACAGAGACTGTAGGGTCTGCAAAGTCCAAAATATTTACTATCTGGCCCTTTCCGTACCAAGTTTGCTGACCTCCGGTTTATACCATTATAAGAATAATCTGAGCTAATTTTGGAAAACGTGGACTGTTCTGTAAAAAGAGAAAGGAAAAATCATCACTCGTAGTCGTACTGCTCTTAGAACTTTGACGTGTGCTCTTTCTATTCATGTTTTACATGCTTGCGTTTCATGGTCTACACAGTTTCCAGCCAGCTTTGTCATCCCGTAAAGCTATAGCCTCGCATTTTTTGTATTATTCCAGACTCTTTATAGGCATTGTGTTTAATGGCTGTAAAACATCATTATTGATGTAGAAAAATGTCCTTAACCATTTCACAATTGCCAGATCGCCTATCTTCCCATATTGCACTGTCGTAAACAACACTGCAATGGATGTCTTTGCATGTGGCATCTTAAGTATCCTTGGGACACAGACTCTCTTTCCAGGTGGTCTGTTGGTGGGGCAGCCCCAAGTGAAACCCACCTTCCTTGACTTAACTTCTTCGGTTGCGGCCGAAGTGGGGGGCATGCTAGGGACCTGATTTCGTTTTGGCCAGCTTCCCAACTCCCATGTTTGCCTCCTCGGTTGTTCTTCTGGCTCTCCTAACTACTCCATCCTTTCTGACCCGCGTTATGGACAAATGGTACATCTGTGACATTAAAGGAGCAGCAATTTACCGGGGATATTGTGCTGACATCTAGCTCCGGATTGTTTCCCTGCTGCACGTAAACCAATTCCACAATTTGTGCAGGACGAACCCCAGGTTATTAACTGGCAGTCAGGGCGTGCCAGTGAACTACAGAGTCCGTAGCTGCCTGCGATCTGCTTAAGCGTGCATGGAGCAATGGGCTCTAACTCTTCGCAGAAGGAAATCATTTAATCGCTGGGCTACCGTAATCACGCCTGATGCAAGCGGAGGAGGGCTGCCTGTTCTGTCGTTTTCTGTCGTTGGGTGTGAGGAGGGACTCCAGCTGCATTGTTCCACCCAGATCGCCCCAAGGCATTAAGTTCCCAGCATTTCAGCTGTCGCTGGGTGGTTTCATTCCGTACTGTAAATAACTCCTTAATATGAAAGCAGACAGCACTTTGTGACCCACCCTTCTTTCCCCTTCTTTTAATTCCTCTAGCCTCTCAGGCTCCCTGTCACCTGGAGCGCCTCCAGCAAGTGGACTGGCCCTGTCTGCAGGGTCGGCAGCTTCTTCGGGTCTCAGGGTCAGGAGAGCACTGGCCCCTCAAATGAGGGGTGGGTAGGGGGATCTGCTAAGCTTCCCCAGGGGAAATAGGAAGGGCGCAAGGTGTTCATTGTGATTTTTTTCCTGCCACTGTTTCCAGCTTTTCTGTGCCTTCAGCAGCCCAGTTACTGTCTCCCCACCGCACTACACACACACACACACACACACACACACATCCTCTCCTCTGCAAACACACCCCCAGAAACACCTCACATCCCCATCACATACCATGTGCTCCGACAATCCCCTGAGACCCCAGTACATACCCAGCTACACTGTCAACATACGGCGTGCCCCCAACGTCCCCAGGAGGTACACCCAACTCCCATGCACCCAGAACAACCCTTACACAGAGCACATCCCATTGTACTCACGTGGTAGCTGATATATACTTAGCACTCACACACGCAAGCACACTGTGTCCCCCAGCACCCACACGCAGCACGAGCCCACGCTTAGCACAGCTGCAGCTCAGGAGCTCATGACTGCGTCACCCTCGCGCATGGACACATCTGCGTGTGCGCATACACACGCGCGCGCGCGCACACACACACACCTGTGTCTTCCAGTCCAATACGGTTTCGCTCGTTCTCATTCCACACTTCCTGATTCGATGTGATTGGCAACATCCAACTTTAACTCAAACACTGAGAATTTTCAAAATACATCCAGTAATCTCCCTGGAGCATTTCCATCGTACTCCATTTATTCGATTCATACCTAACTTTCGGCCCGTGTCACTTTTAGCCTTTCTGCATAGCATCTCTGTGCTTGCTTTAGTCCCTTCGGTAGTAATATAATACTCCTCAAAGTCAGGAGCCACGCCAGTTTCGACTCCATATCCCCCTGATGGCCTCGCACCGGCCCTGGCACAGGCAGGTTTTCCCAGCTATCTGAAAGTAGAGCATTCCCATGAAAACTTTCAGGAGCCAAAATGGTGTCATGCAAAGAAGCAATTATCATTCATTTATATGGAAAAATTGGGGGTGTCCCCCAGCCCCCAAAATTACTTCTCGTAGATGAAGCCCAGATGCTCATGGACACAGGTCAAAGCTCTGGTGGCTGGATGCTGAGATGCTGAGGGTAGCTCCCCAGGAAGGAGCTTGGAGGCAGCCCTCACGCTGCTCGGGGCGCACGCTACCTCTATAATGGCTTGCTGCAAAACAAAAGCTGAATGCCATGTTCACTTTTTACCTTCTTTCATAAAAGCAAAAACGCTCTTCGAATTTCTTTTGGTAGATACCAGCATAGATCTTTCGTAAAAGCAAAGTGGCGTGATGCCAGCTTTCAGAAAGCAGGGGGTACCTGTAATCCCGAACTGCAGGGTTCTCCCGTAAGATTCTGAACCCAAGTGAACTTAGCAATCTCATTAATTCTTTCCTAGCAAACACCCAGAGCTCTGAGGATCCTTCGGCCCATGGCATTTAGGCCAATGTGTAAGGAAGCTGCTAGATTAGTGGAAACCAAAGCCATAAAGAAAAAATGAGCCCTGAGCAGCCCCGAAAACCTATTTAAAACCGTGTCCTTGTCATTGCTTCTTCGTGGCGAGGTTATGGATTATTTTAGACACAAGTGTTGAAGTGAAAGTTGAGATAAAGCCTTGATGGTGAGGGTTTCTCATTCCAAGACTCTTCATACATGGATCAATAAGACACCGACCTCCCTTTTCACCTGAGGGTCACATTTATTTTTCTTTCTTTAAAGCTTGGAAGGAAATCCATTACTTCAAATTGAAGTGGAGCCAACCTCAGAGGTGAGATTCGGAGAGGGAGAAACACCTTTTTCCTGGGGCTGCCCAGCGCTTGGCGGAGTTGACGGATGACTTTAATGACTCAGAGGGCTTGGGGCAGGTGGGGACGGGGGCAAACCTGTTTGATGGATGTTCTAACTCCGGGACAACTGACAAGCGGCGGGGAGGGTAGCGTCCAAGCAGGGGCGGCCCTCCCAGCACCAAGCCTAATGGGCCATTGTATGGTGTGCATCATGGAAAAGCTAGTTGTGCAGAAGTTGGCAAGAGATTTGAATTCTTAGTTGAAAAATCAACTTAGGGCCAGGGGAATACCAAGGGGGATATGTCCCACTGCGTTCCAAAGAATACACTGGGGGAGGCAGGGTCCCCGGGGACACTGAGCTTGGTGGGCTTTTGAGAATGTTCTGGGGCTTCTTCCCTTGGCCAAAACTACTGGAGGAATAAATGAAGTGTCCTGGGTAAGAACCATGGACTCCTCAGCCCTGTCGCTGTGTCCTAAAGTGAAGGGAGTAGAACTAGGGTGTCCAGAGAAAATCGTGTCCTTTCTGCGATTACTGGGCTAGTTGAAAAATTATCCTGGGGGAAGCCAACGGAGACTGTGTCATTTCTCTTGAGTGTGCTACAAGGGACAGCTTGCTCAGGTTTGGGGTCAGGAAGACCTCAGGCTGCCTCGTCAGGCCCCAAGCCTCTGGGAATCCCCACTGGCTGGAGCTCCTGCTGCTTCCTCACTTAAGCAAAAGAACCCAAGGGCCAGGGCACTCCCAGCCACCACGCTGGGAAGGCAGGTCCCTGGACCTTCAGCGTCTAAGGATTGCGGTGGTCACACCTAAGCGTTCCTGGGCTGTGTGGGTGTGTGGGGATAAAAATGCAGAGTTCTGGCCCCAGCCTGCTCTTTTCTGATTCGGTAGCTCTGGGTAGGGCCTAGGAATCTACGTTTTCTCTGGAAGCCCAGGGATTGTTGGATACGGGTGGTCAGGTGTGTGCAAGGGACTTAAGAGGCTTTCATCTCGTTGAAAACCTCATACCATCCCCCAGGGTTGGGGGGGCGGATTTTATTAGCTCCACTTTATGATGAGAGAAGGAAGTCTCAGAGAGGTCAAGCAGTTTGCCCAAGATCACACAGAGGCCAGATTCCAGCTCATTTTGTCCGATTGGTAAGCCCATCCTATGAGCCTCCCTTCCAAGCCCTGACACCACAGCTGCAGAGAAAGCCCGGGCATCTGGCCTGTGCGGAGGAGCTCTGACCTCTCCCCGTTTCTGACATCGGTTCCAAATCCCCTGGGGGAAGCAAAAGGCACTCCATATTGAGGTGTTCTGTGCAGACATCTGTTGCACCCACAGTTCAGCCTGTTGTCTGTCTTACACACACATGAGTAGGCAGGTCAATACATCACGGTGGAATCGGAGGGCGTTGGAGATTAGGAGTCGAGACACCTGCTTCTTAGCCCTAGCTCTGCCTGGCTGTGTGATGTAGAGCTGGGCAACCTCCCGGGGTGACCAACCATCCCCGTTTGCTGGGACCAAAGGGCTTCCCAAGGGGACTTTCATTTTTAAGGCATCTCTACACCCAATGTGGGGCTCAAACTTACAACCCCGAAATCAAGAGTCATATGCTCTACCGACTGAGCCAGCCTGGCGCCCCCTCCCCAAGGAGACTTCTAGTGCCCAAACCAGGGAAGTCCAGCAAACCAGCATGGGTGGTCCCCTAGTGTTTCTCCTCTATGAGCCTCAGTTTCCCCCTTGGCAAAAGAGCGTTGGATTATCGTGATCTCCCTTTTAGCTCCTTCATCTTCTACGATTCTAGGACAAGAGCGACCTGGGGCAAATAGGTACATGTCCCCACCAGCTGAAAATGCACCTAGAGACGTGTTCAGACGCGGGGGGACTTCGTGGGAAGGCGGGGCAGGGGCAGGAGCCGCTCTGACCTCTCTCCCCTTTTCTGGCCACAGAATGAAGAGGGCCACGATGAGGCCGAAGAGTCGGAGGACGACTTCGAGGAGATGAACCTGTCCCTGCTCTCAGCCCGGAGCTTCCCGCGCAAGGCCAGCCAGACCAGCATCTTCCTGCAGGAGTGGGACATCCCTTTTGAGCAACTGGAGGTCGGCGAGCTCATCGGCAAGGGCCGCTTTGGGCAGGTGTACCATGGCCGCTGGCACGGCGAGGTGGCCATCCGGCTGATCGACATCGAGAGGGATAACGAGGAGCAGCTCAAGGCCTTCAAGCGGGAGGTGATGGCCTACAGGCAGACACGCCATGAGAACGTGGTGCTCTTCATGGGCGCCTGCATGAGCCCGCCCCACCTGGCCATCATCACCAGGTCAGTCCTGCCCGGGGCTCCCTGCCCACCACCCCCACCATGGACCCATTCCCAGAGTCCTGCCTCTGGCAGGGTTGAGAAGGGGTGGGGGGGTTCTGGTTAATGCGTCGTTCTGGCGAATGGAGCATCTCTAGCTCTACCATTCACAATTATGTGGTTTTACGATTTGAGATTCCAGAAAATACTTTTGATGCTAAAACTCTTTGGCAGAGCAGTGCCACGGGGAGAGGACCGTAAGTGGGAAGGTAGGAAAGTTGGTTCGGGTCCCCCTGTGCTCCAAGTATTTGTGAAACAACATTGCTGAGACTCACTGTCTCCGTATGTAAATTGAACTGATTGGATCCAATCAGGGGTTGGCAGACTTTTTCTGTAAAGGGCCCAGTAGTGAATATTGGTGGCTTTATGGGCCCTACAGTTTCTGTAGCAACTGCTCAACTCTGTTCACTGGGATGTGAAAGCAGCCACAGACAAGATGTAAATGGATGTATGTGGCCGGGTGCCAATAAAACTTTATTTATAAAAGCAGGTGATGTGTTGGATTTGGCCCTGAGGCCCTAGTTTTGCCACCCATGGGCTAAGATCGTGATGACTGTTATTTTGGCTTCATTAAAGCAGCAGATAACATTTGCAGGGCTTTACCACTGCTATTTTAAATATCCAGGATCCCTGAACTCTAGCTGCACAGGAGGGGTAGTGAGAAAATCTGACATTAAGAAAATGTCAGATGATAGCAACTTTCCTGAACTTGCTCTCTGACATCACCCAGTGACATGGGGCATTGAAAAAAAAAAAAAATAGCTTTCGCTTCAGTTGAACAGTTGTGAAACAATCCTTTGGTGTGTTTTTAAACTCTGGTTGTTGCTCCCCCATTGCATTAGGACTGGCTACAGCAGGGCCATTCCTGGCGTGGCCTGGGATGCCAAGAGTCAGCTCTCTCCTTCCCATTCTCTGCTCAAGTGATAAGATCCCAAATACACAAGCCTCTCATCTTGGCAGGAGCTGTGAGCTCAGGGAAGAGCTGGTATGTCTTTGGTCTGTTCCCTTGTGATACAAAGCATCCTTGAGCCCATTTATAAGATCTCAGTGGTCAGAAGAAGGTGTGTTATTGTCCATTAGCATTGATTATGCAGATGATGGATTGAATCCATGTGTCCAGTGGTAAATGTTTTCAAAGGATTGGAGATCGAGAGATGGCCCTTCAGTTCTCCCTAAACCAGGGTAAAAATGGTGGTTCTCAGCCCTGAATGGGACAGAAGAGGCTTTCAAATATCCAGCTCAGATCATATTCAGAGGCTGAGCTGTTCTCAGGAGGTGAGTGTATCAGTAAGCTTGTGCTGAGTAACAAACTATCCCCAGTACTTCAGAGTTTTCCTCTATTCTGTGGACAGTTCTATGCAGAGCCAGGCCCCATAGCTGGGCTCTTGGACATGTCTGTGGTCAGCTGGCAGGTCAGGCCAGGGGGCTGGTCACTCTTGGGTGTCCTCACTAACTTGTCTACAGGTTGTTATCAGCAGAGGTGCCCCAGTTCCCCTTCTCATGGTCTCTTATCCGCCAACAGCCTAGCTTGGGCTCATTCCCAGGGTGGTCTCAGGGTTCCAAGGGCAATAAGAGGTCGAGCCTTGATGGGCAAGTGCCTTTCACACCTCTGTCCGTGTTGCATTGACCGATGGACATTGGCCAAAGCAAGTTGCGTGGTCAACCTAGATTCAAGGCATGGAGAAACAGAGTCTGCCTCTGCAGGGGAGGGTTTGCAATGTCACATTGCAGGGCCATAGATGTAGGGAGAGGGACAATTTGTGGCCACTTGTACAACCTGCCACAGCTCCTTTCCTCCTCTTTGTTATCCAGAATGTATCGTCCTCATGCATAGCCCTTTATTTGGGGTGCACACATCTGGTTGGAAGGTGGTCTTCCCCCCCACACACACACTGGTCTTCTGCCTATTGCTCCCACCAGTCTGTCACTCCCAAATTTCTCTCTGCTCAGCTCCTCACGTTCTGGTCCTCTAACCCCTCTTTTTTGACATCCCCAAAGTAGAAATTCCAAACCCATCATCTCCTGTCCGTTGCCTGGCCCTTCTAAGGACCTCTTGCCATCCCCCCGACTTCCTCAGCTTACTGGTGGAGCCCAGTACCCCAAGCCTCCCTCACCCCCTTCCCAAGGGCTGGCTAATTGGAAATGGACAGATTCGGTTAGCAGTCATTCTTAATTTTTTTTTTTAATATTTTATTTATTTATTCATGAGAGACAGAGAGAGAGAGAGAGGCAGAGGGAGAAGCAGGCTCCCAAGGAGTAGAGAGCCCGATGCGGGACTCGATCCCAGGACCCTGGGATCATGACCTGAGCCGAAGGCAGACGCTTAACCATCTGAGCCACCCAGGCGCCCTAGCAGTCATTCTTGAGAAACGAGTGGTCATTATGAAAATGTGTCACTCATCCGGTAAGCCAGCTGCGTTTGTGGCCCCTTTCTATTATGTACAAACTCCACGCCCTGCCCCCTCCCTGAGCGCCGTAACTGCCTGCAGATTTCACAAATAGCGCAGCCTTTTCCTGGCACCGTGATAAAGACTCTGCAGCTTTGGGACATGTAATTGGTCTCTGAAGTGTTTTGGTATTTTGTGTGAAGAAGCCAGATGAGCCCCAAAGAAGTGGCATTTATTCCATATTATTGTGTCATTATATATTTATCTTGGGAGGGGTTCTGTGCACCCCCTTCTCCCATTTAGCACCGCCCACTTGTTGACCATCAGATCTCTTATCTGAATGTTCAGTTTGAAACCCGATATTTGAGTAATTTGATTAATCACCTGCATCCGCGTAACTGGTTGGCCGAGGTTGATGGTTGGACAATAGCCAACCAACTGGAACAATTTTTGGACCCTGGATTTATTTTACAGGGAACATAAGACCAGATAATTACCTGGCATATTCCAGCTAAATTCACAATGGCGTGTTCTAGCCAATTACTTAGTAATTATCATCGGAGTTAACAAGTATTTCTAAGATTAGCTTCCTTGTAATTCGATGTGTATGGCTCTTGGGGAATGAGTAATAACCAACTAGTTACCCAATTGCTATCTCCCCAAATACAATTAGCAGCAGGATTGCGAAATCGTTTCACGATTGGGTCATTATGAGATTATTGCAAAGCTATTGGCAGTCTGCACCATCGCTCATTTTAAAAACTCCAAGTGGAATTTGAAAGCCGATAGAGCTGAATGAAAACATCTCTCATCCTTCCGCCTTGCTGCAGAGTTCCCTAAGCCTCAGTGTCCCCATCTGCAAAATGAGGAAGTAGAAGTAAGTGCGTTCTTTGTGGCCCCTTCCTCCATCATCAAGGCCAGCAGCATCGCCTCTCCCTTCCGTGGTCACGTGGCCTTCTTCCGTGGTCAGATCTCACTCGTATAAGGATACTTGTGATTGCATCTAGGACCTAGCCATCCAGAAACATCTCTCATTTCAACACACTCAACTTCTACGAAGTCTCTTTTGCAATATTGAGGTAACTTTCATGGTTTCCAAGGATTAGAACCTGGATATCTTTGGGCTCCAGTTTTTAGTCTGTCCCATCACCTTGGACCTAATGAATCAAGTCTGTTTGTAGGTTAAGACTTTCTAACCAGCCCATTTGTATCCAGTTAATACTTGGGAACCACGCCTGGGGAATATTACCGGGGAGTACCTACTTGTGCCCAGCGCTGATGCTAGATGTGTCCAGCTAGTGCAGAGGGAAATGGAAACAGGAAAGTTTTCAAAAAAAAAAAAGACCAGACAAAATGACTAAATAATTAGGATCTCAGTGGAAAGAAATTTGTTATTTATCTGGTAACAGGAGTATGGACCAACCTACCTTAGCTGTGTGCCATGGAGACAAGACCAAAGCAAAATGCTACAGTTGATGTCTCCAAGAGGGCCCCCGCTTCCCCCTTTAGGAGGAGCCTAATTCCATTGAACCCATCTGGGCCATATTACAGATATGGAAACTGACGCCAGGAGAAGAAAGTGGGGCCAGGACAGGAGCCCAGGTCTCTAGCAATGCACTTGATCCTCCAACAGCTTGAAAACCCCATTCTCCCCCAATGCTTGTCCATTCATTTAGTCAGTCATCAGATATTTAGTAAAGAAGTTGAGTACCAGGCACTTTGCTGGATGTTAGGGGAGGGTGGTGAGCAAGACAGACATGGACCCTGTTCTCAGAGTGCTGTCATTCTAGTGGGGGAGACAGACTAGTGCTGAGTAGTAATGAGATCACTTGAGTAGGTCCCAGCGTGTTGAAGGAACAGAACCAGAGCAGTGCTACAGAGGGACTTGGGGACTGGAGTTATTTTAGGTGTGCATTGTGGGAGGGAAGATCCAGGCAGCGGAGACCTGAGTGCAAGGAGCCAGCTCTGCCGACATGTGCAGGGCGCGCTCAGCAGAGGGAGCAGCAGATGCAAAGGCCCAGGGGTAGGAATGAGCAGGGTGTGCTTCGGACCAGAGAGAAGACTGTGGTGGCAGAACGTGGTCAGTGAGGACAAGAGGGTGGGAGGTGAGAAAGAAGCCAGCAGGAGCCAGACTGCGGGGGGCGAGGGGGGCGCTGGTGCTCACGCCTGGTGAAGTGGGCACCGATGTCTACAGCAGCCCCTCAGCCTCCACGCTATATTTGAGGCCAGATCATTCATTATAGGGTCTGGCCTGTGCATTGTAGGATGGTTAGCAGGATCCTGCTCCCTACCCACTAGATGCCAATAGTACTGAGTCCCTAGTTGTGAGAACCAAAAATGTCTTCATATAGTGTCAGATGTCCCCTGGGGCAAAGTTACCCCCAGTCGAAGAACCATTGCCCCAGAGTCTCTGATTAGGCTGTATAGGCCTCGGGTTTGTACAAAACCTCCCCACACGGCTCTATCAGGCAGCTGGGAGACCCCCCTGAGACCCTCTGCTGTAGGACCCGGAAGGCTGGCAAGAGGTCTGGATTTTATGCTCAGGGGAGCAGGCGGCCCTTGGAGGATTGTGGGCAGGGGCAGGAACTGGTGTCTTCAAGGACAAAAACGGGCCCCCAAAATAGAGGGCGGGGGCCCAAGGAGAGTATTTTGACAACTGCAGAGGCAGCCGAAGTTCAAGGAAATGGCAGTTTATCTGCCCTAACTTCCCATTATGGTCAGAGCCGAGGACTTCACCAGGCGCCAGCGTCCCTTTCCCCCCATCCCAGCCCGCTGCCCTTGGCCAGACCAGGAAGCGCTGTTAGGAGGCCTGCCCTATCGTGGTTAGCGTTCTGCCTGGGGGTCTGGCTCAGCAGCGGAGATACCGCTCCTCCAACCTTGTCACCAAGGCTGAGTCTAGGGAGGGAGACGCTGCCCCATTCTTCCCAGAAAGGTTTATCACAATGTCCCCATGCCCTCATTAACTTCTGCTCCAGCCCTGTCTCTCTGGAAAGAAAGACACAGTGAGCTTTGGGGCCAGGTAGAGACTATAGTTCCATCATGTGGTTCCTTTTCTTGAAGCTGAAGGAGGCACAGCTCATCCTCCTGTCTGAAACCATTTCCCTGCTTGAGGGGCATTTCTTTAATGTTCATAAATGCAGAGCCCCCCAAATACACCAAAACAGCAAGAGATTCCACCAGCCTCCTGCAAGTACTTGGCTTCAGGCCAGGCAAGGTGATGTTCTCCCATTTATTACTGTGCCCATTTTACGAATGGGAAAACTGAGGTCAGACAAGGCAAAGGGAGCCCTTGCCCAGGTCATAGAACAAAAAACTGGCAGAACTCGGAATTGAGCAAACATATCTGACCTGTGCCTGGCTGCATCAGCCAGGTCAAGGGGAGGAGGCAAGAATACTCACCCCTGATCACATCCAACTCACCTGGGGCACTTGGTAACGCTATAGGAGCCATGCCCCATTTCAGTTCAGTGCACCAAAGCCTCTGTCTTTTTTATTAAGTTCCAGAGGATTTGGTACACCACAGTTTACAAGCCACTGACTTACTAACCTGGTTTCATTTTTTGTAGCTTTGATTCTGTTTATGTACTAAAATACCCCGTAAGTTACTATGGGGTCAGGGTGTGCGCACACACACACACTACACACACCCCTCTTCCATACACACTCCACATTACACATTTTCTCTCCTCTTTCTGTCCCGCTCTTTATCTTATAAAACACACACTCACTTTCTCTTTCCCAGCAGAAGACTTGTATTATTTGTATTAGCAACTGACAAAGTTCCCATGGCCCACAAGCCGCCTCCTCCCTCCCCCAATCTTTTTCTAGAATCCCCAGATTATTTAAAGCCATGCTTCAGAGCATAGACCCCTGGCTAGCATCACCTGGGAACTTTTTAGAAAGGCAAATGGAAGATCAAGAATCCCCTCCCTCGCAATCAGGAGCTCTCGGGGTAAGCCCACTCTCTGGGCTGTAAGTAGTTCTCCAGGAAGTCTGCCCTCCGCAGACATGCGTGGGACCCTGACTGAGTGCCCGGCTGTGTGCCACTTCTCAGAACGCCGTTCCTATGGTTCATACAAAGACTTTCCATTCCAGGAGAAGAGATGGTCAGTAACAAATCAAACAAGTAAGATAATTAAAGCATTGAATTAAGTGTTGTGAAGGCACTTATGGGGGGTGGGTCAGAGTGACAGGAGGGCTGCTTTGAGGAGGGACTGAGGAGAGGTGTCTTAGGGGAGGGGACGTTTGAACTGAGACCTAACGATGAGAAGCAGCAGGGAAAGAGCAGTCCAGGCAGTGGCATAGCAGGTGCAAAGGCCCTGAGGTGGGAATGAGATGGGCACATTTGAGGACCAGAGGGAAGCATGTGAATGATCGCAGGGTGGTAGGGGAGGGGCTGCAGGGCCTCAAAGGTGTGAATAAGGGTGTAGAGTTTATTCTGTGGCAGTGGGAAACCAGTGAAAGATTTTAAGCAGGAGCTAACTCACACCACTATGGAAGTTTCCAGACGGCCTGGCTGCTTGCTGCCTCCACTTACACTCGGCTAGTTAGTTGGTTCAGTGTGTCAAAACATCATCTGGCTGAGAGCAGTTACAGCATCAACCTAGCCCAGCCCTGAAGGACACAAGCAGAGGAAACGGGATTCTGGGGTGTCCTGGCTGTCACTGTGGTGTTTCCACCTGTGTGGGGGATGACCGAGTGGTCCCTCTGTATTTGGGAGCACCGTGAATTTCAGGAGGCCTTCTCAGGGATGGGAGTAGGAGGGAGCAGGACAATAGGGGCATTCCATAAACACCTTGTTGTGATAGAGAGGCTTGGGATGTGTGCCCCAGGAAAGAGAAGAAAGAACAGGATTTCCCCACTGCTTTCAAGATTTTTTTTTTTAATTTCTCACTGGGCGAGTGTCCTCGGTCTCACCCAGTCGCTGGGTGCCCAGAGTCTGCATGCAGCCGTGCAGTCGTATGAGGTTGGCTGGATCCCCCTGCCGCACGCGCCCGGCACCCAGCCCCACCCGTCTTCCCCAGGGACAAGGTAGTAATGAAATCCTGCGGGGCCTCGTTTGCACAGCACTCTAAATCTGGTCAATATCAGGAGCTATTTAATAGACTACTTCCAACACCAAATCAGTTCTTGTTTTTCATGCTTTCGAATATAATAGCGCCAAGCTGCATTATTTAACCGACAAACGGAGGACCCTGCCTTCTGCTAAGACCGTAGTAACTCTGTGCCTGAATGAGATCTTGACTTGCTTTTCTGGTAACTCTGTACTTGTGGGCTTTCTGATTTTTTTTCCCCCTTCAGGCCAGTTTGATTGTCCTAAATATAACATACAAGAGTGGGGGTGGGGGGGGCGCTGAGCGCATGAAGATTCCGTCCCCCGTCATCTAGTGGAATCGTCTTCCTTTTATGTTCAAAAAGCTGAATTGCTTTCCCTTTATAAAGCACAGCTGAAAAGGTTTTTTTGTCTGTGGCTGCCTTTAATTGTGCTGGAATGTGAAGCACCCCGGGACTTTTGTGAAGGAAGCGCTATAAATGCACTGCATCATTATCATCATTGTTATTAACATCATCTCTGTGCATTGCATATGCCTGTTGGTAAAGATCGTATGAGCAGCAGAGGACTTGCCTGGGTGAAGACTTCGCCACTGGCCACCACGTTCCTCGGACCTCAAAGATTCTGAATTAGCGCGCAGGCCATCTGTTATCACTTATCAAGTAACTTGTTTGTCTTATTAGGCAAGTGATAACTTGTTATTGAAAAATGCAGAGCAGCAAAAAAAAAAAAAGAAAATGAAATTCACCTGTAATGTCTATGGCCAGAGGCAGTCACGTGAACATTTTGGTGCAAATCCTTCCAGGCAGTCTTCTCAGTAGACATGCAAACTTACAGTTTGTATTTGTCGCAGTAACGGTAGCTGCTATAACAAATAGGTCTTAAAGCATTCGATGGCTTTATACAATAGAAGTCCCATTTCTTGCTCACATAGTAAATAGTCCAAGATGGGTATTTCTGGATGGTAGGTGGCTCTTCCTCAGGTGTGGAGGGATCTAAGACCAATCCCATCTTTTGGATCCATCCCTGGGGCTGAGAGTCCTCTGCTTCTAGCTGGGGAAAGAAGAAAGTACATAGAGGTTGTGTGGGATGTTTCGGTGAGCCATACTTATAAGTGGTGCACGCCTGTGTCATGGGTTGGCACAGTCCCTCGACCACAGCTGACTGCAAGGGAGGCTGAGGAATAGCCAACTGTATTCCCAGGAGGAAAATGACATGGGTTTTGGAGAAGAGCCAGCAGCTCTTTGACACACACACACACACACACACACACATTTATGGATAGCTCTTCTATCCCACTGAAGATAGACTCATCCGGCAATCTTGTTCTATGACTCGCTACTTTCACCAACTACATGTATGAACGCCCTGGTTTTTGGATTTGGGTCTATTGCAAATTTCTTCACTTTTGTGTACCTCTGTTTCCTTATCTATAAAATGGGATGACCTTTTTGTCTCTTGCAAGGTAGTAATAAGAATTAGAGATCAGGGGCATCTAGGTGGCTCAGATGGTTAAGCGTCTGCCTTCGGCTCAGGTCATGATCCCAGGGTCCTGGGATCGAGTCCCGCATCGGGCCCCCTGGTAGGCGGGGAGCCTGCTTCTCCCTCTGACTCTGCCTCCCTCTCTCTCTCACTCTCATGAATAAATAAATAAAACATTTAAAAAAAAAAAGAATTAGAGATCAGGCTATGGCTTAATGCCTCCTATAACCAGAGGTGCTCAATACCTTGTATCTCCCAGTTGCTATACGAATGATGCTATCCTAACAACGATGATGGCAATAATAATAGTGGTAGCAATTAACAGGAATGTATTTCCTCCCAGGGGCCAAGGCCTCCTTGGCACTACAAGCAGCAGGTGTTTTGTGTTTATTATGATATCAAATGATATGAGGTGATGGCTGTGCTTTGACCCCTTGGACTCGTGGCTTGTACCTTGTACCTTGTACCTCTCTGAGCTTCAAGCCGTCCTCAAGGAGATGTTGAGAAAGGAGCTGGATATACCAGTCTCCAGCTCGGATGGAAGGTTGAGGCTGGAAATAACCATGTGTGAATCATCTGCAGAGAAGTGGTGATTGAAGCTGTGGGCTTCTGTGGAAGCTGAGGTCATCCAGGGAAGAGCAGGAGGTTGCCCAAGGATGGAGCCTGGAGCACCTCCAGCGTGGGGTGTCTTGGTGGGGAAGGGTCCCCGGGCACAGGGGATTGGGAAGAAGCAGGCAGGGCTAGAGGAGCCCAGAAGAGCATGGGGACCTGGAGCCAATCCAGAGTGGCACCCACTGCCCCCCTCCCCCCCATTCCCTTGTAGGACATCGCCATGTTTTATTTTCATTAGAGCACTTCTCATCATAAGATATTCTTGTTCCTCAATTTGTCTGCTTGCTTTTTGTCTCTTTTTCCTACATCCCTTCCCCCACCCTAGAACATAAGCCTGGGGAAAGCAGGACCTCAGCTACTTGGCTCACCTCTGCATCCCCAGCCTCTTAAACCCTGGGTCCCCCTTAAATACTTGTTGAGTGAATGAATAACCATTTCCAAAAATCTATTCACACGCATTATCACAGCCTGCTCCTCTAGGCAAGTGTAGCAGCAGACAATGAATGGTACTGTTTACTCAGAATCACTGAGAAATGAGTGGGACATAAGTAAAATATAGTACAGACTGGGTGGTGTGGGGGTGGCTATAGAGTGTGGGAGAATTAACAGGGATCGAAAGAAAAAGATGCCAACTGTGTGATGTGAATTATAATAATAAAGAGATGGAGTGATTTGGGGGTATTGGCCCCAAACAATCATCATGTATAAGGTCCTGGGTGTGATGGTGGGAATGAGGAAGCAAAGGCATGCCCCCTGAAGCTCACAGACAGGTAACTGGGATTGATTCTCAGTATCCTTGATCTCTGCAATAGTAACTGGGATTGATTCTCAGTATCCTTGATCTCTGCAATAAGGATCCAAGGGAGCTGTGGGGACCCAGATCTGGTCCCTGACCCAACCAAGGAGTTAGCCAGATGGACAGAAGCTATTGCCATTCTTTTTTTAAAAAAAGATTTTATTTATTTATTAGAGAGAGAGAGAGAGCACAAGCAGGGGGAAGGGCAGAGAGAGAGGGAGAAGCAGGCTCCCCGCTGAGCAGGGAGCCCAACACAGGGCTCGATCCCAGGGTCCTGGGATCATGACCTGAGCTGAACGCAGAAGCTTAACCGACTGAGCCACCCAGGCGCCCCATTATTGGCATTCTTAACAGCAAGACCTGTAATGCAAAGGGTTGAAGGTGGGAGGGGACAAGATGGGGAAGAGGCAGGGGAGTCCGCAGCTGGGGTGCAGGATCCATATGGGTAAAATAGCAGGAGCTAAGGAGCTGGAGAAGGTCTGAAAGGACCTTGTGAGCCAAGCAAGCTAAGGAATCTGGACTTTTCTTGCAGAGGCAGGGGGAGCCACCCAGAGTTTTAGCCAGAAGAGCGACACCATTCGGTTTGCATCTTAGAAAGACCACTTTGGAGCAATCCCTTTCCTTAGAGGAGGTTGCAGCAGGATTGTTGATCTATTTCCCCTCCCTCTCCTCCCTCCAAGAACTGTGTGGACAGTGTGGACCCTCATCAGACATCAGTGGGAACAAATGCAGGTTTTCATGCCCCCGGTTCTAAAAGATCCTTGGGCCGGCTCCCTGAGTGAGGGGAGAGCAATGGCAAGCTGCCAGTCCTTTGGAAACAAAGGCATCTTCAACAGCGTTCACTATTTACCCGAGTTAAAAATAGCTAGCTGTGCTCCCATGTTTTGAAGGCAAGTGTGGGCAACGTCGGGTCCTTAACATGTGTTCCAGAAACCAGAGGGACGGTTTCCTCAGCTTTGCTGGCAGGCCATGGTTAAACAAATTCAGGAGCACGGGAGTAGCTTCACGGAGGAAGGCACAGTTGCAATTAAAAGCTGGTTCCCTGCCATCTGATCGGCCTGCGTGCGGATACTGGCTTTTCTGTCTTTTGAATGGGTTTAACGACCCTCTGAAGTGGGTACCATTCCATTCCCCCATTTATGGTCAAAGACGCCAATGAAGCAGGTGCCTAAGGTTATAGAAAGCTGGGGAGAGGTAGGATTTGAACTCAGGGTTGTCTAATTCAGACCAAAGTTCCTATCAATCACCAACCCCCTTCCTTTTCTTTCCCTTCCTAGCTGTGCATAAGTCTGTCCCTCTTTTGAATGCCCCCAGGGCCTCTTAGAACCCTGCCCTGCTGGTGCTCTCCCCTGGGCAGGTGGGGAGGGGGAAGGCTGACCTACCTCCAAGTCTGGCTCATTGTCCGAACCACCGAACTTACCTGGCTTATGACTTGTTGAGTTGGCAGGTGCACCTTGAAACTCTGGCATGTGTCCTTCCTCTCCCCTCCCCTCCCCTTGTGGTGGCCTCCAGGGTGACGTGGGTGGGCAGGGGTCAGAAGTGTCAGATTGGTGTGTTTTCACCGCTCTGGGAACTTGCCAGGCCCTGGGCTGTGGTTTGATGTATTCCCCAATTGGCCACGGTTGCTTGGGCACTGCTCAACTTCTGCTTTGTCCCTGCCTGGTCGTGTTTAAGATAATTAAGCCCATAAATCAAATAATAAATAGATATTGACTCTTTGTCATGGACTCTATCAGGATTGATTGACCAGTGGGAATACTGCTTTCCTCAATCAATGGGGAGCCAGGGGGATAAATAAATCTTGATAATGACTGCAAGAGGAAAATCAATAGGTATATTAATATATGCGTTGGGAGCCTATAACTTTGAATGCGAAATAAGAGTTTGTTTTGGCAGAAGAGGGGAACCAGGGAGGCAAGGAGCATAGACAGACAGACAGTCAGGATCCCTGGAGGCAGGCATGGTGCCTGGCATACCTTAGGACTCATCGATTTATTTTTTATTTTTTTGGTGAACTACAGAAATCCAAGGAAAGGTCTGCTTTAAAGAGAAACTGTATTTAGTGTTTACTTTTTTTTCCATTCTCTGGATGGTGAGTCTGCCCATGGGCTGCACCCTCCTCTGTTCTGGAAGGAAAGAGAGGAGAGAAAGACTAGAAATGACAGGGAACAGAGACCAGGCTGCCTAGAGGACCGGCAACACCCATTGAGAAAGAGATTGCTGAACTCCGTCAGGGACAGGGAGCAACATCAAAAGAGTGTGGTTGGCACGTTGAGTGTAAGGTGCCTCTGAGCCTTTCAAGAGGTGATGTCAAGTAGGCATTTAGACCGATCGCTGTTCAGAGTGCAGGTCTGGACACGAGGTCCAGCGTGGGCAACGAGCTGTGCTATGAGAAAGGGGGAGCCACAGGCCTGGGGAGAGAGGGCCCGGGGCGGCGCTTTTTCATAGTGGAACTCCTGGGTGGGGCCCAAGAATTTGCATTTTTAACTGGTTCCTAGGTGATGCTGACGCGGTAGGCATCAGGGGGTGGGGGAGGGAGATGTGGATGAGAAGAAGGCAGGGTGGGCCTCTAAGGAAGCCTGTTCAGGAGGGGCCAGAGAATCGAGGAAAACCAGGAGGGGTATGTGACCCTGGAAGACTGGGGCGGACAGTATTTCAGCAAGGGAGAGAGCGGTCAGCAGTTTCAGAAGCTGGTATGGAAAGGCCAGGAGGGATGCAGCTGGAAAAGTGTCCCCTGGAGCTCTTGCGGCCTTAACGCTTTGTTGGCCTGTGATTTTTACACCTATTCGCAGACTTTCCTGTTTACCTATCCAGTGATGTTTGACAACCGGACCTGTGCGCCTAGGTGCATACCGTGTGAATTTCCAGGTTAGGGCTGAGGTTCAGGTGGGAATGGAGCTCTTTACCCTCTGAACCGGAGGGACGGTGACTGTTTCGGTGATGCTAGTGACGGGTTCGGAGGGAGGCGGAGGCCCAGCTGGAAGACCCATTCCCAGGAACAGTTCCCAGCAGGAAAGAGCTGAAATTCATCAGAATGACTGTATGGATTTGCTGAGGCTGGAAATGAATCCACTCCTGGGAGATGTTCTCTCTGGGCACGGCACAGTATTATTTTCAAAACCAAGCCTTGATGTTCAGCCATAACTAAAAGTAAGGAAGGGAAGTTGGTTGACTCCTTGGTTTTGTGTGTGGGGGGGTGGGTTTTTTTTTTTTTTTTTAAGATTTTATTTACTTATTTGACAGAGAGAGAGAAAGAGCACAAGCAGTGGGAGCAGGAGAGGGAGAAGCAGGCTCCTCGTTGAGCAGGGAGCCCAATGTGGGGCTCGATCCCAGGACCCTGGGATCATGACCTGAGCCAAAGGCAGACGCTTAACCGACTGAGCCACCCACGCTCCCTTGGTTGACTCCTTATTAATATAAAAGAGGCCTTTGCTGTGAATGGCACACTCGATATTAAGGGGAACTTATTTGTTGGGCTTCTACTACAAGCAGAGCTCTGTGCTAAGGACTTTAGAGCTATTGCTTCATTTAATTGTTGTCCCCATTTTACAGATGAGGAGGCTGGGACTTAGGGAGATGAGCGGGTCTCATCCAAAGACATACAACTAGTGTGAGGCTGAGTCAGGCTATACCACTGACCTCTCTGATCCCAGAGCTTGAGCCTTAACCCCAACAGGCTGTACTGTGTCATCTTAAGAACTGAATTAATCTTTTTTGTTCAAATATTCTTTGTAGCTGTTCTCCAAGGCTCTCTGGATGAGTTTCATAGATCACTGTCATGGTCTGATCACTTCTCTCATCCTTGGGTATGGAGTAAAATGTATGGGAATTTTTCCCATATAGAAATTTAAAAACAGAATAAAAAACAAAAGTTCTTGTATGTCAAAGTCAAGCTTCTGTGTATCTCCCAGTGCCCGGCCTTGTGGGTCATCGGAAAAATACAAGCTGATAGTCACCAAAATAAGCTCCAGAAAACTGTTGGTTTACTAGTTGTCTGGATCTGAGTAATTAGACTTTCATACAGGTTTGTCAATGTAAGTTTTGCATTCGTACTGGTAATTAGCCTTTCTGAGCCTTGGTTTCTGTATCTGTACAATGGAGATAATATCCCCTACCTTGTAGGATTGTTGAGGATGAAGTGGGTTTCTACACATACGGCGCTGAGCCTGTTACACATTGTGGAAATTGATAAAGGAGAGGCTCGCTCGTGTGGACTCAGGATGCTAGCAGGGAAGGCTGCTAGGGGGAGCTGTATCACTCAATGTCAACGGCAGGAAGAATTGTCAATTACAGACCCCTCACAGAAGAATCCCATGGGGAAGAATCCTCAATACCAGGCCCCAGCAGGGAAAGATGTACATTGCATCTACTACCAGAATCGACTACCCCTGGAAGTCAGCCGATGAGAAACTTCTCACCCTGAACTGTTGCTTTTCTCCTGTGGACTTTCTTTTCAGAACAACCCCTCCCAGCTTCCTCTTCCTTCGCCATAAAATAATGTTCTCTTTTGTTTGTTGCACTTGCCTATGGCTTTGCCATAGCTGGCTTATCCTGGGTTGCAATTCTCTGCTCTTCTCAGATAAACCCATTTTTGCTGGTAAAACAGCTGATAGTTTCATGTTTAAGGCAAACAACATCAAGTGCTATGTAAGTACTGACAAGTCCTTGTTGCAGTGATTATCTACTAGTAGCCTCGCATCGTGGGTACCCAAGGGAGGGGATGCAAATACAACTCTTGTCCTATGCTTCAATAGGAACTTTGGACATGGAGTTAGGAGTCCCAGCTTTGTCAACGTGCTGGCTGTGTGACCTTGGACAAATCACTTCCCTCTCTGAGCCTCTGTGTTTTCATCTATAAAGTGGGGATAACCGTGCATGTCTCCCTGAGTGGCTAGGAGGAGCAAATGGGAATGGCAAGACTGAAAACTCAGTGCAGAATGACCAGGACTAGAGAAATGTGGAATAATTTTAAAAATCATATAATGATACCAGTTTACAAAGCATTGGCCACATGTCTGGTGTTCTAAGCACTATGAGTTTTCCCAACTACCAGGTGAGGTTGGTACTTTTGTACTGGTAGAGCTGGGATCGGAACTTCTGTCTGCTGTTGTCAAAGCAGGTATACATAAGCACTGTATGGGTGAGGAGAATTTTCTTATTGGACTGGCAGGTGGCAGTGACCCAAGTTTAAAGTTAGGCCTGCAGCTGAGGGGAGGGGCGATCAGCTTCCCCTTCTTGGGGCTCCTTTGTTTGGTCTCCCGGGCAGTGACCGTCCCTCTACCGTGACTGACAGATGAGAAACAGGGCCACCTGTCCCCAGCTGTCATCTCCTTTTGATAGAAACAGAGTCTTGGGGCTGAGAAGTTGTTCTTGCCTTTAATCATTAAGGCTTGTCTCCGAGTCCCCTTCAAAAGCGGATTCCGTTTCTTCTAGGTATTCGAAAGACCCAAAGGAGCGCTGAGCAGGGAACAGACCAAGTATCTTCAAAGGCGAGGAAGGGGTCCCAGCCATCTTCAGACTTTCCCCAGCTGAGGCCCAGTCCCTCCAAGGCAGTTATTAGGGCAGCCTTTTGGGACTTTTGAGGCACAGATCAAGGATTCTCAGTGGACTTGTTTGGAGTGTTTGTAGACCACTGAGGCATGTCCCAGCATGTCCGTCACCTGGGTCTGATCTCTTTCTGAGCAACAAGGGCTGCCTTTGACAGGCTCTCAGAACCAGAGATGCTATGCCTTAGCCCAGTGAATTATTATTCTGTCTTGTTAATAAACCGCTATTTCTTGGGCTCAGCTGGGCTTGCAGCCCTTCCTTCTGCAGGAACTCTGCCTTCTCTGGCTTCCCTGCCCCAGCCCCTCTTCCTCTCCAGCTTTCAGCCTTGGTGCTGGGACATCCCTGGGGCTTATCTCATCACCCAGCTACAGAATATAGAGGTGGAAAAGGGATGCTGTTGACATGGCATCTGGAGGGATGGGCCTTCCATCATGTGCTGAATTTGGCAAGGAAAAGGCATGGAAAGAAAGGAACCAAGAGTTCAAGTACTACTTCTGCTGTGACCTTAGACAAACTTTTAACCTTTCCGGCTGTCAGTTTGTTTGTTTGTGAAATGATTCAATCATTACCCACTGCATCTTTATCTGGGTCATTTACCTCCTTGACTGGGGCTGGTTGACCTAAGATGAACCCTTAGGAGTGAATGACCACTCATCCACCCATCTATCCATCCATCCATCCATCCATCCATCCATCCATCCATCTTCTCATCAATTCATCCATCCATCCATCCATCCATCCATCTTCTAATCAATTCATCCACCCATATCATACCCCTGCCCCACTTTACAGATGTACCCATTCAACATCTGCCACCCTTCCTTCCCTCCACCCATCCAGCATTCACCTGTCTTCCCCATCCATCCATCCATCTATCCATCCATCCATCCATCCATCCAACATCCACCTGCTGAAGTACCCCTCTTCCTACCAACTCATCCTCCCACCTATCTATTCATGTGCCTGTCCACCCACTCATGTAATGATCTAGCCATCTAGCCATTCAGCAAATGGTTGTTGAGAGCCCATTAGGCACTGGTAGGTGCTGGGAATGAGTGTTTGGAGCTTTCCCTCTGAGACCTGATGGAGTCAGACAGCGTGTTGTAATTAAAGCCAGCTCCTTGGAGCAAAGCAAGATGACAGAGTAGGGTGGGGAAACATCCATAGACGGGAATTGCAGCAGACTTCATGCCCTTGGAAATGAACTGTGGGTGGCACATTCCCAGATATGAAAAGAAAACAGACCATCCAAACAAAAAACCAGGCAGCAAGCCTGAAAGACTCAGAACCATCTCTGCCTCCTGTTTCCATGCCTTCCTTGTTCTCATTTTTATGGAATTCCATGCTGGTGAGCGTGGAAGTCAGGTCCCTGGAAGAACATGGAGGAAGAGAGGGTGGTCTTGGTGGGGGTGGGGGTGGGAGAGAAGATGCCGACTTAGTAGGCTCTGAAGTGGCTTAGCACATTTTCCAAAGGCTGGAGGTGGGGAGGGGAACCAAGGGCAGGGCCATTCTCTGCCTACTTTACACCCCATTAACGCCCAACTTGTAATAATTTATCAGTGGCGGGCTGGAGTTTACTTATTCATTATTTATAGAGAAAGATTTTGCTAAGCAAATCAGCAGTTCAAACAAGATCACAGGGGGGTAGATTTAACCCACTCAAGAAAACCAACCAGAGTAAGAGCCTCAGCACAGTCACTGTCTGCAGGCAGATGGAGCTGCTGGGGACAGAGGGACACCCGCTGGCCTTAAGGGTGCCTGCCTTCCAATTCCAGAAACCTTGACTTTGTCTCTAAGTGGCCTTTGTCTAAGGAACACATCTCCTCCCCTTCCCTGCCCCATCCAGCCCGAATTCAACAATTGGCTGTGTTGCATTTCAGTATTGCAGTGAAAGCCTTCGGTCAACCCTAGTAAAAATATCTTTGGGGGTCAGGTGTCAAAACCAGGTCCCTTGAGCTCCTTCCTCTGTGTAAGATGGACGGCCATGGCTTTCTTTAAATGTCTTAAAGATCTCTGGTCCTTTCATTTAAGGACATCCTCTTGGACTTGAAGTTGGGACACCTGCCTTCCTGTCTGGGTACTGGATAGTACCACATCCTCCACTTCCTCATCTGTAGGATGGGCTCACTGATCCCTATCCCACAGAGATGTTTCAAGCAGTAGATAAAACCAGACAGTGTTTTGGGGCGCCTGGGTGGCTCAGTTGCTTAAGCGTCTGCCTTCGGCCCAGATCATGATCCCAGGGTCCAGGGATCGGGCCCTGCATCGGGTTCCCTGCTCGGCAGGGAGTCTGCTTCTCCCTCTCCCTCTGCCCCTCCCCCCTGCTCATGTTCTCTCTCTCGTTCACAGATAAGTAAATAAAATCTTTAAAAAATAATAAAAAACTGTTTTGTAAACAAAAAAAATTCAGAACAGATGTGAGGGGCAGATCATTTTTTGGATGGAAGTCAATGAAAATGAGAGGCTTTCGGGGGGTTTGTCCTTTATTGAGTCAAAATGAGTGGTTTCAGTTTTTCTGGTAGTTCTGAACTTTGGTTTAACATTAGGATTATCTGGGAAGCTTTTTATTTTTTTTAATTTTTTTTAAAGATTGTATTTATTTATTTGAGAGAGAGAGAGCAGAGGGCCCAAGCAGGGAGGGGTGGAGAGGGGCAGAGGGAGAAGGAGAAGCAAACCCCTGCTAAGAGGGGAGCCCAATACAGGGCTCAATCCCAGGACCCTGAGATCATGACCTGAGCCGAGGGCAGATGCTTAACTGACTGAGGCACCCAGGCGTCCCTAGGGAGCTTTTTTTTTTTTTTTAAAGATTTTTATTTATTTATTTGAGACAGAGAGAATGAGAGAGAGAGAGCACATGAGAGGGGGATGGGTCAGAGGGAGAAGCAGGCTCCCTGCCGAGCAGGGAGCCCGATGCGGGACTCGATCCTGGGACTCCAGGATCATGACCTGAGCTGAAGGCAGTCGCTTAACCAACTGAGGCACCCAGGCGCCCCCCTAGGGAGCTTTTTTAAATTTAATTTTTAATGAATGATGTCGGGACTCCACCCCCAAAAAGGTCCTGATCCAAATGTTCTGGGGTGGGGCCTGGGTGTCCTTTCGTTTAAGCTCTCCCCGTAATTCTATCCTGGAACCAGGATTAGGAACCACTATACAATTCCCAGATGAGCCATGTCAGACTTCTCCCCACGCCAGTCCCGAACCACAAGAGCCTTGTGACATGGACCCAGGAGTCTTAACCTCCTGGCTGCTCTGTTCTCTAAAAGGGGCAGATTATGTCTTAGTTATCAGAGTCCTTGAGAAGAATAAATGTGACACTGGGCTTGACAATTGGTAGCTGACATCACTGTTGTTACCTCTTAGGGGTTGGCCAATAGAATCTCAGCTGCAAGTGGCTTTTGGGGTTCCCTGGGACAAAGTTCAGAGACAAAATTCAGTTTCCAAAGAGCAGCCAAAGCTGTGTTGATACATAGGAACAGTTCTTACCGGAAGACTGGGAATAGCAACAGTAAGGGGAATTACAATTTATTGGGTACTTACTAGGCACCAGGGCTCCTGCTAAAGCCTTTACTTGAATGATTTGGGGGTCATCTTATAGCTCTCCTCCTGAAGAAGGTACAACTGCTATCCCCATTTTACAGATGAAAGACCCAAGGTAAGTGCCATCCAGGGAGGAGGCAGGAAGGCTGGGAGTTGAGGCCAGCAGCCAGGCTCCAAGCCTCTGCACTGTGAGTTGGGGAGCAACCAGGTAGGGACCATGGTGGTCCTACCGAGGATGGTTAGACATGTGTCTGGGCGCATTTAGGTTCTGCCGAAGCAAAGAGACCATTCTCACAGCTTATCTTTTCAAGAGAATCTAGACCTGGCTTCTAATCCAGGCTCCCTGACTTAATGCCGACTGTGCTCAGGCAGTCCCTTCCCTTCTCTGAGCCTCCGTTTCCTCCCTGTAAAATGGGGATGATGAGAATACACAGGGTTATGTGGAGGGTCTAGAACAGTGCACATGGGGAGTGCTAGTGAAAGGCAGTGATTAGTTCAGCCCTACTGTTTTTTTGG
>NC_138381.1:69492789-69539463 GCF_054177405.1 Leptonychotes weddellii
TACATGTCTTTCTCTGTTTGACTTATTTCGCTCAACATAATACCCTCCAGTTCCATCCACGTCGTTGCAAATGGCAAGATCTCATTCCTTTTGATGGCTGCATAATATTCCATTGTATATATATACCACATCTTCTTTATCCATTCATCTGTCGATGGACATCTTGGGTCTTTCCACAGTTTGGCTATTGTGGACATTGCTGCTATGAACATTGGGGTACATGTACCCCTTTGGGTCCCTACATTTGTATCTTTGGGGTAAATACCCAGTAGTGCAATTGCTGGATCGTATGGTAGCTCTATTTTCAACTTTTTGAGGAACCCCCATACTGTTTTCCAGAGTGGCTACACCAGCTTGCATTCCCACCAACAGTGTAGGAGGGTTCCCCTTTCTCTGCATCCCTGCCAACATCTGTCTAAAAAAATTTTTTTTTAAGTTGTATTTATTTTTTTCAGACCGTAAATATTCTTAGTTTTGCCATGCAGTCTGAGACTCAACTCTGCCATTTTAGCATGAAAGCATCTATAGACAGTATACAAACAAAGGTGTGGCTGTGTTCCAATAAAATAGCATTTACCAGGTATTTACTCTCCTAAGCCTGTGTATCTACACTCTTCCAGATTCTCTGTGAGCTCCTGACCTAGAGCAGTGCCAACAGTGAGCTCCCTGGGTGTGTGCTGGGGCATCCCATTCTCAAGAAAGGGAGAGGCAGTGGAAAGGGAGCTTCGGGCAAACTGGACCCAGCTCCTGTTGCCACATCCTGGCTGCAAAGGATCCTGGGCAGGTCATTTATTCCCTTGAGCCTTTGCTTCCTCATTGGAAAAGTGGGAAGATGAAACGTTCCCCCACAGGGTTCTGATGAGGCTTGTCTCAGGAGCTTGGAAAATGTCGGTTCCCTCATCCCTCAGCCCTGCTCTTTCTATTTCCCAAAGAGGCCATGTAGCTCAGTGGCTAAGAACAAGACGCTGGTGTCAGACAGATGGGGGGTAGCTAGTTCTGCTTCGTAGGTGTCCTCTGCATGAGCCTAGCAAGTGACTTGTCCTCCCTGAGTCTCCGTTTTCCCATCTGAAATAGCAATACACTTCCCTAATAAGGTTGAAATTGGGGGTGCATCTCTAGGTGACCCTTGAATGACATGGGTTTGAACTGCACAAATTCACTTATACACAGATTTGTTTCTAGAAATACAGTATAGCAAATGTATTTTCTTTATGGATCTCTTAATGCTTTTTCTCTAGCTTACCTTAAAAAAAAAATATTTATGTATTTGACAGAGAGAGAGCACAGACAGGGGGAGTGGCAGGCAGAGGGAGAGGGAGAAGCAGGCTCCTTGCTGAGCAGAGAGCCAACATGGGGCCCCATCCCAGGACCCTGCAATCCTGATCTGAGCAGAACGCAGACGCTTAACCGACTGAGCCACCCAGGCACCCCTCTAGCTTACCTTATTGTGAGAATAAGTATATAATACATATAGCATACAAAATATGTGTTCATCGACTTTATGTGATCAGTAAGGCTTCCTGTCAGTTACATTTTCGAGGAATCAAAAGTTACATGCGGATTTTCAACTGGGTGGGGAGTCAGTGCCCCTGCCCCACATCGTTCAAGGGTCAACTGTAGTTAAGATCATTCATGTCAAACCCCTAGCAGAGTGCTCATGGGAAGGTTCCCAGCGAATGGTATTGATGATTCTTAGGAGGCAGCATGGCTCTGGGCCTGCAAACATAGAATTCAGCCTCGGGCAGATCTGGGGTTCAAGCCTAGCTATGCCACTTGAAGCACCACCTTGGGAAATTCTATTTTCCTCTGTGTCACCATTTCTTCCATGAAGGAGGTGGACCCATTCATCTAGAACATGAGTCTATAGCCTGAATTCTAGAACTTTCTATACATGTTCTCTTACATCATGGCCAGGTAAGTGCCACACTGAGGTCCATCTCCTGGGAAGGTGGAATTCTCCCATCCCCCTGCTGTTTCCCCTCCCCCACCTCGCTCCACCCGCTTGGGCCCTGGGCCCCGTGGGCAGAAAGGACCCAGCCGTTTGTGGGGTGATGCATACCACACATTGTCTGCCCCTCCTCCTCTTACCAGACACACAGTTATTTTTAAAAATCAGATCATTGACTCTGCCTTCTTCATTAGGGATTGAACTTTTCCAGGGAGAGGGTGCTATTGGGGCTTTCAGGTAAGGGCCCGTCATGTGCTGCGTGCCCAGCAGGTACAGCCCCTATGCAGAAGACAAGGCACAAAAAATGCTTCCCGCCTTGAACAAATCACGGCCAGACAGCCTTCCGAGCAAGGCCAAGGCTGAGCTGCTCCGAGCATGGACGCAGTTCACACTGTCCTTCCTCCTTTCAGTCCGTGGCCAGCTCAGTATTTTCCAAACCGTCTAGAGGATAAACGTGTGTCTGGTTTCATTGCCGTCTGACTCAGAGGTGCCTTTTTTCCCCCCTTTTTTCTCATTTTACAAAAGTACCATGTGTTTATTGGGAGAAAAAGTAGAAAAGAGAGATAAGCAGCAAGGGGAAAAAAAAAAAAAACCCAACTTGTAAAGCTCTTAATCCCACTACCTAGAAATAACCCTGCTGACACCTTGGAGTCTGTCCTCTTGGGTTTTTAATGCATATAAATTAGGTGGCATGCATATACATTTTTTAAATGGTAATTCAGTTTACTGTTCAGCTTTTAAAAAAAAAAAAATGTGGTTCTGGTCAGGGAACAACAAGAACTGATGTGTTTCGGTATCCAGCCCTGGAAGGCAGGGCGGGGAGGGTGGGTCAGCGTGGTCCTTCGGTACCTTGCGCTGACAGGGAGGAGGCTGCACGCTTCATCACTGACTGGCTCTGGCTTGGCTCAGGGTCTCTTTCAGAAAGATCTGCCCTGGCACCAAACATAGGTCTCCTCCCAGCTCCAGTGGTCATTCACTCATTCCCGGAGCATTTCTGGAGCTCCTCCCCTGGGCCTGGCCAGCCGTGTGCTGCAGGAGCTCTGAAGACCCCCTCAAATGACCCAATCCTCTTTGGCCTGCCTTGCTTGTCTCTGGGTGGTGGCTGGGAATTCAGAAACACAAACAGCAAGCGGACAGTGAGGACAGACTTGGGCTGGCCCTGAATTTGGAGGGTCGGAAGGACAGGCTTTGAGCTGGGGTTGGGGGGTATCTCAGCTGAGCTCAGTGGATGAAGTTTTCCAGAAGTCAGGCCATCTTGAGTGGGTTCAGGTCACTCCTCTTTACCAAACCACCTTTTCCCAAGGGAGCTTCTAAAATCCTGGAAAGACGTGGTGCTTTCAGACCTGGACTCCAATCCGGAGCCTGTCACCTACTGACTGTGGGACCCCAGGCAGGTGCTGTAACCTTCCTGCACGTGAATTGCCTCATTTGTAATCCAGGACCTGCCCTCCTGGGAAGGAGGGCCTGAGAAGTGCTCAGCTCAGTGCCTCGTCCCAGGGAGGCCCATAACAGAGACCGTTGTCCCACCTCGCCTCATTTCCAAGCAGTGCCGAGTAGTGGATACTCAAACTGAACTCGGAGGCCACACACATACTCACTACGTATAACCACCTCCCTTCCCTCCTCAGCCCACCTCACACATCATAAAGCACTGCACGTTCCAAAGGTTTCCAGGAGCCTGCCTGAGATCACACAATCAGAAAGGGGCAGAATTTTATCCCAGGTGGTTCTGATTCTGAAGGGTGGTCTCCTATCCAGGCTGACTTATGGCCTCAGTCTCCCATCTGTACGATGGGAATAACCATACCCACTTTAGAGAGTTCTTTGAAGCATTGGATGAGATGATCCCGGGAAACTTTTGCCTCTATCCTGGCCCCCTGGCCAGCCTTCGGGAGGTGGTCATCATCCTAAATAAGATGATGCCTGCCCTTCTTGGAGAGATGGGACAAGGGGCATGTGGTGAGAAGTTGCCAGAAAGCAGTGCAGAGTCTTTGCCCTAAGACAGCATGATGTGGTGGGAAGGGGGCCGCTGATGTCCCCTCCTGAGATGCCAGTCTGACCACTTATTAATGGAGACACCCAGCTCTCTCCCCTTCGTCTCTACCTGACCCATGTTAATTTCTCCATCGTCCTACTTGTAACTTACAGTTGCTCTATTTGCCAGTGTCTGTTCTTCCACGAGAATGTCAGTTCCATCAGAACAAGGAAATGGCCCTTTTTGTCCTGTCACTGCACATACCTGGCCTGTAGTACTCAGTTGTTGCATAATTGGCAGGAAGGAGGGGTTTGCAGATATGAGGATTAAATGAGGGTTTCCCAGAGTGTAAGACAGGTACCGCTGGCCCCACATAGCATTAAATCACATAGGGTGAGACCGTCCTTTTCCTCTTCGATTCTACTTCCATCCTCCTGGTGACATTAAGGAGAAAGTCTCCACCCAGTGCTAGTATCTAATGCCTTCTTAGCCCTGACCTACTAAACCTCCTTTTTTAACACAAAGAGGGGGCCTCAGGATCAGATCATTTGGCAAAGGCTGCAATCCCCAGCTAGGATTTCGTTTTGTTTGACATCTTGGCTTTCATTGTACTTCCTTTTACATTTATCTGGGGCTAGAGATCCTGGCTTTCTACCTGGCAATATAGAAGGTCATGATAAAAGTTTCTTTTTAAAATATGCTTATTTTTTTTCAAGGCAGGGCATCCAAAGGAAACTACTAGCAAGTGATAAATAATGCAAGGTGGCCAGTCTGGCAAAAATCTTAAGGTGGTTCTGGAATGATTGCCATGAGATGTTATAGTCTGACCCTTAGGAGATGATAAAAGACTATGCTGCAGAGTTAGGGAGGAGCATGTCCCGGGACGTCTTTGGACAAGGTCAAGAAGAACAGGTCTCGGATGGCGGCTGGACCACACAATGTGATTGGAGGCAGAGGCCCCGCTGGGCTACCATTTCCTGGAAGTTCTTCCTGTAGCGAGCTGAAGGCTCATACTTCCCCAGCTGGCTGCCTGTGCCCATGGAGCACACCTACCCTTGTAAAGCCCAGACCACGGAGGGCAGAATGTCACCAGATGCCCAGAAGCATGAGGTCATGGTTAGGGGCATGAGTTATCACTCACTGGCACAGCCCTGTCTCCGTCCTGGAAGGGCCCAGAGCAGCCAGCCTTTGGCCTCTGCACTTAGCAAAATTGGATCCAGGCCTGGAGACAAAAATCCAGTAAGACAGGGTCTAAGCTTCCTTGTCCCTCCCCACTTCTCTGAGCTTTGCAACAATATCAAAGGCTGGAGCGGGGGTGTGCATTGGCAAAAAGTAAGCCCTGCCTTCCTGAGCAGCAAGGCTCCTGCTTTGCATCTTCCAGTGTCTGGCCGGCCACCGTCCTCTCGGACCTGAGCCTTCTGCCACCCACCCCTTACTAAATGGAACTCTGTAACTTCATTTCCTGGACGCACAGCGTTTCTCACTTGTTTTCTGGCATTTCCCCATTTTTAATAGGAAGCAAACCTGGCATTTTTTATTAGAAAGCCCCAGAGTCCCGAGGTTTAATATCTTCAGTGTTAGATTCATGAACGACTTCGAAGTTAAAAGCTTGCCTGCGGCTAGAATTTGATGGGAGCACGCAACTTGTCGCTTGACATGTGATTTATTTGCTCAAGGGAAGGCGGGGGAGGAAAGGGGCAATTAAGTGGGTTTTGAGTTTTGAGAGGTGGGGAATGCTTAGAAGTGAGTGAACAACCAAAGGGTTGTAAATCCCTTCTGACAGAATAGAGTGTTTTTAAAATAATAGCTGACTTTGAAACCAACTGCCTTGGGAACTCAAATCAGGCAGAGCTAAGGACTGTTTCCACCCAACTGTTTCTTCTATTTAGAAGATCGATACTTGAGGGGGGCAGGCCCTGGGAGGTGTTCTCTAGAGCCCAGCCATAGGGCCTTTGCTATGTTACTCAAGTGTACCAGGCTTGGTCCTACCCCAGGGCCTTTGCACTGGCTGGTCCTTCAGCCTGGAACTCTCTTCCTCCAGATTTTCACATGGCTGCCTTTCTTCATTCAGCTCTTGGCATGAAGGTCATCTCCCCTGAGGGACTTACCCTAACCATCCTAGCTAAAGAAGCCCCCAGCCCCAGCACTCTCTGTCCAATAAATCTCTTTAGTTTCCCCTTAGCACTTATGCCTCTCTGAATATCTCATCTATTTTACTTATTTATTGCCCGACGTCTCCCCTGGCCAGTCAGTCCCATGAGATTAAGGATGGGGCCTGTCTTGCACACACCTAGAACAGTATCGCCTACCCCTAGAATACTACCATGCCCACAGAGCCACACTCACTAAATGGATTGCAAACATTACTATCTCTGGGCCTCAGTCAAATGAGATTGGCCTTGAGCAGTGGTTCTCAAAGTGGGGTTCCTAGACCACCAGCATTAGCATGACCTGGAGACTTGTTAGAAATGCCAATTCTCTGGAACCCAACCCAGACCCCCAGAATCAGAATTTCTCAGGGTGGGACCAGCCATCTTTGCTGTAACAAGCTCTTCCAAGGGATTTTGATGTACCTTCCAGTTAGCCACTGGCCTCGTGCTTAAACACCTCTGAGGTCTCGGCAGGTGTAACTGCAGGAAGGGGAGCAGGTGTGGCCGGGAGACCGTAGGTGCCCAGTCTAGAACATTCCAGTTTAAGACCAGACATACCTGAAAGACACACTCCCCTCCCTCCCACCCTCCATTCATTCACACAGGCCTGGGTCCCCCTGCTTGGTGCTGAGCGATTTGGAGGAGGGAAGAGAAGTGGCTGCCCCAGGCATCTAGATTTCTCCCCAGTCACTGTTTTGGCAGAAAGTAGCCAGTTTGGACAGAGGTCCTCGATAAGCCTTCTAGGTGGTTTTATCTGGTTGCTTTCTGGCAATCCTCTTTTAGGCTGGTTTATAACAAGCATCTTACACTTGCAGTGCCATCCTGGCCAGAAGGCCCACTGTGTCACCTGGGATGTGGGGTCAAAGGTCAGAGTTGGATGAATGCATTGCCTGGGGTCAGGGCTGGAGACACCTCTCTATCAGCCTGCAGATAAAGTGGGGCATAATCCGGTCCTTGTTCCTCTTTGGAGAAACGTGATCATTTTGCAGAGAGAGATACTGAGAGGGGAAATGTGTGTGTGTGTGTGTGTGTGTGTGTGTGTGCGCGCGCTTACTGCCCCAGAACCTAGAGGGCTACTAACTACATCCTTAAGCCACTAAAACCCCTTCTCCTGACCTCCAGACTGACTGCCACCAAGGCCTGCGGGCTCATTCATCCCCATTGCCATAGTAGTGACATTATGACTACCATTTACTGAGGGCGTGTGACATGCTGGAGTCTCAGAGAAAGTTATGGAGCAAAAGATGAGGGTTAAGAGCCTAAGCTCTGGAGCCAGGCTGCCTGGGTTCAAATCCCAGCTCCACTGAACCTCTCAGAGCCTCAGTTTCCTTATCTGTAAAACATGGCTGATCCAAGACTTCAATAAATCCAAGATGCTATTAATTACAATGTGCACCATGTATTCATGGACAAAGAAGGAAATACAGTGCCAACAAAACTGTTACCTGTTCATGAATAAGACACATTCTGCTTTCGGAGATGTTGAATTTCAAGGAAATGTGCATCTTGGAATCCATGGAATACAGCAAGAATACCCACCGTGTGGGGCCCTTGTGCCTAGGCTGGCAGCTGGTACCTAGAAAGGGCTCATGCACGTTAGCTGGTGGTGTTACATGACGCCTGTTTTACAGATGAGGAAACTGAGATCAAAGTCACTTCCCAAGGCCACCCAGCAAGTAGTAAATGGTAGAGTCAGATTTGGATTCCCTTGCCTGCGTGTCTCTTAAATGGCCCCCAAATCACGTCTGGTAACTGGGCACCCATACCACAGAAGGGATGAGAGACAGATCAGGAACAGGCTGACACCATGTCTGTGTGTCTGTGAGCAGGTCCTCCGCCCCTCTGGGTCTCCGTAGCCTCATCGGCAGGAATAGGGCAATAGTGTGGACCCTGCGGGGCTGCCTTGAGGATTTGTGGAGGTGACTTAGGTCCCACACACGTGCTCAGTAAACCTTCATCCTCTCCTCCCTTCCCTTCTCCACCTCCCACCCCACAAGTGGCTTTTGGGGCACTGCTGTTAGCCACAGAAACCCCAAGCTCAGAGCAGTTGCCAAAGATACTTGGACTGACTTGCCTGGTGTATCCGAGCCTCAGCCACCCTGGACACCTGCCTGATGCCTGCTCCTACTTAGAGCTCAGCCTTCTCCCTGCACCTGCTCTCCAACTCAGCCCCCGATACACACCTGGCAGGCACAGCCAGGCCCGGAGCCCCTAATTCCTCTGCAGACAGAATTGTGACTATGTGAAGAGCTTAAAAGTGGTTACAGGGTGGGGGGGGGTGCCTGGGGGTTTCAGTCGGTTAAGCGTCTGCCTTCAGCTCAGGTCATGATCCCAGGGTCCTGGGATCGAGTCCCGCATCAGCCTGTCAGCTCAGCGGGGAGCCTGCTTTTCCTTCTGCCTCTCTGTCTCATGAATAAACAAAATCTTTAAAAAAAAAAAGTGGATGGCTGGGTATCAGTGTTGGTTTAGATTTTCTTGTAAATTTCAACATGCATATTGTTCATCCTTGCCGATTTGTTTGAAGCAAACTTTTTTAAGTGTAATATCTGGCAGTGTCCAGATCCTAAGAGCACAACCTGATGAATTTCGACTAAATTCACACTCCTATACCGCACCCCAATCAAAACAGAACATTGCCTGCCCCCTCCCCCCATACCCCTCATGCCCTCTCCAGCCTCCCCAGCCCCCAAGGGTCACCACTACATTGACTTCACAATACGGGTCAGTTTTGTCTGCTTTTGCACTTTATACATACGGAATCATTCTATGTGAGTCCTGTGTGTCTGGCTTCTTTTGTTCAACATTGTGTTTATGTTTGTTGCCGTTAGCAATAGTTTATTATTTTATAGTATAGTACAAACATACATGGTTCTATGGCGCTGTCACAATCTATCCATCTTTCTGTTGACAAACATTTGGATTAGCTCCAGTGTGGGGCTATTATGAATGGGTTGCTGTTAACATGGTAGTACATTCTGGCATATCCGTGGGTGAACATGATTATGCATGACTGTTGCGTTTATACTTAGGGGAGGAATTGCCGATCGTGGGTTATTTGTATATTTCACTTTGGTAGCCCTGCCAAGCTGTGATTGTACGACTTACATCCCCACCAGTGGGTGGTGGTTTCTCCAGCAGCCCCAGAAACCACAGGGTAGTGAGAGAAGCAAAGGTTTTAGCAGCTGCTCCTGTAGAGGAAGATGTGAGCAGAGAAAGAAGATGGGAGGGTATTTGAAACCTGCGACTTGTATGTGGTTACCCTGGGAAGGAGAGTCTGGGACCCTGGGAGCCTGTTGCAGTGATTTGCTCTGCTTTATGCAGTGGGGACGGCATTTTCTGCGCTCTGACCGGTAATGCATGTAGGTGGCTGTTCAAGAACTGAGTATCCAGGGGAGGGAATCCACCCACGGTCTCCACCATCCTCAATGTTTAAATGTCAGTATGGTTTAATTGGCTGTACAGCCCACTCCCTCCCCCTCTCCTGCAGCAGCCATAGCAAATGTACCCCCAGGAAAGCAACGACAGGGGATAGCCTCGAGTCACCGTGGCTGCCTCCTGCCAGCTCACTGGGCAACCTTGGACAGGTGAATCAGACTCCCTGGGAGTCAGCTTCCCTGAAAATCTCACCTTAAGGAAGTGAAGAAATGAATCTTAGTCAAAGATCACGGGTAGCATTTTGGACAGATATATGGGCGGATGAATGGATACATAGCTAGGTAGAGAGTAATATAATAGATGGACAAACAGATGTGATGTGTGTATAAATATATAATACGTATTTGCCAAGGGTGTGTGTGCATTTGCCATTTTATTGATCATTCACTACCTCTCCTAACAGCCAGCATTTCATGAGCACTTAATATGTGTCAGGCATGGAGAGATGCCCGTCCCTTTACACACCTGATTTCATATGGTTCTCCTTAACAATCTTGTAAGGCAGGAACTATTGACCCCATTTTACAGATAATGAAAATGAGGCTCAGAGAGGTTAACTCACCTTCCTGGGGCCACACAGCCATTAACTGACAAGCCAGGATTCTAACCCACAGAGTTTGACTAGGCCCCTGTTCTAACCCCTGTGCTACACTTTCCACCACGTGCCAGGCACCGCCCTGGGCTCCTTCTCTCATTCAGTCCTCGTACTGACTCTACAAGGTACATATTCTCTTTGATAGCTGCGGAAACTGAAGCCCAGAGGGGTTAAGTAGCCCACCCAAAGACACACAGTGAGGAACACAGCTGGGATCCAAACTGAGGTCCCTTTGCCACAGTTCCAGCTCAACCACATGATCTCAGCTATTCTAGCATGTAACAAAGGCTCGAGGATACTAAAGGAAGGACTAAGAGTCTTTTAGCAATGAAGTCCTAGATTAAAAGAAAAATTCAAGCCATTATTTTGACATGAGATGGAACATGAACTTTCCTGATACCATCCTTTCCTCTTTTAGCCAACACCGGATACCGTGAGGCAGACATGGTGCTAGGGGCTGGGAATGCAGTGGTGAATCTAGAATTCATTCATTCACTCATTCATTCCATGACCATGTACTGAGGGCCTGCTGCGTGCGTGCCAGGAACTGAGTGCACTGCGGGAGGGACAGATGGCTGGGCATGTAGGCAACTAAACGGGGAGGTGTGACCATCACTGCATTACCGTCCTTTGTCATCTTGTCATTTATCTTACACCACTGGTCCTCGAAATGAACTCAATGAGGCTGAAAATGGTTTGAAAAGCCCTCTATCTCGACAGGCATCTGGTTTGGGGGGAGGGGTATTGATGTTGACACGCCATGGTCTGAAGGCTTGAATGCATCTTTGGCCGATGGTACTTGGTGGACGTGAGCCACCACTTCGCTGGTGTTTTTATCGCTGTCCCTCAGCTGCTTCGGGTGAGCGGGAGCAGCTGGGACAAGTGGCTGGCAGAGTGCTGTCTGAGTGGTGTCTGAGAACCCCAGAAGCTGTTGGTTTACGCGCAGCTTTCCTTCTGTGCAATCTGGGACAGACGGAACGTGGCAAGCCTGCCTCTGGCCTGGGTTAGATTCTGTAGGTATCCTGCGATGCCGGGGTGGGGGTGTCGGTGATAGAACGTGCCCCACCCCCCGATCTGCATCCCAGAACCAGATCTGAGGTCCGGTTACAGGCTCATTATCTGATAGGCAAACTAGAGGCACCTGCAGTCTTACTTGTCACATCTAACAACCATTGTGGGTCACTCTCCTCTGAACAACTGCTGATCATTTATTTTGCCTTTCGCTTTCCAGCCTGTGTAAGGGACGGACGCTCTATTCTGTGGTGAGGGATGCCAAAATCGTCTTGGATGTCAACAAAACGAGGCAGATTGCTCAAGAAATTGTGAAGGTACCACAGGGTCTGGGGCTTCCTCCTGAGATGCATGGTCTGGCTTCAGACCAACAGTCTGGATTTAAAAAAAAAAAAAAAAAAAAATTAGACTTGATCTGAAAAATAGCAGGCTGTAGGTGAGGAAGGGCTTTGCCCGGATACCACCATGAGGGTTGGTCTCCCGATGTTTGGCTGCCATCTGGTGCCCCAGCATCGTGATAATTGGGCCTGTTGTGGGGACCCGGATAAGTTTGTGTGGCTAGAATCCCTTACCCCGCCGATGCTTGAATTCCCATGAGTGCAGCCATCTCTTTCCGCAGCTGCTGGGGAAACATCCAATTGTTGCAAGTTGTTTGGGATTGAAACAAACTGGAACATCCTGTGTTTTCTGGCAGGTGCCTCATTAGTCAGTTGACTGGGGCTTTTAGTTGCCACTGGAAGTGTCAGGACTGAGCTGTTAGAAGAGATAAAATGTGACTGCTCATAAAGGGGAAAAACCAAAAATCTAGAGACTCACCCTTGAGGGAGACCTCCACTAGACTCCTCCGTGGTCTTGATCATTGGCTCATGATCCGTCCCTTGAGGAGTGCAGTGCATTCTGCACTGATACGGGTTAAGTGGACATAAAACAAATCTCCTGCAGAGGAGTTATTTTTTAAAGAGGAAGTGTGGGGACGTGGTGGATGGAATTCCTTTCTCCGGGGACCTCCTCTCCGTTTTTGTCTTCAATTTTTCTTTCCCCACCAGGGACATCTTTCTTTGTCTCTTCTTCAAGAAGCAGAAGTGCTAGGTGGGAACAGTTTGGCGGGGCTATGAGGGTGGTGGCGGATGTGTGTCTTGGGGACCCTGCCTGTTTCCACTTGCCATGACTTCTTTCACCCCACCTCTGAGCGCCTGCGTTGGGGTCCCGAGAACTTCAGCTATTTGAGGCGCTCTTGTTGGAAAGACAAGGAGGGTGAACCCAAGCCAAGTAGCAGCAGCGAGCACTCAGGTGTTCCTTGAAAATTCCCATTTCCTTGCTTCCTACAGGGCATGGGCTACCTCCACGCAAAGGGGATCCTTCACAAGGACCTCAAGTCAAAGAATGTCTTCTATGACAACGGCAAAGTGGTGATCACAGACTTCGGGCTCTTCAGCATTTCCGGGGTGCTGCAGGCCGGCAGGTGAGCGGTGGTGGAAGGGCCCCACGGAGTTCTTGGCCGATGACAGTCAGGGGTGAGAAGTCACCCAAATGGCATCAGTGACGGAGACTGGGGGCCTGAGGTCGCTTAGCTGGGCGGCTAGGCTGTTGCTGTTGCCAGCTCAAGCCGTGATTCCCCGGGGGCCTGTCTTGCAAGTGGTGCTTTTAGGAGCATGGGCGTTATTGGGCACAGAGCATCCCCAAATCCTGAAAGCCCTTGCCCTCGAATTTAACTGGAAGATCCTCCCTTTGCCCTGAGTACCCACCTGGCAGTTGGAAGCACCCCAGAGTCCTTGCTCAAAGTTGTCTTATGAATTGATCCATTTTAGTGCAGCAAGGGTACTAAGGGATTTAAAGTCAGACCCACGTGTGCCCCGCCCCCCCGGCTCTGCCACTTAATCACTGTGACATTAGTTATACTCCTGGAACTTCCCTGCACTTCAGTTTCCATGTCTACAAGAAAAATGACGGTGTGATCATGCCTACCTCACAGGATCCTTGTGTGGCTGAAATAACACAATCAAGTGTCAAAAGCAGTGCCGGGAGCGCAGGGAACACTCACAGAGTAGCTGCTGCTGAGTTGTTGTAATTACTATAAATTTGCATATACCTCCCCTAGTGTCACCCAGGAGAATCATTAACCATCCTTAAGTAATTAACTCTCAGGAGCCACTCACCCAAGGGCAAGCTGCCTTGAGGTGATGGTGAGAAACAACTTGATTCCAAATAAACAGCCCATGATTCAGGAGGTCTGCCCTCTGTGACTTTTAATTTGGAGTGTGGGCGCGCGAGCACACACAGGCCCACGCGTGCGTGAACACACACACGCACGCACACACACTTAAAAACCCCGTGGTTTTCTCTACTCGCGCCTTTTATAACCTGTGCGTGCCTCCTCCGGATGGCAGCCCCACACTCTCCTTTTACTTGTTTCAGCTGCTTTGAGGTACTGATCTCTTTGAGGTCCACCCCAGGGCCCCCCCCACAGGTGAATTTTGTTCATGCTATATAATGCCTTGAAGAGCATCCAAAAATCAGCAACACTTGATCTAGCCGCTTTCTGTGTGATCTAGAAACAGAAAGCGTAACAGAAGCGGAAGTGTCTCTTCAGGTTTTACTCCGCCCAAAAAGATTCAGTGCGGTCTCCAAAACTATAGCACCTAAGATGAGAGAAGAAGTAGGTAAATGAACAAGGAGATCAGTGGATAGGTAGGTGGAGAGAGTCCCTCGAGTCGGACCCAACAAGCCAGGAGGGCTGAACCGTGTTCCTTCCTCCCTGTCTCCCCAGGAGCACTTACAAGTGGGTTTGCTGGGAGGATTTGCATGCGCACACACATCCCCACATCCATTCATCCATCACCCCAGGCTAAGGGGCAGAGGAAGCAGTGGGTAACATCACTATGAACTCAAGTATCTGCCTCCAGACAAAAAAAGGCCCAGCAGATGCTTTCCGTGAACCTGCTTCAAGGCTCTTAAAAAAAAAATCCGATTCCTCCCACCCAGAGGCATGTCCTTGCCAGTGGATTGTCCTGCAGGTGGAGGAAAAGGGGGCAGGACCTCTGATTTTCTCCCTTTTGGTTCTCAGTTTTCGAAAGCCCCAGGGTAAAGAGGAAGAAAGGAAATGGAATGACGTGAGCATCCTTTCCTTCACCTCATTCACAGAGGCCCAGTGTCAACCGGAGAAGCAAGTTCAAGTCAAGGGCAAGGTGGCTGCTGGCCTTTGTCCAGCCGTCCCTCCGCAACCCCACCCCTGCCCAGCCTGGTCGTCAACACAAACCCCAGGCAGTGTCAGGAAAGGCCAGGGAACCCTCAGCGACCTCTCCCAGAAGAAATCCACATTTCTTGGCTGCCCACGAGTCCCGATTGGGGGTCTTCTGTGGTGGTTGAATGTTCTCTGTTGCAGTTGTATGTCAGACTTAGTTTTCCTGTAGGGTTTCAGTTTGCTCCCTAAGGGTGCCATTTCTCCAGGAATTGCTGTAAAATTGTGGATGGGAGTCTCTGGGGTCACTTGTTACATCCGCAGCTTTGGGCAGGTCACTTAAGTGTTTTGAAGCTCTGTGTCCTCATCCACAGAGCAGGGATCTTACCCATCCTATGGTGGGTTTGTTGGGATGAAGTGCGATGGATAACCTGATGCACGGTAGGCACTCAGTAGGGGCTACTTGATGTCCCGCCCCCCCGTTAGAGCCTGGGGCATTCACAATGCTGGGTTCCCAACAGGGGGAGATCTGCCGGGCCTGGGCAGGGGTGGGGGTTACCCAGTGAAGTGAGCGTGTCCTGAACATCCAGACAGACCCTGGGGCTTCCCCGAGCCCGTCCCCAGCTTTGCCAGCATACAGCTGTTCTGCCATCCTCGAGAAAAGGTGTCATTTTCCATGCCAGCGCTATAGTGCTAGCCACCCACAGGCTGGTATTAATCATAATAATAACCTTAATGAAGATGATTTGAGTTTGTCACCAGTGGGCCCATCGCCATGGGAATGGGACATCCCGGAGTGTCTGGGCCAGGCCTGGCATCCAGCCCCCTCCCGGGCGTGTGCCCCCTCCCACCCTGGGCTGATGGCTAGGGAGTGGCCAGCACCCCTCCTCCTGGCCCAGCCTGCAGTTGCAAACCTGCACTCAGCCAGCAAGTCCAGAATAGGCAGCAGGGGCGGTCAGAAAGCAATCAGAACTGGGGTGCTCTCCCTTTCGGCAGCAGCACCCCATCTCACCTCACCCCCAGTGGCCCGGTTGTGCCCGGAGAGTGTTGGCTGGCTCAGGCCATGGCCCTTCCTTCTTATGTGATGTTCTTACTTTGAGCTGTGGTCTCACTCCATCTCTGAGTCCTCAAGATGTAAACATATCCGTAGGTAATAATTCTAATAATCCTATGGCCCTGGCAGCTGACACAGCCCTGCACCAGGGTTGTGTGAGATTAATGTGCCCATTGTGCAGATGGGCAAGTGGAGACTCAGGTCTGCTCAAGGTCACATGGCTAGTAAGCAGCAGATAGGTCTTTACGTTCCTGCAGGCATCCCCAGTTCTGGAAGCAAGAACTCACTGGGCCCTGCCAGCTCAAGGGCTTGCCAATGGATTTGGGTCTGCTGTGTAGCAAGTCCTGTGTTGCTGATGCCGAAAGACTGAAATTTGGACCATTTCCTTGTTTTCTGTATAAAGGAGAACCGCTGGGACTCTCCCGCCCCCTCCCCAGGGATATTTGTGATGTCTGGAGACTTTTTTAGTTGTCACAACAGGGGAGAGGGTCAGACTGGTATCCAGTGAGGAGAGACCAGGGATGCTGCTAAATGTCCTACACTACACAGAACAGGCCCCCACCACAAAGAATTATCCAGCCCCAAAACTCCTGGGACCTCTCCTTTCAGGGTTCTCCCCTACTCCCGCCGTGTGGTCCACAAGATAACTTTAGGGATGACGTGAATAAGCATTTTTCATCTTAATTTTAATGTGTACTAAAAAAGTCTTAGCTCCCATGTATGGTCATGGTAAGAAGTAAATGAAAAACCTCATTTGTGGTAAATAATAGTCGAGAGCAGCACTGTCCAATGGCCCCCAGCCACATGAGGCTATGTAATTTTAACTTTGATTAAAATTAAATAAAATTTAAAGTTCAATTCTTCAGCTGCACTAGCTGGATTTCAAGTGCCCAATGGCCATGACGGCTCGTGGCTGCCATATTGGATAGCAAAGACGGAGAACATTTCCATCACCATGGAAAGTTCTATGGGATAGTGCCACTCTAGAAGTGTTCAGATAGGGCAAGAATCATTGTCACGGGATATGAATGAGTGCAGTTCAAGGAGCAGCACATTACACCTGACATAGCTCCAGAAGCCACCCTAGGAGAACTGTAGAATCCAGCCAGCCCCTGGTCTCCACATTCTGGAGGCTCTGGGCCATCACGATCTCACTCCTGATGGTTGGAGATATCCATCCCCATCCCCCATCACTGCCCCCTCTCTCTGTAGTAACTGGCCCTTCCCTGGGAGTCTTGAATCAGTGGAAACCTTGGAGGAAGTCTGCTCAGATTTCAGTCCCAAATGGAAAGCTCTGTACTTATGAAAGTCTTACCATGTGAAGATAAATACAGATAAAATTTTATCTAAAGTGAGTTCCCTCTTATCTTTGACACATTCCCCTGTTTAAATTTTTTCATATAATGCTTATCACCATCTGTATTTTTCCTGTTTATTTAATTCATTTGTCGTCACCTTCCCCTACCAAAGCACAGGCTCCAGGAGGGCAGAGACCTTGCTCGTCTCCTTCACTGCTTTGTTCCTGGTGCCGAAAACAGAGAGCTTAGGCATAGCACGTTCTCCAAAAATACAGTGAATCCTCATTATTCATGGATTCCATATTTGCAAATTTGCCTACTCACTTAGATCTATTTGCACCCCCAAATCAATATGGCCCCTTCGCAGTCATTCACGGGCATGCACAGGGTGGTGAAAATTTGAATCACCTGATGTATGTGTTCCCAGCTGAGGTCAGATAAGGGGATACTCTGCGTTCTTGTTTGAGCTCTCATACAGAGATGACCAGGGGACAGAGATGGGAGGGGGCCATGCGGTGCAGGAAGCCCTGGGCCCCGGGGCCAGTGGGACAGAGTTTTGCAACTCTGGCACGTGGTTGTGGGGCCGCCTCAGACACATCACTCAACACTCCTGAGCCTTGTTTTCTCTTCCGTAAAATAATGAAAACAGAATGTACTAGGATGAGTTGTTTTTAGGTTTTAGGTTATAATCGATGTGAGGTGTGTGCGTGAATACCTATTTCCTCTAGGAGCAATGATTCCGTATTTGCTAATTCACTCTTTGCGGAGACTTTATACAACGTAACTGCCATGAATACCAAGACTCCGCTGTATTGGCTGAATGAATATGCAGGAGGGGGTGCCTCAGAGGCAGAGGGACCTGATGATGGTTTGGGTGTTGAGTGTCTCCCTCCCAGATCAGTCTTCCCTGTCCCTTTCACTGGGGCTCGGCCTCAAGGACAAGGGCAGGGCATGCCCAGGGTGGGAGATGCGAGAAAGCCAGCGGAGGTGGTCCAGAGACTTGGGGTCAGTGCTGGGGGACTAGTCCTCCCTGGGCTGTGAGGTGGGGCTCCCTCTGTGTTTTGCTTCTCCAGGCGGGAGGACAAGCTACGCATCCAGAATGGCTGGCTCTGCCACCTGGCACCAGAGATCATCCGCCAGCTGTCTCCCGACACAGAAGAGGACAAACTCCCCTTCTCCAAGCACTCGGACGTCTTTGCGCTCGGGTAGGTGGCCCACGCTGGCCGTGGAGAGCCCCAGCCCAGACAGGGGGACATTGCCCAAGCCTTCCTTCTCTCCTTTTGGAAGAGATGGGGCACCTATCTGCTGGGGCCTAGGTGGTCAGGTTTCTGGGTGAGATTGGGGGTATCCAAGTGGGGTGTAGTAGAAAGAGTGACCCTAGCAAACCTTCATGCCAGGTTTCTAACTGGTTATGTGACTGTGGCGAGTTACTTGGCCCATTCATTCATTCGCTGAAGCAATACCTATCTATGGAACACCTACCGTTAACGGATTATCCAAACTTGAGGGCTTAAAGCAACATTTATGATCTCAAGTTTCTGTAGTCAGGAATTTGGGTGGGGGTGGCTTAGCTGAATGGTTCTGAGTTGGTTCAGGATCTCTCATGAGGTTGTGGTCAAGATGTGGGCCGGAGCTGCAGTCTCATCTGGAGGCTTGATGGGCTGAGGATCCACTTCCAGGGGGGCCCCCTCACATGGCTGTTGGCAGGAGACCTCAGCTCCTTGTCATGTGGGCATTTCCATAGGCTGCTTGAGTGACCTCACAACACGGTGGCTAGAACCACCTTGCCTTTATGAGCTGGTCTCAGAAATTATGTATCCTCACTTCTGCCACATTCTGTGTGTTAGAAACAAGTCACCCAATCAAGGAGAGGTGAATGAAGCTCTACGTTTTGCAGGAAGGAATATCAAAAAATTTGTAGACCGATTTTTAAGCCACCAAAGGCCCCTACTCTATCTTTTCTAGTAGAAGACCAACAGGGAAATAGTCCATTTTAGCAGAGTATGATAAATACTATGCTGAGGATAAACATAAGACTGGGCTAATAAAGGAGAACCTAAATCTAGCCTGGGAGATCGGAGAGGGCTTCCCAGAGGAGGTGACTCCTGAGCCTAAGTTAGAGGTTGACTATAAGTGGGCGAGATGAGGGTAGGGTGAGGTGTCTAGATAGAAGGAACGGGTGGAGAGGCCTAGGGTAACAGAAAACAGATTGCCCACAATGGAGGAACATGTGGGGAGTGGGAGGGGGAGGGAGCTGAGAGATGGAGAATCAGGAAAAAATGAGCTGGGGTGGTGATAGGAGAGACTAGATAGGGAATCCGAGTGACTCCTACAGGGACTAAGAGGCTGAATTAAGGAGTTTTTACTTCATCTTCACAGCACTGGGGAGCCATTGATGGTTATTAAGCAGGGGAGTGATGTAATCATACTTTGAGTTTTAGAACAATCACTCTGCTGTGCAGAGAATGGAAAGGATAAGGATGAGATTGGGAAGTTGGGTGACCGATCCAGGGGGAGATGGTGGCATTCTCCATCAAATCAGTGCTAGTGGGTTTGGACCCTAGAAATGGACATAAGCATTTGGGGGTGGATGGGATGGGGTTTGATGATGGGTTGAGTGCGGGTGGTGCCCAGATACCTACCTTAAGCAACTGGGTGGAGACTAGTGTCATTCACCAAGGCAGAGACACCAGAGGGTCCGCCTGGGCTATGCTGAGAAGGCAAAGAGAGCGCATTTGGACACAGTGAGTCTGGGCTACCTTGGAGATGGCCAATGGAACCAACCAGAAAGCAACTGTATCTACACAGCTAGAGTTTGGGAAAGAAGAGTTTAGGGCTTCTCAGCAAAGAGAGAGAAAGTGCATCATGAGACAGAACGGGATGTCTTTGCAAGTATAGAGAAGGATAGAAGGTGCAGGATGCAGCCCCAAGGTGCAGGATGAGGGCTCCAAGAGGGTGCATCTGGGAAGGCTTCTAAGTTCCCATTCCTCAAATAGCCATGCTAATCCTCACCTTACCATGTCCACTGGAGCTGTTGCAAAGATTGGTGGTTACAAACAGAGACAACACTGGGGAAGCTGTTTGGGAAAGTTGCAACCCTGCAGATGTGTGCAATTCGACTTAGCACCACCAAGAGATGTTAGAGAGAGTGTCTTCCATGGAAAAGTACCCCTACTATGTCTTCTCTGTAAATCTCAAGAAGGGGGGGATGGGGGGACATTTGCTGGCCCATCAGGATTCTCGACGTCTATCACTTGGACCCTTTTAGACGTTGTCATTTGCCCTGATTAGTGTATGCCCAAAACTTTATCTAGTTACTGTTACCTGAAACCAAACTGCAATAATTAAGTTGGTATATTTTAGTATAAATTTAGCAAAAGAAAAAAGAATAATTAACAAATGTACCAAAGTAAGTAATTGGTTTTCCACTGGAGTTTTAATCTTTAGCAATTTATTTTTTTCTTCGTGTGTTTCTCTTGGAAGTTGGGTTTGAAAGGAAGTTTTAACGAGGCTTTTATTCCTGACACTGCTGAATTCCAAGGGACCTGGCGCTCTTGGTTTCCTGCCAATTAGGTGCATCTTGTTGCTTGGGGACATCATGCTCAGGCATGATTTAGAACAAAACTGGACTTTTAAAAGCATATTGAGCACCGTGTTAAGGTTTTTGTGGGTGCCGTCTCCTGGAATTTTCACAGGCACCCAAATGACGGGAGGGAATAGGCTTGGGCAGCTCAGCGACTTGCCTTATGGTAATCAGGGGTGGATCTGGGAGTCACACTTGGGACATCCCAACTCCAGAGTTGGAGGGTTTAGCCACAGGGACCTCAGAGTCATTTCACCACGAAAAGCCCTATTTCCCTCAACCGTAAATAAAAGGTAATAAACCCAGCGAGGCGCTCTGAGGATCGAGCGAGAAAACACCTGTAAGACACCTGCGCCCAAGCTCCTGCTAGGCTCCCTTGCCCCTCTCCCATGAGCCCTTGCCTGCAGTCTGTCTGTGCCTCCTAACCCAGGCCCCAACCATCAGCTGCCGGGTTGCGCCCCGCCCCCCCCCCAAATCCTTCACTTACAATTACAAAGGACTCTGGAATAGGATCGAGTGTAGGTTTCTTGTAGTATAATGGCCAGTGGTGCGATTCTGTAGTCAGATCAACCGGATTCAGCTTCCACCTGCACCTCTTATCTGCTGTGTGACCCTGGGTAAGATACATAAGCTTCCTGAGCCTCAGATTCCTCTTCTGAAAAATGGGGATGACGATCATGCCTCCTGTTTGAAAATGTAGGTCTTATTTTTATTCGGGTCTGATGATGGCAATAATGCAGGAAGCAACTGTCATTGGAAAGATGGTTTGTTGTTCATGGTTTTCAAAAGGAGGGGGCACATCAGGCCACACGGGGAAAGCACCAGGGTCAGGAGGCAGAGGGGGCAGGAGGAAAATGCAGGCAAGAGGCTTTAATGTGGTTTACTGGGGGAGGAACCGGTGAAGCAGGGTAAAAAGGCTAAGGTTGCCTAGTTTGACTAATTTAGTGGGCTCTGGGGTGTGGGGGTATCCTGAGTAGGGTGGGGAATATTGGTCCCAGTGGAAGCCTAATGGAGGTGGGGGTGGGGCTTTGGATTGGTTAGTCTGCCTATGAAAGGCACACTGGCAAGAGAGTCATTTACTATCTCTAGGAATAAGCTGGCCCTGGGGAGAAGGGCAGCCCCTCCAAGGTCAGGGAGGCCTTCAGATGTGAAATCGTCAAAATAAGAAGGCATGTTTCTTACACCTCCCCTGTAATCATAATAAATGCAAAGGGCTTAGAATAGGGTCTAGCACGGAGTAAAAACTCAGTGTTAACTGATTATTACGATGGCAACAGTCATCATCTAGCACCTTACTGTGACAACTTCCCGATCATCTAGCTCCACACCCCAACACCTGAGCGTCACCCCTCCGAGCCCCAGAGGGATGAGGGTAGGGGAGAGAATATGCTGAGAAGTGGGACCCTAGAAATAGCTGGTTTGACAGAGTCCTCTGATCAGTAAAGATAACAGAGCGCTTCATGTTCTTTAAAGCAAATTTGCATAAATTAGATTAGAGGAAAGATCATTTCCTGAGTTGGGGAATTTGTTCCCAGTGAGCTGAGACCTATTCCCGTGGTACAGCTCAGCAATTCCCTAGCATCCTGTGAGCACCCCATGGATCCGCCAAGGCCCTCGCTGCCACCCACACCCCCCAGCATTTTTTCCCCACTATTCCATGGGATGCCTTATATTTAGAAAACAAAACTATTTTAAAAAAATCCTATGCGATCACCCAGAGTTAGCCATTGTTAACATTTTGCTGTTTCTCTTTATTCTCCTGCCGATACATATATAATTTTTTTAAGAGTAGTTATTACCTTATATACAGTCTTTTGTCCTGGTTTTTTCACTTAAAATTAGATATTAAACATTTTTTCATGTCAGCAAAATTTCATTGAGATGTTTCAATAATAATATCATATTCCATTTTGTTTTATGGATTTACCATGATACATGCAACCTATTCCTTTCATTGAACAGTTGTGTCATTTCTCCTTTTTTGGATATTATATATAATGCTGTAGAGAATATCCTTGTAAGTGATTTTTGTATCTCTAAGTATTTCCTTACAGTGGTTTCCTAGAATTACAAGTCCAGGGTCAGAAATCCTAGCCACATTCTATTACACTTTCAGGTTCTAGGTTTTGATTCATTTTATTTTATTTTATTTTTAAAGACTTTATTTATTTGCGAGAGAGAGAATGAGAGACAGAGAGCATGAGAGGGAGGAGGGTCAGAGGGAGAAGCAGACTCCCCGCCGAGCAGGGAGCCCGATGCGGGACTCGATCCCGGGACTCCAGGATCATGACCTGAGCCGAAGGCAGTCGCTTAACCAACTGAGCCACCCAGGCGCCCAGTTTTGACTCATTTTAATTCAGGCACCAGGGAAGGTATCCTTGGGCAATCATGACTTCTAAGACATCAAGAAAGCTTTAGGTGCATCCCAGCTAGCAAAACACCAGCCCTGTGAGGAAGAAACTAGAAAGTAGAGGGGTTAGCCAGCAGCCTGGCTGGGTGGGTGTGTGTCGGTGAGGGGAGACAGGGTCGTGAGTGATGTATCATATCAACAACCCCTTTAACAACATCTGCCAACAGCACAATTTGGTATGAACTCCACGCCAGGGAGTGGCCTTTCAAGACGCAACCAGCAGAGGCAATAATCTGGCAAATGGGCACAGGCATGAAACCCAACCTCAGCCAGATCGGCATGGGAAAAGAAATCTCGGTAAGTCCTGGGACAGTGCCAGCTCTGGGGGACAAGGAGAGAGGTAGACACAGTTCAGGGCCGCCTTTTTCCTGTGTGTTAAGGTTACAGATGCTTCCCCAGAGGGTGGCACAAAAGCCTGTCCACAGCCTTGTCAGATCGTGATTTGGAGCTTAAGAGGTGAAGTTTCTGAACTCTGCCTGCAATTCAGGTTCCCGCCTCAAGGGTGCAGTAGCACTTGGCCAGACTTTCCCTGGCAGTGGTTTGCTGTGTGAAGTAGAAACAGTGAATCCCTCTTTTTCTGTTACTTTTAAAAGATATTCATTAAAATATTACCATACTATGATTCTAATTTTATTTGCTTCTACATAAAAATTTTTAAGTCATGATCCAGCTCAGAACAAGATATACACAAAGAGAGAAGCCTGAGTATAAATTAATAATCACCCTCTAAAAAACAGCAGGAAGAATGCTGTCTTTTGATCAGAAGACAGATAAGTCAGGGAAGGAGTAATTATCTGGCATGTTTTTAAGGATTACCCGTATCTAGGTTTCCTTTCTCAGGTGAGGTGATTATTAAAAGTAACTTCCCACTCTTTGACTTTGAAGAGCATTTAAAGTTTGGGGATGTGGATAGAGACCTCAGGATTCACTTTTCTCCCTCCCTTTGAGAAAAAAATGGCCAAGAAACTCCTTGGGGAGCATTACTGATCTCAGTGTATCCTAGACCTTCTAGAACGGGACCTACCTAGTTTGCTGTATGGGCTCATGAGTTGGATGAGTGGAAGGATGGATAGATGGATGGAAAGAAAGACAGAAAGATGATAGATGATGGATAGATAGATAAGGATGAATGCATGAATTGGGATGGATGGATGGATGGATGGATAGATGGATGATGGGGGAATATACAAGTGGGGCAAATGGGTAGACAAATGGACAGACCCAATGAGATGCCAAAGGGTATCAAGGCATCACCATTTACATTAAATCATCACATGCTGGCTTCTTTTAGGACATTCTTCTCTTTTGCTGGGCCTTTGAACAAGAAGAAAGACCTACCTTCACTAAGCTCATGGACATGCTGGAGAAACTGCCAAAGCGGAACCGCCGCCTGTCTCACCCCGGACATTTCTGGAAGTCTGCAGAGTAGGTGTTCTTCTTTAGTATCTCTCCCCACAGCCTTTGTCCTCTGGCCTTTGCCACCTCTTTGCTCCCCTCCCCCACGCCTCTGCCAGCCATCTCCTTTCCATGCACCCACCTCCCTCCCCCGGCCACCAGCCTTCCCTACCGGGTTCCTGTTCAGGGTTCCTGTTCAGGGGAGTCTATAGAGTCTGCCGTCCAGGGCCTGGGCCCTGTTGCTACCATGACCACCTCCTTGCCTATCTCTTCCTGATGAAGGTTGATGCCCCAGTGAGTCTGATCATCAGATGCAAGGTGCTGCCCTGAACCCACCAAGCCTCTGTGTCTGCTACTCCAGGAGGCCTGGCTTGCAGGAAATCTACCCCCCAGGGCCAGCAACCTCTCCCCATGGCATCTCACAGCTTTCTCTGTCACATGAAGACAAGGGCAGGGAAGGTTCTCAGCTCCTCCTGGCCATAAGTGTCTCTCTGGCTTCCTCATTGGAGGCTCTGTGCCCCTCCCCCTTCCATTCCAGAAAAACACAGCCCTGTGCTCAAGCCCACACACGGAGGCAGACTTGGGTGTACACACACACACACACACAGAGTTACATGGCACACCAGAGTACACCAGACCCAGGAGGCCCTCAGCTACCCCTCCCCCCACCATTTGAGCTTGCTGAGCCTGGAGGATAGGATCTCTCCTTCCCCCAGGGGATCAGCCTTTCCTTAGACAATTGAAAAGAGCACAGACCTCCCGTGCAGACAAACAGGGATCGGAACCTCCACTCCATCACTTCGTAGCTGTGTGGCCTTGGGCAGGTTACTTGGCGTCTCTGAGCGGCAGTGTCAGCCTCCAAAGAATGAGGGTGGTAGACGGCTCCAACAGGAATGTGGGGAGGATACCGTCAGGTCGGGCGCTGGGGCGGCTGGGACAGTGTTCCCCCCGTAGCAGGCATTCCGTATACTTGAGCAGAGGACCAGCTGCATTCTGCTGGCCTTCCAGGACTGGGAATGGCTTGAATGTGAAAACGGAGGGAGACTCTAACAAGCGAGGACTCTCTCCAGCTTACCGAGTGCAGGCAAGTTGGCCAATGAGTGTCAGAGCTCTGGGTGGGGTCCCAGGAGTGCCCAGTGTTACAAACCCCAGGTGTCATTTGGGCCATCACCCAGTGGCATCTGCTTTCCTGGGCGTCAGGGAGGAGAGCGCAGGAGTTAACTGAACAGAGGGGCTTAAATCTCCCCGGTTGGAGGGAGAGCAGGGGCCTTCTTTTCTATTTTTTTCTGTGCAGTTGGGCTGAGAAACAGGGAACTAGAGACCCTGAGGGCTGGCAGGATGGGATTTTAGGGTCAGTGAAATTTTCTACTCATTCACTTCTTTACTCCGTCTGTGTGTATTGAGTACCTTCTCTGTGTCGGAGTCTGTTCTAGGAGTGCAAATACAAGGGTGAATAAAGTCAATCAGCTCCTCGACCTCATAGGGCTTACCTTCTAGAGCAGGTACAATAGGCAGGTAAATGTGTCTTAAAAGGATCATCATTTCAGGTGAAGTGTTGAAAAGACAATAAAACAAGTTTGCGATAGTGACGACTGGGGGCTTTGGGTAGAAGGGACGGGTCAGGGAATGCCCCTTGGAGGAGGTCATGTTAAGACAAAGCCCTTGGGAGGAAGCCAGGCCCCCACGTGGGAAATCCGAGCCCTCCAGGTGGGAGCGAGCATACAGAGGTGGCAGAACAGATAGGAAGTGGGTACGACCAGGCCATGGGGGGTAGGAGGGAGAGGAATAAGAGGTGAGGTCTCAGGGGTGGCCAGAGGCCAGGTTGGCACGGTAGGAGTTGGGGTTTATTCAGAGGATGAGAGAGTATCGCAAAACCTTTTGCAGAACCGGAAGGCCCCCAAGAGGCCACATGGTCCCACACCTGCTCTCCCCCAGGGTCATCCACTGAGTGAAGGTCGTGGGGCATGTGGAGGGCTTCTCCTTTGTGGAATAGCTGGTATTGGGCTTGGGGTTCCAAAGATCTGAGGGCAACTCCCACTTCTGTCCCTACCCACTTTGTCACTTGTGGCCCTCTGTTTATTGCCTGGAGTGGCCATTTTCTTGGCCCATTATACACATTTGCATCCATCCGATAGGTAAGCCCCAGGACTTTTCTATTCTGACCCCGAGAAACAAAGATGACTTCTGTTCCTTTCAGGCTTCGATTCATAGTGTCTTTTCGTATCCGGAGAGGGATTACCTATCGGATGGATGCAAATATGTGTGGCGTCTGTGCCCTATTCCTGCACCTCTGGCAGACATGACGAATCTATCACAGCACATCCACCGTCACTCAGCTCTCTTGCTAACCACCACCAGTTACTCAGAATCAATGCATAGGATGCCTTCATTGGGCCTTCCAGGTTGATCCAACCTCCTTTCCCATCTGGAGGAACTATGGCCCAGAGACATTCAGAAACTCAACCACATCTGCCTGGGGTGTTGACAAAGCTGGGAACACAGGTCAGGCTCCACCTCCCTAATCTGAAATTTTCTCTCTGCACAACATCAGCCCCTGTGGTTCCCTCGGTCACACTCATCTGGCTTTGAGATGGTCACTCCAGTGGTGTGGTCAACGCTGGAGTCCTTCTGGAAGCCTGCTGTGTCAGCAGGGGATTTGCAGAGGGCTTGGCTTAAAGTAGGTCCTATCTAGGCCTTGGTAATCCATGGAGGGCACCAACCAGGAGGTCTCCGCTGCAGCCAGCATGTCATAAGGACGTGAACAGCTAACTCCAAACTTACCTCCGGGGTCTTGGGTTTGCCCCTCCAGTGGATCACACTTGAGGAGCTGGGGTTTCCAGAATCCCCGTATGCCTTAGCACATGGTGAAATGGAGACAAGACTGGGACAAGCCTGCATTCCAGAGCAGTGAGTCTTGAAGTTTCATATGCATCCCAAACATCCAGGGAATTGCAGATTCCCGTTCTGTAGGTCTGGGAGGGGGGGCAAGATTTGGCCCCAAGGTGATGCTGGTGTTGCTGGTCCAACGACCACCCTCTGAGTAGCGAGGGTCCAGACCTCTGCTGCCCAAAAGTGGCCACTCCCCACGTGTGACTCTTGAACACTCAAAACATGGCGAGATGAGATGTCCTGTGAGTGTAAAATCCACACAAAATTTTGAAGACTTAGGATAAAAAAAAAAGGGGGGACATAAAGTAATTTGTCCCATTACACAGATAGGACTGGTGATACATTGAAATTCTAGTGTTTGGGATATATTGGGTTAAATAGAATATACTATTAAGTTCACCTTTTTTTTTTTTTTAACCTTTTAAAATATGACTAGAAAATTTACGACTTCCATGACTTGGGTGGCACTTTTTTTTTAAAAAAACAGCTTTGTTGAGATATAGTTCACATATCATATAATCCTCCTACTTAAAATATACAACTCTGAGGGTTTGGGTATATTACATTATTTTTAAGAATTGTGGTAGAGGGCCACCTGGGTGGCTCGGTCAGTTGAGCATCTGACTCTTGCTTGATCTCAGCTCAGGTCTTGAGATCAGGGTCATGAATTCAAGCCCCGTGTTGGGCTCCACACTGGGCATGGAGCCTACTTAAAAGAAAATTGTGGTAGAATATATATAACATTCAATTTGTCATCTTAGTGGCCTTGATCACATTCACGTGTTGTGCAATCACTACCATTTCCAAAGCCTTTTGTCCCCTCGGAACACAAACTGTACCCATTGAACAGTAACTCCCGGTCCCTTCTCCCTCCAGCCCCCAGTAACCTCTCACCTACCTCCTGTCCCTGTGAACTTGCCTATTCTAGATATTTTATACACGTGAAATCCTACAATATTTGTTCTTTTGTGTCTGGGCTCTTCACGTAGCATGTCTTTAGGTTCATCCACAGTATGGCACGTATTAGAATGTTACTCCTTTCCACGGCTGAGTACTATTCCATTGTGTGTATTACCATGTTTGGCTTGTCCTTCCATCTGTTGGTGGAGCCTTGTTTGTTTGCACTCTGGCCGCTATGAATAATGCTGCGGTTAACAGTGGCGTACGAGTATCTGTTGGAGTCCCTGCTTCCGATTCTTTTAAATAGCACTGTATGTCCATTGCACGCCATTGGTCTAGATCATCACCACGACCACCAGCATGATCTCCATCATCTGGGTACCACCTATCAAACATGTGTAATGGGTACTGTGTCAAGCATTCTGTCTGCGTTGTCTTGCTGACTCCTTGGAGCTCCCCCTAGGTGGCAGGCACTATTACTTTTTTACTTAGAAGAAAACCAAAGCACAGAGAGGCTAATAAGTACCTTCCAAGAGGTCACACAGCTAGTAAGGAGAGTAGGCCTTGGAATCCAGGTTGGTCTGGGTCCTAAATCCATGATCTTGACCCCTCTACTCTGCTGCCTTCTACACAAAGATTACCTGTGTACCTTCAGGGTTCTTTCTAGAACCATGCTGGGAGAGTGGGCACCAACATCTGCCATGATTGCCCAGATCCTGGCTCAACAGTGGTCAGCAAAGCCTCTGCTCATGGCAGGAGTGTATGGTGTGGATCCTGGTCTCACCTCTTCTTCCTGTATTTCCAGCCCTTACCGAGCATGCTCAGCAACAGCACATGGCAGCAGCCCTGCCCACATGCTGGGGACCATCCCTAGTCCAGAGGCTACCTGCTCAGGTGGGAAGAGTTCTAGGTTCCAATCCTGACCCTGCTGCTTCCTGTGCACCGTTGGGCAAAACGCTTAACCTCTCTGAGCCTCCATTTTCTCATCTGCAAAAGGGGTATAAGCTGCCTATCTTGCCAGCTATTCTCAGGTTTAAATGAGATCAGGTACATGAACCCAGTACATAGTAGGACCTCAGTATAAATGGGTGTCCCTTCCACCTTTTCTTGTAGACAGGAACAGCTCATCCCAAGCCTCCTAGCCCACCGAGAGGGTGCTCATTCACCAAAGATGGCATTGCTGTATCCAGTGACCTCTTGCCCTTCTCTTCTCTCCCCACTGCAGGCTGTGACCATTGGACAAAGGGACAGCACTCAGATGCCTCAGCCCCCGAGCCACCTCTCCTTCCCTGCTCTGCCCTCTGCCAGCTCAGGAGGCCAGAGGCTCACCATCAGAGGGTACCGACCCCGGCCGGCCTGGGAGCACTGCACGACCGAGCTCGGCAGCTTCCCCACTCCCCAGACCCGTGCCCTTTTGCCCGGGCAGGGCTCGGGACCCCTGAGCTAGGACTTACTGGGGCCAGCCAGGGAGACGCGGGATTGATCCATGCGGCCCAGGGGCCGTGTCGAGAAGAGAACTGGAGGCTGAAGGTGGAGCCCCTGGACCAAGGAGGCGAGAGCAGGAGGCCCACGTGGGCAGGCTCACAGGACCGGTCTGTGTGTACATGCGTGGCTCGGTGTGCAATGCCGTTTGCTCTCCATCCCCCGTGACAAGCAAGAGCCCCCTGCTGCCCCAGCCCTGGAGCACCCCTCAGCTGACTCGGTCCCTGGGTGGTGGGTCCCAGCTGCACTCTCTGGAAAGATGGGGTGGGGTGGGGAGCTGAGGCCACAGGGCCAGGACCTGGGCCAGGACCTGGGCCAGGGAGCTCAGCTGTTCCTTTGTAAACATCTGTTCTCAGAGGCTCCCACCCAAGCCTGTCACGATCTGTGGCTCCTTTGCACGTAGCTCCGAAGTGCACAAACAGTCTTGCATGTCTTTGAGTTCTGGGTCTCTCTGGGGCATGGTTCCCCATGTCTGCCACCTTCTCCTGTTCTGTGAGGGTGCCGTCCCTTTACGCCTTACTGCTCCCATGCTCCCCTGCCATTTGAAAAGCACAGTGGCTTCCCCGCCAAGAGGACTTCTCAGGGCTCCTTGCAGCTCGCCTTCGTCCTTGATACCCCCCTGAAGTCTGGGCCCTGAGAACTGGGGGTCTGGGGAGGAAGTTCTAGAACATTCCTTCTCCTCTCCTCCTGCTCTGGCATCGACACCAGCTAAGTTTGTCCACCACAGAGACGGGCGCGGGTCCCGGATAGATGTGTGTTGGATTATATGGCGTATGCACGGCATCTTGTTTGCAAAGGATCCCCCCCTTTTTTACCCTTAGTAAGTCCTCTGGGGGAGGTGAGGAGGAAGGCTGTAGAGGTTCTGCATTCTCAGCTCCAGCCTGGTGCCGAGTCCCAGAGTGGTTTCCCCATGAGAGGTCTGTCTTGTGCTTGCTCAGTGCTCATGCCTTCCATCCCTCCCTCTCTTTCCCTTCTGGGCTGGTGGCTTTTCCCAGCCACCTTGGGACCAAGTGTTGTGCGGGAAGGATCCAGGAAGCAGGTCAGGCAGTCAGAGTAATACAGTGAGCCTCTTGTCTTATGTTCTTATGTTCCACCCCTTATGAGGGGATGTCTTCTGTTCCCAAAGCCCATCTGACTTGGCACCAAAAGGAAACCTGTCCCCCAGCAGGGCGGTTGCGGGGCAGCTGGGCAGCAGGTAGGATGCCCAGGGTCAGCCCACAGTCTCTCTGTCCTCCCTGGGCACTGCCCAGGCTTGATTTTCTTCTGGTCACTACCTTATCCCGACATCCCCCTCCCAGAGAGGGGACCTAAGACTTCAAAAATCCTACCTGAGCTCAGACTCAACATCCCACCCGATATAAGGGGTGTGTGGGGGTCTTCCCTGCCTTGGGTGATCCCCAGACTGATTCATGCTCTGGGGGCCAAGATGCTTTCCAAACTGGGAAAAATAATGAGATAGTCATGCTTCTGGAGCCTCTGGCCAAGGGGTACCTCTGAGCCTCCCAGAGGGCCTTCCTGAATGGGCTCCCACCTGCACAGGACCAGAGACTAAAGGCCCCCCTGTGGGCTAGTCCTAAGCGGATGTACCTCTTCTGGGAACTTCTATTACTGTGGCTCCTGGCTCAACACTTGTGTATCTCGGGGCCGTTTTATACACACCTGCACAAATCCCAGCAAGCCAGCTGGTGGACCAACCCCGAACATGGGCTTGGGCCTGCCTCGGCTCTGCCCACCAGCTCCCCAAAGGCCTGAAATCCAATCCTGGCTCCTCTTGAATCCAATCAGGACTTCTGGGGTCCATGGGCCCCAGTCTTTGTCATGGACCTAAGTGCGGGAAAGGAAATGAGGACGGGAAGGAGCAGACCGGACACAGCTGCCCTGCAGCTGAAATGCCAGGGACTGCCAGGACTGCTCCCTCCTGCCGCTCTCATTTCCAGAATTCACTCACATGGCCCCCCAGAGCCTTTGGCAAGACCCAGGGGTGGGGCTCCAAAGGCTGATTTTTCCATTTGTTCACAAGAACCAGCTTAAGATTAAGGGCAAGGTCTGAGGGATCCAGGGGGATACCCCAGCCTTCCCGTCTCCCTAGGAGTTTCTCTGCTTTGCAAAACAGGGTTCCTTGGGTCTGTCCTTGGCCCCACGTCACCTGCTCTTGACTTTTCTCCCTCTTCACCCATGTCCTTACTTTGCCCCCACCTTCCTCAGTCTCCAGCAGCCAGGCTTCCGAAGCCCCTCCCTGCCGCCCTCCTCCTGGTGACGCCGCCCTCCTCCTGGTGACGCCACCCTGAATTGTTTAGAGGGCACTTTTCATTTGCAGACATTGCAATTCAAGGAAGAACCAAATCTCTGCTTTCCCTGCTGACCTCAATCTTATTCATGAGTCAAATATTGGGAGGAGGTCACATTCATTAATCTTTTGCAAGGAAAAAAAGAAAAAGAGGGGGGAGGTGTGTGTATGTTTACATAGTCATTGCCAGCTTCCCCTGTGACTCATTCTATAGAATCCACACAACAAAGACTGCGTGTGTGTGCACTTGTCCCCATCACCGCTGTGTGTAGGTGCCCTGTGCCCGACAGCAAGTTGTTTATCCCTGGGCCCTGCTCTGAGCAAACCCTTACCTACACAGGCTTCCCAAGTGCACCAGTCCCCAGAGTGACGATGCCCCGGGGAAGCCTTGACCTTGCCTTCTTTGAAGGGCACGTGGATTTGCACCCTGAATGCTACCCAACTTCCCAGGCCACGTGCATTTGCTACAATGGGGCCCCCTTTCCAGGGAGCACCCCCTTGGCCATATGTGGGGATATCCCCGTGCATGAAGCTGGAGACTCAAAGTCTTTACTTAATTCTGTTTCATCCTGGTTTTCCTTTTGCTGGTCAACGGGGAAAACCCCATCTTGCCAGAGAGGCCCCCCTCTTTCTGGCTTCTTGGTCCATAGGAGCCCTGGATTGATCTCTGACGACTAGACTTTTGTATCTAGGATACCTGGTCCTGCCCCTTTCCCACCCCACCCCCACAAAACCAGACTTCATCTCCTCCCACAGGTTTTGTCCCCCCTCACTGCCAGTGACTGATCATCTAAGGAAATGGTATACGCTTGACCCGGGCCCAATCCCCATCTTGCAAAATCTAGAACTGGAGTGGCCAAGTATGGCCCAGGGCCATATCCAACCCCCCCCCCCCGATAGTTTTTACGTTCTCTAATTGAGGAAAAACCAGAAGAATATTTCATAATACATGAAAACTCTATAGAATTCAAATGTCGATAAACGAAATCATATTGGCACGCGGCCACCGCCATTCATTTCCGTACGAACCACGGGGTTTGGTCCTGTGGTGCCAGAGACAGTGTGGCCCATAAAGCCGAAAATACTTCTTCTTCTTTTTTTTTTTTTTTAAAGATTTTATTTATTTATTTGAGACAGAGAGAATGAGAGACAGAGAGCATGAGAGGGAGGAGGGTCAGAGGGAGAAGCAGACTCCCCGCCGAGCAGGGAGCCCGATGCGGGACTCGATCCCGGGACTCCGGGATCATGACCTGAGCCGAAGGCAGTCGCTTAACCAACTGAGCCACCCAGGCGCCCAAGCCGAAAATACTTCTAACCTTGCCCTTTACAGAAGACACTTGCCAACCTCTGATTGAGGGGACTATCTCACTGAAGAAGAAGCCAACTTGCATATGGCTCCCAAGGGAGGAACATGAACCAGGCTGGGAGTTAGAGGGGCAGAGAACTCATTCCAGGGAGGAAAGAACTTTCTAACAGCTTGCCCCAAGATGCGAGATGGGCCGCCTGGGGTAGTGGGAAGCTCCCTGTCCTTGGAGAGGGCTGGGCAGACGTGGAGACCGCTTGGTGTGTGTGTAAAGAGGGAATTCGGGCTTTGGAGGGTGGGAGGACTGGTTATATTTAAGACCCTATTAAGCTCAGGCCGGCGTGTAACAAAATACCGTAGGTGGGGGACTTCCACAGCAGAAAGTGATGTCTCACAGTTCTGGGGGCTGGAAGTCCAAGTCCGAGATGTCGGCAGCAACGGTTTCTCCTAGGACCTCCCCCCTCGGCTTTCTGTCAGCTTGCCTCTTGCTGTGTGCTCACGTGGCCTTTCCTCTGGGCACACACAACCCTGGTGTCTGTCTCTCTTATGGGACACTAGTCCGACTGGATGGGAGCCCATCCTTATGACCTAATTGCATCTTAATTACCTCTTTAAAGGCCCTCTCTCCAGATACAATCACCTTGGCGGTTAGGGCTTCGACCTAGGAATCTGGGGGGTTAGGGGGAAGTGTGTATTGTGGCCTGGGGCACAATTCCGTCCCTCACGAGGACCCTTGATATTCCTGAGACTGTGATTGTAGGCACCTTCTGGGTGACACTCCTATTCCCGGCTTTTGTTCCCATGCTGTGCTCAACCTTGAGTCCCCAGATTTGCCCTCCCCCTCCCCATCCCCATCCCCTGCCAGGCTTCCCTTCACCCCCCCCCACCTCTCCCCCTCCCTCCAAGGGCTGGTCTTATTCCAGATACTCCACCACCCAAGACCCTCCCTCTGTGTTCATTGACCAGGGCCGCCATAACAAAGCCCACAGACTTGGCAGCTTTAAACGACTGGAATGCATTCTCACAGATCTAGAGGCTGGAAACCTAAAATCAAGGTGTCGGCAGGGCCACACTCTGATCCCCCCCTGTGCAAGGGAGTCCTTCCTTGGCCTCCTCTTCTTAGCTCCTGGTGGGCTGCTGGTCATCTCTGGCATTCTTTGGCTGTGGATGGATCTCTCCACCTCTGACTCCAAACTCACGTGGCCTTCCCGTGCGTCCGTCTTCATATAAGGACACCACCCTACTCAAGTTTGACCTCACCTTAACTAATTACACCTGCAACGACCTGACTTCCAAGTAAGGTCACATTCTGAGGGACTGGGGTTTAGGACCTCAACGTGTCTCGTGTGTGTGTGTGTGTGTGTGTGTGTGTGTGTGTGTGTATGCACGCGCGCGCGCAGCGGACACAATTCAACCCATAACACCCTCTAAGGAGCTTTCTCTCATGCCTTGACTGGTCACCGTGGTTCTTCCACAGCAGACCTCCTGGGAGAAAGGTCCCAGAACCCCTGGGCCATGAGGGTCAGGACGCTGATGTTGCTCTTATCAAACCTGACACCTTCATCCCTGGGTCCGATAGTCCCGATGTCATCTCCACGGGTGGGGGTGGGCGGCCTGTCTGTTGTGTGATGCTCACTTGACCATCGAATGAGTGTGCTTCAGCCCAGTCTGAAGTGGTTGGTGGCTTGACACTTGCTTTTATTTCTGCTCTTGCTCAGCAGCAGAGGAACGGAGCATGGTGAGCCGTGTGCTTGCTGTATCCTTTTTTGGCTGTGCCTGTGAGGTTTTGAGCAGGCTCAGGTGGATGCTCCCCCCTGGGCCCCAGCCTCCGCTAACCCCCCAATGCCGCCGCCGTCAGCTGCACGCACCTGCAAGGGAATAGTCCTGACCTCTGAAGGGAAGGAGAAGCAAATGCAGTGTGGGCTTCCGAACCTGGGGACCGGGGTCTTGAAAGTTCTCATTCTCCCTGACTCTCTCCACGTCACCCTAAGGGGGCCACCTTCCTCTCTAGTCACTGCTCCTGATGATCAGCTCAAATGACTGGTTCCTGTCTTGAGGTCCTACCAGCCACGCCATTCTCTAAGCAACTGGGGCAGAGAGTCAGGGAGAGGTCTTACCTGGTATACTGCCCGGCACATAGTAGGTGCTCAGTAAAAGCTTGCAGAATGCGGAGATGGGGCGAGGCCCTGGCACAGGGGGCCAGATGCCCCTCCTTGCAGGGAAGGTGGAGGGGACTCCGCAGGCGGGGTCGGGCACTAATGGGATTCCCACAACCAGGCTCTGTGCTATGGATCCCACATCACCCCGAATGAACTTGCCAGGTTCCGTGGATGTGACTCGTAAAGAGACCCATTGGCCAGGGGTCCCAGAGCATCTGAGCCCTGAGAGGCAAGAGTAGTGATCCATCTCTTACAGCCTCTGTTCACTGAGCACTTACTATGTGCCAGGCCAACAGTCCTGGGAAACAGGTACCATTATCCCCATTTCATAGGTGAAGAAACTGGAAATGCAAGCCAGCCTATTAAGAGGTAGAGACAACATTTTAAATACGAGTCTTTGGCCTCATGCGTTCCTAGGAACCCACCCCCGTTTGAGTGGTTTATGCCCCACTGCCCCCCCGGGAGGTTACTGTACCAGCCTCTGTGGTCATGTGTAGCTTGTAAGCAGGAGAGAGGGAGAGAAAGCAGGAAGTGGTTGAAGGAGGGCACAGGAGAGGGTGGGGACCCCTGGAGGAGTTTGCATGGAAGCTCTCAGTCTGGGAACACTGACAGGCTGCCGGCAATGGCCCGGGTTTCCAGGAAGGGTGCGTCTGGGTTGACAAGGTTGCTCTCCTGGGTCCTTCCAGCTCCCCTGCTGCAAGCAGCCTGCACCGTCCGCCCGGCCCTCTGCCTCTCTCATACTGGACTAGAAGTTTAACTGTGACCCCCTGTCCCCAGAAACTCACCAGTGAGTGCTCCTCCCTCTCAGGGGTGGGAATGGCTCGTTCCTTCCTGCGCTTAGAGATCACACAGCGCCTTTCCCTAACACCAAGAATACGAAGGATTCATCTCCATGGAGTTGAGATGGCCGCTGTGCTTCTATTGAGGACCGAGCTGGAGGAAATGGGCTTTGCCTGGAGCTTGCCTGATCTAGGTTAGGCCCAGTTTACCAAACATGTTCCATAGACCTTTAATTTCATAGCAGACTAGATGAAAATAATGTTGCATTATCAGAAGGGTCCTGGGACAAACATGCTTTGGAAATGCTTAGGCAAACCAAGATTAAATTTTTTTTTTCTTGGTTGCAGGACTTATCAGAGCATTTAACCACACTAGTGTGTGGTTAAAATCTTTTAAAAGGCTGACAGCAGGCTGCTCTTCCCAAGGTTTCCCAGGCTGGTTTCTGAATCCACAACAAGATTAATCTCTGTGAGTTTGACTTGATATCTTGCACGGTCCTTTGAGAGCAAAGGCCAATGTGCTGGCCCACAGAAAAGAGCAGCTAATCACCAACCAGTATTTAGAGACCACCTGCTCAGAGTTGGCCTCCCCGGGAGCATGGCACTGTGAATGATGAGCCTGGAAGGTGAATGAGATGCATCTGGGCAGAGAGATGAGGCTGAGGATGGCCACTGGTCACCAGATGCTCCTGCTTTTCCATTCCGTACTGGTAGGAAATGCTGACCCCCAGTAAACTTTGCCCCTGCCACCCCACATACTCTGCCCAGGCCTGCTGATGGGAGACCCCAGTTCCATGCATGTGGACAGTGGTTCCATGCACAAGGATGCCACAAAGTAGAAAACTCTTGGCTCATTGTGTCTTTCAATGGAGGGGTCAAATCTGCTGTGTGGGGGTGACTGTCCCAACATACCACGGCTTGATGACCAATGTGGAAATAATAGACAAGTCATGCCCTCAGGGGCGTCAGCTAGGTCTTCACCAGAATTTTTATCTCAGCTAGGTTGTTGGGATGAATATCTAGAATGATCTATATCTGGAAGATCTGGAAGAGTGATCTAGTCCAATGAGGACAAATAGGTGCCATTTCTGCCACCATTGTCCCCTCCTGTACTCTTGGCAGACATTACTAATCAATCACAGCATGCCTTTCTGCTGAGCACAGATGCAGCCTCAGGGCATCAGAGTTGCCACTGGATGGGGACATGGGTAGTTTATTTTCAGTCTGGAAATTTGGAAAATGCAGAAAGAAAGATTCTGCCCTTAAGACCCAGGGTATGATCCTATTTGGTAATCTGCCTGCTTGGAGAGACATCATTTATCTTCCAGGGAATGACTTCTCGAGGCCTGAATGCTGCCACCAACCACATAACATCTGGGCTGGAGGGCCTGGGGACCTTAAGGAAATATAGTTTGTGTGTACGTGTGTGGTCTTAGGCAGGGGAGCAGGAAGGACTGTTCTTGGAGCCACTTGTAAAAGTTTCTGTGGTTCAGTCTGGACATCTCTGAATTAAGGAATGTTGCATAGAGAGAGTGAGGAAAAGGAACCTGACTCCAGTTACTTTCGGTTCCTTCCTTGCGAGGAAGGCTCAAAATCAAATTTTCACCCAGGTGGAATTCCCTGGGGTCCTAGTGGACCACCAGCTCTACTCCTGAGCTCTTGAATTGCCTCTAATAAGCAGCTGAGAGTACTTTCCGTCTGCTGCCTCTTCGCTTCCTTCCTCCCCTTATCCTCCACCACCACCACCTCCTGCCAGATAACATCTCCCCCGGCCTGGCCCGTGAGCTGAGGAGAAAGTCACACAATAGTAGGGATGAAAAATAGCTGCCATGTATTCAGCTTAAATTAGCTCAGAAGAAAGGCTCCCTCCCTCCATTGAGCGGGCAACAATTGTTTATGCCAACGTGCTATTTGCATCGTGCCTTCTTAGATTTGAAAGTCTAATGATTAAAAACAAATCTTAGTTTTTCTTTTTCGCCACTTAAGGAAAAAAAAGGAAAAAAGAAAAACCACCAGCTTGGCTAGTTCTTCTCGTTTAAAAATACCCTGACTTCCAGAGCTACAGTGAGGATTTTGGAAAGCCTGGGGCTAGGATAGCAGGAAGAAACACAGGCAGACAATAGATGGAGAGGCCTTTCTGGAGGGCTAAGTGATGAGCTGGTGAAGGGGGGAGAGGGGTCTTGGCATCCTCACGCAGATGCCAACATCCGGGTTGGTTCAGAATGCAGCGGGCTTATCTCGTCATTGGCCATGTATTTGATGGGTTATTTATTGAGCATCTACTACATCTTGGACCCTGGGCGTTCAGTAATGAGTGAAACAAAGTCATTCTGAGCTTAGAGTCCAGCAGGGGAGATGGACAAGGAGCCGCCCACAATATATGAATCACAACTCACGGAGGCTTAGGGAAGGAAAACCAACAGCGGGCCAGCAACAGGAGATTGGGGGAGGGGGTCCTGCTGTGGAGGAAGCAGGTGCAATGGTCTGAGGAGGTGACATTTGAGTGGAGCTCTCAAGAAGGGGAAAGAGGAAGATATGATCCTTTTAGGCCGGGGTCTCTCGAACGCGGCGCTGATGATAATGGGGACATTTGTCGTGGCGGGGCTGTCCTGTGCGTGGCAAGATGTTGAGCAGCCATCTCTGGCCTCCCCACACCAGATGCCCGTGGCACCCTCCCTTTCCTGCCACCCCCAAGTTGGGACAACCAAAGATGTCTCCAGACATTGCCACATGTCCCCTGCAGGGCGGGATAGGGGGTAGAATCTCCCCTGGTTGAGAACCACCATTCTCGACAGAAGCAGCAGCAAACACAGAGACCCCGGGGGAGGACGGAGGCCATGGCCGGTGAGCAGGATGGACAGGGGGTGAACTGCACTGGGCACTGGAGGCCCGAGAGGTGGAGTATCCAGGCTGCGGAGGGTCTTGAAGGTCTTTTGCGGGCAATGGCAAAGCACGGGGGCGGGGGGCTGGTTTCCAGGAGTACCGTGTCGCCATCTGATCTTCACTGGTTTGAGCCAAGGCGTGAAGTCTTGAGTATACTGTCTTCTGCCCAGATCACTGGGGTCCAGATCCAGCTTGTGGCCCTCTGCAGCCTGGCAGAGAAGAAGGAAATCAGACAGAGGGAAACGGAAAAACTCAAGGAGGAAGATCCTCAGGTGACGATGGCACAGAAATGGGTTTTAAGAGGAATATTTAGCATCTTCAGTGGTTGGAAGGCTGCCTAGGGAGGGAGGACATTGACTGGCCGTCCCCCATCTACACGGACAAGACAGGCGTGAAACCCCGGCTCATGGGGTAGGAAGTGACCCTCAGGCTCTACCAGTCACATCCTCCCCCTTTCTTCCATGGTGGTCCACTCCATCCTCCCATGGTCCTTCAAGGAAGCTGGCTCCTCTCCTTGACCTTGGCCTCAGGCAGCCCTAGTGCTGCTCTCCAGGGCCACTCAGGGAAGTCCCCTCTGTCTTCCCCGGGGAAGGAGAGTCCCCAGATATGCCAGCCTCCTTCCAATCCCCTACTTCACTGTTGAGGAGAGAGTTAACACAGCTGTCTCTGGTGGAGAATAAGCAGTAAAATGGGATGGTGTGGATGAGAGGTGGCAGTTGGATCCCGTCCCACGTGGCTGATGTGGGCATGGTGGCGGGCAGTGGCTGTGGTCGAGCTCTGTGGGGCCTGTGGCTCTACCCCTAGAATCCGATCCCACCGACTCCAGTGATCCCAGGACTGGGGGAGCAGGGCAGCCAGGCATGGCAAAAGGACCGGGGCTGGGAAACCCGTTTTGGTGAGCTGGGGATGCTCAGCCAAGCACCTTCCAAGAAGGATGCGGAGTCGATTGGGGTCCTGTTCCCTGTGGGGGGCGCCGACCTCTCCCCACCCCAGCCCTGCCCGGCTTGGGGGCAGTGGCCGCTTCAGTGTGTCTTGGACAATTAATGCAATGCATTGGTCATCCAAGATTGTAGCCATTTTCCTTTGTTTATTTTTCTATCTGTGTTGCTAATAATAATAATAATAAAATGGGTACATATGAACTCGTGTAAGTTCAAGTAACTGCTATGTAGCTACAGTGTAGACACCAGGCCACCCTCACGGACTGGTCCAGCCACAGCAAGGCTCCCCTGGCCTGCTGGCCTCCCAAGCAGCCTCCTACGGAGTGCTGGGCAGCGCTCTGCAAATCCTGGGCAGGCAGCTGGGCAGTGCCTGGCTGGAGCGGGCGCTGAGGGCGGGCCCGGCCTAAGCACAACTGTGAGATGCACAACGTCTTCTCCGGCTCCTTCCTCCCCCTTATTAAGCAGCCCCTCCCTGGGGCCCCTGTGCTCCCTGCCCCAGGGAGTGCTGTAGATTATTCCTCTCCCTGCCCCCACACACGCTTCCCAACCTTGCTGTCAGGAATAAATCCTCAGAAAGCCCCAGGCCTGGGCACACAGCGGCCGGAAGCCCAAATGGTGGAATGTCAGGCATCCGGTCACCCAAGTGGGTCCAACACCCACTGCCGAGCTGTGGTTCAGCTGAGCGCCCTTGCTCCCCGTGGAGGGAGATCCATGGGGAACGACTGCCACACCATGTTCCTCTAGCACCCCCGAAGCTCCAACTTTCTGGCCTATTGGTGGATTTTAAGTGCCACCATTTGAGCTGCTGAAGGCTTCTAGAACAATCTTCCCCATATTTCCAAGGCTTGTGTCCCCAGCCACACTCATTACACCCTTCACTGACCCCAGCACCAAGCAACCCTTATGCCTTCAGTCCCCGAGACTGCATGTCATATATTCATTCAGCAAGTATTTATTAAGTGCCTCCTGGGAAAATGGGGAAGAAGAGTGGCGCCGGCCTCCAGGGAACCCCTGAGTCTAGAGGAGGGGATAGACAGGTCCTGAGAGAGATCCTGAGACCCCAGAGGAGCCCCCAACCCCAACAGGGACCTTTGAGGAAGCATTCTCAGAGGAGGGAACTTCTGCACCTCGTCTTGAGATTTGAGTAGAGGAGTGGGAGGTAGGGAACAGTGTGTCAGGTAGAAGGAACAGCCCATGTGCAGAGGCAAGATCATGATTTGTTGAAAGCCCGACCCTGGGCACTTGTTCTGTTCTCACCTGCTCTTCCCCCAAGCATGGTGTCAGGTCCTGGGAGACTCCAACCCCAAATACAAGGTGCCCTGGCTCAGACATAGAGATCCCACCTTCTCCTGCCATGTCTTGGTCCTGGCAGTTGGCCTTAGGGTCCTGGAGAAGATGATGCCCTGGGAGGGTTTTGTGCTTACTAGCATCAGGTCATACTTAGGCTGCCTCAGATTCTCTCTGCAGCTCTCTCTGGCCCTGCGGGCCTCCCTCTGCATCCCTGCCTGCCTGCACACATTGTCCGTGTCTTAGGACCCCTTCACTGGGTTCTTCAAACCACGGGTATCTGTGCTGTGGATGGGTTGGTGATCAGCCCTCCCTCTAAAGCATTTTCTTCCCTGTCTTTGCTTCTGCTTCACAGTCCTTCCTACCTGCTCTTGTGACCTGTGTCTCTGATCTCTCTGAGGCCCACACGTGTCTTGCCATACCAGCAAGCTATCTCACCATGGCCTCTTTCATGGGGAGTTTATGTCACTCTGTGGCATAGATCACTGGAGCTTTGAGGTCAAGGACGTGTGTGAACATGGACATTTACTGCTGGAAAGACCCCACTCTCAGGGTTTCCAACTAACCATGACAGGCGTGATGGGCAAAATACTGGTTTGTTACAGAGTAGCTGAAGAAGACCTAGGGATCATAGTGGGCCACAGGCCAGGTCTGTAATACAGCATAAAATGCGGAAATGTGCCCTCTTGGTGGGATATTGTGTCCCACTGTCCTTATAAATGTATGTCAGGGTTTGAAGGATAGGAAACAGTTTCTTCGCTGACCACAGGGCTACCATGGTGTGTGTGTGGTTGCTGTAAATTATCAGGTTTACCTGCTTCAGCTTGACTCAACGTGCATTTCTTAAGCCATCCGCTCTTGCGGATAATGACCTCGCCATCAATTTCTCAGTGCCGGCAGTTCTCCCAAAGCATTCCTTGGATTTTTCTTAGCTTCATGCAGCCTTCTAGCACTTAGTACATCCCTAACCCTCAAGGTTACTGGAGGGAGTAAATGAAATAATGAATGTCAATAGAATTGCGCAATACCTAGCACATAGTAGGTGCTCAGTATATGTGGTTTCTCTTCTCAGTGGCCCGATCAAAACGTCCCTAGGAATTCCACCTCTAGGGAAATGTTCCAGAAAAAAATGGAGGATTGGAACGGAGAGGTGGTGGGTGTCATCCATTTTCTTAGGGGCTGGTGCACTGGTGGACATGGGGAGGGGGACCCAAGACTCATAAAGACACTCTTCAGCTGCTGTGGGGTCAGCATGCATAGGGGAGAGGTTCAAACTTAGGAAACTGGAGAGCCTCTGGCAAGACCAGTCCCCTCCAAGGCCCCAAGATGGAGGCCAAGGGCATTCACTGGGGCCGGATGAGTCTGGTCACACGTGGTGAGTGCCCCAAACTTGGGCCATCGAGTCCCACCCTCAGCTTGTTTCTCTCTCCCTGTGCTTTGATCTTGCACTGGGGTCCACTCCATGAACATTACCGCATGATTCATTCGGTTGATTACTCTCAAAGTTATTGACCTTAGGGAAATTCTCAGTTGTAAAAAGCTTTCTCGCTATGTAAATTACGCTGTTACCTTTTCTATACAAAAAGTATATATATACCTATAAATATTATACATATATATATTATATATATATATATATACATATATATATAAAGATGAATTCTTGTACAGACTGACATGGACCAATGGTCCAAACTGTTTTCTCTGTGTTTGTGTTGACTGTTGCAGAACGAGTTAATGTAAGAAGCTGGTTTCACGTTTTCCTTTTGGGGCCACTTCTTTTCTTCCCTTTTCATCTTTGTCTGTCTCGGTCTCTGTCTCTCTCTTACTCATTGCCAACGTCTCGTCGCTGGGAAAGAACAGTTGATTCAGATGCATCCGGGAAAAGAAGGCCAGATGGATGGAGAGTCCACTGTGTATATTTGTACAGAATCATTTATAAAGTTTTCTACACTTCTCAAAAAAGTATTTCTAACTTGGGCTGTTGGACAGGTTGTGAGCCTCTGAGCCGGCAAGCCTATTGTTTCTTGTGTTTAGTGCAATGTTTAGTGAAAATCCAATTGTCTGAATTATTTATGCCAATAAAGAATTTGAGAATTACTGCATCACACTGCCGCCAAAACAGGTGTGAATTCTGTTGTTGTTTGTTGTATGGAAGAAATCTTGAGATGTGACATTGGCCAGTGTATTAGTCAGCTCTTGCCACGATAACGGTGCATAACAAATTTTCCCAAAACGCCATGGTTTACAACAATTAGCATTTATTCTCAAGCTCCTGGGTTTGTAGGTTTTGGCTGGTTTAACCAAGTCTCCCCTTTAGGCTTCTTGTCAACTTCAAGTTTGCTTCACATGTCTCCCTGAAGGAGAAGCTTCCTAGGGCATGCTCATCCTATAGGTGATCACCAGATCAGAAGAGCCAAGCCAAACTGCACAAACACATACAAAGCATCTTCTCAAATTGCGTTCACTAATATTCCATGGCCAAAGCAAGTCATATGACCCAGGCTTTCTTTTTATTTATTTGTTTGTTTATTTATTTTAGAGAGAGAGAGCACATATGCTCGAGCAGAGGGAGGGGCAGAGGAAGAGGGGGAATCTCAAGCGGGCTCTGCACTGAGCGCAGAGCCCGACATGGGGCTCGATCTCACAACCCTGAGATCATGACCTGAGCTGAAATCAAGAGTCAGACGCTTAACCGACTGAGCTGCCCAAGTGCCCCTGACCCAGCCTTTCAACAGGATGGGGCTGTAAACTTCACCCAGACCAGGAAGAGGAGGGACGTGGGTGTTTGCTGAACAGTAATGCAAATTATCATAGCCTGGCCAAGTATTATTCCAGGCAGCCAGATGAGTCTTCTCCCTAGGGGTAATATGGTATGGTTAATAAATCCACACACCGGGGCACCTGGGTGGCTCAGTTGGTTAAGCGTCTGCCTTCAGCTCAGGTCATGATCCTGGAGTCCCGGGATCGAGTCCCGCATTGGGCTCCCTGCTCTGCGGGAAGCCTGCTTCTCCCTCTCCCACTCCCCCTCCTTGTGTTCCCTCTCTCGCTGTCCCTCTCTCTCTCTCTCTCTGTCAATTAAATAAATAAATAAAATCTTTAAAAAAATAAAAAATAAAAAAATAAATCCACACACCTGTACACATATACATACACACACACAAAGATGGCTCTGCGTTTTGACCACCTGCTCTGTGCCCAACCCAGAAAGTCCTTAGCATTGTCTCACTAATCCCTACAACCACCCAATTTCATTTGACAGATGAGGAAGCTGGGTGCAGGGGGATGAAGTAACTGACCCAACCCAAGGCAAGAACCCAAAGCTCATGCTCTCTTGAGGACACGCTCAGCACAGCAGCTCCCAGGTACACTGGATGACTAAAGCCCACTTTACAAAGTGCTTCTATGAAACAAGATCTCTTCTGATCTGTAAACCAGCCAGCGAGGCAGGGAATATTCAACTCATCCAACAGCAGAAGGAAGCAGAGGACAACTCTGACTTGGGCTCTAACACTCTAACCTTGTCAACCCACCTTCACGAGCATGATTTCCCCCCACTCACCACAATCAAATAGGGAGGTGGGTGTCAGGGGCCCCATTTGTACAGATGGGGAAACTGAGACTCCAGCAAGTCAGAGTCTCATGCAGCGTCTGAGCTTCAGCCCTGGGCTGTACTACTCACACCAGCTGTGTGACCTGGCTGGACAGGGATGCCAACTCTCCGAGCCCTGGTTTATTTGTGAAATTAGGATAATGATTGCTCTCACTTCAGACAGCTGCGCTTGGAATTGAAAGCAGGTAAAACACTTCACACCATTCCTGGCATCAATAACCAATAGACATTACTTATTTCAAGCCCAGATCTGACACTTAGCTCTGGGACAGTGTTGACTTGGGGAGGAGGTGTGGGACAAGACCAGAACCTTCCATTCTCATTGCTCCTATTTCAAGCAGAAGAGAAGGGGCCAGAGTCTTCCCTGGGGCCTGGAACTAATTGATTGTCCCGGTTCCGGCTTGTGGTCCTCTGTGGCCGCAGGGCCACCATTAATCAGGCACAGCAGGTGTTGAACTGAGTGAGGGAGGCCTTGCAAGCCAGCGGAACTGAACAGCTCATTAACCTCCGTGTACCCGCTGCAGGGGAAGTACCTGGGAGCCAGAAGCAAGGCACAGAGGAGGCCACCCAGTTGCCCAGGTGGCAGGGACAAGGGCTCTCAGACCCTGCTGGCCCCTGGGCTCCTCGTCACCTTTGCCCCAATCAAGACCCTCCAGAGCCCACCCTCATCTCCCACCTCCCACCAGCTTGTTCTCAGACACGATGCTAAGCAAGTTACACTTGTCATCTCATTTTATCATCACCGTGGTCCTCTGAAGCAAATACTTCATTGTCCCCCTTATACAGATGAAGCAAACTGAGGTTCAGAGCGGCTAAGTGACTTGCCCTAAATTGTACAATGGTAAGCATGGAGCCAGGTTCCAAACCCAGACACCTGGAATCCGGGGCCGGTGTTCTGACCTGCAGTGCTGGATGGGCTCCCAGAAACACAGTTTGCAATGAATTCAAGCGATTGCCATGAATCATTGGTTCTCCACCAGACGCAGGGTGCCCCCAGGGACATTTGGCAGAGCCCCACTGGAGGATGCTACCAGCATGGTAGCTAGAGGCCAGGGACGCTGCTCAACATCCCACAATGCACAGGACAGAGCCCGCCCCCTGCCACGGACACAGAATTACCCAGCCCAAAATGTCAGTGGTGCCGACATTAAGAAACCCCGCTATAAATGTTGCTAGGTATGGGGCAGGGAGGGGTCGCTGGCTGGGTCTAGGGGGGAGCAATTAGGAAAGCTTTCCCAGAAAAAGGCAATTCAGCCACTTTCATGTGGCAGATGGGGCCAGAGAAGTTATAGGAATCGCTAAGGGACAGAGGCAAAGTCAAGTAATAGTTACTGAACACCCTCCGCGTGGCGGGTGGAGTGTCGGGCATGCCACAAATCCGTGCGCTGTCATTCACTCAGACAACAGCCTGCTATGACACGGCTCACGGAGGTGGCAATTCCGATCCCTGTTCTGTAGTTGTGGAAGCTGAATCGGGAAGGTGCTGGGAGGTGATAGCTCAAGGTTGCGCAGCCAGAGGGGCCCCCCTGAGAGCGGAGCCCGGTTCTCCGATCATTTGCACAATCACGCCGGGAGAGCAACAAACTAAGGATGTCAATTCAGGGAGTCTGCCACCCCCCCAAGCAGGTCATCCTGATGCATAGGCAGGTGGGTAAGCCCTGGATTTGCATTTGAGTCCGGGCTATAAACCACTTAGCAGCTATGCGACCTTGGGGAAGTCACTTCGTCCCTTGGAGCCTCCGTCTGCTCGTCTGTGAATGGACATCACAACAGTGTCTCCTTCATGACTCAGTGACATGGCACAAAATACTCAAAGTATTTAGCACAGGGTAAGCCCTCGGGGCGTGTTTTAGTTTGGGACGTTCTGGGAAACAGGGTTGGCACTTGGATGGGGGAACCTGTGTGGAGGGCCTCGATTGCCAGGATGAGGTGTGGGGGCTGGGCCTGATGAGCCAAAGAGGGGGCTCTAGCCTCTGGCTTACACTCTCTTCTCACAGCTTACAGGTTCCAGGGGTGTGCCCCCCCTCAAGCCCCTGCTTTACCTGCCAGAGCTGACCTCTGCTTGGTCACATGAGCGCACACGCACACTCACACACGGGCACACACACAACCGCACTCA
>NC_138381.1:69539963-69585538 GCF_054177405.1 Leptonychotes weddellii
CCTGTGACTTCTTGGGAAGACTACCCTCGGAGTGCCGGAGATCTTTGCACATCCTTCCGGGGCAGCCCTTAGCGGTGACTGATGGTGTAGAAGTCAGCTGGAACCCTTGAAGGAGGGTGACCCCTGAGGTGCACCTTACACTCTAGGCCCCCCACCCCGCAGTGTCACACTGGGGCTGGGACCTCCCCTGAAATAGCTCCTCGCTTGCCCCCTCCCTTACCCCTCTCCCCTGAGAACACTTCCTTAATGCACGGCTTGCACGTGGCTCTTCATCTCAGGCTCCGGGAGAACCCAAACTAAGACCTTATGCAATTTCCGAGCCCCCATGTCCTCAGGCATCATATAGGGATATGCACCCTAATAATCGCACCGACCTCCCTAGCTGGAAGTGAAGACTATAGGGAGAGGTCTATGTGAACTATTTAGCAGGGAGCCTAGCTCCTAATTCAAGAAAGGCTGATACTTGCCGTTGTTCTTACATGGCTAATGGAACCTCTGTGTCTTTGGGGTTTGTAGCAGCTCTCCCCAGGCCAGAAACCCAAGAGATCAGTTTGGTACAAGAAAGACCGACTATGGAGTCCTGACACACCTGGGATCTCAGCTGGAACCTGCAGACCCAGACTTCCCCAACCCCCTCCCCACTCCTGCCAGGGTGACAGGGGCTGGAGCTTGAGGCTCTGGTACCAAGTCCCCTATAGCGCCAGGCTCCCTCCCCTCTGACTTTCATTCAGAAAAAATGGAGCTTCAACATTTCCAACGAAACACCTGAGGATTTTGATTTTTTTTTTAATTTTTCTTCCTCTTTTTTTTTTTTTTTTTAAATTAACACCTGATTCCATACCAGCAGCATGACTGCGGGGTCGGGCTTGGCGGGGACGGGGTGGGCAGCAGGCCTGCTATGTTCTAGTCCAGCTCCATCCTGGTTCTTTGTTCTATGTGACACTCTCCAATCCCAATGAGATCTTTTTAAAGAAAGGAAAGCCAGATCTTAAGTAACTTAAGGAACGGCCAGAAGATCTTCAGGAAACCAGAACTTGCTCATTGCTGACGCCACTTTGACAAGGATGCAGATATGAAACACAGCTGAGTGATGTCCCCTGGACACTGACCCGGGCGGAGGGGTAGGTTGATCAATATCGCTGATGCCATTTGCAATTACTTTATTAAATATGAAATTAAGTCCTTTTAAGGCTGATTTAGTTTTCACTTGCAACATTTGAAGTGATATTTGCCTCCATTGCTGATTTCTCTACCTCAAAGTAAAAATTTAGATCAAAGGACTTAATGCTGTTTTTCATCGGCAGGGGTTGCAAACTTCAGCCCCCAGGCCCCATCTGACCCGCCACTTATTTCTGTACAGATTACTCATATTTTGAATGGTTGAGGAAAATCAGAAGAATATTCCACGACACACGGAAATTATATAGAATTCAAATTTCAGCATCCATAAATAATGTTTTATTGCAACACAGCCGTGCCCAAGGTATGGTCTTGTGAAGCCAAAAATATTTACTATCTGGCCCTTTACAGAAATTGCTGACTTCTGCATTACAAAATTGTCAGCACTCTCTAGGGAAGGAGGAGACAAATCTGTTCAGCATGGGACAGTGAAAGGACATCCAGCCACAGTGGATTGGGTTTGGGAAGGTTCTTTCCCAGATATCAGAGTCCCTCTTTTGCTCTCCTAGTAGCCTGGCTGCCCACCTTCTCTCCACCCTACAGGTGTATGCATCCCCAGCAGCCCCTTCTAGGACAGCCTTGCATGAGTCTGCCCGTCCACCAAACCTGATTGGTTCAGGTGGGAGACACGTGACCCATGCTGGGCCGATCAGATTTATTTTCCTGGGAATTTAGAATTCTGACCTGGGATTTGCAGGGGGGATTGGGTAGTAATAGGAGCTAAATCTGTCGCTCAAAGGAGGTCTGAGAATTTCTCCTTGCTGACACCCTCCCCAAACAGAGGGCTTCTGCATTTACTTGATTCCTTGGACTCTCCAAATGCTCTCTATTCTAATCAATTCTCCCCCTTCCTCTTCTTTTCCTCCAAAGCTCAGTTCGAATCGTTTTCAACACTTGCAAACCAAACAAACTTGAACGATCTGGTCTGTAGCCCAGAACTCTGCTCAAGATCCATGTGATACCACGTCAGGTCTTAATGTCATTTCTTCTTGCAAAAAGGTATTTATTGCAAAACATCCAGAGCCAAGAAGATGGAGACAATTACCTTCTAAGTAAATTAGATCTAAACAGAGCAAAATATGACTAAGGATTTATTTTTAAATATAAAAGAAAATTCTACAAAACGATTCCTGAGACAGTTTCATTAAAGATGCCCTTAAACTAATATTTTATTAGGTAAGTTGTTGAGCCTATTGGCGGCTCAATTTTTTCATCGTTGCCAAATGGGGATAAGACATGACTTTATAGGATGAATGTCAAGATTGATGCAAAGTTACTGAGAAGCTATAGAAACGTAAAGAGGGTTGGACAGGAGAACAGTAACACACTGGGAGAAAGAGCAAGGGCTTCACTTCACGATCAGCCAGGCTTAACGTTGGAATCCCAGCTCTGTCGCTCACTAGCTGTGTGACTTTGGGCCAGTTGCTTGACCTCTCTGAGCTTCCGTTTCACCATTCATTCATATCATGGAGATAATAGTAGTCTCTATGCCATAGTGTTGTTGTGAACATTAAATGAGATAATACATGTAAACCACTTACCGCAGAGCCAGGCACATAGTAAACTGGATACACAGTAGCTATGGTGGGCAATTTTATGATAAGCCACCCAGACAGAGGTCAATGCTATTTCCAATGCATCTCTTTATCTCCATTTTTCACAGTGTAAACAATCCTGCAGCCTCCACGTCCCCCAGGTCTGTGGGCTACCTGGTCCATCTTTCTCTCCTCTTTGTCTCATCAACAGTTGACTTTCAAGACTCAAGGCCTTTGCTGGAAGGACCTTGTCACCTCCCAACATGCTGGAAGAGGAGGCTCTTCTGAGAGTTGAGGGGTTTTTTTGCCCCCTCTGCATCCTTAACCCCCTCAGATGCTTCTTTCCCAGCCTTGGGCGATTTCCTTACACTCATCATCAGGATTCATGATTACTCAAGAGGGGCCTCCACAATCTTTATAGACACACGAGGCACCAGGTGGGGAAGTCCTGCTCTGTGCTTTATCCTCACTGCTCCCATGACACTGGGAAGCTGTGCTCTCTGGTACGATGGCCAGTAGCCACCATATAGCTATTTAAATTTAAATTTAAATTTAATTAATCAAGTAAAATCTGAGGCTCAGAGTCATGCAACTATGTGGTCAAGCCAGGATTGGTTCTCAGACCACTGGGTGATCAATTGTCAGTAGTAAAGAGGATATTCTAGCAAGAAGCAGTAAGAAATCATGAAGCAAACTGCCTAGTGAGTGAATGAGCTCCCTGTCAAAGTGTTCCAATGGGTTATTATAAAGGGGATTCCAGAAACTGGGAGAGAGTTCTGGAAAAGCTGGTGCATTTCCAGCTCAGCACTGGGCTGGGCTTCAAAGACAGAAAGACAGAACATAGAGGAGTCCCCAGCCAAGCAAAAGTGAGAGATGAGTAATGAAAAAAAATAGCATGGCAACCCACAGGATCTGTGGGCTCGGGGACACCCTACCCACTGAGCTGAGAATATCCTACCGCCTATCCTCATTCTCTCAGTCAGCAAAACTTTCCAGACCTGCCCAATGAAGGAACCTCTGGTCACATGTGGCTACTGAGACCTCGAAATGTGGCAAGTCTAAATTGAGATGTAAGTGTGAAATACCCACCGGATTTCTAAGATGTTCAAAAAATCAGAAAGAACGTAAAATATCTCATTAAAATTTTTTTATATTGAGTACACACTGACATGATCATTTTTGACCATATTGGGTTAAAAAAAGTACTTTATTTTTTTAAAGATTTTATTTTATTATTTATTTTTATTATTATTATTTTTTTTTTAGAGAGGGAGAGAGAGAGAGAGCGCGCGCGCACGAGGGAACAGGCAGAAGGAGAGAATCTCAAGCAGACTGAGTAAGGAGCCCGACTCGGGGCTCAATCTCACGACCCTGAGATCATGACCTGAGCCCAAATCACAAGTCAGATGCTTAACCGAGTGTGCCACCCACCCAGGCGCCCCTAAGTAAAGTACTTTATAATCAATTTCACCTGTTGCTTTTTACCTTTTTAATGTGGCTCCTAGAAAATTTATGGCTAGGTCTGTGGCTCACAGTGAATCTCTACCGGCTGGCGCCGCTCTGCAGACCTACTGCGTACCAGTCCCTGCAGCCTGCGGGAAGGCACGGAGCAGGCCCGGAAGGCCCATGACACCAGCTGAGAGAGCCCAGACAGGGGACGAGACAGGGAAGCTGGAGCTCAGTCTTGTGGCTTAACTGGGTAAGTGAACAGGCAATTTTGGCACTGGGAGGTAAGTGCCGGCGGGCGGGGGGAGAAGCCTGGGGCGTGGGAGCTCAGAGGAAGCACCTGCCTAGGTGGGAGATGGTCCCAGGAAAAGCTTCCAGGAGAAGGTGATGTCCAAAATTAGGCCTGAAGGAGGCATAGAAATCAACTCGCTTTTCCAGAACCCTCTCCCAGTTTCTGGAGTCCCCTTTACAACATCCAGCTGGAACACTTTGACTGACAGGGAGCTCACTCACTCACTCGCAAGACAGTCCACTCCGTGATTTCTCACTGCTTCGTACTAGAATATTCTCTTTATGAGTGACACACACCGCCAGGGGCCGGGGTGCAGTCCCCTGAGCTCGGAGCCCTTCCCTTGCCATCCTGAGGGTCCGGTCTGTACCCTGAGCACCTGCCTCACGTCTGGCTCATGACGGCCGCATGGCTGACAACCCAGCCAGCTGCCTGCTCCCTTCTCAGCTTGACAAGACAGGCAGGCTGAGTCACGGGCTCAGCTCCTCTCAACCCACGTGGTCTCTGGGTCTGGGCCAGGGGGATGAGCTGCCTGCCACGGTGCCCATAAGTCAGACCAAAAGGAGCCCATGAGTCTCACTGAGGATTAGACCTAGGAATGTTCTGGAATCCCACACTGTACCTTGGAGCTCCCCAAGGGGCAGACCCAGCAGACAGGCATGTTATTCTATCAGTAAGGAAACCAAGGCACAAGGGGTGGGGGTGGGGGGTCCTGTCCTGCCTGAGAACGCTATTATAATAGTTATTATTTCTCCATATTGTCATGGTTAATTTTTAGAACATGCCAGCTTCCTCTGTACAGGGACCTATCCACACTGCTCACTGCTACATTGCCCAGTGCTCATAACAGTATCTGGCACATAGTAGGTGCGTGAGCTCTTCTATTGAATAAGTGCATGAACAATAGCCACCTCTGTTTCTCAAGGATGTACTACAAGGAACCACACATTTATTTGTGTGTTCTTTTATTTATTGTCTGTCTCCACCAGCAGGACACAGACTGACTCTATTTTGCCCACCATTATGTCCCCAGAACAGTGACCCACACATAGTAGGTGCTCAATAAACAGTGTTGCATAAAGAGGTGGGTGCTGAGCAGTTTCTCATTTGTCCTCACACAGTCCGGTGGGGAGTGGGGAGGGCTCTTTTGCACCTTTTGGAGATGAGAAATTGAGACCCGGAGAAGTGAAGTGACCTCTGAAGGTCATGTGGTTGATGAGGCACAGAGCCAGGATTTGGACCCAGGTCTGTTCTTACAGACACTGTGTGTGCTCTTACCTGCTGGGTCTTGCTGTCTCTGGAGGTAAGGGGAGACATCAGGGGTGGGGGTGGGGGTCTCTGGGAAAGGCTGCTAGGGCGGAAGAGGGACCACCTCAGCACTCCCCAGCCTTGCCCAGCGAGTCCCAGTCACAAAGCCCTTTCCACGTGGCGTCCTATTTGGTGCTCACCACAGCCGAAGCAAAGCCCAGAGAGGTCGAGTAACTTGCTCAAAGTCACACAGCAGGTTCAACACGGGTCTTCTGACTCCACATCCAGTGTTCTTTCCCCTAAACCCCAGCTCTGGCTCACTTGGAGCCCTAGTATAAGCAGGGTTGCATGTGGGTCAGGAGAGAAGGCTTATGTTTCAGCGCTGGGCTTGGCTTTACCACACATCTGGTGGCAAATCCAAATTCCACACTTTGCTGTGTGCCCTTGAGAACTGGCTTCCCCAGTTACCTCATCTGAAAGATGGTGGCCTACTTTGCAAGTGGTAGTTAAAATCCTTGTCTATGGGCTGTGTGACTGAAGGAAGAAGCTTAGCTTCTCTGAGCCTCGGTTTCTTCATCAGCAAAGTGGAGTTAATAAAGACCCATCTCTCAGAGCCCAGTGCGGGCACCGTGCAGGGCCTGGCATGTAGTAAGTATTCAATAAAAGGTGGTTTGGGGGATCCTCTGCGACCACAGTGGGTGGCCCTCCTGAGGATCCAGCTGGCCGGGCCTGGCCACGGCAGACCCAAGGCACGCACTCCTGGCTGCCCCCAGCCAGCCAGGGAGAAACCTGAGCCACCCTCCTCCTGGGCAGATGCTGTCCCTGTCCCTGCTGTCTCTGAAATGAAAGAAAGGTCAGAGCCTAGGGAAGCAGGGCTGGGGTGTGCTATGGAGGCGGTGGGCAGGAGAGGAGGGGAGGGGTGGCCCGCAGCTGCCTGATCACCCTCGCCTCTCCAGGGGAGGCCTGAACCGGCCAGGCCTGGGTGCAGCCCCCCTGCCCGGGGCTTGGCCTCCCTGCCGGGCAGAGCCGCCTCCCAGCCTACCCCTGGGGAGGGGCCACCTGGTGTCAATTAAACCCCAGCCACTCGGCCGCACCACGCCAGGCGGCTGATTAGTGCCGCTGGCCTCTGCAGATGGGGAGCACCGCCTGAGAGGGGGCGACTGCCACCACGCCGGGGGGAGGCCTCTCCGGAGCCGGTGAGTACCGGGCGGGGGGCCCTGTCCCCCAGGGGCAGGCGGGCGTGGCGAACCCAGCTTGGGCATCTCGGGAAGCACCCCCTCCCTGTGTGGTTTGCTCTCCTGGGGCATTCTGGGGCCTCTCAGCATCCCTGACCTTCTTCGCTTCCGCCCTACCTGAAGGGTACCCAAGGGGGCCCAATGCCAGCCCAGTGTCTCCCCCGGGGCCGTGTGGCTGCAGGGGCCAACCCCAGACCAAGGCCACAGGGAACCTGGTGGGTGAATGAAGGACCAGTCGGCACAGACTGAGGCCTTAGGGTCCCAGCTGCCTCCTCTTCACCGCAGGTGGAGCTGGTCCTTTGTGCCGGCCCGTCTGGGCGTCGAAGGCCGCGTTCCTCAGCTCGCCGGCTCATGCTGTGGGGTGGCCCCGTCTGCCTGGCTGGCCGAGACCCCTGCAGGAAGCAGGCAGGGGGAGGCTGCGGAACCGCAAGCCCGAGCTCGGGAGGAGCCCTCTGGCTTCCCAGCGCCACGTGTCCTGGAGCCTGGTGGGGGGCCAAGTAGGGCCCTGGCCCAGGATCCACATACTTCTGGGGACGCCAGTCCAGCCTGCAGGCCAGGCAACATTATAGGGCCTGAGCCACCTCCTGGTTCCTGGGGCAGAGGGGGGGGCGGTTAAGGGGGGAGCGGAGAATCAACCCCGGCAGCGGCAAAGGAGGGAGCAGCTGCTTGCCCATGGCACAGACCGAGGGGTTAGAGAGGGACAGGAGCTCCGGTACCTCCAAGAAATGAGGGGACACGTGATGTGTCTCTGGTTCTGCGCTGTGAACTCTGAGCCTCAGCTCCTGGTTGATAGGGGTTCTCTGATCCATGGCGGGGGGTCCCTCGTGACAGGTGGTGTTATCTCTCGGTGGTACCCCAGGGTGGTCCGTGGCCACTGTCTGCTTGGGACAGAGGCGAGGTGTGTTTGGCTGGGATGGCAGGCCGGGGGAGGGGGGCAATGCTGGGTGCGTGTCCACCTGCTTGTACCACCTGGGGTATCTCTGGAAGATGAACGGGATCACTCGCGTGGATCTCTGGAGCCTGTTCTGGACCGTGGCTCCAACGTGTAGACTGGGGAGGAAGGATGGGTCCCAGTAGAGCTCTGTGCCCAGCGGGGCATGGCCACGTGTCCCCATCTGTGTGTGCATGTGTGGTTATGGTGATGCCAACGTCGTGCAGGTGAGGGCTCATTGGAAGCGTTCCTGGGTCACCAAGCTCTGCTCTTTCCAGCACAGTCCATCTGGGGGGTGAGTGTTTCCCAAGGGCATAACCTGTGAACAAACTGGCAAGTCAGCTAGACGGTCTCCTGGTTGTGCACCCTGGGGAGCTTCACTTGCTCTGTTTTCCAGGCCCCATTCCACCCGGCTGAGGCCAAGCTGGGCTGGTGGCTGGACTCAAGCTCTCCATCCCTGGAACCCATCTCTGTGACTCTGGGGCGAGTGGGGAGGTGGGGGGCAACCGCAGCTGAAGTCCGGTTATTATCCAGGGAAATACTGGATCTGGTTCATTTCCTCCATAAATATTCATCACCAGCCTCTGTGCTGGGACTTGGGCTCAGAACTGAGACTAGGGCAGCGACACTAGAATTCATTCATTCTCTCCAAAACATTTATGGAGAGACACCTATCCTAGATGCTGAGCTTATGTGGCAGAGCTCGAATTCACTCATTCCTTTATGCTTGCATTCACTCCGAGATACTGAGCGTGTGCTGTGCACGGGCTCTTTGCAACCTGCTGCATCTACACACCAGCGAATCTGGGAAGCGAGAAACCGTATTCTCTTCGGACTTTCCCCACTATAGAAACACAACGAGCCTGGGTCTGGGAGAAAGCCAGATGCTTAAGAAGCAGAGCAACAGGGCGCCTGGGTGGCTCAGTTGGTTAGGCGACTGCCTTCGGCTCAGGTCATGATCCTGGAGTCCCTGGATCGAGTCCCGCATCGGGCTCCCTGCTCGGCGGGGAGCCTGCTTCTGCCTCTGACCCTCCCGCCTCTCATGTGCTCTCTCTCTCTCATTCTCTCTGTCTCAAATAAATTAAAAAAAAAAAAAAAAAGAAGCAGAGCAACATTGGGGTTCCTTCTCTGGTCCCCTTGCAGCATGGGATGAGGGCTCTATTTAGCCGTGCAGCTTGGAATGTCCCCAGCGTCCTCCTGGGATTAGTGGCTTTCGCTAGTGCCCGGTGATCATGGCCGTGATACACGGTGTTGGGTCTCCGAGACACACCAGGACGAGATGAGCTTCACACACTTATCTGTGGTTGAACTCCCTTTGCCAAAGAAAAGTATGATAATTTTGACAGTTAATTTCCAAGTATGCCCAAAGCACTGCTTGGGTGATGAAAAAATACTAGAAGGTAGACTTTATTATTTTCCAGGAGCCAGGCACTTAATGCTTAGCACATCACATGATCCATCTTATTTTTTTTTTTAAGATTTTATTTATTTATTTGACAGAGAGAAACACAGCGAGAGAGGGAACACAAGCAGGGGGCGTGGGGGAGGGAGAAGCAGGCTTCCCGCCAAGCAGGGAGCCCGATGCGGGGCTCGATCCCAGGACCCTGGGACCATGACCTGAACTGAAGGCAGATGCTTAAGGACTGAGCCACCCAGGCACCCCCATGATCCATCTTATTGAATTCTTGCCCAACCCTCAGGTGGTAGCTCTATTACTTTCCCATTTTATAGTACAGAAACTGAGGCCAGGAGGGACTAAATTACCGGCCCAAGGCCTTTCTGACTCCAAAGCCTGTGCTTTCAACCTCTAGACTGGAGTCCCGATTAGATGGGGACAAAAGAGGATGTCTACACAGAATTTGGACGGGGCCGCGTGAGGGAGGGTGTGCCCCAGATCAAGAGGGGTGGAGGTGGGGAGCAGATAGAAAATGCAAGACAGCAGACAGGCTTTTTAGTCTTTGCAGCCACGGAGTAATTTCATCCAAACAAAACCTCATGGAAATAGGTCAAACAGAGCTGTTCCGTGTGAAACACCGATCCCTAGGCTCCCTCTGATCCCTTGCCCTTGGGGGACCCCTGAGAGCCCCTGAGGTACATGCGCAGTTGGCAAACTCCTTGGTATGAAGTCAAAGCCAGCCAGGGTGAACATGGCAGGTGAGGTTACCTGGCAGGTGATGGCAGAGGCGACCTTGAAGAGTTGGAGGGGATATGAACAGGAATTAGGAAAAGCAGACAGTCCCTCAGTTCAATGTTCATTCATTCAGCAAATGCTCACTAAACTCCTACTCTGTGCCAGGCATTGGTCTAGGCACCAGGGATGGAGTGGGGACCACAGAAAATCACGCTCCTCCCTTTGGCCAAGAGCTGATTCTCTGCACGGCCTGACGGAGGAGGCCCATGTGATTGGCGCAGAGGCTTTGCACGGAGGGGAGGAGAAATGGCTTGTTCATTCGATGAATGCCCATGACCCCCAAATGCCTTAGCGCTGGGGTCTCAATGATTATCAGGCTGTCCTTGCCTGTCTCGGCTCTGAAGCAGAGCCTGGGACCTAGTTTCTGGAAGGAGAGTTTTCTAGAAAGAGTGAGTGAAGAAAACAGGAGAGGGCAGAAGGGGCTTAGCAAGCCTGGGGGTCTCAGTGGAGATGCCTCAGCCAGATCCCGTGAGCTCTGGAGTGTGAATTGTACGGCGGAGTTGATCCTACCCTGAGGCAAGGGGGTGGGCCTTTGGTGTATATCCCCTTTCCCGCCAGTCACTGGTTCAGGCTGTCCCCAGTTGGGGTGAGGGGTGTCGTGATCTCCCCAGCAGGAGAGCTTTCCTATATAAGGCAATGCCCCAGAAAAAAGGTCAGCAGCTGGGGAATGGGTGCACTGGCCTGGCAAAGGGGACCTGGACAAGGCACCAGAATCATCTACCTCACTGCCCCTGGGTCGTTCCTGGCCCAGCTTGGGAGATGGGCAGTGAGTGGACAGCCGAGGAGGCTATGGAGGGTGCACTGCCCCAGTGGAGAAGCACGGAAGCTGAGGGAACCCAGGAGGGGGTGCCAGACCCAGTGTTGGCAGTCAGGGAAATGCAGCGTTGAAGACTTTGGGGCCTGGGTTCAAATCCTAGGACGGCCACCTGCCCGCTCATGACCTTGGGCCAATTACTTCACTGCTGGAACCTGTGTTTGCTCAGTTCTAGGATGTAGATGCTGCTTGGCAGGAGCTGTGTGAGAATCACACAGCCCCGTTCTGGCATGTGGTAACCTACTGGGACCCCGCGGGCGGCAGTGCTGGTGAGCATGGGAGCGTGTGCGCGGAGGTCAGGTGGGATTGCAGAGCATCTGTGTTCCCGAGGAACCCGGTCCTTTCCAGCAAATTCCGGAGGCATCTGGGAGGCCCTGGGAGATGAGCCAGAAATGGCTACCAGGGGCAGGTCCCAAATATTACCGGCACTTTACGTCACTCAGGAGGAGGCAAAGGTGGGATGTGCGTGGACGGAGCAGAGTTGGCTCAGGGCTTGACTGAACGCGGAGAGGGCAGGGCACTGGGGCTGATGCAGGGGCAGGCCCCCTTCCTCTCCCCATGCCTGCTCCAAAACCCAGAGCCCTGGGCTGAGCAGACCGTGTCCTTCCCTAAGTCTCACTCACTCATTCATTCATTCACTCATTCATTCATTCAATACTTCTTAACACCCACTATGTGAGGCTCTGAGGATGCATTCGTGAATAAGGCAGAAAGGATCCCTACTCGGAAGCTCGAAGTTCACGGTGGGGGCCACCAAATGCCAAGGACAGGGAACAAAAAGAGGGACATGGTCAAGGAGCTGAAAGCACTGAGCAGCTTCTGGGCATCCTGGGGCCCAGAGTCCGGTGGCAGGACTCTGAGGACGCGGGCTCAGCACAGGGAGTGGACAGAGCAGATGCTCTGCTTCCAACCCAAGTTCAGCTGGGAAGGGGCGGAGGGGACATGGCATTCCAGCAGGGACTGTCTGGTTTGAAGAACATGATGTGTGCATGTGTGATGGTGTGTGTGCAGGGCTGTGTATGGAGGATTGAGGTGGCGGGTGGGGTGGCTGTGTGGGTGTGAGGGTGCACATAAAGGGGTATTGGGGGACAGGTACGAGGGTGTAGGGGTGTTATATATGAGAGAGTTGTGAGGGTCTGTGTGTGTGAGGGATTGTGGGGAGCTGTGTGCAAAAATGTGTGCGAGCGTGTGAGCGTGTGAGGCTGTGAGCGTGTGTGTGAGGAGTGGGGGACATACGTGTGAGGCTGTGTGTATTTAATGGTGTATATATGGGTGTGTGAGGGTATGTATGAATTAGCTTGCATGTGTGTGGTTTGTACATGGGTCCATGTGGGGGGTGTGAGAATGAGTATGTGAGCGTGTGTGTGTGTATCTGTGTGTGAGTGTGCATCTATTCGTGAACAGGTGTGCGTGCCTGTGAGTGTGTATTTTGTCAGTGCATTTTCATCGAAATCTGGATTCTTAGAGCTAGAAAGAGTCTTGAAGCTTGTTCAGTACAACCTTCCCCTTGACCCCACTGTCCAAACAACAACCCACCTCACATGTGCACAGCCCCCCACAGCTTGCCCGTTCACGTTCATTATTCCCTGGGACCCTCGCCACAGCTCTAGTGAAGACAGCTTCATCCCATTCCACAGATGGGGAAACTGAGACCCGGGGGGCCCAGGAGGAGATGGCAGTGCCGCTAAGTCACGGGAACTGGTCTTTGGCCAGGTGTCAACTCTGGCTACTCGTTTCCGTATCTCTTCTAACTCAAGTGCTTATGCACATAACAAGATGCCTATTCAAAGCCCATGTGCGTTCATTATATTATTTCTTTTCTCCTTTGATTCTATTACTTTCTTTTTTTATCTGATTTCTCCCCTGGGTTCCACTCCACCAAAAATAAATGAGCCTGTAACTTTAACATCCCTCACCCCCTACTCTGCCAGATGCATTTTAAAAATCACTTTTCAATTAAGAGGAAAATTATTCTAAAAATGTTTAAACCAAAGTGGAGTTCATTAGTCAAGAAAATAGGGTTAGGGAAAAAAAAAAATTGGTTTGCAATGCTCCCCATGATTCCCTGAGAACAATGCATTATAAAGAGACATTTAATGCTTACAAAGAAAAACAAACGATCTCAAATAAAGACCAAATATTTTCAGAGTCAAGCCCCAAAGCAGAGAAAACAAATTCAGTCTTAAGCAGCTGGCAGTGCTATAGGCCAGCAATTCCCACAGATTCAGGGGAATCTCTCTCTCTCTCTCTCTCTCCCCCCCATACCTCGATGGCTCCTGAGCATCTCTCCGACTCTGCCTTGTCACTGTCACTCTCACAATAACAATGGCACTGTCACACCTGCCACATCCCTGACCCCATTTGTCCTCCCACCTGCTCCTCGAAGTGGGCAAGGCTGGAATGGTTCCTTGTCCTCATTAACATATTGAGAGCCAGAGGCTCAGAGAGGTTAGGTAACCTGCCCAGGGTCACACAGAGCTGGGCCTTACCAGCTGATCTGTTTTCTAATCCAGAATGTTCCTCCCGACGGCATCACGGAGTGCCCCCCCACACCCCCATGTCTCCTTCCCAGGTGTTTCTCCACTCTGGTTGACCCCTTTATCTCCATTTCCTTTCTACTTTCTTGACCGGGATGTAAGATATGAGACAGGAGCCCCAAGAGAGGGTATTCTTATACCGCTAGACATCTCTTCCCTAAGCCCCGTGAGACAGAGTAATACTCGCCCTCGCAGGGCTCACCAGTCGTCAGGCACTGATCGGTGTTTAGGTGAGCCGCTGGGACGCCCCAGCTGTACTTACCACGGCCCTGGGACCGTGCCGGCTGGAGCTGGCACACACTAGGTGAAGAATATTAAATGGACCCGTTGGTTGGTGTGGAGGGTGACCAGCAGGATACAGGGACCGCGGCTACGCATTTGGAATAGTAACTCCAAATGGGCAACAATTTTTGAGCAATGGGTATGGCCTGCAAAATGGCATGTGCAAACACAGAACACTTTTAAAGGGCACATATTCTCTCAGATGTTGCTTTCCCAACGTGGCCGTGAAATATTTGTATTACGAGGCGGCTTCCATGTGTATAGCAAAGCAGCAGGTATAAGTTCGTCACCCTAATATCGCAGTAAAACCAAAACGAATCCACAAATTAAATGCAATCACAATGCAAAACAAATCCAATTTGAATTCAAAGCCTGTAATGCCAACGGGCAGAGTGGTGTTTTGCTGACCATGTGAGCGTAGGACATGCTGCCCAGAGGGCTATTTAGATTTCCCCCAGCCTGGAGGTGGGCCCCACGATGATGACTCCGTTTTCTGCTATTCCTCCCCTCCACACCCCGCTGTGGATCCTCTGTCTGTGCCGTGTGGCTGGTGTTCTGGCCTCTGGCTTCACCAGGCATGGAGAGAATCGTTCCTATATTACATCCGCAGCCTTTTCTTATTATTGTGCTGTGATTAAAGCAGGGCAGGGCGCCTGGGTGGCTCAGTCGGTTAAGCGACTGCCTTCGGCTCAGGTCATGATCCTGGAGTCCCGGGATCGAGTCCCACATCGGGCTCCCTGCCCAGCAGGGAGTCTGCTTCTCCCTCTGATCCTCTCCCCTCTCATGCTCTCTCTCTCTCTCAAATAAATAAATCTTAAAAAAAAAAAAAAGCAGGGCGGCTCAGCCCGGATGCCATCATAAACAGAGCGGCCACCGAAGCCAGGTGGCAATTCTTAGTGATAAGATGGTTATCGGTGAGTCCAGGAAAGGCTGGTGGTAATGCCCCACAAATAACAACACAGTTATAACTCTTACAGCACATTCACCTGCTCACAGTGGTATACGACCCCCCAGGGGACCCCGATTTCAGGAACTCAAGTGCAGGTGCATCAGAGTTGGGGAGCCTAATTAGGAGGCAAAGGTGGCATGAAGGTGTCATGCCAGGAGGGCTCCAAAGGCTAGAATGGGAAGGAAGATTTGAATGGTGTGCCAACGGAAGGTAGGCAGGATGTAAGCTTTGTTGGTCCAGATGCCCGGGGAACTGGCATGGGTTCCGGAGCTTCCCAGAGCCCCAGGGAACCATGAGGGATGAGGAAGGAATTAGGAGAGAGCTGGGCAAGGAGAAAACCTCAGCTGGGTTGTTCCCAAGCATGCTGGGATCCTGGGCTTGGCTGCACTTGATTTGTCTGATCCTCGATTTCTTTATCAGTTACATGAGAGCAAGACTTCCCTTTATACTGAGCAATATAGGTGACCACTTAAGGGCACAAACTGGGGAGCCCGGCCGACCAAAGTCAAATTCTACTCTACGCCTTACCAGCTACGGTGCTTCAGCCTAGTCCCTAAACCCGTTTGGGGATGTGTATCCGAGGCTGTAAAAGGGAAATCACATTTGTACCTTCCTATGGCTATTGTCATGGTTGAACCCAATATTGTTTGCGAAGGGCTTGGGGCAGTGTCCAGAACCTGTGAGCTCAGTAAATTAGAGCTGCGGATGTTGTTACGTGATGGGCCCATCGTGCCATCAGCAGTCTTCCTTCACGCACCTGCTCTCTGCCTCCAAGACTTAACCAAAGGCCTTACCTACCCGCAAGCTGTTCTCCTCTTGCTAAAGGAGGTTCTCAACCTACTTCATGCCATACACTCCTTGGCAATCTGGCAAAGCCCACAGACTCTTTCTCCAAAGAATGTTTTTCAATGCAAACAAAACCAAAAAATGCACCAGATTGCGAAGAACAAATTATACTGAAATATAGCTATCAAAAATTTACTTTAAATGTAATATGATAATAAGTGTGCCTCTCCGTTGATGCATTAGCAAGCTCTGAGTCCAACCAATACTCTCATTTTGCAGTAGCGATGAGCATAAATATCTCGAGATATTTACAACAATTATAAGGCAATATGAGAATACCTATGATTTTCATTGGTGATAAAGTCACAGTTCTGGTAGTGTACCACTGTGTCTTTTTGTCTGTGTTCGTAATGAAAGCAAGTGCTGAATTTCAGTGAGGGGTTAGTAAAATAAAGATGTAATTATTTTTCCTATCCAAGTTCATGGCCTCTCTGAATTGTATCCATAGACCCTTGGCTCCAAATCCAGTCGTGTTAACTGCCTATGCCATGCATTTGGCTTTTGGCCACTGACTATTAAGCTACAATTTATCTCTGTTCAAATGTTCAAAATCTTTTATCTAAGCACACATGCATGGTTAAAAAAATAATCAAGTAAAAGAGCAAGTCTTGCCTTGGGAAGCCGTTGCCTACCCCACCTCTTCCCACTCTGCCTGCTTCCCAGGGGCTACTGTTCTTATGTTTTCTAGCTGTTCCCTCCGTGGTTAACTGCAACTCTCTGGTATTTATTGATTTACAGACCTTAGACCTTATCTATCAACATTTCCCGCCCTGTCCTCCTAATAGAGGTCTATCACTATTTTTAGGTCCACACCGGTTACCTTGGCAACTTTAAGAAATGCCTTCACTCTATTACTTCTTATTCCATCAACTATAGGCAGTGTATTTTGACTCCACACTATTTCAGATGAGATGTTGGTGTTTCACCTTCCTTTCCTCTCCCCCTTCCCCTGCACTGGCAACGTTGTTAACCCACTCTTTTTAACATGAGGTTCTATATACCTAATGTCATTCTAAGCTTCCAGAAAGTAGGGATCTGGCTTGGTTTCTCCTGTATCCCAGCACGGTGCTTGGGACATAGTGGTGGGCAGTAAGTCTGTGTCCTGTGCAGGACTGATGCAATGCAAGTTTCTTCCGACCGGCCAAAGGACATCATTGCCCATAATTATGCTATAGAACTATAGGAATCCTCTCCTGGCCTGGGGTCTGAATTTCCCACTAGAGCTTCAAGGAAGCTTCTGCGGGGAGACTGTTAATGACTGTCTGAATCATTAGTTTCCCTCCTGCCAGTGTCACTAGATTTTCAGCCAGGCATAAAATGGCTCTGGGAGAGGAGACAGCAAGACCAAATTTCAGAAGGAAGGAGTCATTTCAGGATCTTTCCCAAGTTTGACGACTTGCCTCCTGCGTCGTGTTCTGTTCGAAAAGGGAATCCATTTCCTGTGAGAGACCTTCCTAAAGCCTGCTGTCTTCACTCAGGCCTTTCTAATATCCACCTGAGGCTTCCCAGGGTCTCAGGACGAGGTCCAAATTCAAACTCAACTCAAGGCCCTGGAATCCAGCCAAATCTCATTCCTACCAGCTTTGCTTCCCATAATCCAGCCAGACAGAGCCCCTCACGATTCCCCAGCCCGGCACACTTTCTCTTGCCTTTGTCTGTGCACAAGACAAGCTGTTCCTTCTGCCTGGAAGGCCCTTCTCCCCATACAGTGTCCTCTCCTGGGTCTTCCTTCCTCAGCTGAGATGTCACCTCTGCCTGACCCTCCCAGGTCTTGTGCCCTTCCAGAGCCTCTGTGTGCATCCCTATCATAACCCATAGCCCCCCGAATTGAGACTACCTATTTGCTTGTTTGTATCCCCCTCTAGAATGTACATTCCTTGAAGGTGGGATCCATATATCATTTAGTGTTAGGTCACAACAGTGACTAGCACAGTGCCTGGAAGGTAGAAAGTGTTCAGTACATATGTTCATGATGGGGTATGGGTGGATAGATGTGTGAATAGATGGATAGCTAGATGGATGGCTGGAGGAATAGATGGACAGAGAGATGAATGTTTGGGTAGATATTCAGATGGATGGATGGATGGATGGAAGGATGGACAGATGGAAGGAAGGATGGAAGGATGGATGGATGGATGGATGGATGGATGGATGGATGGATGGATGGATGGATGGATATTTAGATGGAGGGAGGGTGGGAAGAAGGGAAGAATAGAAATGCAGGTGAGTGAAAAGGTTAGCACATGGGCATCCTTTAATCAGATGGCCAGTCTCGTTCCTCGAATTCTGCGACTGTCTAATAATAGGAGAAAGCGCTGGGCCATGCAGTCATCGGAAATCAGTTGCCCAACGGCTTTGTCTCCTGGAAGGGAGGCAGTAGTGGGTTTTTCTCCACCGTGACTTTGATAGGCAGAAAAGCACCAGGCTGACAGCCTGATGGCGGTGTCCTCCCACACACGAGGCCGAAAGACCCGCTGAAGTAGACAGCTTCAGTCCCTGGATGGGCTTGGCAGCCATCCGCAGGGGGTGCGCCCGAACTACCAGCTCATGCCAATTAGAGCCCTTGCTGGTGGACACTGTCCCCCTCTGTCACCTCCACCCACGGAATGTGGGAGATGCGTCACCACACAAAGGAGGAAAGAGGCAGCCTGGGAATGTACCAAGTTCATCCCTTGCTCAGGCCCGGAAGTGCTGGGGGTTACCAAGCACATTATTGACATCTCTGGGCCCCACGGCCCCACTTCTGAAATGTGAGGGGCAGGATCGACTTTGTGGTTGGGCTGTGGGGTAGGAACCATCTTGAATAAGAGATGGGTTCATTTGCTTGGGCTGCCGTAACAAGCTCCTACAAATGGCAAGGCTTAGACAACAGAAATTTCCGGAAGCTGGAGGTCCAAGACCAAGGTGCCGGCAGGGGTGGGGTCCTTCCAAGGGCTGTGGGAGAGAATCTGCTGCCTGCCTCTCTCCTGGCTCCATGGCCTCGGCTGTTCCTTGACTTAGAAGTGGCGTTCTCCCTAACTTTGCTGTGTATCATCTTCCTCTATGCGTGTCTGGCTCTTCACATGAACCCTCTATAGAAGGACACCAGTCATATTGAATTGGCTCCCATACCCCCAGGAGGACCTCATCTTAATATACGAATTAGAAGTTGGGGGAAGTGGAAGGCAGGGGTCAATTTGGACACCTCCAGCCACAACCCCCCAGAGTAGTCAGTCAGTGGGATTCAGTATGCAATTGGACGCTTTTAATTCTCGTTCTTATCTTTACCTCTCACTGGGGGTTGAACAGTGTCCCTCAAAAGATATATCCAAGTCCTATCCCCCCATACCCCTGTGAATGGGACCTTATTTGGAAATAGGACTTTTGCAGATGTGATTAAATTAAGGATTTTCATTGATGAAAACCTCCTAGATGTAGGGTGAGCCCCAAATCCAATGACTAGGGTCCTTATAGGAAACCAGGGGACACCAAGATTTGCCAGGAAACACTGGAAAGATGCAGGTACCCAGGAACTCCCTTTCCCCATACAAGTGTCTCAAATTCCTGTGAATCTGTAATTATTTCCAAATAAAAAGTTGGTTGTTTTTTTTTTTTTTTAAGAAAAAAGAGTAAAATACACATTTTCCTAAAGGAAGAAGAAGAAACTGAGAGGCAGGGAATGAATGCTCCCCTAGAAGCTTCAGGGGACGTGTGGTCAAGGGACTGCAGATACCTTGATCAAGGACTTCTGGCCTCCAGGGCTGTGGGACAATAAGTGGTTGTTATTTGAAGCCACCAAGTTTGTGGCAAATTGTTGCGCGGCCGCAGGAAACCTGTACAGATATAAGGGGCCCAAGCCTGCCTGGCTGGATTCGGCACATAGTAAGTGCTCAGTAAATACGTGTTGTTTTTAGGGAGTTGCTTTTTTGTTACACAGACTTTCAAATAAGTTTAAGCTTTTAAATTCTCTACCAGAGATCTTAGGATCAGCGTAACAGGCGTTCCTCAGGAACGTGGGGCACAAGGCTGCATCTGGGGAAAAAGGGGTTTTGTTGTTACACTTGAGAAGCATCTGATCGAATGCATCATTGCCCAAAGTGCTGTCCGCCTGAGAGTCGGTCAGACATGCAGCATCTCATGATTAGGGTCCACAGGACTGTATTATAACCTTCAAAGTTGCTAAGAGACGAGATCTTGATCGTTCCCACCACACACAAGAAATGATAGTTATTTGACGTGACAGAGGTATCAACTAATCGTATTGCGATAAATAGGCGTATCGTGTCCACACGTTGCACGCCATAAATTGACGCAGTGTTGCATGTCAGTTACAGCCTGATAGTAATAAATAAGAAAGAAATGCAGAATCTCAGGCCCTACCTCAAACCTGCTGAATCAGAATCGGCATTTTAGCAAGAACCCCAGGGGACCCCTGTGTACCTCAGAGCTCAAGAGGCCTCAAGCTAGAGCACCTTGGCCCCACTCCCGATTTTTGGTTTCTGGTGTTTTGGTTTTGTTTGTTTTTTTTTTAACAGAAGTTACTTTTTTAAGTTTCAAGAAGCAGGGCAGATTTCTCATGTTATTAAAAATTGGTGGAAGGGAAACCTCAAAACGAAGCTGAAAGATCCAAAGTATGAAAAACCCCAGTTTACAGTATTTTACCTTTGTGTTTAAAAAGTTAGGTATCGCTTAAGCCATTTCCAGAAATAAGACTCCTCGGCCCTAGAATCTAGAGTCCAGATGAAAATACACCAACTTTGTCTGAAACGGGCTGAGTGCAGGGGCTGGAGGCTCTGAGAGGTGGGAGCCTGTCTACCCGGGGCGGCCCTGCTGTGGACTCCAGGCCGGGGCCCCGGCAGGCTCTCCAGCTGGCTGTTAGAGCCTGGAGCCGGGGTTCCAGCCGGGCCGCTGTGCTGGGGGGCTGGGCAGCCGCTGGCCCCCTCTCACCCCTGGACGCCCACAGAGTGAAGCAGGGTGATGGCAGAGTGGTTCACCACCAGATTCCTCAGGCCTCCCCCCACCAGTGGTCTGGAAGCCGAGGGCCATCTGGGTGAGAGGCCCAGCCTTTGTGTCTGTGGGCCCGGGCAGGCCCCTGAGGGGCAGGGGTGCTAGGGCATCCGCTGAGACCCCCTGGGCTGTGGTCGCTCTGCATGTCCACCTGCGGCTGGAGCCCAGTCTCACCTTTGGTCACCGCTGGTCAGTGCCACTGCATGTCACACAAGGGCCTATCACCCACATGGAGAATGCACCTGGACCACCATCCGCCCACAGCGGGACCCACTTCTCTGACACCTGCCTCTGCAGCTGGGGAGGGGGTATGCCCAGAGCCGGTCCAGGGCTAAGATAAGGCCAGTGGCTGTCTGAGGCCACACCTCCAGCTCCCGGCCCGCATCAGGCAGAGTGGCTCCCAGGGTGTCTAGAGTGACAATTCCCTGCGCCCTGCGAAGGACAGGCCCTTCTCCCGGGGGCCCAAGAAGCATGGCGTGACCCCACCACCCACGTTGGGGGCCCCAGCGGCCACCTGTCCAGCCTCGGTCTCCACGCACAGCCACTGAACCCAGAACTGCCGACGGCCACTGGAAGCCTGGGCCTGAAGCCACTGGCAGGGAGGCCCCCACAAAGAGAGTCTGGGGCTAAGGGCTCCCTGCCCCCTGGTGCTGCTGGCCAGGCCCCTCCTCGCCCTGGGCCCAGACCCTGACATCACCATCACACGGACACCACGTGCCACTGACCAGCCCTTGAATGTTGGCAGCTCTGGAGGCAGAGCTGAGGCCCAGGGCCTTCTGCCTGAGTGACGAAGTGTCCATGGCTTGGGAGGAGAACCAGGGAAGGGCTGCTGGCCATGGGGGTGCCCCGCTCCCATCTTTTTCTATTTCCTGAGCCTCTGATGCTTCATCTATAAAGTGGGCCCAAGACTACTTATCCCCTAGGCTGTTCTGAAGATCGAATGAGGCAGGTCCTGCACTGGACACTGTTTCCTGCCTGGTCCTCTCCCTATCCCTCTGGGGTGGACCTCTTTCTCCCAGCATCTGGCAAATAAAGCGCTGGCTTTTTTCTCCCTTCCAGGGCTGTTCCTGAGGGGGATCCTCCCAGGCACAAAAGAAATCACAGGGGCTGCCGGGTGGCATCCAGCCTCCCAGGTGGGGCCGCCTTGGCCACCAGTCATGGCTTTCCTCCCCCTCCTCTACCACTGTTATTATATGTCCCCATGGCTAAGACAAGTCCCCAGATCAGGGCTGCAGCTTGATAACAAGGGCCAGACCTTCCCTCCAGTGAGAAACTCAGCAGCTTTCAGGGGACAGATCTGAAGGTTGAGTCAGCAGAAGGAGGGAGAGAGACGGGGGAAGTGCTCCAGGTGGAGGGAGCAGCATGTACAAAGTCCCTGGGGTGAGGAAGAGGGAGGTGCAACCAACCCGCAGAACTAAAGGCAGCCAGGTGTGGCTGGAACATGGAGCCTGGGGGGTGGGTGGTAAAGAGAGGTGAGCCTGGGACAAAGGCAGGTCTGGGTCAAGGAGGGGCTGTCAGACATCTTAAGGAATTTGGTCAGTGGGGAGTCAAGGGAAGGATTGGAGCTAGGGAAGAAGGGAGATAAATTCATATTGGTACTTTAGGACGACCCCCTTGGCTGGATGGAGTGAAGAGTGGGCAAGACACCAGTTAGCAGGTGTTCATAGCAATCCTGGGGAGAGATGGTGGGAGCCTAAGGCTTTCCTATGTGGCTAAGGAATTGAAGATAAAAATGGTGCCTGTCTCACCTCTGAACTTCCAAACTTGACCTAGTCAGATGGCAGGGACTAGAGAGTATCCCCAACGGAAGTCAGGCACATCCAAGGTCAGATCCTGGTCACAGAGGAAGTTGCTGTGTGACCTTAGGCAACATGCTTAAGCTCTCTGAACCTTGGTTTTCTCAATCATAAAATAAGGCCAATTACCTACCTCACAGGAAACATAACAGCATCTACTCTTACGTGAGGATTAAATGAGAAAATGCACATAAAAATGGTGCCCAACAGAGTAAGGACCCAACACGGAGTCGCTGTGATTATTTCATTTATGGATTGTTAATTCTCCAATGATTCAGTACCCATTTTGTGCCACATTCTGGAGATCCAGTGAACAAGACACTGACCCTACTCTCAAGGATGTCCCAGGCTAGTTGGGAAAGCAGGCATGTATATAAAGGGAAGAGAAGAGTGAATCATGCCTAGCGTACCTCGCTGGCACAGGGAATGGCCAGGGGAGTGTTTGGGGGAAGAGAAAGAAGCTATGGGTGTAGACAGGCAATGAGAATAGCCCTTACGATCCCCAATGCCAGCTGCCAGCCCGGAACACAGAGCAGAGTAACATGATCAGGACTGGAAATCTCTCATCAGCATGGAGAGACCAAGGGAGGGGTGGGTGGGTGAGTGGGTGGGTGCGTGCTGGCGTAGGCGAGTTTGCCTAAATAGCCCAGATCACGAGGCTCGTGGGTGCAGGGTTTGTGACAACCGCAGGGTCACGGGATCCATGCAGGATCTGAGATGAGAAAGGCATGCTGAGCCTCGTCTGGCCCAGGACCGTCCAGAGAAAAGGGCAAGGGTGCAAATAACCACAGACCGTCAGAAGCCACAGGCTGGAACGGCCCCCAGCAGGGCACCTGACAGGACCTATTAACCTGAGCCCTCCGCCTGCCTCTGACCTTGCCATGTCTAGAGCAATGGTAGCCAAGGGGCATGTTGTTTATAAGAGTAAAAAACTAGGAACAGCCTAAATGCCCATCAGGAGGGGAGTGAATAAGGAAAATGTGGTTTCTCTCATGGATATAGCGATTTAAAAACAAAGAACTAGATCTGTAAGCCTTCACATGATGAGATCTCAAACATATCCTGTAGACCCAGAAAAGAAAGTCATGGGGCAAGGTGTAAAAGCAGATACTATTCATGTCTATGTAAACACTTGTACATATACAAAATAACGCTGTGTATATTTTACCAATACATACATTTGTATGTATCAGCATAAAGCAAGGTTGGAAAGATACACAGAAAATTCACAGCATAGAGAGCCTCTGGGAAGCAGTTAACCTTAGGCGATATTCGATACCTAGAACAGATCCATTTTTAACACCCTTCTCCTCTATATGACAAGATTATGTGCAGTAATATTTCTATACTAATAATTAGTCTTTCCATGGCTTGGTCTTTGATTTTAAACCAGTAATTTTAAAAGAATAAATCTCAATGTTAGAGATATTTTCAAATTCACTAAAATAGATCATGAATGATCTAAACATTTGTGCTTCACAAAAAAACAAAAAATATTACACCTAGTGATTTGTACTCCACTCTTAAATTTTAAACAGATACATTTTAAATGCCGCTCCAGATAGTGACAAAGAATGACAGAAGTCACTCGAGTGCTATTTCTTTGTGTCTGTAATCACTGTTTATTTTGAATCTGCTGCTTAAATGTGGGAATATATATCATCCCAGAGGTCGGAGACACAAACCAAGCCCAAAGTGACTTTGAACAATTCCAAACCATTAGGAACTTCTGAAATGATTACGTGTAGCTGAGTCCGCCTGCGTTAGGAGCCAGTGTATAACCAGGGGCTTCTCTGAATTCGCTTCCAGGTAGAATACCATGTTCATTAAAGGATAAGTAATAAAAATGGGCTAATTCGAAGCTTATTCTTAAAACTTAACAGGAATGCAGCAGTGGTTTATAGCTTAGACAAACAAAATACTTTCTCAGGGAGGAGTATTTATTTGATCACTCACTTTGGTTAGAATAGACAGTACTCAGTGATAATAAAAAGCAGACCGACTTCGGTCAGTTTTATTATTACTGTAAACTTGTCTCCAAACAGCTCATTATTGCCTGCTTTCAGGGTGAACCACCCCTTCAAGTCCTGCTCTTGGTACCCCATTGCTAGGGAAGGCTGGGACAGACCAGGGTCCAGGCTAGGGTTCAAAGGGGACTTTGGCTTTACCTGTAATTTTCTAATTTTTTCCAGCATAGTGGTTAAAAGCGGGCTCCAAAGTCAGACTTCAGAGGTTCCAGTTGGCCCCATGGGTGTGTGACCCTGGGCTAGTTACTTAATTTCTTCCGGTCCTGCTTTCCTCCTCTGTACCATAAAGCTAAGAACACCTATGTCCAAGAGTGGCTGTGAGGGTGACATGAGGTAATATACTAGGTGCTCAATAATGTCTACCATATTTTTAGAGGGTTAATGTATTCATATATTAAGAATATCGTTTTTTTTTAAATGTATGCCTAAACATATTCCTACTGTATAATCCAGCAATCACGTTCTCTGGTACATACTCAAAGGAGTTGAAATCTTTTGTCTGCACAAACACCTGCTCACAGATGTTTATAGCAGCCTTACTCATAATTACCAAGATTTGGAAGCAACCAAAATACCCTTCAGTGGGTAAATGGATAAATAAACTGTGGTCCGTCCACAGCGTGGAGTATTATTTAGCACTGAAGAGAAAGGAACCACGAAAGACATAAAGAAAACTTAAATGCCTATTACTAAGTGAAAGAAGCCAATCTGAAAGGCCACATAGTGTGTGATTCCAGCTATAGGGCATTCTGGAAAAGGCAAAACTAGGGGGAAGGTAAAAAGATCAGTGGTTGCCAAGGGTTAGTGGGGAGGGAGGGATGATGAGGCAGAGTACAGAGGATTTTTAGAGCAGGGAATGTATTCTGTGTGATACTGGGAGGGTGGATACACGTCATTATACATTTACAGAAACCCATAGAATGCACACCACCGAGAGTGAGTCCAAGTGTAAGCTATGGACTCTGATAAGAACGATAAGGATGTGTCAATGCAGGTTCATCGATTGTAACAAGTCTCCCACTCTGGTACAGGATGTTGACTGTGGGGAAGGCTGGGGGGCGGGGGCAGGAGGATGTAGGAACTCAGTGTACTTTCTGTTCAATTTTGCTGTGAATCTAAAACCGCCCTAAAAATTAAAATTTATATTTTTTAAAAAAAGTATATGTCTAGGAAAAAAGGCTAGAATACCAAAATGTTAATCAAGGTTCACGGAGGGTAGTAGGAGTGTGTAGGGTGGTTATTTTATTATTTGTGCTTTTTAAAAAGTATGACACCCCCCCCCCTTCCATCTTGAGGCTAGAAGGCAGGGAAGTAGTCTCCGGGGCCTCAGCTGCTGAATCAGAGCCCTGCCCTCAGCACACCCTTCATTTTGGGTCTGATGTTTCAAGACCTGTTCAGATCTTGAAGCATAGGCCAGCTATGGCCTGGCCTATGGAACTCTCTGGCATGACCCAGGAGGCACCTTCTCTCTCTGAGTAGATTTCCTTTGTCTGGAGTGGACACGAGGAGAAGCCAAGCCGCTGAGGAGGTAGGAGGGTCTTGGGCCAGGTTGGCAAAGAAAGTGGGAGCTGCTTCAAGGTTTGGAGGGTTTCTTAGGATGGAGAGGTAAGGCAGGGGATTGGACAGGAGCCCGCCTGGAACACCAACGCTGGTGCTTGTCCATCCACCTGTCCATTCACCTTTCCATCCCTCTGCCCATCTGCCCATCCATCCATCTATCCATCTATCCGTCCATCCGTCCATCCAACCATCCAACTATCCAATAATCCTACCTGCCTTTCTATCTGCCTGTCTACCAGTCCCTCCTCTCATGCATCCATTTCATTCATTCATTTATTCCACAAATATTAATTGAGCACATACTATGTGCCAGGAACTGGGCTAGGCCTGGGACATTGCTGTGAACAGGGCGGACACAGTCCCTGTCCTCCTGGGGCTAACAGTCTAGTGGGGGACACAGCAATAACAAGTAAACAAACTGACAATTATGTTGCACGGAGACTCAGGGGGAGACTGTCTGTCTACCCAGCTGACCATCCATCTGCAAGTGCTCCTACCTCTCCTGACACTTCTCAGTCTGTCCTGCTAACAGCCTGGAGCAGCCCCCGGGATCCTCCTCCGCCAGACACTCCTTCCCAGAACCTGCCTTTACTCTTCCCCAACTCACCCAATTGTGAGACTTTCTGGTGCCCCTGTTAAAAATACAGATTTTGAGAACCCTCCTGGAGATCCCAAGGCAGGTACCCTGAGTGTTTAACAAGCTCCCCGTTCTGACAAGCTGGTGTGTGCTGCCTAGGGGTGGGCTGCCTTCACCTTCTCCCCCTACCCTCAGCTGCGGCCCTGGAGCCTCAGGCTCGGCCCCAGGATCCTGGGGACAGCTGGGCCCGGGTGACAGGGCCCCAGGGGACACACCTGGGCTGGTTCTCACGGCCTGGAGCGCTGGGAGGGAGGGCTTGCTGGGGCCAGGGGTCAGACCTGCTCTGTGCCAGGCTTCCAGAAGCAAGAAGAGGCCAGGCCTGCGGGAAAGCAAGGAGAGAGGCGCCCACAGGATCCGCCCGCCCAGCTCCTAAGCAGAAGGAGGAGGAGCCTTGAAGGGTCTCAGCAGGTAGGAGGCCTGGGCAGGGAGGAGCACAGCCCTTCTGCCTGGTAGGGAGGGGCCTTCTGCCAAGACTTGGTACCCACCACTCACCTAGCAGTGAAAGGAGGTAATAGGAATGGGCAGGGTCTGAATTCAGCTAAGGAAATTGCCTAGCATGGGTACGGGAGGGGTCAGGGTAGATTTGGCTGGGCAGAGAGCAATCGGTAAGGTGTTCCTAGAGGGAGCAACAGTGGGAGCCAAGAACAGGACATCTCAGCATTCAAGAGAGATCCAGACCACCCTTCACTTCCCGAGGCTCCCAGTATACAGGAAAAATGAGGAAATTTCTAAACAGCGTGTCGAAAACTTGCCACGGTATTTTATTTTATTTTATTTTATTTATTTAATTGACAGAGAGAGAGAGAGACAGTGTGAGAGGAAACACAAGCAGGGGGAGTGGGAGAGAGAGAAGCAGGCTTCTGGCTGAGCAGGCCAAAAAAGGGGGCGCCTGGGTGGCTCAGTTGGTTAAGTGACTGCCTTCAGCTCAGGTCATGATCCCAGGGTCCTGGGATCGAGCCCAGCATCGGGCTGCCGCAGTATTTTAAATGCTTGCAAGGACCTAATGGGACTACATTTAACACCCAGCTACAATAGGGCAATCTAAGTATGCTGGTCGCAGGAAAACAATAGGACTTGTTTAAAATACCGATTCATAGCAGACCGCAGGCGGCATAGCCCGGGGCTGGGTCGAAGTTAAAAGCTGTCTGATGAGTGTCTCAGCTTGGGACCCTATCGCTGCATCTCGATGTCTATTAGGAGTGCCCACAGGCATTGGGCTCGGAGATGAGGTCAGGTGTCTGGGTTTGAGGCCCCTGTCCCCTGCAGAGCAAGGCCCGAGGGCAGGTCATTAGGGAGACATGTGGGACTTCTGGGAGAGCGCCTGGGAGAGGCAGGTGTGTTTCAGGGTGGTGGGGCACGAGAAAGAGTTCTTCAGATGATGTAGGGTGCAACTTGGTAAGTTTATTTGAGTAGCAGGGGGACAGGCCCCGTGGGCAGAAAGGACCGCACTTTTGCTCATGAGGCTGGTGGTTATATGCTTAGTGCTCAAGTGGCCAGGGTTGTGCTGGGGGTAGTAGTTCATAAATGTCTTCTTCAAATTCCTACTTGGAAACTACTTTAATAAGACTTCTCTGGTGCTTATCATTCAGTTCCATATGAACTACCCGTGAGACATACAGGCAGTCAGGAGGCCCTGGAAGAATGTCGCAACCAGCAGGTATTTGATCCTTATCAGAGTTCTGCAGGCTGTAGGTCAGTCTTTTGGTCTAAAGGCGAATGCTTTCCTGCTTCTATCCCTCATCTGTGGGCTGAGGCGGTGCACCATGGGAGCATGAAGGAAGCGTCTCACCCAACCTGGGAAAACCAGGGGGCCTTCCTGGGAGGGGGGGGCGTCTAACCTGGGACGTGGAAGATGAACAAGGATGAGCCTATGTGAGGAAGGGTACAAAGGGGGCTCCTAGAGGATGGAATGGCAAGGAACTGGCCAGGGGAGGCTGGAGCCCTTGGTAGGACTGCTGACGATGGAGAGGGGCATCAGCAGACCCAAGGAAGGACATCCCCTCGGGTGTACTCAGGCATTCAGTCTTTACTTCCCTAAGTCAGTTCAGCCAGACTTTCTTTATTTACAGATATTGCCAGTGTGGGTTTTTGCATATATCTGTGTTCTTTGTTGGCAAATCGGAAAATATAGTAAAGCAAAATGATTGGGGTGTTTGTCATGAGAAGTGTGAAAGGACACAAGGGTTGGGAAATGCATGGCCAGCCCATGGCTTCTCCTTCCCACCCAAAATAATAATGTGAAAAATAATGGCTCCCACTCCTGAAGAGCCCAGTGTGTGGGTGCCAGGCATCAGGACTTATAGACAAGAGATAGATAGATAGATAGATAGATAGATAGATAGATAGATAGATCAACAAATCATGTATATATTAACTATTTAAAACATTAGCTATTAACTTATATATAATTATCTATTATATATGATATTATATGTGTGTGTGTGTATATATATATATATATAAGTTATATTGCTACATAAACAAATCACCACAAACTTAATGGCTTAAAACAACAAAACACACAGCTATGGTCTCAGTTTCCGTGGGTCAGGGAACTGGGTATGGCCCAGCAGGTTCCTCTGCTTCATGATCCTTATGAGGCTGCAATCAGGGCATCAGCCAGAAGCCAGGTCTCATCTGAAGGCTCAACTGAGGACAGCTCTGTTTCTAAGCTCCAGGGCCAAGGGCTAAAGAATAACTCAAGGTTATGGAGGACCTACCACTGTCTTCTCAGCATCTCTACGCCTCTGGCACCTCTGGCTGCTTTTTTGTCCCAGCTCTTCCCTATCCCTGATGCAGGACTTTTTCTGAATGTGTGGGGGCTTCAGTTACCGAGGGAGAGATCTGGCTGCCTGGCTGGATTTTGAGTGCCAATCCTCATCTTAAGTCCAGGCATGCCCAGGATTTTAGTTGGCCCCACATGGGTCCCTGACCACCTAACATAGAAATGAACCCTTACCTTGGCCTTTGTTAGCATGTGATTAGCCACTAGGCCAATCAGCCACACCCAAGGGGGAAGGTGGTCTCATGCACTCATTCATTCTTTCATTCATTCATTTACGCCACACACATTGGGCACATACCTACTATACTGCCAAGCACTGTGTTGCTCAAGAAATATATCATTCCTACCGTCCTAGGGTTAAGTATGGGAAAAACAGAGGAATATAAGTCAAGTAAAGAGCAGATTCCAATAATGGGACTTATGTTCTGTATTAGAGGTATTGGGAGTTGGCCTGATTCTGCCTTGTGTAAGTCTAGAGAAATTAGCAATGGGTTGCCTCTCTTGGAATGAGTAGAAGCTGAGCCAGAGGGGAAGGGGTGTGGGAGGGCATTCCATGCACAGGGAACAGCAAAGGTACAGAGGTGCAAAATGGCAATGGTATATTTGAGGCAAGTTGGAAAGTTCATGATGCGTACAGTTTTGGTGAAAGGAGGTAATAGGAATGGGGAGTGAACAGAAGAAAACTAGAAGAGAAAAAGAGACTTCAAAAAAGGCCGGAGGGGGTGGGGGGGGCTCCTGGGTGGCTCAGTTGTTAAGTGTCTGCCTTCAGCTCAGGTCATGATCCCAGGGTCCTGGGATCGAGCCCCGCATGGGGCTCCCTGCTCCATGGGAGGCCTGCTTCTCCCTCTCCCACTCCCCCTGCTTGTGTTCCTGCTCTTGCTATCTCTCTCTGTGAAATAAATAAATAAAATCTTTAAAAAAAAAAAAAAAGGATAGGATCCTATAAAGTAAGGCATAGCATTATGGTCTCACCATTTCCACAGCCCTTCTGTCCTCATCCCGATAAGCCAGTTGTCACACACGAACAGCTCTCAGGTGGGCACATTCTGTTTAGTCTGCAGTGTTATATCTTGTTGTGTTTGCTTTTGGGGTGGGTCACCAGATTTAAAACTCAGGAGATTTCTTAGAAGAACAAAACTCTATTTTTCTAGCTTCTTGTGAAAGATGAGATAATCTGGCCACACTGGAGCCTCCACATTCCCACCTGGAACAATTGGCCAGAGCTGAGGGGCAGCCATGGGTGCACTGGTAGACGGGGGATTGGGCAATCCAGTTCCTGCCCCCGCCCTCAGCCCACTTCCTCATTTATATGCACCCAGCCTGGCCCCAGGAGGCATTGGGGGGTGGGGTCCCTGCCTTGGGACCCTCCATGTCAAGGTTCCAACATACCCCACGAGTTGCCCTATTTCCTGCCACCCCACATACTCAGTCAGCAACCCCTGGGTGCAACAGGGCATCTAGAGTGGTTGTATGGAGGGTCCTAAGCTCTCAGCCACCCCTTCCAGGCCCCATACCTGGAGAGGCTGCTCTGGGCTGCTCTCCAGAGGCCAGGCTGGCTGAGTCAGGTTCAAGGCAGCTCTAATCTGGCCAGACAGAGGGAAGCAAGGGAAAGAGGGTGGGGAATTGGAAAGAGAAGGCTGGGACCCCACCTCCTGCCTCATCCAAGATGATTTTCCCAGTTCCACTTACTCATCTCTGCCTCTCCTTGCCTTTCCCATAATCTAGTACTCGCAGCTCAGAATTTGGTGCCAGGAAAAGCTGAGTTCACCTCTTCTCCTTAAGCAGGAGCAATAATGACACCAACTCATGGGTTACTGTGGGGATGGGATGGGGTCATATCCATAAAGCGGCAGGCACAGTACCTGGTACTTTGTTCCAGAAAAGACAAATGCATCTGTGCATTACTATTTCTTCAGTCTAGTTCTTTCTCTGAGAGCCTGTAGCAGATTCGGTCAGTGTGCTGCGCGTATACACGAAGATTTCTTCACCGTGTTTGTGCGCACAAGCTCTCCGTGTGCCTTCGCTCCCAACAGAACCCACTCTGCCTGGAAGAGAACCCAAGTGTCTGGGAATTTACATCCTCCTGGGGGTGGTCCCTACCTAGTGATTGAGGGCAGTGGTCCCCTCATGCCCTAATGGGGACAACTTTGGGATCTCGTCTCTACTGTCTGCAGCAACTCCCTAAGACCGAGCCTCTGGGGACTTTACTGATACCACATCCTCTCTTGGTCACCTTCCCTCCCTGCTTCTACTTCCCTCTCTCCCCTACCAGTTTTCATGGAGATGTGTCCCAATCAATCACCACCAGGCCAATCCTCATTTCAGGGTCTGCTTCTGGGGAAGCCAACCAAAGGTAGCATCTCTTTTCATCTCAGCCTTCCGAATGCTCCTCCCCCCCAACCTGGTTCCATTTCTTCCTGGCTCTCCCCACCTCCTCCCCGCGCTGCCTTCCCCTCCCGGCCGGCTCACTCGGGCACCTCCACCGCCGACTTGGAAGCAGATGGCATCATCTGGGCGAGAGCTCCCTTTGCGGTGATTTATGATCCTTGATTGGGCAGCGCTATTTTTAGCTGCCTCTCTCCACCTTCTGCTGTCCTCTGCAATGGAGGAATTTCTGCCCTGGTTTGTGGGCATCAGAGAGTGGCTGTGTCAGTGGTTTTCAACTGGAGACAATTTGGTCATCCTCCCTCCCTGTCCCCCCGGAGACATTTGGCAATGCCTGGAGACATTTTTGGCTGTCACAGCTGTGGTAGAGGGTACTACTTGCATCCGGTGGGTAGACTAGGGATGCTGGCAAGCATCCTACAAGGTACAGGACAGCCCTCCCCCACTCACAAAGCATTATCTGGTCCCAAATGTCAATGGTGCTGAGGTTGAGAGCACCTGGGCTATGTGTTTCTACACTTCCCTTATTTTGCCATAGTATGAGGATGTCATGTTCTCCTCCTGCAAACGCAGGAAAGAGAAGTCAAGATGCTATGTGGGGTGTGTTTAGAGCCCACGGTGAGAAAGAGGCCCAGAAGTGCTAACACCTAACCCATATTGGCATTTACTCTGCATTAGGCCTATCCTAGCGAGCAGTTTATGTTATTAGGTAATTGCTTTCTCACAGAAACCCTATGAGGTGGGGACTCTTAATACTCCCCATTTTGCAGGTAAAAAAAAAAAAATTGAGGCTTGGAGAGGTAGTGTTGTTGGTTATCACATTTGAGACTGGACTGTCCATGCTCTTAAACACTACACCAGATCAGTCAGCTAACGAACAGATTTTAGAATGCTTACTCCAAACAGGATACAACTACATCTGTTTATTGTGTACGAGGCATCTGTGGTCCCAGCTTGAAAGCAGGCTGGGTGGGTACCCAAGAGAACTGTCCATCAGACAGCAATTACCAAGGCTCTGGCCTCATGAGGGAGTAAGGTCCTATCCCTATGGATGCTCCAAGCCGGACAGATTTTGGGTCAGTGATGGCCCTTTGAAGCGGTCTCTCCTGATGATGTATCAGTCAGCTTTTTGCCGTGTAACAATCCACCCCAAAATGTACATGCTTATTATTTCAAGTCACTATTTGAGTTCATAATTCTGCAAGTTGGCAGTGTAGGCTTGGTCAGGTGAGTGGCGCTTCTGGTTTCAGGTGGGCTCATTGATGCTCTGGGGGCTGGCTGATCTGGAAAGCCTTTGGCTGGGATGGCTTGTGTCTGTTCCACCTGCTCTCGCACCTTCCAGCAGGAGTCTGCACCTGTGAATGTGGCAGTGCAGGATTTGAAGAGCAGGAGAGCAGCTACAAAGGACTCTTGGAGCCTACACTAGGCACTGAGAAACTTCACTTCTGCTGCATCCTGTTGGTCAGAGCAAGTTACATGACCAGCCCAGATTCAGGGGTGAGGAAATAAAAACTACCCTAGTAGGAAGAGTCACTTTTTGTGATCTGCCACAGTGGCATTTTTCCTTCCAGGCCCTGGTCAGGTATTTATGTGGCATCTTCATGATTGGTGACACTAGCGCTTAACCTGGCTCTAAGAAGTTGTCAATTACTGGGCGCCTGGGTGGCTCAGTTGGTTGAGCGACTGCCTTCGGCTCAGGTCATGATCCTGGAGACCCGGGATCGAGTCCCGCATCAGGCTCCCTGCTCAGCGGGGAGCCTGCTTCTCCCTCTGACCCTCCCCCCTCTCATGTGCTCTCTCTCTCTCATTCTCTCTGTCTCAAATAAATAAATAAAATCTTAAAAAAAAAAAAAAAGAAGAAGTTGTCAATTACCTAGTTATGTAACTTTGGGAAGTCACTTGTCTTCTCTGGACCTCAGGTTTTTTGGTTTTTTTTTTTTTCATTTATATTATAGGTAAAATATACCCATCCTGCCTGCCTCATCAGATGTCATAAAGCTCACATAAGATAGTGGAGAAAGAAAGGCCTATTATTTCATTATCTGTCCTTGAAACAGAAGGAAGCCCGGCTGCTCACACTGGGCACGTGCATCTCTCCCCCTGAGCTGAGTCTCCTGTAATTCATCAGTAGCCATAGCTTGACAAGCCCCTGGTGGTTCTCCATCAATCCTCCTGTCTATTTTCCCAGGGAAAACCCAAGTGGTTTTGCCAGAAAATCTCAGGACCTTTTTTCTCAAGTTCGAATATTAGGCGTTGGCCAAGAGCCCCTTTTATGGTTTTGTTATTTGGTCTAAAAGCAAACTTTTGAGATTCCTTGCCCTGAACTCGTCTCAATGAACCCCTCTCACTGGCAAAGGCTCTCATTTAATAAACACAGCCTGTGTGCTCTGAGACATCTCATAGGCCACAGGTCCTGGGAGAGCACAAAAGAGCCGGGTCCTTCCAGGTCTGTGGAAGAGTATCAGGCTGGATCAGAGCATGGTGACCCTCTTGCAAGGGAACCCAGAGATCAGCCAGCAAGCCTTCCACAAGCCTGGGGAAACTGAGGCCAGAAGCACTGAAAGAAGAACATGATTATCCATGCTGGGGTAGTGGGTCTTTGGATTATTTGGAGCAGAGGAGAGAGAATGAACACTGTCATTTAGTTATTGTAACTGATTGCTACTAGTTATTGAATGCTGATTCTGTGACAGTGTCCCCTGGCCAAGGCTGGGGACTATTCCTGTCCCATTCACTGTTGTATCCCTATGCTTGGCATTGGGTCCAGTCTAGGAGGCACAGGGAGGTGTGGAATGGTCTCATTTAATGCTGCAACAACCTCTCCAAGTGAGCACCATGATTACCATCCCCATTTTGCAGATGACAAAGCTGAGGCCCAGGGCAGGGAGAGGATTTGTCCAAGTCACACAGCTGGGAGGTGGCAGAATCAAGATTCAAACCAGGTCTGTCTGGCTCTGAAGTTCATACTCTCATGGCTACACCATGTCCCTTCAACTCTGCTGGCTCTGTAATAGTCCAGGACTTTGGACAGGGTGTGAGAGGGGTACGAACAAAAACATGCAAAGCAGACAGATGACCCGGAGGGTTCTTCCTGCGGGGGGGGGGGGGGGGTAGTGGCACAAACCACTGTTCTCTCCAGCCTCCTCCAGATCACAGATGCACCCTGCCCCCTCTTCTGGTGTCCGTGTAGCAGGTAGCAACAGGGGACCAATTTGGACTTTCTGTCCTGATTTCACACTGATTACATACTGCCTTGTACCAGGCACTGCTCAGAGCTTGGCAGAGGCCATAGCCACGGGAGCAAAGCATGGCATGTCCATCGGGCCTTGCAAACAGTCACTGCATAGCCAGAGCCCTCTGGAAGGAGCAGTTAGGAAAACAAGGGACCACGTGGACACTTAAGGTGCCGCCTCTTTTCCCATCCCTTACAACAAAAAGAATCCTGGCTTAAAAAAACATTACTGAGGGGCACCTGGGTGGCTCAGTTGGTTAGGCGACTGCCTTCGGCTCAGGTCATGATCCTGGAGTCCCGGGATCGAGTCCCGCATCGGGCTCCCTGCTCGGTGGGGAGCCTGCTTCTCCCTCTGACCCTCCCCCCTCTCATGTGCTCTCTCATTCTCTCTCTCTCAAATAAATAAATAAAATCTTAAAAAAAAAAACAAAACATTACTGAGTGTGGCTGTATGTCATGTGTGTTCCCCATGACCCCTGGTCATCGATTATGTCCTTACAGTGCCCCTACATTTATTCTCCCACCTAAAGGGATTCTATTAAAATAGGAATCAAATGACATCAGTCTCTGCTCAACACCTTCCAGTGACTTCCAAGAAGACTCAGGGTAAGGTCCAAGGTCCTCATCATGGTCCATAAGGCCCCCATTATCTCTAGGGTCTTTTTCTATCACCCTCCCTTCTTACTGACTGGGCTCGAAACACACTGTTGTTTCCCCAGCACACTGAGTATGCCTATGTCTCAGGGCCTTTGCACCAGCTGTTCCCTCTAGCTAGACGGGTGTCCACATGTCTCATTCTCTCACCTACATCAGGTCTCTGATGAAGTGATGCCTCATCAAAGAGGCCTTTATTGACCACCCACCATTCCCTGTTCCCACCATGTCCTTAACCCTGTCCTAGTTCTCTTTAGAGCACCATTATCCCCAGCACACTAGAGCATCAGATGTCAGCTTTGTGAGTGCAAGTACCTGCCGTGTCCACTCTGTGTCCCTGGGACCTAGCACAGTGCCTGGCACTTAGTAGGTGCTCAAAAAACATTTGTTGAATGAAGGAACAAATGATGAGCGACCCTGTTAGATTGGAATGAATGATCCTACTTTACGGGTGAGGAATCTAAGACTCAGAGGTGAAGGGACTCATGAGGTTTCCCACCCTGTAAGAAGAAGACACCAGATAACGAAGAGCATATAGTTTTATAAACTTTATAATATTCCATCATCCTGTCCTCTATTGTTAAACACTTACGTTGTTTCCTCTTTCTGGTCAATAACTTGATAATCCTCCTTATACATTTGCCTTTTGTCCTGTGTCTGTTTATTTCCTTAAGATTTTATTTCTTCCCTTGTTTCCCCTGTTTCTGGGGAGCTTAGATTCAAATTATTATCATTATCATTATTATTATTATTATAAAATAGTTTCATGGACTGTATCTTGCTTTAGTTAATTATTTTATATATGTATTGTCAATAGCCACTGACAAAAAAAAAAAATAGAGTTATCTTTCCACTTTCCTGGTTTTTATCACTCAGTATCAGTGCTTAAAAACTACAATCCCACCCATTTTGGGGTTATTTATTTTGACTTATTACTTGGGCAACTGGGGATTATATTTGAGTACTTTTTTTTTAAGGGCACATAAGTGGCAAACTTTGTCAGTCTGTGCCTGTGTGAGAGTGTATTTCTGGTGCCTTAACACATAAAGGCAATTTGAAGGGTGCAGAATTCTTGGACCGTGATTCATTACCCAGAACTCTGTGTGCATGCACACATGCGTGCACGTGTGTGAAAGTACTATATTCAATTATCATAAACATATGGTAAAACACAGAAATCTTTAGTGTGCAATTCAGTAAAATGCTGACAAATAATTTAACCATGTAACCATCAACCAGATCAAGATATAAAATACTTCCACCACCACAGAATGTTCCCCTTGTGGTCTTTGTACTCATTCTTCAACCCACCACATGATGTGTTCTGATAGTACCATAGTCTCATTTTGTCTGTTCTTGAACTTCATATAAATGGAATCATACAGTATGGAACCTTATGTCTGGCTTCATTCACTCAACACAATGTCTTTGAGATTCATCCACGTTGTTATGTGTAGTATTGGTTTATTCCTTTTATTTTTTCCATCTGAGTGTTATTCCATTGATTTAACATACCCGTTTGCTGTTCCATTCTCCTATAGATGGATGGACACTTGGGTGGTTTCCAATTTGGGACTACTATTTCCATGCAGGTCTTTTTGTGGACATTGGGTATGCATTTGGGAGCAGAATTGCTGGATCATAGGGACACTAAATGCTTACCTTTGTAAGAACCTGTCAAACAGTTTTCCAATGTGGTTGGACAATTTTACACTTATTCTACATCCTGAACAACCCTTGAAATCACCAGGGGATGTTAAAAAATGCTGTTTCTTGTTTTTGCTTTGTTCCAACCATTCTGTTGGGTGTGGAGGAGATCTCATTGTGGTTTTAATTTGTGTTTCTCTGATGACCGGTATTGAATACCTTTTCATGTGCTTATTGCTTGTCCTTTATTCTCTGGTTTAGTTCTTGGAAATACTTCATTTTCTTTTTCTTGTTTCCACTGTAGCTTTTAATTCAGGAATCATGTTTGCGTCTCCCTAGTCTTCCCAAGTCTCAGAAATGCCTTTTTCATGAATGCTTCCTATGGGTTCTTAGATGTAGCATCCCTTAGAGTTGTCTCAAGAACACAAATTAAAAATTTGACAGTTTTCCCTGATTCCTTTTGATCCTCCCATTACATAAGGATACGCTGTCCCATTCTTTTGGGTGCACCATCTTCTCCTGTTTACTCATTCTTCCTATGGGCGCTTTCTGGGGATACAGTGTAGGGAACTGAATGAGGTTTTTCTAAGATTATGCATCCTGTTGATACTTTTGGGTCCAGTAGAAGTGAGAAGGGGAAAACTGAAGTTGTTACAGTGGAACATTTCTGGTTTGGATTCCAGCCACCCGGGGGCGCAGGGTGGAGACTTGTACTGTGGGCAACTTCATCAGGAAGCTCAGCTTTGAGTCAAATAGTATCTTTTCTCTGATAATCTTTGAATCAGGGGAAGAGTTGAAGCAATGCCCTTAGTCCCGTGCCAAGCCTGGCTTTACTCAGTGGCAGCCGGCGATGACAATGCCCACTTGGGATTCCCCATAATGTGGCAGCCCATAGGCACCAGCTGGACTTAATTGACTGGCTTGTTACTCCCCATTCCTGACAGTGGTATACTCTAGGGTCTCTTTTGCTGACTTGACAGTGACTTATTCTTTCACATATGACTTTCCATGGATCTGTTTAGACCTCCCTCCAATCTAATCCCATCAGTACTCTATTTTGCATAATCTATCTGAAGTTTTGGGTGATGTGCCTGCCAAACTTTCCTAGTTTACAACACCAATAAAATCTTTCTCTTGGTTTTTATATTCCATTGCTAATTTCAACAGATACCCTGAAGAGGAACACAGACCCTGATGCAAAAGCTATCATCCAGCCCCAAAGTCCTTTGCTGTCCCCCGAAGCCACAGGAAGCTGGCATCTAATTAAATAGAGATCAGACCTCACCTGATAACCCACTCGTTGTATTTTATTAAACAATCCAGGAACCCTCCTATTAAATCTAAATTGCTCACATAACGAAGTGTACTGTAGATGTTGAATCATGGCCCAGGGCCTGTTTTTAGGCTGGAACTGAGTCACTTTCAGGTTTGGAGAAAAGGGAAGAGGGTTTATACTGAAGCCCCTGAAGCTTTGGAAGGGCTTTCATTTTTTTTTTTTTTAAGATTTTATTTATTTATTTGACAGAGAGAGAGAGAGGGAACACAAGCAGGGGGAGAGGGAGAAGCAGGCTTCCCGCAGACCAAGGAGCCCGATGCGGGGCTCGATCCCATGACCCCGGGATCATGACCTGAGCCGAAGGCAGACACTTAACCGACTGAGCCACCCAGGCACCCCTGGAAGGGCTTTCATTTTTAAATGAGGGATACGGGTGCCTGGGTGGCTCAGTGGGTTCAGTGGCTGACTCTTGATTTCAGCTCAGGTCATGATCTCAAGGTCCTGGGATCAAGCCCTACATCGGGCTCCACGCTCAGGGGGGAGTCTGCTTGAGATTCTCTCTCTCCCTCTCCCTTTCCCTCTGCTCCTCCCCCTAGCAGTGCACTTGCACACACACACACACAAGTGCTCTCTCTCTCTCTCAAATCAATCAATCAATCAATCTTTTTTTAAATAAGGGACAGTTGGGGGCTGGTCCCTACCTCAGAAATAGCTGCTTCCTTTCCCCGACACCCTGAAGTTAATGCCAAGTCTACCCCAACTAAGCCAACAGCCCAGGCTTCGGCAAAATCATAGATCACGAGGTCCAGTGAACATTTATCCCCTTCCAGCCACTGAGAAGTGCTCCCAACAGCTCCACTGAGTGCTTGCATTTAATATGAAGAAGCTCAGGCTGAGAATGGTCCAGGGGAGGTCCCAGCACCAGTGTGCAGCACAGCCAGGATTGGAATCCACATTTTATCTCCTTACTTCTCAGAGCAGACTGATGAGGCAGGCATCACTATTTCCGCTTTAAGGTGAGGCAACCGACACCCCAGGGAATAAAATCAAGTGTCAGGCTCCCCTGGTTCGGGTACAGTGAAGCTGAGACTCAGCCCAGGCAGGGGTCTAGGGACCTGCTGGGAGTTCGGGACAGAGGTGTGACCTGATGGGACAGTCTGGGGACATGACAACTGAAGTGCGGGGTGGGTGGCCCTGGAGGGAGAAAAGCAGGGTGACAGAGAGGAAACCATGAGCAAAGAAACATGTATGGGAGGACATAGGAAGAGGTGTCCACAGGACAAGGAGGGGCCGGGACAGGGCAGCTGTGAAAATCATAGGAGGAGGGTCTTTCATATGACTGGGGGTCATCAAAGCCAAAGCTTCCTCTGGGAGGGGCTCGGCATAAGGTGGGCTAATCTGAGACCTGATCCAGCAAGTCTGGGGCCAGCCTGGGAATGTGCATTTCTAACACATTCCCACTTGACATCCAATGTAGCTGCTCTGGGGACCACAGTAGAGCCTAGCTGCGTCATAGAGGGGTGGCTTTGGTAAGAGGAGGGAACATTAGCATGGCTGGGGTTGAAGGTGCTCAGCCAGGTCCCTGAGCTTTTCCTTCTTTCTCCCCTGGCCCAGCCCTTTCTGTAGTCTCCCCCAGACCCTCTATTTATTGCTTGCTCTCTAGTAAAGTGCACTAATCTTAAAGGCACAAGATTGGTGGGTTCTTACATGGATATACACCTGTTTACCCACCACCTGGATCAAGATGCAGAACATTTCTAGCACACTTTACAATCTCCCTCATGAGCTCTCATAATCAATAACCTACTCTTAGAAGTAACTTCTATTCTGGAAGGAATGGGGTCCTTACTCTTAACTTGCTAAGACAGAAACACACAGAATGTTCTCTTTGTGTCATAGACCTCTTCTTGATAGTTGGACAGTGTATTTTTTACTTCTCACTCACTCCAAAAAACTCCCTCCAGAGAATGCAGGTGGCTATACCCATCGATGGTTCCCTGTGCCTCTTCCTCTCTATAAGGTGCATAAGTAAGATCCTCTTACTGTTCATTGCCCTAAGCCAGACAGAGGTTTCTGCATCATCTGTTTCAATTCTCAAAACAGCCCTGTAAGGAAGGTGTTTATATTCCTGCCATTTTACAGATGAGGCTCAAAGAGGTTAAGACATTTGCCCCCAAACCCACAGCCTATAAGAAGCAGCCTCAGGCAGTTTGAATCCAGAGCCTGCCCTTAACCACTGGACTATCCTGCCTTCCCTCCCAAGGAAGCCCTGAGACCCACTAGACATGCCATCCATGTTTGCTAACTGACTAGGTGAAATGAACCCCCTTAAAGCAGCTGTCTTGCTAGGCTTTGGAATTGTTATATTGAAAGCACCTAGGATTACTTCCCAGCTGGTAGCTCAAAGTCAGGCCAGCTTTGCTCGTGGGGTGAGCACTGGATTCATGTCTGCAGGGGTCCAGCCTCAGCTTGACTCCCACTTTAGCTGGCCAATTTGGGAAGCTGAATCCAGAGGCCTGGATGTCAGGCTCACTGATAAATGTCCCCAGGAGCCATCAAAGGGCGCAGTCAAATGCACTGCTTTCCCAGACATTCCAGAGGCTTCCTGGACCCCCATATGTGATCTTTAGGTGGTATTTAAACCAGCGAAAGCACAAGGCTGCTTGGGTAGGCCATGGAAGGGACTGGTGAGACAACCGAACAGCCAATAACATTGATGCTAGCAAAAGAGATTTTAAAAAAAGGATGTCAAAAAAGAATCATTTTTTTTTCTCCCCTGGATTTTTGAAGCAGAAAAAAGAAAGGAAGAGTAGGGAAATGGGCCTAATTATAAATGAGGAGTGGCGTGAAGTTCATGATGACTCATTTTTTAAATTGGTGTTTGACAAGAACAAGAAAGAACTGAAATCAGGACAATTAGGAGGTAATGAAGAACTTAAAAAACAGAGAGAAAAGCAGGTAAAAGAATGAGTCTTGGAGGCTGGGCCTGGAAATGACTACGTGTGTCTCGGGACCAGGCTGGGAATGGGTATCTCATAGGAGATCTGTCTAGAGACAGAGTGACTAACATTCCCTTCTTCCAGATCTTTCTGTAGCTTCTCAGTGCACATCAGGGAAAATCTCAGTGCTTCATCCCAAGCCATGTGGGCCCTCACCCTGTCCACATCAGGATTCTAGCATCCTCAAACATACCAAGTTTGTCCCAACTTCAGGGCCTTTGCATCTGCTCTCTCCTCTGCCTAGGATACCCCGTCCTCACATGAGGGGCAAGGGGATTCGTTCTTGGCCTTCGAGTTTGGTTTCAAGTCAGAGTAAATGTTCCAGAATCCCTAGCTGAAGTAAGTCTCCCTGATCATTCCTGTTCACTGCACTCTATGGCATTTCTTCGTAGTCCTTATCATGGCTTGTAATTATAGCTTTTGTTCATTTGCTTGCATGTATGCTGTCTAGTTCCTCCTCTGAACTATGAAAATGGGGACCATGGATGTTTTATTTACCAATATATTACCCAGCACAATGAATTACACCTAGGAGAGTGAGAAAAACAGCCACTTACGCTGTGGCTCCATGCTGGCTTCAGGCACAGTTGGATCCAGGTGGTTTTGTCATCAGGGATCTTACCCTGTTCACTTAGATCAGCTTTCCTCTGTGCCGTCTTCATTCTCAGGCAGGCATTCTCTTGTCCTCAAGGCAGGCTTTTGTTCTACCAGTATAGCAACTCCAGTGGAAAAGAGGTTCTCTTTCTTAATCACTTCAGCCAGAGTTGAGTCACCATTTACTCACTGGACAAGACTTTTTTTTTTTAAGATTTTATTTATTTATTTGAGAGAGAGAGAGAGCACAAGCAGGGGGAGAGGGGAAAGCAGGCTCCCAGTGTGGAACCCCATCCCAGGACCCTGGGATCATGACCTGAGCCGAAGGCAGACGCTTAACTGACTGAGCCACCCAGGCGCCCCTGGACAAGTCTTTATTGAACAATTCTTATGTTCTGGGCACTGTTCTAAGAATTGAGGAGTCATCAGTAAACAAAATGGACAGAGTTCTTGCCCTCTTGGAGCTTACATTCTAGTGGTGGAGGCAGACCATAAATAAGTCAGGATAATAAGCTCTCTAAAATAATTGTAACTGCGAGGGGGTTGGAGGGTCATGGGCAGAAGGTGGTCAATGTGTGGTGCCTTCGATTGCCCTGGCCGGAGCCCGTTTCTCCTCAACCAATCTCATGGCAATGAGAGGAAGGGGGAAATTGTTCCCCAAAGGAAAATGGGGTGCTACTCCAAGAAAAGGGTGGGATGAAGACAGGCAAACCCAGGAGATGCTCTTCTCCAACGGTACAGGGAATAGGCTCAGGTACTCAAGATTGGGGATTGCACTCCTTCAGCAAGTAGGCGGGGTGTGTACTCCTCTGTGCCAGCTATTGGGGAAGAGACTCGGCGCCCTGGATGAGAGAGGTCATTTCTGGCCTCATGGCTTCAGGTGGTGGTTCTCCCCCCACAAGCTGGGGCAGTGGTATGTCAGGATCCAGGATCCACCAAGAGACACTAGAGCACCCAAGTGTATAAAGACCTGACTCCAACAAATCAGAGCAGATTCTAGGAGGTCCCCATAAAAATGTCCCTTTCAGTAACTGGGAAGCTTTTACAAGCAGGTGAAGGAACTCGAGTCTCCATGGGTACTTGAGGGTCTACACCCACCAACCCGCCCTATTTCAGCCACACCGTGCCTGATGTCGTGAATGGACCGGTGGGAGGAGGCAGTCCTGGTGGTCAGCAGCTATCGCACCACTTATTTCTCTGTAAAATGTTTCATGGACTTAAAATCAAGCACGCCCATGAAGGTGCATTGCTTTATCTGTTTTGTAGGTCTTAGAAGAGTGAGAGCCAAGAATTGCAATTTAGAGATTCTAATGAATATTTGCTCCAGAAAGGTCAATTCCCAGAAATGGTTGTGTTTGGGGAAGCGGCCAAGCGTTGGGTGGGGTTTGTTTTCAGCAATCTTAGATAGGCTTGGGGGTTCTCTCATGTCATTGGGAAGTCATGAGATTAGTGACCAAGGGCTTAGAAATGTCTTGTCCTCAAGATGACCCTCTGGGACAGAAGTAACCCTTGGTTTTCATTTCAAATGCCATCCCAGAGGGTTTGGGAATGACTGCCTGGGCCACCGTGTTGAGCACAGATATGGGCTCAGCAGATACAGGATCACAGTATGCTGTAATCTACTAGTAATGTCTGCCAGGGACAAGGGAAGAGTGGGTTGTGCACACATGCCAGATATTTACCTGATCAAATGGATAATATCCTGCATCCTTGTGAAACATGCCCAGCTAGAAATAGATGCAGAGCAATAACAAAGGGATTGTCCCAATGCCCAGGTCACAATGAAGAGCGAACTCTGAGTTCAGACAACTCCTGGCTCCCTCCACCACTTGTGTCCTGTATGACCTTGGGCAAGTCACCTATCTCCCATAGCTTTGGTTTCCCCATCCCATTATTACAGCAATAACGTCATTCCTATCAGGTAGGATTTTTGTAAGGGTTAAATGAGATCATGCATGCAAAATGATTCAAGAAGCCCTACTCTCTTCTTTCCACCCTCTCCCCTACCTATAGCCATCCACTCCAGGGAGGTGAGAAGGCAGGAAGGGGAGGGAGAAGGGCCTGGAATAACTGGATAAGGAATGTGCAGAGGGGCTGGTCTAGACAGGAACTGAAATTGAAACAACTGGAAAAAGACTGGAAGTATAGAAAAACCAACCCCTGAGCTTCCACTAGCAATACAAGCTCATCCAGCTGGTACACCGCCTGCCAGAGACCTGTTGGGAGTCGTGGTTAACAGCACAGAGCCAGACTGCGTGGGGTGGAAGCCCAGCTCCACCTCGTCCTGGCTGTGTGCCGTCCCTCTCCAGGTCTCAGTTTTCTCATCTGCAGAATGGGAGCAGTAAGGGTGCCTTCCTCACAGGGGTGGTGTGCTCATTAAACGAGACCTATGGAAAGCACCGGCACGGTCCCTGGCACGTAGTAAATGCTGTGATCATTGCAGTCATAGTTACTGTTTATCATCATGGTCTAGCAAGCATTCGTTTCTCCATGGCCTGGAAGTCCACCATTAGGCTCCTTTCCTTCTGCCACGTCACTGCCACAAGAACATGGGGAGGTAGAAGAAATGACCATAGAGAGGAACTCCTCCCACTGTGTCCAGGAGATGCGCCGCTCCTGTGGTCCGGGGTTGGAGGGCATCCGAGGCCACTGGGTGAGCATGCCTTGCGGAGACTTCGGAGTCCCATCCGGGCAGATGGCGTCCCCCCGGGCCCTTCATTAATTATCACACAACAGAACCTTGCTGTTTCCAACTCTGATGCCCTGTAATCAGCCAAGAAACCTCACAATTCGATATTTGGAAACAATTAGCTCAGTTCACGGCCTCTGCAGCATCAGTTAATGTGGACATGAACACAAATTATGGGGAAGCAGGGACAGACACAGGGGGATGAGGTCACAGCAGCCATGAACCTCTGGCTCAGATGAGATTCCCCCAGAATGGGGCTGACAGCGGGGTCCTTCTCCCCTCAGTCCCACAGGCGGGGCCACTCCCCACCAGGGGCCTCCCGGGACCCAGAGCCAGAAGCCTGTGGCCAAGGCCCTCAGAGCTCAGGTCCAGGAGGATGTGGGAGAGGCCCAGGTCACCCTGTGCTCAGGCAGGCCCCCTTGGCCACCTTCCTGCCTCCGTAGAGAAAGATGGGAATCTTTCTCTCGACCTAAGAGAAAGATGCCGCGAACCCACATACCTCCAGGTCTCTCAGGACCGCTCTCAGCTTTGGATGTCCCTCCGGGCACGACACCACTGATGCCCTTCTCCAACCCTGGCGCAGACCAAGGGTACTTCCTGGAGCAAGAAACGGGGTCCTCTGGGCCCATTTCCTAGAAGGCTCAACCCAGTCTGTCGGGAAGCAAAGGCTCAGAGACCAGGCCGACTCTGGCTTGAGCACGTAGCCACTGTGTGACCACGCACAGGTGTCTTAACTGCTCCGAGCCTCAGTTTTCACATCTGGAAAATGGGAATTTCGAAAACCAAGTAGGCAGATGGGCTTCCCACAGTGCCCGGCGCAGAGAGT
>NC_138381.1:69586038-69606594 GCF_054177405.1 Leptonychotes weddellii
TCACTGGGGGGCTCTGTGGGGGCCACCTGCCCCAAAGGGACAGTTAGTCAGGCACCGCGTTGAATGTTTGCCAGCATTATCCTACATAATCCCTATTTATGGGGGCGGGGGGTGGGGGAGTCTGCCAAATACTGTTACTATCCCTGTTTTATAGGTGAGAAAGTTGAAGCTTCGAGGAGTTAGGTAACTGACCCAGAATTCAGGAAGAGCTGCTGGAATTTGAACTGGGTTTTTGTCGCTGGCCTTTCGCTCCACAAAAGTCAGGCCACTATCCTTTGGGATCCAGCCACAGACCGTCTGGGCTGCCCTGAACTTGGGAAGGTGACTATCTGACTAATAGGGTCAGGAAGCCAGCCTCCTGGCTGCTCAGGGAAACCTTGCAAATGAACTGTAATTCAGTGGTGCAATTTGCCTTGACCAGGGAAGACTCAGGATTCTGAGCCAGTGGGAGCAAACCCCGTGCCCTGTCTGGCTTGGTCTCCCCGGAGACTTGAAAGTTCCTGAAGAATTGCAGCCAGCCAGCACTGTCTGCTCAGGTGAAAATCTAGAGAGCAGAACTAATCCCGTTGGAAGGAAATTGCCTTGAACCCCCCAAAGGGGGCAAAGCACAGTGGCATCACCAAGGAAGCAAATGGAACGGGCCTGTTCCTTCCTGACCCCAACTAGCGCAGGGCAGGGCAGCCTTCCAGATGTGGGCAGAGTTCATACCCAGACGGCATGGGAACTCGCACCCCAGCCAGCCTGGTTCGCCATCCTGTCTCGGCCACGATCTGATAGTAGAACCCTAAGCAAGCCACGGACCCCTCAAAGCCCCAGGTTCCAGAGACAGCAATCTAACCTCGCAGGACCCCCGTGAGGGCCTGCACAGCACCCAGCAGAGAGTAGGTGGGGGACAGCTGCTACCATCATGCCTGTCTCCCTGGCACAGACTTGGCCCTTAGTCACACTGGGCTAGTCGATTAGGGAATCTGGGAAAAATGTAATTTGTGAACAGGGTGAAGGTCAGCAGATGCACATTCAGGAGCTGGGACCTTTCCCAGCTGCAGAGTTGACATGAAATGGGTCGTAGCCCTATTCTATAGGGAGCTTTGGCCAAATGAGTCCATGGTGTGAAGCCCCTGCTTGGCAACGTGGTGTCTTTCAACCACCTCAAAAGAGCAGACCGCCCACAACGTCTGCGCTGTAGCCAGGTGCGAGGCTGGTTAGCAACAGCTCTTGTCTCTTCTTGAGAGGGCTCCCTAAGACCCCATGGGGACATGGATTAATCTGGAGTGCTTGCCATATGCCCACTCTACCCTGGATCCTTCGGTACGATCTGTGGCAATTCTCAGCTTGCTAGAAACCCTGAAATAATGTACTTGCTCTGTGATCTTGGGAGGAAGACTTGACCTCTCTGGGCTTCAGAAAATGGGATTCCTATCAGCACCTACAGAGCTGTCATAAGGACTTAAAGGTGACACATGAACCACAGTGCCTGGTGCCTGATATAAATCCTCAATTACTGGTATCTCCCCGTTGCTATGTGCTTCCTTAGAATGATTCTACAATCCTTGGGTCCCAAGGAATAAAGCTAGAAGTATTTCCCTGGTGGTGGATCAAGGAGGAGCAGAGCACTGACAGGCAGCCCCCATGAGGAAGAGGGGCCCCTGGGGTCTTTCTGCAGGTTTACGGTGGGCTGGGGACAGGTAAGAGAGATCCAAATGTCACCTTCCACCTCCAGATGTCTGCCCTGGATGCATCATGCCTCCATTCACAGAAATTTTGGTGTTGGCATAGGGGACAAAGGGACCGCCCATCATAGCTCAGTATCCTAAGGAGAAACACCAACAGAGGAGCAAGCTTATGGCAGAGAGATGGACGCTTTCAGTGCCCATCAGAGCTCCTGGTGCCCAGGGGGTGGAGGCCATGCATGTGTGCATGAGTGTGGGAGAGAGAGAGAGAGCGTCTATGGTGGGGGACACTCGTCAGCAGTCAGGTCTTCACCAGCAGTGAATCGAGTGTGCTGGGTTGCAGGAAGAACCTTCTCATCCGCCGGGAGGGCTGCCTGCCGAATTTGGGGGCTGCTGGCTGCAGATGGTCAGATATTAAATTCTGCTCTGCCTCCCATCTGGTGGCTGTTCTGGCTGCCCGGGAGAATTCTCCATGGGCCAGCTCTGGGTTCTGGACAAGCCACTCTGCCCTGACCCGACCCTCCAGTGACCCTTCACAGGGCTGTGCTCAGCTAATCAGGAGGGTCCTCCCCCTCCTGCCAAGCACTCCCTTCCTCCCCTGATGAGGCAGCCACTTCTGCTCTCCCCTCCGAATCTGCTCCCCCAGAGCAGGGCAGAGCAGGGGCACAGGGTTTGGCATCAGATCCACCAGGTTTTGATCATGTCCTGGCTCTACTGGGCATTCACCTGGACCTCTCTGAGCCTCTACTTCCTCTTCTGTGATCCCACATCACAGGGCCACTGGAGAGACGAAATAGGGTCTCTCGACCTTGATGCTGTTGATCTATTGGAATGGATACTTCTTTGTGGGGAGGGGCTGCCCTGTGCTTTGTAGGGTGTCGAGCACCATCCTTGGCCCATTCTTGACCTCAACCCACTATGCCTGTGGCACCCCCCCAACTTGTGACAACCAAAAATTGCCACACTTTGCCAAATGTCCCCTGCGGGTCAATATTGTCCCCACCAAAAAATCGCTGCAGTGGAGTGTTTTGTACTCTGCCTGGCACATGATGAACACTTGATACACAGAGACTACCCCAGACCAGCAACCGGGGAGCTTAGAGCATTGCCTGGCATGCAGTAAATGCTCCACCAATGTTAGCTGAGATTGCTATTGCTTTGCCAAAGGACCTTTCAAGCCTTTTGGTTTTTTGTTTTGTTTTTGTTTTTTGATGTTTAAATACATATATTTTATTTATTTTTTTTAATTTAAATTCAATTAGCCAACTTACAGTACATCATCAGTTTCAGATGCAGTGTTCAATAATTCATCAGTTTTTATAACCCCCAGTGCACATCACAGCACATGCCCTCCTTAATGCCCATCACCCAATTACCCCATCCCCCCCTTTGGAGCCCTTTGAAAAGAGGTTTTAAATCTGGGGTTTGACATTCATACATCAAACATGTATGGAGAGCTGTAGGCCAGCCTGGGGTGGATACATACATGGCGCCCGATTTCAGTAGGTAAGAGAAATGGGACCAGGGGATGGCGGGGCGGTGGGGGCCACACAACAGAAATATAAATCGATCATCATTCTCGTCATTTTTCTGTTGCCACTATTGTCCTTATTATGATCACTAGCATTTGTTCACCACTTACTCTGTTCCAGGCAATGTTCTAAGAACTTGAAACAGTATCTCATGTAATCATCCAGATGACCCTAGAAGGTGACACTCCTCAGATTATTCCTATTGTGCAAACCAAGAAATGAAGGTATTTCAGTAACTTGCCTGAGGGCACAGGCTTGTGATGGAGGGCTTTCTGCAGGGTTCCTGGGGTGCGGTGCCAAGAAGGGTCACCCAGCTGGCAGGTCAGGAAAGAGAGGCTGACATGTGAGCTGCATTTTGAGCCCTTAGTAGGGTTGCTTTTAAGGAAAGGAGGGGAGGTAGGGAGGTCCAGGCAGCGGGTAAAGACTGGATAAGACTCTGAGGCTGGAAAAGTCAGCTTTCATTCCACAGAGCAGGCAACTTTGGGGGGAAGATGTGCAGAAAGAAAAGTGGTAGCAGGCCTCCCTCTGCCTCTCCCTGGGTCTCTGCCCCAAAGCCAGCGGTGCCATGTGGGCAGGGCACCCCTCCTGGGGCTCCAGTAGCCACATCTGTCCCCTTCTCAGCCTCATTATGCACAGAAGTGTTAGGATCCTGGTCAGGGGACATCTGCCGTGCTAGGGTGACTGAGGGTCCCGGGTTGCCCAGAACTGAGGGGGTCCCCAGGATGTGGAATTTTCTGTGCTAAAACCAGGACAATCCCGGGCAAACCAGCAAGGTCAGTCTCCAAACTGTGGCCCCTTTACTGGCCACACACACCACCCTGGGCTTCCTGTGGGCGAATCAGCCCCACCTTCCACCCAGCCAGCCTTCTAAGCCCCCCTGAAAGGGCAGGCCTGGGCCAGGTGGTCCGACAGCTGTTTCGCAGCTGCTTGGCAAAGCCCACCTTCTTCAGGGTGGGAGAATCCGAGAACCACCAGGGAGACCCAGAGAAGGGAAAGACTCGCTCAGGACCACCCAAGAGTCAGCAGCAGAGCTGGGACCCGAGGCCAGGTCTTCTGGATAAGCAGAATAATTTCCATTTAAATTTAAAGGAGAATAATGGTAATAGCTTGAGGTTTATCAAGCTCTTACTAGACCCCAGCCCCACACTGAACACTTCACTGGCAACATAGCCCTGAATGTCCATCCTGACCCAAGAAGCTAGTACTTTTCTCATCAAGATCATTTTACAGAAAGGAAAACTGAGGCACGTATAAGTTAAATTATTTGGGCAAGATTCAAACCCAGGAAGCCAGACACCACAGCCCAAGGAGGTAACCATTGTGCAACCCGGCCTCACAGGAACAGCATCTTACCTGGCCCCTGGTGGCATCACTGTGGGCAAGTCTGAGTTTGAGGCCCTTGCAAAGTACTGCAGTGTGGAGGAGACACACACACACACACACACCTCTCTGGGTCTTTTTTCCCATGGGACACTTCCCTGACACCTGAACATACTTAACGAGGGGTCTCTACTTGAGGATCCCCTGGAAGCGAGCAACACTTACCTTCAGTAATGACTTGCTAATGGTGGTGTTTCCAGCACCGTGGTAGGTTAGAGCGGTGGTGGACAGGGACAGGGCACCTCTCCCTCCCAACCTCGTGGAGAACCAGTCATTCGCTTTGTAATTACAGGACCCTGCCTGACCGCCGCAGGGGACAAGAGGTAGAGGTAAAAGGAGAGATGGTATTCATTCAAAACTCTTTATTGCAGTTCCATTAGGCATTGGAGAGCCAGCCAGTCATGAACATGACACAAAGACCGAGAAGCAGCCAGGGAGCCAAGGGGAGTGTGGTCTATGCTGGGTTGGAGGTGAGCCCTGGGGACTCAGAAAACGCAGAAGAGGCACTTGCCCCAGTCTCCAGAGGTAGGAGAGGTCTCCTGGAGGAAGTGACATCTCAGCTGAGATCTGAAGGGGAAGTAGGGTTTAGCCAGGTAAAGGTTAGGCAGGTATTCCAGGCATAAAGAAGGGCTCGTGCAAAGGCCCAGGGGTGGAAGACAGTGGCCCACGCTAGCAGTTGTCAGTCACTTTATTCTTGATTTGGCCAGAGCCTAGGTCATGGAGTGGAGGAGGGGAGAGGAGAGGATGGAGAGGTGGGTAGAGCCCAGATCGATAGAGACCTACAGTTCATCCTATCTTGAGGGCAGTGGAAGGCCATTTGTGGGCTTAAAGTGAAGGGGTGACAGGATTGATTATCTTTATGCTTTAGAATGTCACTGTCATTGCTATGAGGAAAATGAATTGGTTAGATGGGGTGAAGCTAGTATGAGCGTGGGGCTGAATCTTCTTGATTCTCTGATTATCTTTAATACTTATTACAGTGGGTGGTTGGAAGGGAAGGAAGGAAGGGGAGGGAGAAATAGGAGGGAGGGAGGAATGGAGGGAGGAAGGAAGGAATGGAGCCCATATAACAAATGAATACAAGTTCAAGAAGAAGTACTTCAACTTGGAATGTGAGAGAATTTTATAACCATCAGATTGGCCCAAAGATAGAGAGATCTGCCTTGAGAGGCAGTAAGGGCTCTGTGTTGGGGAATATTGAAGCACAGACTGAGATAGGATTCAGAACCACAGGGGAAAACAGTAGCATTGATAACTTCCTTTTGTATAGGACTTCACATTTCTAAAACAGTTTCATTCACTTTGTCTCTTTTAATTGTCATAATATCCGTGTATCCTGACTATTACCCTGAGTATTATCTCCTTTTCACAGATGAGGAAATTCAAATTCACAGAAGTTAAGTGTCTTTTCCAGCTCGTAAGAAACAGAACTTGCCCTGGAAGGCTTCTGCCTCCAAGTGCCCTGCTTTTTCCAGAGAGCCCCAGCCAACTTCCAAAGTTGCTTCTAACCCTAAAATGATGGATTTCTTAGCAGAAGTCATTTCTGCCCTATAGGGGCTTACACTCACAATATAAAATATGGTGGGAGCTCCAACTCAGAGAGCTGGTTCCAAAGAATAGGCAGAGTAGCACAGTGGAAATCGGGCAGTTCAGGAGTCATCAAAACTGCCTCCTACTGGCTGTGTGGCTTTGGGCAAGTCACCTTACCTCTCTGAGCCTCAGTTTCTTCATCTATAAAGGAAGGGTTATTAATACCATGTCACAGGGTTGTTGAGAGAGATAAAGTATATAAAGGGCTGTATTGGTCAGGATTCTTTTGGTTGTAAGTGACAGAAACCCAACTCCAGACAGACAAAAAAGGAATGTATTGCATCCCTAGTTCCCTCTGTTCTCTGCTTGTCTTTTCTTCTCTTGAAATGGAACCCTCAGTCTCTCCTCCCACAGATGAGCCTCTTCCACATGGCAAGAACATTACCACCCACAGCCTCAGTAGTGAGAGAGCTTCCTTCACCTAGTAACAGTATATCCATCCCAGGGAAGGCCCTTGATTGGTTGTACTTGAGTCAGGTGCTCACTCTTCAGACTGATCACTTTGGGAGAAGGGTATGAGGTACTGTGATTGGCCACACCTTAGTCTTGTACTTACCACTATGGCCAGGAGAGTAGGATACATTATGAAAGGAAATATTATTTAAAAAGGTCACTAAAACCCATTACAACCACCTAGGACCATGTCTGGTATGGAGTAGCTGCTCATTAAATGCGAACATTGTTGGTGCCATTGTCTGGGGGTGTCAGTGACAGCTTTGTTTGTAGAGAAGTCTGGAGCTGAGGCTTCTTGGGAAAGTTCTAGCGAGGCGAGGTCCCCTACATAGACCTTGTTAATGCTAAGTTCATGTTCACCCCTGTGGAGACCATTATACGTTTCACCTGCATCTTGTAGGCAACCTCTATAGAGAATAACTTACATGTAGCAGAACTAAAATGGGGGGGGGCTTGAGGGACAGATGGGCCACTCACTAAGGGTTCCCACACCCTGAAATTTGCTTCTGTAGTTGTTTTTCTTTTATTCACCAGTCCCTTTCATTCATTACTTTATTCAACAATATTTCTGTGCACCTTCTCAGGCCTGAGGATTCAGCAGTGAACAAGACACACAGCCCTCACACTTGAGGTCTAGCTGGCTCGCAGTCATGATTTATCTCTACTTTTTTCCTCACATGTTGATAAGCTTTAAATGTTAACCTCATCAAAGAGGGGATAAAAAGAACCACGAATTATGGTTCACAATTTACGTGGCTGAGTCAAAGAACTCGTGTTGGCTCAGTAACAATTCCAAAACGATTACATCTCTACGCCCTCTCAGGCAATTTCTTAGGAAGGAGGCACATGCCCATTCCATAACTCCCTGAGGCTTTCAAGCTGGCTCCAAGCCAGGCATCATATGCACCATACCCATGTTCTTTGGCCCACAGAACACTTTAAATGCAATTTGTTGCCAGCATTTAAAACTCACTAGATTTCTAAAATCTGAATCTGAGGCTTCTCTTAGGAAGCCAAAAGACCTACTAATAATGGACCCATGGTCCACACAGCAACAATTGGCCAGAGCCGCATCGTGTTCATCCCTTTAGACAGGATCTGTGCTCTCCGATTCTTCAAAGTTCCCATGTGATTCATTTTTCTGAGTCATTAACTGACTGGTCCCTGAGTTTGCTGGCCTGGGAGTAGAGGTGAAATTTCATTGGGTGAAAATGTCATCTTTGCCAAGGGTCTCTGCTTAGTCAAACTGCCTCCAAGTCTGCCCAGAAGCCCTTCCCTCTGCAGCAGCCCCTCCAAAACCTCCATGGTGTAAAAGACATTTAACGCTGGGGAGAGAGACAAGTGGCCTCATCCAGAGGCAGGTGAAGCCCAGACTTGGATTTTTCACACTCTGTTTTCAAAACCCAGCCTATTAGGTGAAGCCACTTGAGGGAATAAAGGACAGAGATTCAAGTGGTTTTCATTGCATCAAAGATGAGTGAGTGTTTTACCCAACGTGTCAGGAAGGCAGTTTTAATCGTCAGAATTACCTTCATTCAGCCTTTGAAAGGCTGGATTCTCAGGATTCTCTGAGCTCAGAGAGCCTCTTGTTCAATGGGTATATAAGAGCAGAGCAAGGAATGGATGGTTCTTTGGCTTGCTCTCAGGTTGGGGAGGGGGGCTAATCACTTTCGGACGATTTGTGCCCATGGACTGCCAAACACTAAGTAGAAGTCGGAAGAAATGATTCACATTCTGATTCAGAGAGTGTTTATTAAGTACATACTATGCACTTCAAATGCTGTCTACAAGACAAATCCCTAAACTATGTCACCAGCTCAGACCTCTTTTAATCTTTATATCTTTCTACTTGACATTGCCATTTGAATGTCTCCCAGATTGCAAACAGCCACGTTCTAAATTCAACCCTTTACCGCACCCCACACACACATTCTCTCACATCTTCCCCAGCTCAAGAAATATCAACTTTATCTCCACAGTTGCCTAAACTAAAACTTAGAAGTTGTTCTTTTTTTTTTAAGAGAGAGAGAGAATGCACACATGTGAGCAGTGGGGGGCAGAGGGAGAGGGAGAGAGAGAGAATCTTAAGCAGGCTCCACACCCAATGCAGAGCCCCATGCAGGGCTCAATCTCATGACCCTGAGATTATGACCTGAGCCAAAATCAAGAGTTGGACACTTAACCAACTGAGCCACATGTTCTTGAAGTTGTTCTTGATCTCCTTCTCATTCATCCACGATAGCCAATTCATCAATAAGTCAGAGACCGGAAGTGGTTTTTCCTAAGGGCACACAGCAAGGAAGTGGTAAACCTACAGCTCAGAGCTCTTTCTAGCTGGGTCTCTTCTTAGCAATCCTATTTGGAGGTGCTTTGGGAGACTTCTCTTTGTCTTCTCTCAGATTTCCCATCCTCTTCCCACCTCCCGAGACCTTGGGAAACTCAACACTGCTTCCCACCTCCTCTGGATCCTAACGTGTGGTGCTTATAATGCAGCCAGGATGTGTCTAGAGCAGAGTAAGCAAGCAGTGAGTATTAGCTGTTGCTCGCCTTAGCCACTTGTCAGCCATGAGACTTACTGCGGAATCTGCTACAGACCTTGGTTTCCCAGAGCCATGTGATTTCCCAAGACCTCAGATGGCCCCTCGTTGATTCTGGCAGCACTCCTACTAGTATTGATCAAATATCAAGACTGCCTTCCTCTTGGGGTTGTTAATTGGCCCAAGAACTGTGTGCATGGGGGACCTAACAGATTTCTGAATGAAATCATTGATACCTTTCCCTTGGCATCAGCTCAGAGAGGGGGTTAGTGGTCCTTGAAGTGCTTGGGAAAGCCTTCTTTTATGAGGCACTATCCTCATCTGTGCTATTATTCATTGGCTGGATAACTGAAGGTTTTACTTCCTGTATTTGTCAACCCTTTATTGAGCACCAACTGCATGCACAGCCTCCAAGAGGTCTTCTCTGCCCCATTACCTAAAATTACCTCCAGCCGGTCCCCTCTCTGCCCCCTTGCCCTGCTGCTTTTGCTGTAGCATGTATCAGTTTGACATTACATTACTTGTTTACTTGTGGATTTGTATGTTATTTGTGTCTTTACTTGTTTTATGGTCAGTCTCCACGACCAGAACGTCAGCTTCCTGAGGGCCAGGGCTGGCCCTCAGCCTGGGACATACAGTGAGCGCTCCTTGAATATTTATCAGATGAATGCATGCAAAGCACCGGGCCAGGGACTTTGCCAGGGGAAAAAAAAAATTGAACAGTAAGTTGTGGATTCTGCCTTCAAAATGCTTATTTGTTGGGTGGTCAAGCAAAAATCATTACAATTCTGGACAGAATTGGGTGTGTTCTAAGAGAGGGACCTTGCCATTCTCTGAGGGCCAGGGAAAAGAGAAGGGGAAAAGACCTCAGAGACTGGCTGCCATTCATTCTTTACTGTCTGTTTCCTCTCCTGGCCTGACTACAGATTGCAGGCCGACAGCAGGGACCATGTCTGTCCAGTTCATCATTAATCTAGGCGCAGGTTGGAGTGTGGGTCAACTAGTAGTTCAGTCAATGTCTTATTTTCGTTTTAGCTGGGAGATTGAAATGAGGTTTGGAGTGTAAGCGATTTTTGGGGGAGGTGACCCCAGAAAGATTCATGTTATCATGCAAGTTACCATGGTGGGAAACCAGAGCTGAATCCTGCACGGGAGCCTTGGGAGCCAGTGGAGACCACGTATCTCAAAGTTATCCCACTCAAGGGGACTTATTCCCCAACTCGTGTCAGGCATTGATTGAAGGCACTCCAAGGCAGGGTAGGCTAATCTCCCCTGATGTTTCTTCTGCAAGAGACTACAGGTGCTACCACCCGGAAGTTAGATCAGCACGCATGAGAATTGTAGATGCCAAGGGGATACAGGTGGAGCACTACCAGAAGGTGCTGCAGTGTAAATATTTATTGAATGAATCAATAAATGAATGAATGGACATTGGTCGGATGCATACTACAAACCAGGTGTCTTGTGGCTATTTGTTAATGTGATTTTCAAAGCTTTTGAAAGACAGGTAGATACTGGGGCCCAGAGAGGTTAGGTAACTTGCTCAAGGTCACACAGCAAGCAAGAGGCAGAGCTTAGATTCGACCCAGTCTTGTCTGGTTCCATGTCCTCCCCACACCCCCACCACCACCGCCTTTCATAATGTCAGCGGGTGGAATACAACAGCAATGTGGATACTCTGGGCTGGAAAATTCAGGAAGGGTCCTTGCTTGTCTCATTCATCTTGTTTATCTACCTTCTCTTTGGCTCCAGGTCTGGGTCAGCCCAGCCTTGTCCCAAAGCCCAGTCAATGGACCCCCTTGTCCAGAGGTCACTACAACCCTCCAGGGCTTCACTTCCATCAGAATTCCCCCCCTTAAGGGTGGTGGGCTTTGGATTCCAATAGACCTGAGTTCAAGTTCTGGAGCTGCCACGACTTAGCTGTGTGTCCTGGAGCAAGTCATTCTACCTCTCTGTGCCTCTGTTTCCCCCCAAAGAAGGCCAATAATACCCAACTCGCAAGGTGGCTGTGAAGATTAAAAAGGATGAGCACAACCCGTAGTAAATGCACAAGAAATGGTAACCATGATCTCAAAACAGTGATGCTTAGCTTGTCACTTGCTACCCCATCTTTCTGTACCCCAAACCACTTCTTCTACCCACTTCCTCCTTGATATCAGCAACCAGTATGTAGTATTGAATCACATAGACCCTGGAGCCAGTCTTCCTGGGTTCAAACCCTGGTTCTGCCACTTACCAAGCTAGCGAGAGCTAATGCATAGAAAGTGCCTGCCATATTATGAGTGCTCGCATGCTACTGTCTATCCAAGTATTTACTATCATCATACTTCTTGTACTGTCATCATTAATATTACCTAAAAGTCCTCCCATGAGTCAGCAAAACCTTATTAGACACCTACTGTGTGCCAAACACTGGGCGGAGCCCTGGGGCCCCAGACATGAAGAAAACAGGGTCCTTGCCCCAAGGAGCACTGGGTCAGATGAAGAAGCAGAGCCAAAGGACAGCAAATACAGAGCAAACTGATCAGCCCTGGGACAGTGGGAGGGCCAGAAAAGCATTGACATCACATCCGGTGAAGAAGCCAAAGCATCCAGACCCTTCCCTGTGGACCCCCAGACACAGCTTTTCTCCAAACACCCTGTCATCCTCTCTATCCATACTTCTCATTCTGCCCCAAAGCTCCCACTTCCTGCCCGACAGCATAGCTAGAATGCTCGGTGGGTCTCTATGCTTGGTCTCCCCTTGACAAACCAACTGAAGGCTCTGCGAGGCTGGGGCAGTATCTTAAGTTTCTTCTCCATGCCATGAAGTAGCCAACACACAATGCTGCCACATTTATGGATACTGGCAGGAGGCATGAGATTCCTGGGTCAGAGACATGGGATTTTATTACTCACAGCAATAGTAGTAACCAGGGCATCAGCTTTTGTGCCAGTAGCCCAAAGCCCCATTCCCACAGAGCAACACAAACAGGACCAGATGTTGTGGTTTGGATTACAGGAGAGGAATCCCAAATTTAGAGAAGCTGAACCTTTTATAACAGGAATAAACAAACCTGCCCTTTGCTCTGGAGCAAGTCAGTATCTTTATTATACAGGACAGTAGGCATGCCTGCCTTTTGCTCTGAAGGGAGATACTATTTCTATCTTCCAAAGCTATTATACAAACATCTTGAAAAGATAGTCTGGAAAAAAGGCAATCAGTGCCTCTGCTGGCAAGACAGGTAGAAATGAAAAAGATACGTGGTCTCCCAACAAATATAGATGGATGGATTGGTGGATGGATGGATGGATGGATGGATGGATGGATGGATGGATGGATGGATGGATGGATTGGTGGATGGATGGATGGATGGATGGATGGATGGATGGATGGATGGGTGGATGGATGGATGGATGGATGGATAGATGGAAGGATGGGTGGATTGGTGGATTGGTGGATGGATGGATGGATAGCTGAATGGATAGATGGAAGGATGGGTGGATTGGTGGATGGATGGATGGATTGGTGGATGGATGGATAGCTGGATGGATAGATGGAAGGATGGGTGGATGTATGTATGGATTGGTGGGTGGGTGGATGGATGGATGGGTGGATGCTTGAATGGGTAGATGGGTAGGAGAATTAAAAATTGCAAGGCAATGCTTTTTAAGCTGTGTTCCTAGAAGTCATAAGGTTTCAGGGGTCCCCTTGAGGAGGAAAGAGGCACCAGGGGTCTTGCCCCCTCCCCAGTGATTTCTCAGAAGCTCCTCCTTCACTTATTTTATATATTGGCTTCTGCATACAATTCTATTTGGAAATATAAATATGTATATATATGTATGTATATATATATATACATACATATATATATACATATCTATATATTGCGACAGCTAAAACAAGTTTGGAAATCATTGGTGTAGGAAAGTGATTCTCAAACTTAAAAATGTGTCAGAATCACTGGAGGTTTGTTGAAACCCAGATTGCCAGACCCCACCCCCAGAGTTGCTCATTCAGTGGGGCTGGAGTGGGTCTAGAAAATCTGCATTTCTAACTAGTTCCCGGGTGCTGCTGATGCTGGTCTGGGGGCCACACTTTGAGAACCACTTACAGTTGTAGAGAAACTATCCTGATCCTACCATGCAATGAAATTCAATTATTGAGTGCCTGGGATGTACTAGCAAACTGCTAGGCATATTGAAGTCCATAAAAATGGATTCAGGCATGACCCTTACTTCTCAAAGATCTTCTAATCTCGAAGCAGAGACAAGAACCCCATATAAATTAATAATAATAATAAGAGGAGGAGCTATCACTGAGCAAATACTATATGCCAAAGACCATGCTGAGGGCTTCACGTGCATTGTCTCAGTTAATGAGCACAATCCTGGGAGGTAAGGACTATCGTCATCCCCATTTTGACAGATGAGAAAGCTGAGGTTCAGAAAGGGTAATTAACTTGCCTAAGGTCACACAGCTAGAAAGTGGCAAAATCCAGGACTGACTCCAGAGCTTTTAAATCACACCATATCCTTGCACACTCCCCTCTGCCACACGATTAGAGAAGAGTGTAAGACAGTTTGCTTGAGTGTCAGATTAAATAAATCAAATGCCAAAACATATGAAGCTAATGGTGCTCTAGGCTGTCAGGCTGAGAAGAAGAAAGTGGGTTCTCTCATTAGGGTTTTAAAAGTCAGGGTGAGGCCAGCAGAATTGCTTTCTGGGGTTCAGGGTGGTATAGACTGCAAAGTGTCGCACACTAGCAGCCCGGACTTTGAGCTTGTCTGACTTGATCATTGCACTGAGTCCTTCAGGAGCCAGAAATCCTGCCTGGGGTGTTGGTTGCCCCGGCCCCTGGCACAGTGCCTGGTACATAGCCCATCAAAAAAGAGGGGATGGCAGATGATTAAATGCACAGTACAAGATGTCACAGAGAATTCCCAGACCAGTTGCTCTCAAGTTTGTTTTTCAAATGAAAGCTAAATGAGGAAGCCAGATATGCAGACAAAGAACAGATCAACTCAGAATGGAGGGGGAGTCTAGGGGGTCCAGGGCACCCTTCCCCAGCCTTCTGCCTCCACCTACAGCCCCCAAGACACTGCTGTAGGACCCAAGGAGGTCCTAGGACAGAGAAGGAAGCTATGCTCCAGTCTAACCCCCTTAATTTTATAGATGGGAAAACAGAGACCCAGAGAGGGGAGGGGCCTGCCGCACGTTGCACAGTGAATGGAGGACAGAGTCAGATGAGAAATCACTGCGGCCCTAGGTTGGTAGCTTTCCGGAATACTGAGCTGGAATTTCACCCGCTCCTCTCTCTACCACCTCCCCGTTACTGTCTCCCAGGGATTAGTCTCAGAATTTTCTTAACTCTTAGAAATAAGTTCCAGTGTATCATCTTTTCTGTGCATGTCTCTGGTATGGGGTGGGGAGGAGAATTGCAAGAGATTGCTGCTTTAATGGGGGAGGGGGGAGCTGTCATTGTTGCTGAGAAGCTGTGTCATTGAACTCCAAGTATCAGCAAGCTGAGGGTAAGGACCCAACCCAGCTCACCGGGGTGGTCTTACTGGCATGGAGTAGCCAACCTGAGACCAGCTTCAGTTTCCCCTGAGGAGCTTGCTAAAAATGCAGCCTCTTGGGTCCTCTCCCCCACACCAAGACCTACAGAATCAAAATCTATGGAGGCACAGTCCAGGAACTGGTATTCTCCCTCTCGGGCAATTCTTAGGCACCTAGAAGTTTAAGGGCCTCTGCTTTATGTTCTGATTAAGATCTCCCTTGCACTCAAACACTTCCACTCCCAGGCACTGAAAACCATGTCCTTGGTCAGAGTTCTTACACTGGTGGCTACCACCTGCTTCATTCCTAGTGAATGCCTTTAGGTGGGCCATGCTCTCCAGTTAGCCACAAGCCCCACTACTCCCTGATGTCTCAAAGCCAGCCCGCTTCATCTGTTCCCTGGAAGTCCTGCCTTCTCCCTGCCATTGCCTTCAAAATGCAAATACTTTGGTTTGTCACAGCCCAGTGGGACAGGCCATCAAACACTCCAGGTTTAGAGAATTCTAAGATACAGCACCTTGAGTTGAGATGGGGGAGTTCAAGAGGGCATCCTGTATTGGGGGTGCAGGAGAGAAGGAAAGGACTAAATCAGGAGTATGAACAGCAAGCTTAGGGCTCCTTCCGAGTTTGCAGTTGATTCTCTGGGGTGCTCAAGACCCCCCATATCCTAATGCCCCCACCTTCATTTGATGTCTCCTCTATGGACACACATTGCAAGACTGGAGGGCAGCCACAAGATACAGACAGTCCCCAGGGAGGCCCAACACTCTCATCCCATTCAAGTCAGGGCAGCACAGAGGGGACCCAGGCTCAGAGGTCTCCAAAGCTGAGTAAATAGGAGCAGGAGGTACCCGATGAGTCTCAGGAAAACGGGAAAGCTACAGTGAAGGTTTAGCGCCATCTGTCGGTCATTCCGGGAACTGCATCTCTGCCGAGTACTCCGCGTAGAGCAAAGGGCACCTGCAAATTTGCCCTGCGGGGGTTTCTCAGGCAGGAAGTTGCCTCCTTTTTGCCCATTAAAGCACCCTGGAAGACCACTGGTTCAGTAGCTCCTGGCCTTTTCAAGGTCTCAGACTCCTTTTAAAAAAGACTACTGAATACTACAAACCCTCTACCCCAGAAAAGCACACCTGGACTTGATTTTGCATATAATTCCAGGGGCCATCTTCAGGTTCGGATTACTTTCTGAGACCCAGGGATGCCAAGGGGTTTGTCCAGGCTCACACAACCCATTCGTAGCAGAACCAGGTCTGGAAGCCAGATGTTCCAGCTTCAAATCTAGTGCTTCCTGTGCCCAGGCTGCCTCTTTAAGCCTTAAAGGGCTCCTCCCTCGTTCTTCCCTGTAAGAATCATATGAATGTCTGCCAGGGGTGTTTAACAAGTCAGTAACCATCCCAGGGACTGTGGCACCCCCACCTCTCCCAGCGGTTCCAGGCTCTCAGACAACCCTTTTCCTTGCTCCTTGGCCCTGCTGCCCTGCCATCCCCCAGATGCCCCTAGGGCCACTACAGTGACCCACCCCTCTTAGGGACCGCCGAACTAGCATCTTGAGCTGGGAGCCAGGACAGGGATCTGATAAGTCATTGAAAGGCTGTTGCCCTTGGATCAATCACCAAACCTCCCTAGACATTGGCCGCCCCATGAGTAAAAGCCACGGCTGGGGACAGTCATCTCCATGGTCCCTTCCTGTGTGCTATCCCTTTCACTCTGTGCAAGACTGCCCCACAGGCATGATCCTTCATAAGCATATCTAAGTGACTTCCCCAGCCAGGCATTCCGGGACAGGGTCAAATTCTTTTCCAGAATCAGAGACCCTGGGTGGGTGGGGTGGAAGACTACTTACAGGAAGGGGGATCTATGTGCAATGGGAGCCGGGGGTGGGGGGTACACAGAGGAGGCACCCCTGGGGACCCTCAACTCAGGGGACCTTCAACTCAGGACAGAGAGGCAGACCAAGGGGCGTTGCTGGGGAATGGAGGAGCGAGGGGGATTGTGAGTGGCAGATAAGGGGGTAGCCAGGAGGTGCACAGGGTTTGGTATACAGTTGATGGCTAATTAGGGAGCTACAGTCATTACAGAGCTGGACCCCTGTAAGCTCTTCATTCATTTATTCAACAAACGTTAATTTGGTTTTTGGTTGGAGCAGAAGCTCTCAAACTTGAGTGTGGACCAGGATCTCCTGGAGAACTTGTATAAAGCACAGATTCCTGGGCCTCCACCTCAGTGTGTGGTTCAGCAAGTCTGGGGCAGGGCCCCAGACCTGGTACTGCTAATGAGTTCTGAGGGGATGCTGAAGCCTCTGGTCCAGGGAACATGCTTTGAGAAGCACTGACTTAGAGTGAGAGATGAGACAGACCCTCCCCCCCCACACTGCCCCCCACCACGCCCTTGTGGAGCTCCTAGCATGCAGCATTAAACAAGTAAATATCCTAAAGTGTGTTGCCTTAAGAAAGGGGAAGCCCAGGGCATTAGGGGAGCTCAGGGCAGGGGTTTCCCCAAAGAGGAGACATTTACACTGAGACCTAAAGGCTAAGTAGAACTGGCCCGGCAAAGCGGCAAAAGGCGGAGATTTTAGTTAAACACTTAGTAGCTGCCAGAACCCCTCTTACATTCCTCATCTATTCTTCCCAGTCAATGGGAGGGAGGCAGGATTGATCCCAGTTTACAGATGAGGAAGCTGAGGCTCAGAGAGGCAGAGGACTAGCCCAAGATCACGCAGCGAGAAAGCAGCCCCAGCCTGTCTGTGCACAGGCCACCTCTCAGTAGCTGCCCCTCTGCAGCTTCTGCCCAGCAACCCCCCCGCCTCCTCCCCTGGGGGAGCCACTCCCTAGACACAGCTGCAGAGTGGCCAGCCACACTCTGCCTCTCCCCTCTCTCCGCCCAAGCCCTTCAAGTGTTTTCGCTGCTGGGTGAATTCAACAGATGCCTTTCGATAGCGGCCTATTAAATTAGCCCCTCTCTGCAGCCAAAAGAAGATAATTATGTTTTCATTAGCCCTGGATAATGTATTACCCCCCTCAGTGGCAGCCACATCAGCAAACCTCCTCCTTCCCCCTCCTCCTCTTGGTTCCACCGGAGCACCGTGCTCCCCTAGGCCCACCTCTAAGCTGCTGCGTGGGGACTGGTTAGGGTCCAGGGTGGCAGAGAGGGGGGACAGAAGGCAGCCTCCCTTTGGCTGGGAGAGGCCTTTTGCACACCCACCATCCACACAGGGATGGAGAACGTGGGCCCCAGAGAAGATCCCAGAATAATTGTTCTCCTGTTGACCATTGATGGGGAGCTTGCTCTGAGCTGACCCCTGGATGTGTCTCGGCTGCTTGAATCCCACAGCAGTCAGGGAGAAGGGTGGCTTTACCGACATCTTCCCCTGAACACCAAGGGGGTCCCACTGGAATCAACTTAGAGTGAATGTCCAAGCAGCCTCGGAGAGGGGGCACCACACCTGGCTGGGAAGCTTTGGGGGACCATCATTCTGCATAGTCCTAGGGCCGCCACATGGCTGTGAGTCTCTGGTCTCAGCACCAGTCGCCAGTCGGTGAAGCCCCCTGGGGTCTATGCGCAGCACAAACAAGGGGAGCCCCCCAACACACACACCAGACACTCCCCTGCCACCAGAAAGACAGCTCTGACCTAGTGACTCTCTCCTCAAGGCGGCGGTGGGGAGGCAGGAAGGGCCCCACTTTAGGGTCAGTAGGACCTGAGTTCTAATAGTTGCTTTTACCACCAATTAACTGGGTGACCTGGAACAAGTCACTCTGCCCTTCAGAGCCTCTGCTTTCCCCCCTGTACGATGGGAACAAGAAAATGAATAATCTCTTACCATTTTTATGGTGATTCAATGAGAGCCCTATAAAACGCTTAGTTCAGACTGACAAAATGATTAAGTGCTCAATACAAGATAGCTGTTATTCTTTCTACTATGACCAGGATTGTCCTAGTCCCCCAACCTGATGGAAACAAGCAGAGTAAGGGAAGGGAAGTCTCTGTCTCTCTCTGTCTCTCTCTCTTTCTCCTTTTTCTCTCTCTCTTTTGCTCTCACACCCACACACAGGACCCCTCGTGATGACAGGCTCCTACCTTGGGCTCAGAGGCCCTGTCTTCCCCAATCTCTGTCTGGAGAGCTCCCATTTCCATGCTTTGCTCTCAATTGCACCAGGATACCCGGTGGCGAGGACAGACTTGGGGGAGTGGGGTTTCTGTCTCCCTCTTCCCAAACCCAGGCCAATCCTGCCTTTTGCAGACACAGCTCAGCCTTGGCTCTGACCCCACGATCTTATGGCTGCCTATTCCCTACCAACCACCCTTCTCCCCAGATCAGAACAGCAGGTGCTCCAGGAGAGGGGGTGCCCCGCCTGAGGCCTATTCTGGTCCCAGCACGCACACAGGCAGGTGAGGTAGCTGTTCTGAGCAGGTGAACGGCCAGCCCAGTGGAAAAGTGGCTTCCCTTCCCCTGGCTTCCTGATTTTCCCCAGTTGCCATGGTAATTGAGGGGAACAGCATTCTGAGTCTGACACCACTGAAACCCAGTGCTCAACTTTGAAATGGTTCAGGCAGGGGAAGCTGGAAGGTTTCAGCTGCAGCCCCACTTCCCTGGGATGCCCCATCCACCCTTTATGTCACCCTTATTCTCAGCATTGTTATTATTTTTTCTGGCTACTGTTTACTAAGCATTTACTACACGCCGGGCACTATGCCAAGAGCTTCGCCAGTGTCATCCCATCGTACACATCTTCCCAACGACCCCAGACCCATTTCACCACTAGGGAAACTGAGGCTCCGGAACTTGCCCCATGCGGCACAGTTAGGAAGTGGCAGCAGAGCCCTGGGGCCCAGAGGGAATTCCTGGTGTCTTCCTTCCAGCATGCTGAAGAAAACACAGAGCTCCATGCCCCCGCCAGCTTACTCTTTATTGAGTCCTCCCCTCCTCATCCCCCACACCTCTCTTCCTGCCCCCTAAGTCACACCCCCTTCTCCCGTGCTGGATGTGCAAGACGATCTGAAAAGCATTTATTAGTGACAAGTGGGAGGGAGGGTCCTCTTTGCCTCTTCTCTGCACAACTCAGAACCTGAAGAGGCTTGTTTCCCTCTGCAAGGCTGGGGAGGAGGTCAGATTCAAGCCAACCAGGAGCCAAGTGCTCAGTGTGTCTGTATGTGTCTGTGTGTGTGTGTGTGTGTCTGTGTGCGTACGAAGTCTCCTCTCTTTCCTTGATTTTCCCCATTTCCCCAAGAGTGTGTGAGCAGCAGTAACAGTGAAATGCAAAATCCTTTGCAATCTGCCCAGGAAAAGACAGCTTTCGAGACGGGTTTATATGGTTACCCATATGTTAGAGCCCCTAAGAAAGGAAGGAAAGCTTGGATCTCTATCTTCTCCTCCCCCAGCCCAGCCCTAGGCCTCTCCCCACCTGCAGGTCTACCAGGCCACAGGTGAGCTGCGCCCCTCCCCGGCTGCCAGGCCTAAGAGTTGCTCCAGGGAAAACCAGAATAAGGCAACATTTCCAGATCTGGCTGCCTGTCTCCCAAGAGCCAGGGCCAGAACTCAGGCTGCAACCTCCTTGGGGACTCCTGGGGGCTTCCGACCCTGCCCAGCGTGGGGGACTGCAGGGCCCACTGTCCCATTAGGGAATCCTCTTCCAACACTGATGTAGAGACCGAAAGAACCATCCCTGCCTCCCATGGGGCCTTGTCTGCCCAGAGAGCTGCTCTGTGGCCACCACATTCAGCCCCCTCCAGGCTCCCAGAAATTGTCGTGGTGTATTTCCTGATAGGGGAAAAAAAAATGGAAATTAGGTTATATAAAAGATGTATGCTTTGGAGCCCAGAGCGGCTCTTTTAATGAGGGTTGCGACGTCTCCCTC
>NC_138381.1:69606694-69648627 GCF_054177405.1 Leptonychotes weddellii
GGCGGCGAGCGGCGGCCGGGCGGACCCGGTGAGCCAGGGGCGCGCGCGGGGAAGCCCGCAGCGTCCGTCCCGAACTTGGGTTCGCTGGGGCGGAGGGAGGGGAGGGGACTCGGGAGGGGTGGGGGCTAGGCGAGAGGGGGCGGGGAAGGATCAGGGAGGCACAAAGCGGAGGGGAAGGGGAGGGACGCGCGCGACTCCCATCCGGAGGTGAGTGGGTGCGACTGGCGCCCTCCAGCCGCGCGGGGCGGCGGACCCGGAGGATTCGGAACCCGGAGCGCGGCGGCCGCGGGCGCCCGGGAGGAGGAGGTGGAGGAGGAGGAGGAGGCGGCGGCGGGCAGGCGGGCAGGCGAGCGGACGAGCGGACCAGCGGGCGGGCGGGCGGGTGCGCAGCGCCGAGAGGCAGCCCCGGCGCTGCCCGACTTGGCGGCAGGTGAGTTCTCGGCCCAGCCGTCCCGCGTCCCCTCCCTGTGCCCTGGGGCTCCCAGCTCCGGCGCCAGCCCCCGGTGCGCACCGGAGGCGCGGGGCTTGCCGCGCGTCCCAACTTGGTTCGGGCGACCCGGTTCTCCTCGCAGCGGGGGGCCCCAGGCTGGGGGCTCCGGGCCGGGGGTCGACGCGCCCGCCGCGCTCCAACTTTGCAGGGACCCGCGTCCCTCTCGAGCCGCGCGCTCGGCTCCGAGCTGCGCGCCCGCGGTAATGGCGGACCCCCTGGCACCGCTCGCTACCCACGGCGGGCAGCCCGCGGCTGGGGGCCGCCGGTCCCCGAGGATCGCCGCACCTGCCCAGCCTCAACTTTAAGCTTCCCTGCGTGCCCGGCCCCCCCCGCGGAGGCATGGCACCTGCGCGCCCGCGGTAATGGCGGACTCTTTGGCATTGCTAGCCACCCGCGGCGGGGGCCCGGAGGCTGGGAGGGCTCTGCTCTTGGGAGGCGTTGCTCCTGCCTGGCTTCCAACTTTGCGAGGATCCTCGTTGCGCTCCCGCGGTCATGGCGGGGCCGCCTGCGCCTCTTACTTCATCAGCCCGGGCGGGATTGGGGTGTCAGAGCGCCGGCTCCCAGACCTGGGAAAGTTGTGCCTCCCGCTCGAAAGAGGCTCTAGGGCTCCCGGCGCGGCCCCCGGACCGAGGAAGGGCGTGCTCCGCCGGGATCTGGGGCCAGGCAGTGCCCTGCGCGCGATGGCTTTGCTTCCAGGTGATCAAGGGTCAGGGCAGGGTCCCCGTGAAATCCAACTTCCAGGGCCACCCTAAGGACCCTTGGGCCCGAGGGTCCGGATAGGGCTCTCTGGACCGCGCCCTAGAGCCATAAGACCCTCGCCTCCACCCCAGGAGCACTGCGGCCGGAGCGTCCCCCGGCTCTCCGCAAGCTGGAGACCGCGCTTTCTGGGGTGGGCACCCGGAGAGAAGAGGCACCCGCTGAGAAGGCTGTAGAGCGAGGGCAGGGAGCTTTCGAGTGAGGTAGCGAGCTTGGGTTCTAATCCTAGACTTACCCTTTACTGGGTGTGTGGCCTCAGTTCTCTTGTCTGTAAAATGGGGAAAACGATTCCTTCCTCATGGGGCTGTCTTGGGGACATTAAAAAATTATGGATGCGAACGTAAGGTGTAGGGCAGGTGCTCAGTATGCGGGGAGTATTGCTGAGATTTTATTATTGTAACATCCCGAACCAGATCCAGGAGGCTCAAGGGTCAAGTGTTTCCTGCCAGTAGGAACTGGGGAGCCCCTTAAGGTCCCCAAGCTGTGGTGGGTTGCACTTACCGCTAGTGGAAATGAGTAGCCCAGGAAAAGATGCACAGGGCTCTTCCTGGCAGATGAGACACTCCCCCGCCAATCCCATAGTTTAGCTCAAATCCTTCACGAAGACCCCTGAAGAATGGACAAGTGGCTGGGGAGGGAGCACCCCCCAAGGCCGGGGGGGGGGGTCCCTGAGCAGAGAAGTGGTGCTGGTGAGCCAGCCCAGGGCACACGGTAGACCAGGACCTTGGAAGCGTGGAAGAAGGAACTGACCCCTCAGGCCAGTCCCACAGAGGAATGTGAAAAATCTCCCTTTCTTCTAGCCCTTTCTCTAATTGCCGTTGGGGCCAATGCTGCCCTTTTGCAGACTCAAGAGAACACTGATTTTCCCCATTGTTATTTTGAACTTAAAACAGGGAAGGGGCCTTTCGTGCCCCAGCTGGCAGGGTGGTGTCAATTCTTTTCTGCCCCTGGGCATCTCAGCAGACAGATTTGAGAAGCCTTGGCAAGAATCCTAAGGGAGGCATTCTGTCTCCCCACTTGCACCCCACTTAGGACACCACCCTAATCCTTATGACCAATCCAGAAGCCCCTGAAAGAGTGCACAGTTTTGCGCCATCTCCAAGGCACTGTCACACACAAGGTTTCCCTGGAATGTGCCCGGAATGCTCCCCAAAACTCCCCGCAGGTCACCAGTGCAGCAATCAGAATCCCATTTTGCAGATATGGAAGCAGAGACAGGTTAAGCCAAGCAACCTGCCCATAGTCGCCTCCCTGGTATGTGGCACAGCTGGAGACCATAGTCCCAGGTTTTGGCTTTTTAACCTGAGGGGTTTTGCCCAGGTCTGGACACCTAGGCAGTCTAAGAAGGTCATGCTCCTGCCCTAGCACCCACAGCCTCATTTCCTGATACATCTGCTCCCCCAGAGGCCACCCCAGTGGTCAAGGGCACGACTGTGTCTCCAGAAATTGTAATTTCTCCCCCAAAATCCCAGACGGCATAGGGAAAGTGCAAGCAGCAGGGTAGAGAGATCTGGGAAGGATCTTTGCTTGAGGCCACGCCACTTAACCTCTTCGAGGTTCAGTTTCATTATCAGCAAAATGAGAACATAACTCCCACAGGGTTGTTTTGAAGATTTTCTTCATCAAATATGTGAAAGATAGTCAGGAAACAATAGGTTTATGCCCAGATTGGTGACTGGGGAAGAAAGGGAACCCCAAGAAGGAAGTCTTCTGTGCCACAGTAGTGTAGATGTGGTTTCCAGACCCATCTGCCCTGTGCTTTTCCTGCCTCTTCTTTGTTTTCCCCCAAATGGCCAAAGCAAGCTTTCTGGGAGGCTGTCATCCACAGAGAAAGACCTTGCTGGAAAGGGTGAGAGGCTAGGAGTGGTGTGGTGGGGTAGTCTGCTCCCTGAGGGTCTCTGCATTTGAGTCTCAAGATGCTGTCCAAGGTACCAATTGGACAGTTGTCCCCAAACTTTCCTACTGGTGGGGATGCCGGTTTCCTAGGACATGGGAAGACCTAGGGGTTGGTTCACCTGGGTATTGTGAGCACACACAGGTTTGACTGTGCTACCTTCTTGGGGGTATGTTTGGGGGTGTCTTATGACAAGACTCTGTATATTGCCCGTCATTCAGTTTCTGTGGGTCTCTGCATGTCTTGGTGAGCTTTGGAATGTGGTTGAGAGTTACTGGCAACAATCTGTACACATTAGAACTGGAGGCCTTTTCCTATTGGAAACTGGAATGTGCAGAAGTTGAATTTGGCATTTTAGGACCAATTTTCACCTGGCCTGTTTGAACAAAGGGGCATGCTTCCCACCACACAGGTCAGTGTGGGTTTGTATGTTTAACCACACAGTGGTTGCAATGACTGTAGACTTGACCATTTTTCTCATTCTCATATGTGATAGCATTTAGACATCATCTAATCCAGAAGATGCCAAACATCAGCCCGGTGGCCTATCTCCATCAGAACCCACCAAGGTGCTAGTTAAAAGCAGAGATGCCAAATCCCAACCCAGATCTAACAAGTCAGTGTTTCCAAGGGAGACCTGAAGTTCCTGTATTCTTAACAAGACTTCTCCAGCAGATTCTAATGCCCTCCACTCTTGTCCATCACTCACATTTTAGAGATGGAGAAACTGAGCTCAGAAAAGGTGAGTGCCTTGCTGAAAGTCACACAGCACTGTATCGACAAAGCTGGGATAGAACCTTAGTGTCTTGACTCTTTGCCCAGTGCTCCATTATGATAACAACATGTTTACTCCAGGAGAGAGAAGCCCCATAGATTCCAAACTAAAAGGAATTTAATTACCTCTCTCTCTCTCCCAGTTATTGTCAGATTGTTCAGGAGGAACTGAGCAGGACCCCTTCCACTTTAACCTTGCTGCGCATCATCCCTGTGTCCCCGTGTAATGTTGGGCATTAGTCCCATTGGCTGATCCATCTGTCCTTAGAGAGGGGATTTCATTTAAAAGTGACCTATTGGTTAGAACTCTAGGCACCAAGTAACCACAGACACTAATAAACCCTGTCTAACTACCATTGATTTCACCAAAACAATTGGCTTGAGCTCTTTGACAGCCGAGTCAGCCCCCCCACCAACACTTGCAAGTCCTGCGTCTTTATGTCACTCACATGCCTGTTCCTCTGAGCAGTACCCAGCAATGCAGGAAAATTGAGTCTACTTGAATCTATTAAATAAAAATGATCCATCAACAGAAATTACCCCTAAGTCCCCAGTACAAGTGTAGCTAACGGGGTAAAACAGGCACAGGCGTATTTAGTGACGAGAAGCCGAAGACGAGCAGCAGTTATGTGTGGCTCTGCGGCAGACGTCAGCACGTTTGTCACATGTGTAACGATGAGTGTCAAATGGCAGACTCAGTGCCGGACCCCAAGGGCAGATGCCCAGGGCAAGGCGGCGTGAGCCCTGCTCTGACCAAGCCTGCGGTCTGGCCGGGCAGTGGGCGCCAAACAAGCCTTGTTACCAGGTGTGGTGGTTGTGCGGACAGATAGCAGTGCAATGTGGCATCCGGTATGGATGACTGAGGATATCAGCGTCGGGCTTCTAGGAGGAGGCAGCATCGCCGCTGGGAGGCTTCTGATTTGTAGCAACCCGCCCCACTGCAGTGACAGGGTCTCCAGGGTCTCCAGTGCCAAACTGGGTCAAGTGCAGCCAGGTTGAAAGGCAGAGTGCCACACTGAGAATCAAAAGAGGATGTCCTCTGGGGAAGCATCTACACCAGGCCCTAGCACTTGTGGATTCTGCGACTCGGGGGTGAGTGAGTTAACCTCTCTGAACTGCAGGTGTCGTCATCCATAAGATGGGGTTTCTAGCTACTGCATGGGGCTGGTCAGAGGACGCACACAGCGTGAGCTAGAGTATATGGAACTCTGGAATGGGGACAGCATCAGGCTCATGGTAATGGTCAGCACAAAGCAAAGAAATGCACAAAAGAGAGACCCCTCCATTTAGCCAGCTGATGTGGACCCTGCGTTTTGCCCTCACTCGGCCCCGATTTTCTCATCTGTGAAACGATTGTTAGCATTCAAAGGCAGCTCCATCCGGAAACCTGCAGATACGTTCTGTCTGGCTGGGACTCCTACAGGGTTTCATTTTGGTCTGGTTTTCCCTTTTTTTTTTTTTTTTTTTTTTTTAACCTTTAGGTCACAAACCCCCACCATTAAATATTGTTTATGTCACCTGCCCGGCCTTTGAAGACATTTCCCATTTACAACCCCTCAAAGAGCTTTTCCACTTTAACATTCTGTGGCTATCCAGACACACACATTTGTCTGATTCTCGTCCATCAGTTGGCATTCCTGATTTCTGCTGACAATCCCTGAAGAAAGCCTGCTCTGTGAGCACTGGAAACACAGGGCCGTCTGCAGGGGTCAGGTTCCCATTTCCAGCCTGGGCTGATTTTCCATGTCCTGTCCCCTCCCGTCACAAGATCACCTCTTCTCAGTTGGGGTTCCCAGGAAACACAGGTCTTCTTTTTGGCCACTCGAGCTGCTTTAGGAGTCTTGCCCTAAAGGCACCTAAAAGAAATTCCACAGATTATCAGGGGCGTCCCTAAAAGTGTCTCTGCTTCTGCTGGGAAATGTGGCCCACCAGCATTAAATAATACTCCGGAATCCCTTCCTTATTCAAGGAGAGCTAAATTGGGGATTTAAAAGGTGGGCCTTTCTGGAACCTGTTTCCAGGTTGAAATGAAGAAGGGAGCGTGGCAACTTTCAGATGCTGTGGGTGAGCAGTCGGTGCTTCTCAGCTAGAGGATTTCTTGATCATGAAAGAGAGTCTAGACAGCTGCTTTTTCATCGAACAAACAAGCCCTGAGCTCCCAGCACTGTGCCAGAACCCATGAGAGAAGTTAGGGCATAAAGAAGCGGAAGACACTGTCCCTACCCTCCAGTAGCTCAGGTGTCCAAGAAAGGGACCAACTTGCCATTAACTAGAGCGCAATGGGGTACATGGTGTGGGCAGTCCATCCTATTTGGTCATTAAAATAGCCATGTGGATCTCATCGTACTGTATTTCATTACAGGAATTTTAAGCACAAAAATGGAACCCAGAGGGATAAATCAAAATACTACTCAATAGCAACTGACATATTTGGGCATGTTTTTTCCTTTGGATTTTTAAGGCAGTCTCATAACTCTGAATATTCAATATCCAGTAAGGAAAATGAAAGCAATTATGTTGATGTAACCAGAATGCAGGTAATGAAAAGAGTCAATAACATCTATATACTAGTTTATTAAGATAAGTCTTAGCTGGAAAAACCTTCATTTGTCATTTCTTTCCTAGTATCACTGTAGTCACTAAAATAAAATCCTTTTGTTTCTCGCCAGGCAAGGTATAAAACAATGAGGCAGGATGGATGTTTGGGGTTGATATTTTTATTGGTTTTGATTATTTTTTTTTAACAAGCATGCAAAATTCCTATGTGTAGGTAAATGTTTCCTTAACTACTGTCTTCAATGCACAGGATTTCTGGGGGGAGGGAGGGTACCTCCTTCAAGACTTGCCTTCCGAAATTATAGATTTCTTTCTGACTCTCCTGCCCGGTGATAGCTCAGTGGGCGTTTAGGATGCATTTGCATTTCAGAAACAACAAGAAGTCCTTGGGAGCCACATTTTGTAGTTAGAATGGGTGATTACATGGGATGAAATCATGTGGAGATTTTGTTTTGAGGAGGGGCTCTTTTTCAAAACAAAATGGCGTAAACAGACTGGCTTTTTTTTTGTTTGGTCTGGTTGCAAACTGGTGTCTAAGTCAAGCATTGTGCCCTGTGCACTTCATCTTGAGACTCTGATGACAAGAACCAGCCCCATGAAGCCAAAAATCTTCCTGCTCAAGAACCTCTTGACGGCCTCTTGCCATGTGGCAGATTGGCTTCTCTCTCTTGAGCAGTAGGGACTAGATTTACTACTTCAATTGCCGTTGTTTAAAACACAACATTAACTGAATATTTGGGGACATTTTGCAAAGGATGGTTAATTTCCTTAGGCACAACAATGGTACTGTGGGGTTTTGTGGGAGACTGTCTCTATTCTAAGATATGCATGTTTAAGAATTTAGGCTGAAGCATCACGACATCTGCAACTTATTTTCAAATGGTTCAGCGAAAGAGAGTTACAGATAGTAGCATAGATAGATAGATGAAGTCAGAGAGAGGTGACAGATGGATGGGTAGATGGATAGATAGACAGAACAGACAGACAGATAGAACAAGCAGGGTGAATATGGCCAATGCCAAGAGTCGTCAACTCTAGTTGGAAGTTCATAGTTGTTATTGTACTATTCTTTTCAATTCGCTGTGCTTAAATATTTCATAATAAGTTGGGTGGCAAGAATAGCTTTAGGCTTTCCTCCGGGTTAAATTTTCCCAAGTTTCTTACGAGAATAACATTCAGCCTCCTGATCTCCGTCCCCCTCCCCACACACGCAGACGCACACACGCACACACACACACATACACATGCTCATGAGCACTGCTTTTCCTGGAAGAAATAATCCTGCAGTTTAGCAGAATGTCACTGTTTTCCATGGCAGCCTTTCTTTACATTTTTCCCTCAGCATTTTAATTAGGGCTGTGAGTCACTGTGTTTTATGAAGGCTGGTGACAATGTCATTTACGGCTGCTTAGCATCCCAATCGAGCCCTCTTCTGCGGTGCTCATTACATCAGGGGCATTGAGCAGTGAGCAGGCGACACTTCTCTCTGTCAGCAGCAGAACAGGCTCCGGGCCTCTTGAGGAATTCAGAAATGAGCTTGAGGTTCGTCCCTGGAATATCTCCCTGGGTCCCGTTTTCCACTGCTGGGCTTTATAGCCCTGGTGTGGTTTGAATGCATCTCCGCTCCAGAAGGTGATCCAAAACTGAGGATTTGACATCCTTCTTGGAGACAGCAGGCTTTTCTCCCAGGCACAGGGGTCTGACTTGCCCTGACATCGGCTCATGGATGAGCGAGACTCCTCTGGATATGAGGTGACAGCAAGGAGGCAGGATTCTGGAGCCCATCCAAGCCTGATTCAAATCCAGCCACTGCTACTCATTCACCCTGTGACCTGGGGCAAGCTATTTCATCTCTCTTTAAACCTCCTTTCCCTCTTCTGTAAACATGAGGATAACTCCACTTCACTGGGTTATCGGGACCCTTACATACTTGGTGCCTATTGGGTGCTCCATACATTTATTCCTAAGAATGAGAATCACCGTTAGGATCATCCGTGTAGACGTGCTACACCCTTGACCATTGGGGTTGCTTCTGCTATTTCCTCGTCCCTAGACCCAAGGTGCAGTGGAGGTGAAAATTTGTCAGCCAGGGTCCAAGAAGGACATGGGAGACACCGTAGCTGTGATGCTTTGATTCCAAGATAGGGTAATGAAAGCGTTATTTAAGGATACGGTTTAAGATGCCAACAAGGGAGAGTGAAGCATCCAGGGACAAGCAAGGGGAGCAGGGAGTGACGACCACCACAGGACTGATGGAGCAGGGGGAGGGAGCCTGTTACCGAAGCCCTCTGGGCTATAGGATGGGGTGTGGGGAGCTCTCAGCAGAAGCTGTGCTAGGAGGAATGCAGACCTCTCCAGACCACAGCACTGACATGGCATGGAGCCCCCTCTCTCTCCTCCTTCTCATCTCCTTTGTGCCTCCCATTGGCCAAACCCAATCAGAAGCCAGAGGACAAGGAGCCTATTGATATCCATAGAGGTTAGCCTCCTCCTGGGGCCCAGAGAAGTTCAGAGAACAGTGGGGAATGGACCTGGGGGCAGAGGATGGAGAATATCCATCCCCACACAGACAAGGAAAAGAGGAAGACCTCGCTGATAATCAGGAAGAAAACCAACCCCAACTCGTCAGCTCCGAGCGGAAACATGCTTCCCTCATCTGGGATGTGCTAGAGTGTCTCCAGTTTTCTGTAGGATCCCCATGAAAATCTCAAAACAAATCGGGCCTTTCGCTTTCATTTCAAACACCAAAACGCATCCCAAGGTACTTTGAGGAAATGGGAGTGAGCATTATAAAATCAAATGAACAGTTTCAAGGCATTGCGACTTAACCAGCAAATTGTAGGGTAGCATCTCGGGTAAATAAAGCCTCCAGTCTACTGAGGAGGTAAGGCTTATTGGAGAAGCTGCTGATGCAGGTTTGGTGTTCAGTCAACAAGTAACCAGTTTAGTGTCTGTTGAATGTCCACTCCGTGTGGCTCTGAGCACGTAGCTGGAGGTGATGGCCAGGTGTGTCATACCTGCCAGGTGCACACCTCATGAAGCAGGGGTTCTTGGATGCCAAAGCAAGGCATTCTTCTAGTGGTGCTATCCCAGGGACCTTAAAACTTCATTGCTGAGGAGTGCATCAAACTTGGAGGAACTTTCTTGGTGAAAGCCATGTGATGGTGTAGAAAGACCCATGGAGTGGAAGCCAGGAGGCTGATGGGGATGTCCAGCAATGATGATAGCATGGGCCAGCATCCTTCATACACCTGCTGAGGGCCAGGTGCTGTGCTAAGCGCTGGGCTCACCAAAGCACAGCTTCTCCAAAATAGTAAATTATGGTAAAAGTCACATAGCATGAAATTTCTCATTTTAAAGTGTACAATTTAGTGGCATTGAGGACATTCATTGTGTTTTACAGCTGTCACCTCTATCCAGCTCCAAAACCTTCCATCACACCAGTGGGAAACCTTATCCCCACTAAAAACTGAAATCACGTGTTCAGGCAAAAACGTGTACACAAATGTTCACCTGTCATAGTCAACAGGTGGAAACAGCTCAAATGTCCACCAACCGATAAACACAATGTGGCTTGTCCATACAATGGAATAATATTCAGCCATACAAAGGAATGACTCACTGTTGCATGCCACAATGTGGATGATGCTTGAACACAGTATGCTAAGTGAGTGAACCCAGGCACACAAGGCCATATATTATAGGATTCCATTTATATGAAATGCCTGGAATGGGCAAATCCATAGAGACAGAAAGTGGTTGCCAGGCACTGAAGGGAGGGGGCAGAAAAGGCAGTAGGGAAAGAGTGCTTAACTTGTACCCATTTTAAAAAACTTTTTATTTTAAAGGAGTTTTAGACTTACAGAAATGTTGCCAAATAGTGCAGCGAGTTTCTTTAGACCCCTTATCCAGCACCCCCTAATGTTAACGTCACGTCCAGTTTTAGTACAACTTAGTATTAACTAAACTACAGTTTATTTGAATTTCACTTTTCCCACGAATGACCATTTTCTGTTCCCAAATCTTATCCAGGATCCCGCACACTTTCAGTGCTCATTTCACCTTAGTTTCTTCTGATCTGTGACAGTCTGTCACACGGGCTTCTCTCATGAGTTTGACAATTGGGAAGATTACTGGTCGGTTACTTTGGAGAATGTCCCTCAATTTGAGTTTGTTCGGTGCTTTTCTAATGATTGGAACAAGATGGTATCCATTTTTTTTTAATTTGCTCATTAAATATTTGTTTTGATCCGTCATAGAAAAACATAGCTGACCGCTTTTGTACCGTGATTTCACAGATGTTATTCCTTAGGATGAGGCTATAGTAAGGATTTAAGGTAAAAAGTGAGTCAGCTCTAGGGAAAAATAGTAGCTAGATGATTGCCTAGGGTGAGACACAGGTCCGGCACAAAGATATGAAGGTGGTTAAGACCGGTTGGGGAAACACGACACCATTTTATGTCATCTTCACAAGAGCCTTGCAAAGTAAATACTATTATTTGCCATTTTCCAGATGAGGAACCAGAGGCACAGAGATGCAAAATGTCTTGCCCAAGGCCAGCTAGTCAGTAAATGGCAGAGTCAGCATGTGCAGCCAGGACCTATAGTCTTGACCGTGACAACCCCCCGCAAGCGTTCCTTGCCACCTCTGTGATGTCAGCTTAGATGCTGCTCATGGTGGCGTCCTTCTCTTTGTGATTTTACTGTAGGGGGAAGTTTGCAGAGCTCTCTTCAGTAGGGCTGAATCAGAGGGAAAGGTGTCACTCAGAGCTGGGGGGGATATGTCTTTTTTTTTTTCTTTCTTTCTTTTTTTTATTCTTATGTTAATCCCCATACATTACATCATTAGTTTTAGATGAAGTGTTCCATGATTCATTGTTTATGCATAACAACCAGTGCTCCGTGCAGAACGTGCCCTCCTCAATACCCACCACCAGGCCAACCCATCCTCCCACCCCTCTCCCCTCTAGAACCCTCAGTTTGTTTTTCAGAGTCCATCGTCTCTCATGGTTCGTCTACCCCTCCGATTTCCCCCGCTTCATTCTTCCCCTCCCGCTACCTTCTTCTTCTTCTTTTTTTTTTTCTTAACATATATTGCATTATTTGTTTCAGAGGTACAGATCTGAGATTCAGCAGTCTTGCACAATTCACAGTGGGGAATTGTCTTGTAGGGGCTTAGCAGGTACACTGGTATAACGGAACAGGTCAGGTAACCCCAAGGTAGAGTCACTAAGGACAACAAACGGGGTCTTGGACTGTGTATTCCCTCTAAATGAAGAAGGGAAGCTGGTTTCCGTTCAGCTCTTGTTGGAATGAGTAGGCAGACTGGTTTGACATCAAAAGTGAAAGCTCCATTTACAGAGAAAGGTGTCACTCCAGGAAGGGTCTTTGTAAACGCACCAACTTGAGGGAAGAAGTAGGTAAGGAGCTAAGGATGATGATTATGTGAAATGCCCTACCATTCTCGGTAGCTTTAACCCAGGGACAATGAGGCGGAATGAGCATCAGCCACAGGGCATAAGCTGGGACAGATGCAGAGGGCTCTCAGGAAGGTGGGCATCTGTCAAACACCTGGATCAACCAGGGTCACCTGTGGGAGGACCCAAGTCACTAAGCACATATGTCCTTCCACGGAGCAGCTTTTAAAGGTGACCTTCCTTGTTTCCCTTTAAAACTCACTACATAACAGGGGTCCCACAGGCAAATAAATACCCGCAGGTGCCTGTCAGGAAACACATGAGTGAGGGGGGCTGCATGGGGGCCCAGGGGAACTGGAGAGCCCATGCCCTATCTAAGGGGGGGGGCGCGCCACCACCCACTCCAGATGTTTGCTGACATTCAGGAATACAGACCCAGTCCTTGTGCTCCTTCCAGTGTTCCAAGAAAACCAGGAATTTGCATTTCACATGAAATTTCCAGTTTTTCCATGGTGGTACCCAATTAAAAAAAAAAAAATGTCTTTAGCTGTGTTGACCAAATGAAACTCATGTGTCGTGCCTACGGGCTCTTGTTCGTAGCATCTAACCTGAGACTTTCTGAAGCAAGTGATATCCTGGGTCTAAAGCACTTTTGCACAGAACGGTTTCTAGTTTAGGTGAAAATGAAATTTCATTTGTGATGGCCATTTTTGCAGGTAGTTGGAAATCTGCAATTTTACTCAGTTCAGCCTAATATTATTGCTCCCTCAAAGCTTCATGGGACTGCAAAAAAAGTAACACAAGCCTTTAGAGGCAAAGTGGACCAATGGTTCCCAAGCCATAATGTGCACACCAGTCACCTGGGGGAACGCAGAGTCGAATTCGCAGGGCTGGGGTGGGGCCTGAGGCTCTGCATTCCTAACCAGCTCTCAGCTGATGTTGCTGGTCCGTGGACCACACCATGTATATCAGGCACTAGACCATGTCCATCACTGGTCATTTTACAAACTACACTGAGACCCTCCCTCTTTGCCTCTCCTTTTCCTGAATCCAGGTGTTCTTACCCAAATATGTGAGGTCTCATTTATTTGTTCTTTGATTTGTAATGGGCCATGTTATCACCTCCCTGCAGCTCCTCGACAGCAAGTGAGCTGATACCGACCCTGTCTTCCTGCATGGCAACCACCAGCCAGAATGGTGCTCTGGATGTGGTGGCATGGATGCTTCAGTTCTCCGCTCGTCCCCACTGCTTCCTCCCCACTCCCACCCGGGCTACTTCATTCAATGGCTATGGACTCAGAGATTGAGACTCTGATTTATTGAGCACCTACTATGCGCCGGGCACCTTGCTGTGCACTGAGGGCACAATAGTAAACCAGAAAGCCATGATCCCTGTCTTCAAGGAGCATAACAATGTCATAGTTCATTTAGGATGATATGGTTTTGGAACAAAGTCATTACTCAGTAAAAGCTGAGCAAATGAAGGAGTTGTGGCTGGGGTCCCTGATACTGTGATCCTTAGTTTTATTTTATCTTTTATTTTAAAAACTACATTGATATTTATGGCTCTGTTAATCGATACTAAATAAGCATAATCAGGGTTTTATCCTAATTATGAATTTGACCTTTTAAATATTTACTTTGACAAGCAACTAGGTATGGGGTCTGTGGATCCCTACAGAGCTCTAGGATACCTAAAAATCCTGGCATTGCATGCCAGCTTTTGTGATGATTTTCCCCTCCCGTCACCTGTCATGGTGTCTTCACACCCCCGGTTATCAATCCTGGATAGGCAGCTAATAATTGGAGGAGGTTCATTAGGAAGGGCAGGATAAGGAGATACTGGACTGCTTGGGCTTATTTTGAATAATCAAGAAACAATATAACAGACATGAAAGGCATCTACCAAGAATGCTTCACCTCACATCAAGAGATTAGCATTACCGTCAAATATAGGACCCTGAATAAATTTCCGAATTTCATGGGGGAAGCAAGGAACATGAGCCTGTAACTTGAGTTTGAGAAGAAATGCAAGAGACCTGGATCCTGGCTCTGACTCCATCTCTAAGAACCTTTGGCAAATCCTTCCCTATCTGTAAGCCTTGAACTTCTCATCTGTAAAATGTAAGGTTGCTTACTGAGTTATGGAGTGCTTAGAAAATCATATTATGGACTATCTCCCCATATAAACATGCATATGCACACACACAAAAGTTGTGCACACAATTCCAGGATTGTCAGGAATCCCCGAGCCCTGCCAAGGGTCCATAGACTCCATATTGTAAACAATTGAAATAGAAAACCCTACGGTCCATTTCAGCCAGCAATTACTAACATCATAAGTGGTGATCAGGCCAACTGAAATAAAAATACATAGTAGTATTTGAAAAGTGGCAACAGCAAAAACTTTGAACTGTCATTATTTGTAGGTGATAACAATTATCTGCTTAGAAAATCTGAGACTAAAATTTACTGGAGCTAATAAGAGTTCAGTAAGTAAAAAATAAAAAGCAAAGACTTTGAGCTCAGACACACTTGGTTTGAATCCCCATCATTGACAGTAGCTGGATAAACTTCTATGATATAATTAACCTCTTTGAGCCTCAGTTTCAACATCTGTAAAATGGGCATAATACAATCATGTCCTTCATATAGTTGTTGCAAGGATGCAATTAGATAGTTCAGTGAAGTGTTTGCATATATAAATGTTCAAAATATTAGGTTGAACTATAAGACAATGGTGAATTTGATCATTTGCAAACCTGCTAATTTAATAGTTCAACCTAATTAATAAAAATTCAATGAAAGAAATTGCTGTGGAGAGCTGATCATTTATTCAGCAAATATTTATTTTGTGCTTACCAAGTGCTAACATATTTTAAGAAGAGAGTGAATTATATCTTTCAAATCAAAGCAGACCTATGCTGCCTATGCAAATGTACATCAAGCCCATACCTGCCTTGGTGAGCTATTTTTCCTCCTGTCCTTTGCCCTTGTCCCCACATCCATGCTAATATAGAGCAGCTGCGAATGCATTTAGTCAATCTGAGAGTCTTGATCTTTTACTCAAGTTTAACCCATTTACATTTATTGTTTTTACTGATCTATCTGACATATGTGGTGTCATTCTCAGCATTGTCGTTTGTGTTTCCCATTTAATGTATTCTCTCTTCGCTGAAGTTCGCTTGTAACTGATTCATACCTACATGGATGCTGTGATCTATTTGCAGGGAACCTTCAAGTTAAAGGAGCAGATATTATCACTCCTTCAATAAAATAACCATTCTTACTTCTTTTTTCCTTCCATGGGCACCTTTTGCCTAATGTGGCTTCCCTGCATCAGGGATACCCAAGGTTGCCAGGCATGAGAGGAGAAATTTGGTTGAGTCTCAAGTTAACACTGAGTGGCAATCTGAAGGGTACCATTCTTGATGTCCTCCTTGAAATAAAGACTCAACATTGCTACGACAGTTGACATTCACAGTTTACAGAGTGCTCTTTACAGCACCTGTCTTATTGAATCTTCACAAAAACCTTGGAAGTGGTTGTTATTACCTTTTCAATTCTGCAAAAAGAAATTGACATTCACAGTGTTTAATGACTTGCCCAAAATCAAATGGCTGGGGAATGAGCCAAATCAAGTGTATATTTTCGGTAACCCCCCTTCATTCTCAAAATTATGGAAATAATGATACCAGGAAATGTTGGCTCTTGCAGTATAGTAGACCACAGTTAAATTATCTATTACTACTCAGGAAGGACAGTTTTATCAAATTAGTTTCATTCGTTCTTATCCTTTCTTTTGCCCTGTTTTTACCCTGTCCTCCTATGCTCTCTTAGCCAGGAAATGGCATCATGATCCATCTACTTGTAGAAGCCAGAAGCTGGGAAGTCACCATGAGCACCTCTTTCTCCTTTGCCCCTCCGTCCACTCAGTCACCACATCCTGTTGACCCAGCCTCCTAAATATCTCTTAAACCTACCCGCATCCCTACTTCCTCCCTTCACGATGCTAACCACTGTCATTTCTCATCTCTGGCCTGCAGCAGCCTCCTAACTGGGCTCCACATAGCCAGCCTTGCCTCCCCGCGCCGCCCCCCCGCCCCGCATTTTCCAGGCAGCAGCCAGAGTGATCTTTCTAAAATCTAAATCTGACCACAGAACTTCTGTCCTCAAAACTCTTCAGTGCTTGTCATCACTGTAAGAATAAAGTCCAAAATCTTTAACTTGGCTCTCAAGAGAGCTGCATGATCCAGCTTCTGAAGACCTCTCTGGCTTTATAAGACATTGGCTTCTCCTGCCACAGTGCAGAGGGCACAGGGGAGTGGCTCAAATGCCTGTTCTCTCCCTTCTCAGTGCCTTCTCTCCTCCACCCCTCCCTCCCACCATCCATCCCTTCAATCTGACTAACTCTATATTCTGACTTTTCCTCCAGGAAGCCTTCCCTGACCACCACAACCCAGACTGTTAGGCGTCCTGTCCATGCCCCTGTTAACACCCTGTATTTCCACTTTGTTCTACCTGCTGCACTTGTCACTAATATCTCTCTCTACCCTCCACCTTTCTGTCCCCCTCAGGCGGTAAGCTCTGAGGGCAGGGAAGCTGTCTGTCTTATCCATCCCTGCATTTACAGTGCCCAGCTCCTTGCTGGCCCAGGTGGGAGCTGTATAAGTGTTCATAATGAGCAAATGGATGGTGTGAATGGGGAATAAAGGAAGGAAGAGAGGAAGAGGAAGGGGAAAAAGGGAGGGGAGGAAGAAAGAGAAACGAGGGGAAGGTTAATTGGGGGTATGAAATATGCACTGTCTTTTTGCAACGATTCCTAAGAAGTGTTTCAGAGACCACTGGTAGTGTTTCGCTTTTACAGTAATGAGGCCATCCTCTTGGCTGTGATGTTGTTCACTTATCTGACCTGAGATCGTTCATTTCCCTTGAGGTGCAATCTAAAGCGACTTTAAAAAGAGTAGTTTCGCGGTGCCACACGTTTTACATAGATTATCCCATCAAATGTACTCCCACTTAATCATCCCATGTAATATATTGGTTTCTGCCTTTAAGGTAGAAACCATCATTGTTCCCATTTTACAGAGGACGAATCTGAGGCCAATAAGTAGTAGAAGTGGGTCACAAGCCCTTGTCTTTTGGCTCTAACACTCATGCCTTTAACCACCCCATGACACACCCAGCAATGGAGTATGTCTGGGTGGGGGGAAGAGAGGTGCATCTCTGGGGATCTTTGTACCACTGAGGGGTGATGGAAAGAATTTAATTACCTTAGCCCCAAACCCTGGAGTGTTCTGTCTATATGATGGATATAGTGCTCTCCAGCCAGCTGAACTCACTCATAAAAATGAACTTTGCAAAATGAAGATAAAATGAAGACTCCATAATTCTGCAGATCTGTTCCAACATGGGGACAACAGCCCTATAGCTCTCTACTGATGATGGACTGGACCCATGACATCCCTGTCCCATCCCAGAGGTGTTGACTCACCGCCCTCCCCCCCTCCCCCCCGCCAAGGTCTAGGGTCTGAGTCTCTGGCTGTCTCTCTTGAGTTCCATGCTCCAACACACCAAATCCCACTCCTTTGGTGTTCTGAGGACTCGGTGACAGGCACCTACTCCACTGAAAAGTAAGACGAATCTGTGGGTCCACAGCTTTCTCTTGGTTCTTCAGCACAGAGTGCTTTAAGCAACATATGTTCACTTGATAGCATAGAAGACCAATAGAATAATGGCTGCTTGTATGATAATTATTAGTAATAGTAGTGGGAAGAGGGTTCTTCTGCTGAGCATTTATTGTGTAGTGTGTGGCATATTGTAAGAACTCAGAAAATATTAACTATTATTCCATCTTCACAGACACTCTGAAGAGATGCTGTTATCATCCCCATTTTATAGATGCAGGAACTACGACTCAGAGCGGTTAAGCAACTTGCCCACCATCACAAAGCCAAGTGGAGAAGCTAGAGTACACATTTGAGACAGTCTGACTTCAAAGACTGTGCTCTTTTTTTATATATATGATAAAAAAACATAGTAAAAGATGAATAAATAAGCATTACAAAGGAACATACAAAAAATAATAATATATAATAAATAAAAAGTAAGCTTTCCTCCCATCCCACCCTTAACCTTCCAGTCCCCTTTCCCAGAAGCAAGCACTGTTACCAGTATCTTAGATGTTTTTCCAGAGATACTCAGTACATCTCCAAACTTACATGAAAGTATGGATGAATACCTAGGATGGATATGTAACTATATTTGTATATCTGTGCTCTCCATCTTTTAAAATTTAAACAGTGTATCTTGAAGATCATTCCCCATTGGTCCTTTTAGATCTAATCCCCCCCTTATTTAATGCCTGCCCAGGAGTCCACTGTATGGATGTGCCATTGTTTATTTAATCTGTTGATATTCTGAACAACTCTGCAAGGAAGGGTCGTGTGTGTATCTGTGTGTAAGGATGTTCCTTCTAATTTATCTGCAGGAGAAAGTCCTAAAAATTGAATTGCCAGGACAAAGATCTGTGTATTTTAAATTGTAGGGTAGATACTGTCAAATTGCCATTCAAAGAGGTAATACAAAGCAGCAGTGTGAGAGAGCGAGGGTTTCCTGAAGCCTCACGACAAGGTGTACTACCAAACTGGAAACACCCGTGAATACTCATCCTGCTCACTCTGACTTATGCTCATGAGGTGTGAGCATTAGATCTGGGAAGATAAAGGTCATCATCAGCACACTGTAGCCATGAAACTGGGGGAGTTACTTGTCTGGGGTACCCCATGGGGCCAGGGCACCCCCTGTGTCTAGGATCCCCAAGACACAGAATGCCAACTTACCCCCCTGATTTGCAGAGGTTGGCGGGTTTGTAGCTATGACTTGCCAGCGTGGGAGAAAGCACGTCAGCTTGATTCCCTGGTGGTGTGCTCTCTGGGGAAAGACTGCAAATTAGCAGTTCAGGAATGTAAGGAAGTTGGTTGCTTTGTCATGTTTTGTTGTTGTTGTTTTTTAAAGAGCACAGTTGGGTTACGGTGTGGGTCTTTTGTTTGTGTGGAGGGTGGCAGTATTTTGTTTTGTTTTTAAGACATGGAGACAGTAGCTCTCTACTGATGATGGCATAGAAGACCAATAGAATAGTGGCTGCTTGTATGATAATTATTAGTAATAGTAGTGGGAAGAGGATTTGTTTTTAAATATGATTGGAGGAAGATGCGAAACGGAGCTGTAACTCCATCAGAGATTTAGTGGGTGTGCAAACGGAAAACACCCAGGAGTTCACAGGCTGGGTGTTGTTTTTTCCTTCAATATTATTCATTTAAAAGGTAATATACATGTAATTAAAAACATAATTTAAATGATATTCAAATAGAAAAATAAGGTAGACAGTGCAAAGTATGTCTCCCTCCTATTTCTGACTTCTAATAGTCCTTGTCAGTTGCAACCGATGATACCCATTCCTTCCAGAATATTCTCTGCATTTACACGTGCAGAATTTACATGTATCTTTATATCTTGGAGCTCATTTCATACCTCTGAGTAGAATCTGCCTCATTCTTTTTAACAAAACATTCATTGTATAAATGGATTAGACTTCAAATGACCTTCGGACAATGGGATGTTGTACGCTCTACTCTTAGCCCGGGTGACATCCTACTATTACCTCTCTCTTCACATAGTTGTAGGTGGATTCTCTCCCCGTCCCCCGCAATCCCCTCAAAAGTGGCAAGATCTTTGCTAACCCTCTGTGTCATCTTTCTGGTTTCTTTAGAAAGAAGAATTATCTTCTGCCTGGTGAAGTTACCAGTAGATTCTCAAGGGGGCCTAAGGGACAGTGGGATACAGAGAGGAGGTCAGACTCTAGACCTACACTGTGCAATGGCAATATAATGAGGTCCACATGTGTGATTTTTAACTGTATAGTAGTCACTTTTTAAAAAAGAGTAAAAAAAAACCACAGGTGACATTAACTTTCATAACAATTTTGTTTAACCCACTATATCCAAAACACTATCAGTTCAACATGTAACCAATATTGAAAAATTATTGAGCTATTTTACGTTCTTTTTTTTTTTTCAAACTAGCCTTTGAAACCCCATGTGTGTTTTGCTCTTACAGCAGATCTCAGTGGAACCAGCCACAGTCCAGGGGTTTCAATGGCCGCATGTGGCTAGCCACTGCCCTACTGGAGAGCACAGCCCTAGACACCCCCACCTGTTGCTGATCCACGTGAATGAACCCCTGGCTTCTCCAGGCCTCTATTTCCTCATTTTTGAATAGAAGTTGGGCTGGATGATCTCAAGAGCTCCCCTTCATCCTAATGTCCTCTGACTTTCAGTGCTAAAAATGGAAGGTCAAGGACAAGCCAAGCCAAGTAGGTCTTATATAGCAGCTTAATCTCACCATCTGTAAAATGGGGACAATCCACTGTCACCCTGATCAGAGTGAGGATGAAAAATATGGCAGCCAGTGAGGATGTGCTTTGGGGAGGAAGAGAAATGAGGCATGTTGTGGGGTTGGTATTAGGATTGGGATTGACCCCAGTGAGTGCTCAGAATCCACTCACTAGACCCAAGGTTGCTCCTGGGTTCACTTCTCTGAACCCCACTCACCTCATCCATGGGTAATGTGGGGCTAGGAGTTTCTCCATACAGTCTCTTCCAGGATCAAATAAGGCACCCATGTAGAGGGCTTGGTGCTGTGCACACAGGAAACTCTCCGTTGCTAGAGACGGGCTGCCGTCCCCACCGCTCTGGTTGCAGCCCAGAATGGGGAGTGGCTTGCCCAAGGTCGCAGGGTGAGATGGTAGCAGACGCTGGCCTCTTTTGGCTCCCTCCTTGTCGCTAGCAGCTGTCCCGAAAGTCAGCCACTCATTTCCTCATAGCAAGGTGAATGAGATAAATACACCCGAAACCGCTGAACTACTCGAATGAGGCCTGGGTCCAAGTATTGTTTCCATGGTATGTACACTGGCGTGCACGTATGTGATTTGTTTAAAATCACAGCTCCAAAGGGCAGAGGCTGGCTTGGCAGGATGTGCCGCCCAGCACCTGGCTCCCAATGTTCAGAGCCCCGGGGCCACGACCAGTGCCAGATTCCACCAGATTTCCAGCAAAGGGCCCCCTCGAGATGGCACATCAACTACCTTTGGCGAAACTAGGGTGGTGCAGAAAATTAAAATTAAAACCCAGGAAGCCCAAATCATTACATATTATATAACAATAACAGGAAGCCCTTTCTTCTGGGCTTTTGCTATGTGAAGTTGCTGAGTACCGTGCGTTCACCATTTTAATTAATCCTTCTGGTTACTCAGGGAAGTGGTCACTGCTTAACAACCCCGTTTTACAGATAAGGAAATGGAAGTTCCAAGAAAATAAAGAACTCACCTGGAAGCACACAGACAGAGCCAGAAGGGGCCTTAAAAATCTTCCCTGGGGCAGAAGGGTCGCCAGCCACCCCCATTGACCCAGGAGCCTCCTGGATACTGGACATTCACAGACAAATGGGTCTCCCTATAGTAGCTTAATTTATTTGTCTGTAAAATGGGGATATTCAAACCTGACCTTGGTGAGAGTGAGGATAAAAATATGGCAGCAGATGAGGATGTGCTCTGCGGAGGAAAAGGAGGGAGACAGAGTGTTGTGGGATTGCTATTAGGATCAAGGTAGACCCTGGTGAGTGGCCTCAGAATCTGTTGGCTGAGGCACAGGGCTGTATCTCTCTCTCTCTCTCTCTTTCTCCCTCTCTCTCTCTCTCTCTCTTTCTCTCAGCAGACACTGAATATCCCTGCTTCTCCCAAGCCCAGCCTCTTTCCAGTTCCTTCCAAAGATCAAGTTGCCTAAGGCCAAAGTGTGAGAAACAGCATCCCAGTTTCCCAAGCACCAGCCAACAGCCCTTCCTGATTTGAAAACCAACTGAGAAAGAGGAAAAGCTGAGCGTGACTAGGAAGCCTTGTGGATCACTTTATTCTTTTTCTTTTTTCTTCAGCCAAGCCCAGGCTCTGTCCTTTTTAGGGTCTGGCCCAAGCCAGAAGTGGAAGGAAAGCCCTTGGAAGCCTTGCCTTCCCAAAAGCTCACCTGCAAGTCCCTTCTTTAATTAAAGAATGGAGTCCACTCAAGAGGGATCTAGAGGTCCCAGCTATCTCTGCCTCCAGCTAAACAACAGAATATCCTGGGTTTGGTACCCAGAAGAAATGGGGCTTGGGGAGTGTTAAGGAAGCAAAGGGGTTGGGGGAGGACCGATCCTCCCCAGTGAGGAAAGACACAGGGGTTCTGGATGGTTTTCTCCACAAACCGGACCCCCAGCAGCAAGATGCTGAAAGACACTCAGCCGGCCGACACATGGGCCACACACGCTTACACACACAGCAGAGAAATGACACAGCATGAGGGCAATGCATGAATACACAGAGAGAAACACTCATACACAGCGACGCCAGATGGAGAAGGCAGGCCAGGCCGGGCCTGGGTACTCATTATTCCCTCACCCACACAGAGGGGCTGGCGGAGTTACATAATGCAAGCTGCAAAAGGGGGAGGCTCACTTACTAACCACCCCGCCTTGAGGGGATCCAGGAAGTGGCACCTCCTTCTTGGGGGGCGTCTGCACCCATCTCCTGCTCACAGAGGCAGTGGGAGCTTGTCAGCTGCCTCAGCCCCCGGATGACCCCGGGAGTTCGCTAAAAGGGAAATGAGGGAGTGAGTGTCACTTAGTTAATAGTGGCAGATGGGGGCTCCTTCCTTGCACTAAGCATCGTGAGGATGCGGGCAGGGAAGGGTGTTCGGGGTAGAGCTGGACCCTGGACTTGAACAGGGGGGTTAGAGCAAGATGGCGGGGTTCTCTGCTGCCTCCCACCTGCCCCCACTGCACCCACAACCCACAGATCACCTGCTCCAAGTCAATCACATGCGACCCACGTCCATAGCTGCCCTCTGTGTTCGTCCCACACGTGTATATGCCTCGTCTGGGCCACAACACCCCCAGCTGGGCCCCCTGTGGCCCCTTGGCACCCCAACCAAACCCCATTTCTCCAAGCCTGGGGGAGCCAGCGGGAGTTGAGAAAATAACCAGAATATGAGGTTTTTCCAACTGGAGTGTAAGCTTAAAAGCTTGGGCTCAAGAGTGGGGCAGACCTGAGCTCAAAGCCTCTCTTCGCCATCATTTCTACATGACTTTGGACAACTAACTAAACCCCTTCCCAGGCTTCTCATCTATTGAAGGGTAACCATGAGGATCAAAAGCAAATATATACACACACACACACACACACACACACACACACATACATACATACATTAAGAGCATACTTGTTCAATAAGTGTCTGCTATGTTTAATCTTTTGGAATTTTTCTTCATTCAACAAATACTCATTGAGCACCTTCTGTGTGCTTATGATAACCCTGGGGGTACACAGTCCACTCTTCTTAATGTTTCTCCATTAGGGTTGCAGGCAGTCTGTGGAGTACAGATGTCCTCTAAAGTTTTGTGTGGACCCATGTCTTTGGTATTTAATACACCACATTAGCTTTATAATGGTTTGTAATGTGGCCAAATCTGTCCTTTGGGGCCTGGAACTAGTCGATAGTTACAAAAATGGTCAGAAAGGGCAATTGACACCCTTGGCGGCATTCCCCTTCCAGTGGGTCTGTTGTGGGGACTCTGGGAGTGGCCAGGACAGAGAGCCTAAAGATCTGTGCTGGCTGAGCTCCTGACATGTGAATGGAAAATGTTTGTAAGACACAGAGAGCCAAAGGCCGCATGACAAGTTGAAATGGTAGCTTCTCAAGATGGGAGAGATAAGAGATGAGATTGTGCTTCTTGCCATTTGACTTCTAGGCTATCAGTGGTTTCCCCAGGGAGACCGTTGGTCTCGGGGTTCTTTGATCATGGGAGATGAAACCGGGCAATTTGCAGCTAACGGGGAAGTTACCCCCTCCCCTCGAGGAGGAAGGATTTCATTTCGAGGTTGGCTTCCAAACTCCAGGGTCTTGTGGCTAGAGTTCTCAGTTTGGCTGCATTTCCCACCTTGCTTTGGAAGGTGGCATTGGGCACTCCACACCAATCTCTCTTTTGTAACTTCACCCCCTCCCTTGTTCCTTCTCTCCAGCACAGGTCTGACGGGCTGGCGATGCCCAGAGAATAGTGTACAGGAGCTTGCGTCATCTCGAGACACATCTAGACACATCCACCAGACACTTCTCCACCCCAGTCGGCCTGACCTGTTGCTTAGGGACACGTCCCACTGCTTTTCCTGACGTCTGCCTGATCGACCATCACTTCCTAGAGAGAACAAGGAGGAAGGCAGACGCATGAAATCATGCCACCAATGGCCGGATGGCAGTGAGTGGGTGACGCCGAGTTGACGTCAAAGACGGAGAAGACGAACCCAAGAACAGCTCGCTCTTGAGACTCCCCGAGGCCCCAGCCCCCAGCTCTTCCTCTCAGCTCGGCGTGAAGCCTGGCTCCTCCTGGTGAAATCAGCTTGGCCTGACATATTTTAAGTCTTCGGACCCCTGGACACTAGACACCATGGAGAATCAGGTGTTCAATGTTCAGCAGATCCAACCCAACGTCATTTCTGTCCGCCTCTTCAAGCGCAAGGTTGGGGGCCTGGGCTTCCTGGTGAAGGAGCGGGTGAGCAAGCCACCCGTGATCATCTCTGACCTGATCCGAGGGGGTGCCGCGGAGCAGAGCGGCCTCATCCAGGCCGGCGACATCATCCTCGCGGTCAACGGCCAGCCCTTGGTGGACCTGAGCTATGACAGTGCCCTGGAGGTGCTCAGGGGCATTGCCTCTGAGACCCACGTGGTCCTCATTCTGAGGGGCCCTGAGGGCTTCACCACTCACCTGGAGACCACCTTCACTGGGGATGGGACCCCCAAGACCATCCGGGTGACACGGCCCCTGGGTCCCCCCACCGCAGCTGTCGATCTGTCTCACCAGTCATCGGCCAGCAAAGAGCACACACCGCCAGTGGACGGGGCCCTGGGGCCTGGCAATGGGCCCCAGCATGCCCAAGACAGTGGGCAGGGAGCCAGCGCACTCTCGAATACCAACAGCCTGGCTCGCAGACCCCCTGGCCAGGACCCTACCAAGAAAAGCACCGGGGTGGCTCTCCAGGACAGCCAGAACAGTGAATTGCTCAAAGAGATAGAGCCTGTGCTGAGCCTTCTCACCAGTGGGAGCAAAGGGATCAATGGAGGGGGACCTTCCAAGGCAGAGACAAAGGATGCAGAAGTCCAGGTAGACAGGTAAGCTCTACAGATGTGTGCGTGCATGCGTGCATATATGTGCTGAATGCAGACATGTTCTGCAGCTCGACATCAGACCCAGGAGACATCCTGAGCTGTTCCAGACACACACAATCACATCCACTCGACCACTCTTGCCTCTTTCCCTTAAACCTGCAATTGTAAGAACGGAATGGGCGTAACTTGTAGCCTGTATCTCTAGCCATGAGAACCAGAGCTAAGAGTCATGGTAGCTGATGTCGTGTCTTCCAGCAACCCCTCAAGGTGGGTACTTTTGGGATCCACAATTCATGGGGCAGAAGACTGAGGCTAAGAGGGAAGGGGGCTCTCCCAAGTCATCCAGTGAGCGAGAGGTGCGTGTCCATGGTAGCCTTGGCATAGGGTGAATGCCAAGGTCCCGGGAAGAGATCGGGGATGAGCTGAGGCCTGAGTAACCCTCAGCCTAAACCAGCTGCCTCCTTGTGACAGCCACTTGGGAGCAAGGGAGGTTCTAAAGGAAGGGACTGGAATCAAAGTAAAGAACTGGCCCCAGCTCCCCCAAAACAGTGGTCTTGCTCATATTATATAGGAGCTAAAGCTAGAACATGAAGACCTGGGTCCCGGCCCCTCTGCATTTGCCAGATTGGCATTTTCTGATTCTGGAGAGGAAAAGAGCAGGCGATACAGTGGGTGATTCTAACTCCTTCTTTGGGGAGGAATTGGCAGCTGGGCTAGGGGGTCAGAGAGTAGTGGGTCCAGAGATATGAGAAGGAGGGAAGTTTCTCTCTGCCCCCTTCTGCTCTCATCTTAGATTAGCACTAACCCTACAGCTCTTACTTCTTATCCACCCCCCACTACAGAGGAGGCTCAGGTGTGGGGCCACCCAGAAACCCAGGTCAAGATTTCCCAACCCCCTCCCCAAGGACCCCTGAGTGTCTAGAGAGCCTTTAGAGGTCCCCATGATATCCCTCAGGGATCTGGATTAAAGCACCTCTCCACGCCCCTGCACTGATGCATTTAACAAATGTTCATTGAAGACCTACTGTGGCCAGACACTGCTCTGGGCACCAGGGATGAAGCAATGAATGGAACAGACAAACCCTCTGACCTTGTGAGTGAATGAAATAGACAAGCCCCTTGACCTTGGGGAGCTTATGGTGTAGTGGGGAAGACAAAGAATAAATGAGATAAAGATGTTAAAATATGTGGGCCATCAGTGATATGTGCTAAGGAGATAAATGGAACAGGGAAAGGGTCAGGAGGTACTGGGGAGGGTGAATTTTAGAGAGAGAGGCTGGACAGATCTCAAGGAAGGTGACATTGGAAGACCCTGAGGAAGGGGAAGAAGGGCACCTCGAAGCTTTATGGAGGAGGGACATTCCAGGCAGAGGGAATGGCAGGTGCCAAGGTCCTGAGGTAGGAGGGTGCCTGATGTGGTGGAGGAACTATACGGGTCCCAGTCTTCCTTCCTGATGAGTCAGCCCCCAAACTGCCCTTTGTGGGGGGGGGACCTCAGTCTGTGGCACCCCACCTCAGCCCACCATTGCTTCCTGGAGCTTTTCTAACTTTTCACACCTGGGCAAAAACCAAGCCAATTCCAGCAAGACCCCAAGAGGGAAGATGAGGCTGTGTCAGAAGCCCCCAGAGGTCCCCTGCTCCCCTTTGAGCTCCTGTCCCCCAACCTGCTCCCGTCTGTCTTCTGCGCATTCCTGGGGGCAGCTTGGAGTGTTCTCCGTACTTTTGGTCCCATCTCTGCAGGAGACAGAGAGTTTTGGCCCCATTACCCAGGACATGGTGTGACCCTCTTGGTGGGGCAAGTGGCTGGGAGCCCCTATCGTCCTGACCTTCCTTTCCGGAGCTGGAGGCCGGGATGGGTCCTCGGGGCTGTCCTGGCTTGCGGAGATTTGGGGCCCGGTTCACCCACGACTAGCACGGAGACCCCCACTCCAGGCACGAACCCAGTCCTCAGGGGAGCTGCCACCTCCCAGGACTCCCTATAGCAGCACACACTATAGAGATGACATAGTCTTGACGTAGCTTCTGGGAAGCCAGCAGCCTCCAAGTCTCATTCAGTGGCTTTAAATCCTAAAGCAGTTGTCAAGTCCAGATTCAATCATTGGTCTGGTTTTCCGGGAGACACCAGAAGTGCCTTCCTTCAAAGATTCCTGGGCATAACCCTTTCCTCAACAGCCCTTCTCCCAGGAATTGCAGCAGGACCCTGGGTAAGAGTGGCATTCCCTCCTGGGGGCTGGATCTAGTGTTCCGTACACTTGGTTCTGATTCTCAGCTGGGTGCGGGGCGGGCGTGGGGTCAGGAGCATAGGAATTCCATGGGGCTTTATTTCAGCCCTACCCCAGACCCAGGAGCCTGAATCTCCCTGTGTGATATGGACAAGTCCCTAGCAGGTCCCTCCCCCTCCCAGAAGCCAGGATGACCCTCTCCCAGCCGACAGGGTAGGACACACAAGCCCAGTGCAGGACACTAGGCTGGGGGGAGGTCATGAAATATGAAGGACTTGAACAGGAGCCCTCTTATCCGCCAGGCCTGAGGGGCCTCTCCAAACACCCAACTCAGAAAAGCAGCCTTCCTTTCCCCAAGGAGGAGGGGAGGGCACGCTGGTCTGACATGGGGTCTCCTCCGGCAGACCTATTCTCCCAAATTGGGAGGGTACACCTGAGCTCTCGACCTGCCCTTATCCATGACAGCCTTCCCTCCAGTGACCAAAAGGAGCAGAAAACACTGCTTTGGAGGAGGTGCCGTTTGGAAGAAAGTGACTCAGGGCAAGTCCAGGGCTCCATGAACCCTGCTGAGGGAAACGGTTCTAAGGATGAGTATTCTCTAATACTAGTGCGTGTTCCCCTGGCTCGATCGCTCACACCTGTGCTGGACCCAGAACCCGCCCCTACCCTCCACCACTTTAACAAATATTCTTAAATGCCCCCTTTACTAACCAGGAGCTAATTCGTGGATCATATAACCTACTCACGCTTTACACTTGTTAATAAATATAATGCCCTGACTATAAAATAAAGGAGACCAAGCATAAAAATAATTTACAGTAGGGGCGCCTGGGTGGTATAGTCCCTTGGGCGTCCGACTCTTGGTTTCGGCTCAGGTCATGATCTCAGGGTCGTGGGATCGAGCCCCGCATCAGGCTCCATGATCAGCGGGGAGTCTGCTTTGGTTTCTCTCTCCCTCTCCCTCTGCCCCAACCCCCTATGTGCGCTCTCTCTCTCAAATAAATAAATAAATCTTTAAAAGAAGAAAAGTAACTTATAGTATCAGAAGTTATGATGTAATATATCAGGGCTCGGATATCTGCCCCTACAGGTAGAATTAGCCCGCACGCAAGTGTCAAATGCAGATTTGACACCTGCTCACCCCAAATCTGCATTTGACACAAGCATGTTGTTTTGGCAACTCAGACACCACCAGCAGCATCGCCTTACTGATGCGATGATGTGATTTTCCACAGTGGTGACCGGACTCCCAGTAAAACGATGTCCCGTCTTTACTTTACCTGGTGGTTGCAAGCACGGAAAATTCAGTATATTTTAAAGCCACGTTTATATGTAAAACCAAATTGGGATCTTGGCTCAGGAATCTCAGCTTGGGTTGGATCTCGGTGGATGTCCAAAAGTTGCGTGGCAACCAGGCCCCTTCTTCCTAGTGTGGGTTTGTCCCGGGCACTACAGGATGTCGTTTTTGGGGTGGGGGTCAGAGCTGGCTTCTGGATGGCCAGGTGACGGTGAGGCCAGCCGCCCACCAGACCTGGAGCCCCACATCCTGGTCACAGGCAGCAGTCTGTGGCTTCTGGGGGGCCAAGCAGAGGCTGGGGCCATCCCTGGTTCTCAGCAGTGCCCTTGACTTTCCTGTTCTCTTGGCCTCATTTCCTTCCTTCCCTCTTTCCTCTTCTCCTGCTTCATCTAGTTCCTTTCCCTCGCAGGGCATCCTGGGTCCTGTCGTTCGGGGATGCTGGCCCTTCGCTGGGGGGAGACACGATGGTTAGTCTAGACGCAGCTTCACCCTGGATCCCAGGGGGAAGGTGGGCCTGGTGGGTGGTGGCAGCGTGTGGGGTGTGTAAGGAAGGGAAATCTGGGGGCTTCTGGGACCTTCTGCCCTTGGGAGCGGTCACTTTAAAATGCTGCGTGTCAGAGGATATCCAGGTTGTTCAGCTTGCTGCCCTGAAGGAGGGTTCTAAAGAGGCCAAGGTCCCTGGTCCAGCATCCATCTGGACCAGCCGGTCAGCCTCGCCCTGCACTGTGATCACTTCCCCTCCACCTGCAGGGTGCTCGGGTACTTACAGAGTACCTTCCCAACAGCCATGTCTTCAGAGCTGGGGTGAATTCCGCTCCCTAAGCGGGCTGTGTGGTTTGGGCCCCCTTATCGACAAGAAAACTGAAACTCCGAGAGGTGGAGCAGTTTGCCCAGAGTCACACAACACAGGCCATAGGGTGCTGTCTTGCTTCTACCTAGAAGTCTCTCTGTGGGCATCTACAGTTAAAGAGAAACCAGGCCAGAGAATGTGGTTGGAGGCACAGAAGTCAATTTCCACCCTAGAGAATGAGCTTAATTGGGGAGAGGAGGTCTTCCGTGACAAGCCTGTGTTTTATGATCATGATGCGGGTCAGCATGTACTGAGCACTCCATGTGGACCTGGCCCCATGCGAAGGTCTTGACATTGATGAATTCATTTGCTCCTCATAGCACCCCGTTTTCCTAATAAGCAAACCAAGGCTCAGAGAGGTGCAGTCACTTGTTCCAGGTCACACAGCTTGCAAGAGACAAAGCCAGGACTTGACCTCGAGCCCAAGCTCTTGGCCGCCACCAGCATCGACAGCACTGTTGGCCACCCCGTACTTGACCACTAGCCATCAAGTTGCTGAGGACATTGGAGTATTTTCTCGGTCTGGAAGGGAGAGAGCTATGAGAGTTAGCACCCCTGGAGAACTGGTCTTAGACCGGCCAATGAGAGCATTGACTCCAGGACGGTCTGCAGTGGAGGAGCCCCTCTCTGGCTGCGCTTGACTCATGGCTTTGAATCACTCTGTTGGCATTGACTCCAACAACCGCCTTCACGCTGAATGTCAGTGTGAGTTTTCATTCTCACCCTGACCGTTTGAACACGAGGGGCTTCCCCAGTCCATCCTTTCCTCGGGAAGGGAGAGAAGTCCTATTTATAGAGTTGTTACTCTTGCTTTGCCCTCTCCCATCTGTGTCCCCACCATTTTGTCAGGTGGGCTCCCAGCTCCTCATTCTGGGAAAGAGCTATGGAATAAGCCCACCCAGCCACCCGCTCACCCCAGACGGCCTGTAACCAGGGGGCTTCTCACCATCTTTCGTTCAGCAAATATCTATTGAGCCTCTATTCTGCCCCGGATACTGTCCTCGGAACTGGACATCCATAGGCAAGAAATGAATAATAAACAGGTAGACTCAGGCAATCGTTTTAAGTAGTGACACATGCATGAAAGAAATGAAATAGTAATTTGAAGAAACATGGCTTGGGGTTAGGTAAAAAAAAAAAACTAGATCGGAGAGTCGGAGAAGGCCTCCCTAAAGAGGCAACATTTATACGAGGCCAGAAGGTGCGAACCATGTGAAATCTAGGGAAGGGCATTCCTGGCAGAAGGCACAGCAGGAACAAAGGCCCTGAGGCAGGAACAAGGTTGGGATGTTCAAGGAATGGAAAGAAGGTCTGTGGGACGTGAGCGTAGTGAGTAGGAATAAAGAGCTAGGCAGTGACATCACACACGTGGGCCGGGCCACTAATCCCCCATCCCCCACACCATCCCTGCCCCCGCCACCAAATAGTCACTGTCTCAGTCTCCCCTGCTCCTTGCTGCAGTAACAAAGACCACAAATGTGGTGGCCTAAAACAACACATATTTATTCTCTTACAGTTCCGGAGGTCTTAGGTCTGGAGGCTCTAGAGGTGAATCTGTTGCCTTACCTTTTGCAGCTGCTAGAGCTGCATTCCTTGCCTTTCTTGGCTGGTGGCCCCTTCCTGCCCCTTCAAAGCCAGCATGCAGCATCTTGCTTCCGGGCTCACAAGGCCTTCCTCTCTTATGGCAGATCTCCCTCTGCTTCCTTCTTAGAAGGACCCATGTGATGGCATTTAGGGCCCACCCAGTTAATCCAAGATAATCTCCCCATTTTCAAGATCCTTAACTTCATCACCCCTGCAAAGACCCTCTTTCCACGTAAGATAACATACATGGGTTCCATGGGTCAAGGCTTGATGTCTCTGGGGGCAGTTTTCATCCCACCACACACATCCAACAAGTCCCAGGGAGCAATACTATGGCCAGCTCCTGGACTGGCCATTACTATGAGGTCTCACTGGACTGGGTTCGGTGACCTTACTTCTAGTCCCTCCTTTGCCACTCACCAGCTACATATTTTAGGAAAGCCCCTAGACCTCTCTGGGCCTCAGCTTCCCCATCTGTAGAAATAGTATGTGAACCAGATAAGCCCTAAGATTCCTTCCAGAACTACCATTCAGGTTCCTCTTTAAGGTCAATAGTGAGCATGCTCATCACAGGCCAGGCAACTGACCAGTACCCCAAAGGTATACTGCTCCATTGGACCCCTCCAGAACATCATTCCAGGGGGAGGAGCTCAAACATCCCTTTAGGTCACGGGTCACAAACTGGGGATTGAGGATCACACCCAGATCTCCTACGAGTTTTATTAGGAGGCCTACAGAGCTTTCTGAAAAATGATTTTGTGGCAAAATAGAGAAATAGAGAAATCAAGAGGTTTCACAATAAAACTGATTTCCAGCCTCTCAAAAATGAAGAGAATATCAGAAGAGCTATTAGCACCAAGTCTATTCGTGGGGAGACAGCCAGCCTAGGGAGCTGGGCGGGGCCTAGCATGGGCTCTCCACTTCCCCAGCATCCAAAATCAGCCAATCCGCTCAGCCTGGACGCTGTAAACACTGGAGTTTGAGGGTCCTGCCCAGTTTTTGTGATGTGAACAATTACAGTCCTGATTGTTGCTGAGCCCAGAGGCCCTCACCTCACTTCTCGGCTAGAGCATTGCGGTAAAATTGCAGCTCTCAAGAGCCTGCTTTTCTCTTTGGTCATCTTCCCCTACTCCAGCACGATGAGATCCAGAACAGAGCAGAGACCCCCAGACTCATTTTTCCACGCCCCTCAAGTCTTCCTGCTTTAACTTAGCTCCCAACATCCGAGACCAGGTGGAGGGCAGACGGGGATGAGAAAGGAGGGTCAGGGCGTAGTGTGGTGTCTGAGGAGAGACACAGCAGGCTTCCTGCCAGGATCAAGCTGCTCCTCAGTGGCCTCCTTGCCTGGTTGGGGCGGAGCAGGTGGCCCCTACCTCCCGACTATACCCTACACACAGGCCTGGGCCACCTGCTCCCCATCCTGGGTACTCGCGGTTGGTTGGTGGCCAGCACTGGGCTGACCAGCAACTGTGCAAACTTCCTGTGGAGTTGGCCCAGGACCCCTACACCCCCTGCCTGAGGGTCCAAGGCCTGGCCCCCAGGAAGCCTCAGTTGGAAGGAGCTAGCAAAGGTTTTCAGAAGGTCTAGAGATGACGAACTGACTTAGCTTGGGTATGATTGTCCCACTAGCGAAATGGAAGAAAAGGGGCTTTAGTTTAGTCCTTGCCAGAAAGCACAGAAAATGCTCGCCAAGTGGAAGGTAGAGCTCCATGCCTGGTCTTAGGAGGGGAAAGAAGAGAAGGAGCTGGGGGGACATTGACATTTCTAACCAGGAAGGAACCTTGCTGTTCACTGCTGGAGTCAGGCCCAGAGCCCTCCCAGGAAGACAGGTCTTCAAGGAAGTCCATGGACCACGTAGGGTGCTTTTGACAATGCAAATTCCAGGGTTCCCACCTGGACCCACTACTTCAGACTCTCTAGGGGGCAAGTTCAGGGGGATTTTAACAGGCCCCTCAGTTGATTTTGATGCCCCCTGAAGTGTGAGAACTGCCAAATGTGACCACACAATGGCTCTGGGGATCCTGGTCTACCTAGAATGCAAGCCCACTGGAGGGTGGCCTATCCAGGGGGCTGAGGATGCCTGAGAAGAGGTAGAAGCCACATAGTGAAGGCAGGTTCTTCAATCCCATCTGAGAACAAGGGGCAACTAGTGAATAAATCCTCGTAGACATAGAGATGGGCATAGAGCAAGGATGGGAGGGACTGTGGAGGAAGCATGAGATCGGGGTCTCAGCCACACCTAAGCCAGAGCTTCTCACTAAGGAGGAGTACATTTTGTTTCCTCCCCAAAGGGACATTGGACAATGTCTGGAGACATTTTGAATTGTCACAACTGGCAGGGACTGTGGAGGGGAGAAGCATGTTATTGGCATCTAATGGGTAGAGAGCAGGAATGCTGCTAAACATCCTACAGTGTCCAGGACAGCCCCCCACAACAAAGAATGATCCAGCTCCCAAAATATCAATAGTTCCAGGTTGAGAAACCCTGATCTAAACTGAAACCACTCCAGGCAGCTGGGCAGGACCAACATTCATGAGTACTGACAAAGGAGAGTCGCCCTCCAGGCTTCTAAGAAGTCAAGACAGACCCTATCCACCTCCATCTATGGGCTCCCAGTATATTTATTTAAATGAAGAAATGCTATATGAAAGTGACCAGGTTCTCATTCAACAGATAAATACATTCAACACCTCTACTTCATTTGAAGGGAAAGATCAATATCGAAATTTGAGGGTCTTCACCAATATGAGGTTCAACCAAATGGCTGCTCCACCACCCCCTTAAGCCCTGTTCTCAGTGACTCTCAGCTAGGGAACAAGAAGAAGGAAATATCTGACTTTCAGGCTTTCTTCACTACTCATTGGTGGTGTGACCTTTGACAAATTACCTAATCTCTCTGAGCTTCAATTACCTTAGTTGTCAATGAAGACACACATGTTTAATTAGTTCTATGTGTTAGGCATTTATACACATGACCTCGTTTAACCCCCAGGAGAGGAGGGGTGTGAAGTGGGTGTTGAAGGTTGAGTAGGAGTTGGTTCCCAGCAGAGGGAAGATGAAAGGGCATCCCAGGGAGGTCAAGTATAAAGGTAGGTGAGGACAACAGGGTGCTCCTCGGGAGGAGGGGAGAGTGAAGATCAGGACTGAGAATGATGGGAAGTGGTAGTCTGGAAGGGAAGCAGAGAATTCCCAAAGTCCTGTGCGCTGTGAACATGACATGACATCTCAGAAAGGGTCTGAGTGTCCCTGCCTGTGCCCTCCAGCCCGCAGAGAACGTGCTTTTTCTCGGCTAAGAGCTATGTACGCCTTCATTTCCCAGCCTTTGGAGACATTAAGGCTTTGAGGGGCACTGTCCAATGCTATAACCACCAGCCACATTTGGTTACTTAAACTTAATTAAAATTAGACAGAATTTTGGATTCGGTTTCTCATTGACCATGGGCACATTTCAAGTACTCAGTTGCCACATGGAACCAGTGGCTATAAAATTGGACAACATAGATATAGGATGTTCCCATCATCACACAAAGTTCTATTAGACCATGCTGGCTTAGAGCAATCTTGGCTGTTTTATACAGAACCAGCATTTTTCCTTTTTCTGTTTCTGTCTTGTCTGATCAGCCCATAAACACATTAGTAGTAAGAGGAACAGCAGATGCCACACAGCTAAGGGCTATAAACTTTACCTCATTTAACCATTGCTGCAACCCCATGAACTAGATATTACTAACCCTGCTTTAGAGATGAATAAATGGAGATTCAGAAAGCATAAGTATTCAAGATATCCAAGGTTGGCACAGCTTATAACCAGCAGAGCCAAGAGTTGAACCCAATGCCACCCAACCCATAGCCCACACTCTTAACCAGCAAGCTACCCTGCCCATAGGAACCCATCAAGCAGCTAGATCCCAGGGTGAGCAAATTCGCGGCAATAAGGCAGATATTTCTCTCCGAGCTTGTTATCACTGTCAGACTGGGAGCTGGGAATCTACTGAAATCTACTTCTGATTTTGCTCCTGGGTGAACAGAAGCAAAATAGCTCAACCTGGATGTTCCCCCTGGTCCCCTATTAAATATATTCTTTCCCAGCTCATCACACAGGACTCTTAAATAAGTTTGTGTTGACAAAACACTTCAGATGCATTATTTAAACAGAGGTGTTAAAACCTCTTAAAAAAGGAGGGGGGAGGGGGAGGATAAAAGCAGCTCTCCCTGAAGATTCACAACAGACATGCCATGTGAGCCATTTCGGAGTTGCCTAGGTAATTGTTCCCTGTAATTTTTGCAAACTGGCCTCATTCAGCAAGAGATGTTGGATTACTTGCTCTTTAGCCTCTGGCTTAGAGTAACTACTTTTTCCTGTCTCTGTTTAAAAAAGGAAGGATCTGGGCCAAGCATCAATCAGACCTAGTTTCAAATCCCAGCCCTTCTCTGTGCTTACTGTGGGACCCTGGGAAACTTACATAACCCCTCCGGGCTCAGTTTTTGCATCTGTAAAATAGGGCTTTTAATGTCTTTTTTTTTTTTTAAATATTCAGCTGAAATGTCAGCTCTTTTATTTTTTTTTTAAAGATTTTATTTATTTATTTGAGAGAGAGAGTGAGAGAGAGAAAGAGCACAAGAGGGGGGAGCGGGAGAGGGAGAAGCAGACTCCCTGCTGAGCAGGGAGCCCGATGCGGGACTCGATCCCAGGACTCCAGGATCATGACCTGAGCCGAAGGCAGTCGCTTAACCAACTGAGCCACCCAGGCGCCCTTAATGTCTTTTGAGAGTAAATGAAGTCACTTCTGTGTCAGCACCTGGTATGTTACAGACGCTCGAAAAATATTAACCCCTCACCTCTGTTGAATCCCCATTTATAGTCATGTGATATCACAGGATCAGGCGTTTCAGAGCTGAGAGGGAGCTGAGTGGCATTTAGGGCAGACATCTCAACAGACAATCCCTCTGTTTATCATCACGTAGGTAGACCATTGGCTTGTGAAATGTCTGTAATCAAGAACCACTCCCTTGTGTTTTGGTGACATTTTCAAGAGGGTAAAACAGAATGTTCCCTCTGACAATTGCAGAACTCTCCACGCAGAAGAGTGGAGGTGGCTCTGACGCAGGCCACCAGTGCTTTATGACACAGCAGGGAGGGAGGTCTAGCTGGCCCCGAGGGAGCAGCCAGAGGGGCCACTCAGGGCCATGCCCTCAGAGCTGGAGCCCTGACTTCCAATTGATCCCAAATGACTATCAGCACCAGACTAGGGGTCGGGGAAAATGATGGGACCAGGATTATAAATCCCAAAAGCTGGGAATGTTAGAACAGAGGACTAGGTAAGGGTCAACCTCGACACCTGGGACCGAAACCAGGAGGGACCCCAGAGCAAGCCACGGTGCCCAAAGCTGGGGAACAGACAAATGCTATAGTCAGAGTAAAAGTGGATGGGAGGGTTAAAAAGAGGCCCATTGTCATGAAGCAGGAGGGCAGAGCTCAGAGGGAGGAAAGACAGAGGTGAGGCGGGGCTGGTCAGAAGGTCTGGATTTTGATGCAAAGTCAGTTCCATCACAGCCATGACTTCTCTCCATCTTAGAGGATGACCAGGCAGTGGAACCTAGCTGAGATTGTCTCCTCCTGAATCTGAGTTCAAGAGCAGAGAGCCAGGAAAGCTTTGCAGTTAAGAAGGCAGCATTTAGAGTCAGGAACAAGTCTGGGTTTGAATCCCAACTCCACTGTCCATAGCTGTGTGACTTAGGCTAGTGATTTAACCTCTCTGAGCCTCAGTCTCCTTGTCTGATGATGATTATGAGGATTATGATTATAATAATGAAGATGCTAATGACGGCGACAGTGGAGGAGGATGGTGATGCTGGTAGTGATGGTGATGATGATGAATAGGATGATGTAAGGAAAGTGATGATGGTAATGATGAGAGTGATTATGGCCATGGTGATGGTGATAGTGATGGTTATGCTGATGAGGAGAAGCTGGATGGTGATGATCACAAGAATGATGGTGGTGGCAGTGGTGATAGCAATGGAAATTTGGGTGGTGATGGTGATGGTGGTGGTGGTGGTGGTGGTGGCAATGGTGATCTTGGTGATGGTGGTGATGATGATGGTGATGGTGATGATAGTGATGTTGGTGGTGATGGTGATGATGGTGATGATGGTGGTGATGATAGTGGTGTTGGTGGTGATGCTGGTGATGGTGATGGTGATGATGGTGATGCTGGTGATGGTGATGATGGTGATGTTGGTGGTGATGGTGATGATGGTGATGTTGGTGGTGATGCTGGTGATGGTGATGATGGTGGGGGTGGTGGTGATGATGGTGGTGGTGATGATGATGGTGGGGGTGGTGATGATGATGGTGGTGGTGGTGGTGATGGTGGGGATGGTGGTGATGGTGATGACGGTGATGCTGGTGATGGTGATGGTGATGTTGGTGGTGATGCTGGTGATGGTGATGCTGGTAATGGTGATGATGGTGGGGGTGGTGGTGATGATAGTGGTGTTGGTGGTGATGCTGGTGATGGTGATGACGGTGATGGTGATGATGGTGATGATGGTGGTGGTGGTGGTGATGATAGTGATGTTGGTGGTGATGCTGGTGATGGTGATGGTGATGACGGTGATGCTGGTGATGGTGATGATGGTGATGTTGGTGGTGATGCTGGTGATGGTGATGATGGTGGTGGTGGTGGTGATGCTGGTGATGATGGTGATGATGGTGGTGGTGGTGGTGATGATGGTGATGTTGGTGGTGATGCTGGTGATGGTGATGATGATGATGATGGTGGTGGTGGTGGTGATGGTGGGGATGGTGGTGATGATAGTGATGTTGGTGGTGATGCTGGTGATGGTGATGATGATGGTGGGGGTGGTGGTGATGATAGTGATGTTGGTGGTGATGCTGGTGATGGTGATGGTGATGACGGTGATGCTGGTGATGGTGATGATGGTGATGTTGGTGGTGATGCTGGTGATGGTGATGCTGGTAATGGTGATGGTGATGATGGTGGTGATGGTGGTGGTGGTGGTGATGGTGGGGATGGTGATGATGATGGTGGGGGTGGTGGTGATGATGCTGATGAATGATGATAATGAGAGCCTCCACTTCAGAATGGCTGTGAAGAGTGGGCTGAAAAACTGTGACCCTGAGCATCTTAGTATCTGTCTTGCTCACACCATCTATAAAATGTGGCTAATATTCATCCCTGCCTCATAGAGTTGTCACAAGGATTAAATTAAAACACTTGTAAAGTGCTTGACATATAATAAGTGCTTAATAAACACTAGCTATCATTTTTAATAGTCTTATTATTTTTGTTGCTCTGTTCCCCTCATTTTCAGAATCATTTCTGTTTCTCTTGGTGTAGGTATCATTAGTCTCATTATCAGTGCTTATTCAGAATTAGGATGACTTATCACCCTGGCCCCTGGGACTTGTTTTCTCCCCTATCTGTCCTGCCTCCTACAGCTTAAGTCGTCCAGTGGGTCTGCCGGGAGATGAGCCTTCTGTGTCCCTAGATCTTTGAAATGAGGAAGTGGGAAGGGAGGACCAAAGCCATGTCATGGCCATCTGGAAGTGATGTCCACAAAGGTGGGTGCATGCCCACCATCAGCACCGACGTCAGTGATGATGGGGCTGCCTTCCCACGTGTTGCTGGCGGTTCTGCTGAGCAGCAGGCTGGGCACCCACAGTGTGCTGGCTCCACATAGAGCCCTGTGGGTGAACCGTGGAAGTGCTGTACAGACTTGGGACTTTTAGAACAGGGCCATCAGCCTGTCCCTCCTGATGTCCTATCTTTCTCACTTCCTCTACCTTGCCTTTCAGAGGTGTGGACGGCAAGTCACACAAACCACTGCCCCTCAGCGTGGAGAATGACCGAGTCTTCAGTGACCTGTGGGGGAAGGGCAATGTGCCCGTCATCCTCAACAACCCGTATTCAGAGAAGGAGCAGGTAAGTGGGTGGTACCAGCTTGGCTCCCACACTCCATGGCTCCCTGAACCTTCCCTGGTGTGAGGATGAGGGGAGGGATGCCAAATGTCAAACCATGTTGGGATGGAAATGAGCCACCACGGCTGGAGAGCTCAGGGGCATTGAGGCCAGGAGCATGTGTCCTGGGATCCGGATTTTGCCTTTGTTTTGCTTTGTTCGTGATCTTGCCATTTTTCAAATTTCAATTCTGTTTCCACCAGCAAAGGCACTCCCATGCCATTCACATCGCAAATTTAGCAGGTAAAGATACATGGTAAAAAGGTTTCCTCTCTCGCCTAATCCCAGCCACACAGTTTCCCTCCCCAGAGGCAAGCAATATTTATCGTTTCTCTGGTTCTTTCAGCAATACTTTACACGTAGACTGACAAATACACACACACATTATTTTCACACAAATGAGAGCACTTTATACATATTGCTCTGCACCTTGCTTTTCACTTGTCAGCATATCTTGGTGATTACCCCCCAATTCGTAGGGGAAGAGAGTCCTGGGTTCTTTTTCACAGCTGTATAATATTCCATTTTATGGCTCTGCCAAACCTACTGAGCCGGTCCTCCATAATGGACCCTTAGGTCATTGCCAATATCTTGTTATGACATTGCTGTAATGGATGACATTGCCTAAACGTCTCGCGTGGCACATGGGCAGGCTTTTCAATAGCATAAATTCCTAGAAGTGAAATTGCTGACTCAGTGATCATAGGCATTTGTGATTGGGGCAGAAATTGAGAAATGGCTCATCATAAAGATTGCCCCGATCCTACCAGCTAAGCAGGAGAGTGGTGGTCTCCCCACAGCCTCACCAACCTAATGTATTATCAAACTTCTCAGTCTTTGCCAGTTTGCTGAGACGTGTTTTGATAGCTGAGTCAATATTGTTTCTGAGCATGGAGAGATTTGGCTAGAGATCAGGAGTGCCTCGTTCTCACCTGCTTGGGCAGCCCACAGTCCAGGCCAGTGCGACCCTATTAAAGCATATGAATTTCCCACCCATCCTCTGCACTGCAGTGAAGTATGGGAAGAATGATGAGTGGGAGGTCAGAACAGGGAGATGGCCCAGGTCACTCGGCAAGGTCACCTTTTTCTCTCCACCTACCTCTAGCTCTGGATGGCATGGGACAGGTTGCCAGGTTCTGTCTTCTCATGCATCTGTATGGATGGCACCTTTTGCTACCAGCTCACCTGACCAAAGCCTCACTATGTAGCCTTCCATGGGGAGGATGGGACATTTCAGAGCCTCAGTGGGGATTGCTTTCCTTAGCTGCTGATAGCTGGCCAGGAAGATAAGGAAGGGCGTCAGGGATTCTGTGGTAGGTCAGACCCATGCTCCCCCCAGCTAGGTACTCACCCTCTTGCAATGGCATCTAGGGATGCTTGGAGGAGAAGCATCTATATAGATGTCTACTATGCTGTCCTCAGAACTCAGGGCAACACTATGAGCATGAGGGGGCTATTTTCCATTCATGATTAAATGAACAAATAAAGTTAACATTTGTCTTTGTATTTTCTTTCTTAACTGAAAGGAAAGAGATATTGCCATAATTCAAATCCTCCCAAGACAAAAGAAGAACAGAAAGAGACAGCCTCAGGCTAGATCCAGGCTCTGGATGTGCTTTGTTAGGTCTGCACTATATTGCCCTAAGGGACAATTTGTATTTGTACTTTGAATTTACTGCCAATGTTTTGAAATTTTATATAAATATCATATTCACAGCTTCTCTTAAAAAATGTGGACACGCTAACCACCTCGAGCTTGTGTTCTTATGGGACAATAATCTGCACAGACTGAGTAGCAGCTGCTCCTGTAGACAGAGCATGGGCTTTCCAGTTTGCCACAATCCCCACCACTCCCTATCGTGTCCCTCCCCTTAAGACCATTGTCTTTTGTTACTTTTTATAACATTAGTGCTATTGATTTTCTTAGGATGAAGGGAAATATTTTTCTATCCATGACTTTATTATAAGTGGCAGGTAGAGATAGACCAGGAGGTTTGTATGTTTCAGGAAACATGAGAAAGATTTCATGTTTTATAAAAAATGAAGAATATTCTTTTTTTTAAAATTTTTTTAAGAATATTCTTTTTTTTTTTAAGATTTTTTATTTATTTGTTTGACAGAGAGAGACATAGCAAGAGAGGGAACACAAGCAGGGGGAGTGGGGGAGGGAGAAGCAGGCTTCCCACCAAGCAGGGAGCCCCATGCGGGGCTCGATCCCAGGACCCTGGGATCGTGACCTGAGCCAAAGGCAGGCGCTTAATGACTGAGCCACCCAGGTGCCCCAAGAATATTCTTTTTTTTAATTTAATTTAATTTTATTATGTTATGTTAGTCACCAAACAGTACATCATTAGTTTCTGATGTAGTGATCCATGATTCATTGTTTTCTTTTCTTTTTTTTATTTGACAGACAGAGACATAGCGAGAGAGGGAACACAAACAGGGGGAGTGGGAGAGGGAGAAGCAGGCTTCCCGCCGAGCAGGGAGCCTGATGCAGGTCTCAACCCCAGGACGCTGGGATCATGACCTGAGCCAAAGGCAGACGCTTAATGACTGAGCCACCCAGGGGCCCCGATTCATTGTTTTCGTATAACACCCAGTGTTCCATGCAGTACGTGCCCTCCTTAATACCCATCACCGGGCTAACCCATCCCCCCACCCCCCTCCCTCCCAAAACCCTCAGTTTGTTTCTTGGAGTCCATAGTCTCTCATGGTTCGTCTCCCCCTCCGATTTCCCCCCCTTCATTTTTCCCTTCCCTTTCCCAATGACCTCCATGCTATTCCTTATGTTCCACAAATAAGTGAAACCATATGATAATTGACTTTCTCTGCTTGACTTATTGCACTTAGCATAATCTCC
>NC_138381.1:69649127-69654351 GCF_054177405.1 Leptonychotes weddellii
TTTAAAGATTTTATTTATTTATTTGAGAGAGAGAGAATGAGAGAGAGGGGGGAGGGTCAGAGGGAGAAGCAGACTCCCTGCCGGGCAGGGAGCCCGATGCGGGACTCGATCCTGGGACTCCAGGATCATGACCTGAGCCGAAGGCAGTCGCTTAACCAACTGAGCCACCCAGGCGCCCTAAACATGCTTTTTAAATATATATGTTACACACACACCCTTTATCCGGTGCTCAACCAAAGAAACGGCCGTGTGTTTTACTGCTGAAGACAGTGTTGCCAGTTTGACCCATTCTGTGCTCATCTCCAATATGGCGCCTTTGCCATGAGCTTGTGGACAAGCTGTTGGCTCTCTGTGGCTCCTCCCTGCAGCCCTCGTTCTGGGCTCCCCCTGCCCCGTGCAGTGCACCAGCCCTGCAGTATTAAATATGATACAGTCTTGCGCACCCGGTGAGACCCACAGGTGCTCAGAAAGAAGGTGGCCCTGGGAACAGATGAGACAGGGGACGCTTTGTGGAGGAAGTGAATCTGAGTCGGGCCTTGAATTTGGGTACATGACAGCAGAGAGGGATTCCTGCCAACGTGGGCAGCAGGGCCAAGTTCCAGGGGCAGAATGTGTAGAGGAGAAGATCCGCAAGCAATGGGCTGGACCTGCCATGTGATCCTCATGCGGACACAAGCCGGGGTGGTGGCTCCCATAGCCTGGGATTGAGCCCAGGGATGGCACTGATGAGCAGGGTGGCCAGAGCTCCTGGTATGAGATCACATTGAACCACATTGTGAAGAAGTCATTCTCCTTTCCATTGTTTTCAACCTTCTGATGATGCTAAAGAGAAAGTCTCAGTTTGGTGAGAAGACATGCTTAACACCTCTCTAACGCTGCTGATCTCCCTGTTAGCAGAGGGAGCTAGGCCCCCAGCTAGGTGCCTTCGGCAAACCACAGAAACTTCCTGCAATGTATACACTCTCTAGTTGCCTGTTTAGGTAGGCGAGGCCAGTGGCGATCTCCAGTTTTCGTTTAAAGTGAATAAATGTGAGTACAAAGGAAGCACTAAGATTTCTTCTTAGCTGTAAGTGCGTAGACTTCTGTATGGTACTGGGAGTGGGCGCAGGTGGGGCGAGAAGTTAAGGATGGCAGTAAGAGCAAGACTGGAACTGGGAATCAGTGGTGGGCTCTTAGAGGGAAGGAGGATCCCATGTTGTTTCCCTGGAGGTCACCTGCTGCCAAAGAACCCCTAGGAAACTGGCCCAAGTCAAGAGGGTTTAAGAGTTTCCAGTTAGAGCAGCAATCTCTGCTCTTCAGTGGGCTGGCGTGGGGCCTCCCATCATCCACCCTTCCTCAGACCAGTGCTCCAGTGTGGGAACAGGGCATGGTCCCTCCCTTCCAACAGCGGCCCGTGGTCCCTTAAGGACCTTGGCACAGAGGTCATCCACCCTGAGCCTCACGCACTGGGTGGCCTGGGTGGCACCCTTTCCAATAGGTCCACGAGGTGCAAGCCCCGCCCTGACACCGCACGTCCCCCTCTCTCCGCCACAGGTCAGCCATCACCATATTTCCACAGAGGACTGACGGCAAGCACGATTTCCGAGTCTGGAACTCCCAGCTCATCCGCTACGCCGGCTACAAGCAGCCCGACGGCACCATCCTCGGGGACCCAGCCAATGTGGAATTCACAGAGGTGTGTGCCCCCCTGGCCCTCGCCTGGGCTCTCAGTCCCCCAAACTGGCTTTATCCACAGTCATTTCTTACTTTAATGTTATCGTCATAGGGAAAGCAGCCAGAAGGGGTACCATGGACTCTTCTCCGGACTTCCTGTTCCTTTTGGCTGCCCCCAGTCCAGCGGGTTCCGTTCCAGCTGACCATTTGGTCATCTGCAGCCATTACCTCCCCCAGCTCTCATGATAGGAACTGGTGTCCCACTTCACAGATGAGTAGACTGAGTCTCACCAGAGCCCAGTGAGTTATCCAAAGCCACCAAATGAGCACAGAGAAAGCTGGAAGTGCAGTCCAAATCTCCTGCCTCCCACCAGCAGGAGAGAAGCTGACAAGTATGCCTGCTCTGAGTTGGGTAATACCGCAGACTCCTATCATTCCTTCATCCGATTACCCAGTTCTAGCTAACCAGCCTCTCTTTGGGTGGGCTTGTCTCTGCATTGTACCAAGACAACCACAGTTTCTGGCAGCCCGAGTCAGTTCATAAAAGCCACCAGGAAAGCACACACCACCATCTCCCCATCCGTGGGGATGCAGACAGGTAGCATAGGGAATGCACGGTGGCTTACAGCACCTTGCCCGTAGGAGACGCTGCGGGCAGACCCATGCCTAGAATGACCTCGGGCACACAGCCCGGCACCCCTCTTATTTATCACCCACTCATCCCCAGTCGAGGTTCATCTCTGTTCTTTCCTCAAACACCACCCCTCAGGACAGAGCTGGCACGATCAAGCGTTGCTCCAGTCCCTCATTACTGCTGACTTCATCTGCATGTGGCTTTTCTTATTAGAATGTTATTATCGAGAAGGGGCTGTAACCAGGGCGACCAGGAGTTGCACTTGTGCTGATTTTGACTCAGCCAGACTCTCGGCTCCACTTGGCTGAGCGCTAACTGCATAGTTGGCTGACCTTGTCCTCCTGGCCTCTTCCTCCCCTTCTGTCTCCAGAAACCTCGCGAACAGCACGTGTTCTCCTAAGCCCTTGATTTCGTGCTTCCTCTCCCTACGGACACCACAGAAAGAATCACCCCAAACATAACCACGTAACCATATCTTTTTTTTTTTTTTTAAGATTTTATTTATTTATTTGACAGAGAGAGACATAGCGAGAGCAGGAACACAAGCAGGGGGAGTGGGAGAGGGAGAAGCAGGCTTCCCGCAGAGCAGGGAGCCTGATGCGGGACTCGATCCCAGGACCCTGGGATCATGACCTGAGCTGAAGGCAGACGCTTAACGACTGAGCCACCCAGGCGCCCCTTTATTTATTTATTTTTAAGATTTTATTTATTTATTAGAGAGAGAGAGACAGTGAGAGAGGGAACACAAGCAGGGGGAGTGGGAGAGGGAGAAGCAGGCTTCCCGCAGAGCAGGGAGCCCGATGTAGGACTCGATCCCAGGACCCTGGGATCATGACCTGAGCCGAAGGCAGACGCTTAACGACTGAGCCACCCAGGCGCCCTCGTAACCATATCTTTTGAAACCCTCTTGCTCTGTGCTGTCCAGTGTGGCAGCCTCCCGGCCACATGTGGCTAGTGAGCCCTGGAAAAGTCCAAACTGAGGTGTGTCGTAAGTGTAAATATACACACCGGATCTCGAAGACTGAGAACAAAACAGAGAGTGGAAAGTACCTCATTAATAATTTTCATCTTGATTACATATTGAAATAATACTGTAGATAATGTTAGACTACCCTATTATGTTTATTAAAAATTAATATACCTATTGAGTTAATAAATGTATTAACATTTATGTTAAATATCTTTTATAGTAATATTAATAATGTATTTAATAATTTATCATTATGACATTAATGATTAATACATTTAATTATATGTTCTATATTGTATATTTGACATTTTATTGGATAACTATATTACATATTTAACTTTAATGTTAAATATGTTGCTATCGATACTTTATTTAATATAATATTAATAATTTAATATCAATATAATAAATATAATTATGATTAGTAACTCATAATCAAATATTATTGAAATTAAAATATATTATTTAAAATGAACATATTATTTAAATTATTTCTCTCTCTCTCAAATAAATAAATAAAATCTTTTCTCTTTTTTTTTTTTTATTCATTTGTGAGAGAGAGAATGAGAGACAGAGAACATGAGAGGGAGGAGGGTCAGAGGGAGAAGCAGACTCCCCGCTGAGCAGGGACCCGGATGCGGGACTCGATCCCGGGACTCCAGGATCATGACCCGAGCCGAAGGCAGTCGCCTAACCAACTGAGCCACCCAGGCGCCCAATAAATAAAATCTTTAAAAAAATAAAAATTTAAAAAAATTTCAATGTAGCTACTAAAAAGTTTTCAATTACCTATTGGCTTGCTTTATATTTCAGTTGGACAGCTGCTCTAACAGATGCATTTATGCACAAATTCTAATAATTCCGCCCTCGTCAAATGTGGTAGGTTTTCTTTTTTTTTTTTTTTTTAAGATTTTTATTTATTTGACAGAGAGAGGGAACACAAGCAGGGGGAGTGGCAAAGGGAGAAGCAGGCTTCCCATGGAGCAGGGAGCCCAATGTGGGGCTGGATCCCAGGACCCTGGGATCATGACCTGAGCCGAAGGCAGACGCTTAATGACTGAGCCACTCAGGCGCCTCAGGTTTTCTTTCTATCTCAGGGTACCTGATGCACACAGTTCCAGAGCGAGTACCTAGGACGTGCCAGACCCTGTGCTCGAGGGTGTTATAGATAAAACAGTCAGATTCCGCGCTTGCCCTCCGGGAGTTCCCGGTGGACAAGAACAATGTGGCCCAGAGCCTCCAGAGGAAGGTGCTGCTGGCCGGCTTGCACTGGGATCTCTGCACCTTCTCCCACTGCCCCAGTGTCTGGAGGGTCTGGGGCACGGTAGCAGTGGTGGTGGCGTGACCTGGTCACTTCTGGTTGCAGATCTGCATGAAGCAGGGCTGGAAACCCCCAAGGGGCCGCTTCGATGTCCTACCACTCCTGCTCCAGGCGAACGGCAACGACCCTGAGCTCTTCCAGATCCCTCCAGAGCTGGTGTTGGAAGTGCCCATCAGGCACCCCAAGTAAGAGGAACTGGCGGGGGGGGGGGGTGCCGGGGGCGGGATTCACCCAGTGCCCCTCTCTGCCTCTCCCTAAACCCCCTGGCTCTACTTCCAGCCCAGACAGAGGCTGAAAGGAGGTCTTGCTTTCTCGCTCACAGTGGACACCCCCCTCCAAGCAGTAAGTCCTCCTTGGCCAGCCAGGGGATGACCATCTCTTCGGAACCATAATCTCCCTTCTCACCCCACTCCTACGCAATCAGCCAGGACCTGCCCTTTCTCCAGCCTTTGTCCAGCTTTCCAGAAAGGCAGAAGCACATCCCGTCTTGTCACGGGCACTCATTTTAAATAGAGCTGTTTAAAACTACGTGACCTGATGTGGGTCAAGTCCAGAAGGAATTTGGAGCCAGGAAGGAACTGCAAGGGCTGGGCCAGCAGCACGAGCAGAATTCACGCTTTGAGAGTGAAGGAAATCCATAGTGAGA
>NC_138381.1:69654451-69736019 GCF_054177405.1 Leptonychotes weddellii
GTGCCCAGAGTCATCAAGCCACCTGACCCAACCTAAATTGAGCATCAGGGAGGGCTTCCCAGAGTAAGCAACATTTTAGCTGAGAATTAAAGGTTGGGTAAGAGCTGGACAGACCACAGAAGGAAGAGAGAAGCTCCCAGGAGGAAGGAACTGCCATGCAAAGTCCCTGAGGTAGGAAGGAGTTTGGCAAGACTCCGTTCCTCCTGGATTAACTTTCAGAGTGGGTTCGGGAGATCAATAGCAGCCCAGCGCAGTGGCTCCCAGGCTTGCGTGTTCCTCCACATCACCTGGGAGACACGTTAAAAATGCATATCATCGGACCCGGGCTGTGGAGTCTGCAATCCCACAGGTCTGAAGTGGGGCCCAGGGGTCAGGTGCCGACATAGCGAGTCCCAGGAGGCTGCTGGCCTTTCCACACCCCCAGACTCCAGCTGCCCCCCTCACCAGTCTGCCTGAGAGACTCCTGCCCCGTGGCGAGCTGGGCCGTGTCGCTCTCCGCAGGTTTGAGTGGTTCAAGGATCTGGGCCTGAAGTGGTACGGCCTCCCTGCTGTGTCCAACATGCTGCTGGAGATTGGCGGCCTGGAGTTCAGCGCCTGCCCCTTCAGCGGCTGGTACATGGGCACGGAGATCGGCGTCCGCGACTACTGTGACAACTCCCGATATAACATCCTGGAGGTAAGGTCCCTCCCTGGCTGTCGTGATGGGCAGACAGGAGGCAGAGGGGGCCGGCCCATCGGTCCTTCCCCACAGCCGAGCTTTGGGTCTTGGAAACTGGGAGAGGTTAGAACAGAGGCTGCACCGCTGGTGAAGGCCCCAGCCATCCCAGAGCATCCGCAGCGGGAACAGAGCATGTGCTACGGGCTAGGCACTGTGCCAACCACCGTGTATAGATGAGGTGCTCATTTCATCCCCAGCACAGCCTCTGGGTATGACAATCCCCGTTTCACAGATGAGGAAGCTGAGGCCTTTCAGAGGTTAAAGCGACAAGCTCAAGGTCACCCAGCTAGCGAGTGGCAGAGCGGGGATGTGAGCTCAGTCTGGCTTTCCGGTCCAAGTTCCTAACCACGCGGCTACACGGCCTCTTATTAGAATGGTTTGAAAATGACCCATGAACGGGCGCCTGGGTGGCTCAGTTGGTTAAGCGACTGCCTTCAGCTCAGGTCATGATCCTGGAGTCCCGGGATTGAGTCCCGCATCGGGCTACCTGCTTAGCAGGGAGTCTGCTTCTCCCTCTCCCGCTCCCCCCTCTTGTGCTCTTTCTCTCTCTCACTCTCTCAAATAAATAAATAAAATCTTTAAAAAAAAGAAAATGACCCATGAACTCGGAGGGTTTCTTGCCTCTTTCCTGAAAAACAAGGGAGGAGGGTTGGCAGCCGTTTGCCCACATATGCATTTCTCAGTGGAGGGTCTGATTCCCTCCTTGGCTGAGTCATCCTCATCTACTAAAGGCTGCTAGGGTGGAGTCTGGAGCTCAAATCTGGCAGATGCATCAGGATAGCTGTGGTCCTGCCAGCAACTGATTCCTAACAACTGTCTGTGTGGCGGGCTGTGTTTCAAAAGGAGGCATGAGAAACAGAGAAGTCAAGCACTGGACCTATGTCACACAGTAAATAAGGCAAGATTAGAACTCAGAATCGAGCATTAGGTTTCTGTTGTTAAAATCCATGGGTGTGGGGCACCTGGGTGGCTCAGTCGGTTAAGCATCTACCTTCGGCTCCGGTCATGATCCCAGGGTCCTGGGATTCAGCGCCGTGTCGGGTTCCCTGTTCAATGGGGAGCCTGCTTCTCCTTCTCCCTCTGCCCCTCCCCCTGCTTGTGTCTGATCTCTTTCTCTCTCTCTCAAATAAATAAGTCTTTAGAAATAATAATAATAAAATAAAATTCATGGGTGTTCACATGGATAGACCGTGAAGACGTTATGCTAAGTGAGGTAAGTCAGACAGAGAAAGACAAATGGTGTGTGATATCGCTTGTATGTGGAATGTAAAAAAACCAAACTCATAAAAAGAGAGTAGAATGCTGGTTACCAGGGGCTCGTGGGTGGGGGAGTTAGGGAGGAGATGTTTCAGGGTACAAACTTGCAGCGAAAAGATAAATAAGTTCTGGAAATCTAATGCAGAGAAGAGTAATTATAGTCAACAATACTGAATTATAAACTTCAAAGTTGCTAAGAGACTAGATCTTAATTGTTCCCACCACGGAAAAAGAAATAATAATTATGTGACATGATAGAGGTGTTAACTAACAGTGGTAATCATATTGCGATATATAAATGTGTCAAACCAAGGCCTTAAATTTGTATACCTAAACTCAGACAACGTTATATGCCCATGATGTCTCAATTTTTAAAAAATCCCATGGGTATTAGCTTGGAAACGGAAGCCAGGGGTCCTCAGCCTTGCCACACACTGGACTTACCTAGGGAACCTTATTATGCCTGCGTCCCACTCACCAGGATTTGGATATAATTGCTCAGGGATAGAGCCTCGATTCCAGCATTTTTCAAAGCTCCCCGGAAGATTCTACTGGGTTGCCACTGATCTCTGCAAACTTCTGGCAGGAGAGGAAAAGACATTTCAGGCCATTTCCGTAGATGTGGCTCAAGTCACATTTGGGGATTTTTTTTTTTAAATCATAGAGTCTTTTTTTTTTTTTTCCTGCAACCGCTTTCCATTCTTGTAACCAAAGTAATGGTGTAGAAGTAACAAGAGCAGCATGATGGCTATACACACTTTCCTCTCTCATAAAATAACTCAAGTTTTGTATGTATTTATGTAGAGCAGGAAATTTCTTTCTTTCTGTGAGATGTGTCACTGCCAAAGGACCACAGCAGAACCTAACACCCCAGCCTCAAAGAATGAATTAATATGAGATCTGCTTTCGTGATCTCTGCTTACATTTCGATTGCAGGGAGTCCTCCCCGAGTAGCTTAAATGAGATGCGCTCCTGCGCCAGCCCTCCCGGTCCAACCACTGTTCTGTATAAATGTTGACAGCTGGGCTGGGAAGCAGTTTACCCAAACCTGAGAAATTGTCGCCTCCTAGCCCCGTAATGAGACCTGGGCTCCCACAAGTGACTAGAATTGACAGAGGAAGGAAAAGCAAGGCTCTAATTAAGGAATTTGCTGTTGGGTCTTCCCCACTCCTGACCTCAGCCCCTGGTTCAGCTTGAACTGTAACATGTCAGGAGTTGGTTTGTTTCCAGTAGTTTTGTCAACACAGTTGGCTGGCTGGGGAGCTGCTCTCAGGTCTTGGATGTTATGCATCTGCCTGGGCTCCAGCTCCAAGGCCAAATGGCTCTATGGACCTTGCTGAGCCTCAGTTTCCTTATCTGTCAGATAGACGCAGGCAGGTGTCCCCCTGAGCTCAAAGTACCCATGGTCTGGATCCCAAGTATGGCTACTCTAGGTGTGGAGCAGGATCGGTGGAGAGCCTTTCCTTCTAGAAAGCAGATGATGCCACTTCCAGACCCACTCTTCTGCTTAAAACCCTCCAAAGACCCTCTCCATGATATTTGGAATGAAATCCTGACTCCTAGGCTTATCCCAAATCCTGCATGATCCAGTCCTGCCTCTTTCTCCCACCAACTCCCCTGGCTCACTGCCCCCCACCCCTCAAATACACTGGTCTTCTTTCTATATCTCAGATGGTGCAAGCCTGATCCCACCTCAGGGTCTTTGCACCTGCTGTTCTCTCTGCCTAGAACCTTCCCTCCGCAGACCTGCAGATATCTTGCTTCTTCTCATCATCTGGGTCTCACCTGATATGCCACTTCCACAGTCGGTCTTCCCTGACTATCCTGGCTCAATCCGGCCCCCCATCCCTCTTTATCTCCTTTCCTTGTCTTATTTTCTCCCTAGGAATTAGCACTTATCACAATATTAACTGTCTCTCTCCCCAACTAGAAGGTAAGCTTAAAAATAAAAGGGCCACCCAAGTCTCTCTGGTTTTCTGCTACCAGTGGATTCTCAATAGAAAAGTCTTTTGAGTGAGTTTGTCAGTCCGGCAATGAGTTGACTAATTAGTGAAGAAGTTAGCTAGCCCTGTCTCTCCAGAAGTGGCCTAGCCTGTGAGTCTGCGTTTCCTTCCTTTTTCAGGAAGTGGCCAAGAAGATGAACTTGGACATGAGGAAGACGTCCTCCCTGTGGAAGGACCAGGCGCTGGTGGAAATCAACATTGCTGTTCTCTACAGCTTCCAGGTAGCACGGCACACATCCTGGTTGTCGAGTCTCCAGGGGGAGCTATAAAACCTTCCAGAGGCTTGGAGCAGAAGGTCAAGAGACTTTGCTACTAGGGGGTATCTGTCCGCCAGCAGGGTCTACTTCCCAGCATACATGCCTTGATCTCCACTTTGGATCTTAGGTGGAGACCGTTTGAGGAAGAGATGAATAGATGAGGGAGGGGCATTGGGACTTGTTGCTTATGATTTATTAGAATTGGGACGGCAGGCATCCTCTGTGTCTTGCCACCTCTTGGGGGTTCAGACTATCACATAACAGACGCGAATACCCATCTTCATTATCAGAAGCATATCAGCCCACTCAATGCGTGGCTCTGTGGTAGGTGGTATTCCATTGGATGGCTGTAGAATTTATTATCTAAACCATGGTAATTTGAGAGCAAAAGGAAAACACTGCTAATAAGTATGCCAGGGTGGCAGGCATTAGCTGGTATTCTCCCGGGCAGAAGTCTATAGAAGACTATAGAATAGAGATTCCTCTGTAATAGAGACCAGCTCTATCCTCTGGGGGTTGAGAGTCTGGGAAGCTAGGCCCTCCTAGACATCCATGGAAGGCACATGCAGTAGAATGAATGGTTCAAGTCATGGATAGACATGAATACGGACCATGGGCTCCCATGTCAGGCGTAGGGAGAATGGACACATGGAGGAATATCCCAGGACAGAGACAGGTTGAGATGGAATGAGGGGGAAGGAAGTCCCCTCTTCTCTCTCAAGTGTGGAGGAGTGAGGTATTCGGGAGTCGTTGAGAAGGATGGAGCATAGTGTGGTGGACTGGAGGACTGGCATGAAGACCGGCGAGCCAGAGATAGGAGAGATGTGAGTGGGATGAGTGATTGAGGAAGGAAGATGCAGAAAGGGGCAAGGGTTTGTGGGCAGAGAGGGAAAGCACTGTTTAGACAAGATGTGAATCTGGACCAGCCGACCAGCACGGGCCCTGGGGGCTGGTTACCCAGATATGCAGTCCACCCACCTCTACAGCAATTTCTGTGTTTTAATTTAAAAAAAAACTCCTCCTGAGTACTTAAAAATTTTTATTTTAAGAGGATTTTATATCAGCACCATAAGTGGAGGGTCAGCATTAGTTGTCATAAATAGAAGGTAATTATAATATTAAATAAATTAATAAACAAATAAACACAGGGAAAACAATACAGAGTTGTTAAATTCTAGCTCAATGCTGCCTGAGGTTCCTCTCTCTGGTGAAAAAGAGGGGGAGAGGGAGGAAGGAGAGAGGAGAATTGGCAAGAGAGGCGTTGAAAATGGGTTAGCACCAAAAGGAGACTCTCCCCTGGGTATAATTGAGAGGGAAATGCAGAGAATCACTTTACACCACCTAACATCATCTCCGGGACCACCCTCTGGGAAACGCTGCTCGATGGGGAACAGAGTCCTGAAATACCCCAGTTTCTTTTCCTTCCTGACTCCCTGTCCCCTCTCCTCCCACAGAGTGACAAAGTGACCATCGTTGACCACCACTCTGCCACCGAGTCCTTCATTAAGCACATGGAGAATGAATACCGCTGCCGGGGGGGCTGCCCCGCAGATTGGGTGTGGATTGTGCCCCCCATGTCTGGCAGCATCACCCCGGTCTTCCACCAGGAGATGCTCAACTACCGGCTCACCCCCTCCTTCGAATACCAGGTCCTGCCCCTCCCTGTCTCTTTGGTGCTAAATCTTCAATATTTGGGATGCATGTTTTGCTTCAAGCATGTCTGAATTCAAACTTACTCTTGGGGCACTCAAGTGCTCCATAGCCGATGTGGCTGGCGGCTACCCTCTTGGCCAGCACAGCTCTAGCTCAAAGACTAATGGGGTCCCCCAGGAGAGTGTTTGAGAGGGATTAAGGGCTGAGTGGAAAGGTCTAGCAGGACAATGCAGGGAGACTGGACCAGCCACTCTGTGCAAGGACCCCTGTGGTCACCCCCAGCAGAATCAGTCCCTGCAAGGGCTGAGGGTTAGACAAAGCTGGGCAGCCACGAGCACCCAGGAAGTCCTGAGCATCCCCCAAGAGGAGCCAGACTTCCTCACTACAGTGACCATAGTCCTCTCTTCCCAGCCTGAGCCTTGGAACACCCACGTCTGGAAGGGTACCAATGGGACCCCCACAAAGCGGCGAGCCATCGGCTTCAAGAAGCTGGCAGAGTAAGTCTCCTGAAGTCGGTGGGGGATAGAAGTGCCTCCAAGCTCAGAGAGCCCCAGGCAGAGGAGGCTGGGAAGATGCTTGTGCCTCTGACCCCTCATGTGTTGCGATGTGACTTCTCCATCTTCTCTGACCCCCTCCTGCCTTCTTTGCCTCGGGGTCTGAGATGTGGAGGTTGCTTCAGCTTTTTTCTTTCCCAACCTCACGTTCCTCACCTTGGTGTCCTAAATTCTTGTCTTGGAGGCAATGGCATGTTGGTAAACCAGCTCTCCTAAAAATAATAACAATGGTACTGTTGATAATAACAGATTTGTAACATTTGCCGATTTCCGTGGTATAAATACTCCCGCTGTGGCCAATTTCAAGCTACTTACAGGAAGTCACTGAACCCAGAGGTGGGAGGAACTGGGACGAGCCAACTCAAGAGGGCTCTCACCCAGGGCTGAATTCTAACAACACTCATTCATTCATTCATTTGGCCAACAAATGAATACTGAGGGCCTACCTTGTGCCAGGCACTGTGCTAGGCTCCAGTGATGCCTGATGAGCCAGATCAGTGTTGTTCCTGTCAAAGCTCACAGCCATTCATTTTCCAAGAATCACCCAAATACAGTAAACATTGCAAGTGCCTGACCGAGTTTGGGAGGTCAGAGAGGGCTTCCTTCAGAAGATGACAATTGGGCTAAAGAATGAGATGAATAGACTTAACTGAGCAAAGGAGGGAGGGAAAGAGGTTATGGGCCAAGCCACTGAAGAGTAATGATTCTTGAAGAATGTGTGGCCAACCAAGGGACCCGCTGACGAGTCAGGTGGGGCTGACCGAGATGATCTAATGGAGATAACCTTTTGGCAGAGGAGCTGGGTGTGCACTGAGCGTCTCTTCCATCCGCACCCTCCGGTCCAGAACTCTCTGGGTACAATCCCTAGAGGGACAACAGATGCCATCCATGCCACAAACCCCAGAAGCCAGGCACTGGTGGGTCCTGCAGGGACTCCAAACCTAGGTCCTTGTTCCATTAACATGGCTCATGCCACCTCTCTCCTTCCACCTAACCCCCTCTTCCAGCCACACAAGAACACATCAGCAACCATCCTTTCCCTAAAAAGAGAATCACAGATATTCTCGGGGAGGGCAGCCTTGGGCTTCAGTTCAGTTCAACTGTTTCGGGGAGAAAAGGGAAGAAGAAATCTAAAACATTAATTGCACTATTAAGTGTGGGGTGGAAACAATGGTAGTTAATTATAGATGCTTTTTTATGCTCCAATCACTCAAAGGGAATCCTCCAGACACCTTTTATTCTTTTCTGTTTCTCCCCCTGAGCTCCGAGTGCTCCTGCAGCGTGGGTGGTTTCCCTGATTCTCAAAAATGAATTTACCACCAATAATCCCCAGGTGGGAGTAATTAGCAATTTGTCTTCTCTGAGGTCCCTCGTTAGACCAGGGATGCTGGCTCAGAAAGTGAGCCCAGGCATTCCTGGGCCTCTGCCTGTCTTCCACCGCCACGCCCTCATCAACAGGAAGGAAGGAACCCTGGTTCTGAATTTTCCGTTTAGCTGGAAAGAGCCTAGACTTGATATTTAAACTCTCCAGGGATTCGGAGAGAACAGCATCTTTAAAATTCATTCCCTCTTTTGATGGATATTTATTTAGTGCCTATTAGCTATCAGGCTCTGTGCAATACCCTAAAGATGAAGCCTGATTTAGTCCTTCCTTCGTGGATTTATGAACCTCTAAGATTCCTTCTAACTCAATACCTGGTGATTTGTTAATGATATTCTCTCTCACACACACACACACATACACACTAGAACGTAAGCTCCATGACAGCTAATTGTCTATGTTCTTCAGCTCCTGTAACCATACCTGGCACATGATTCAGCACTCAACAAACGTTTGGTGAATGAATGAATGAATGATCATCTTTGGGGGCCATGCTTGGCAAACCAAGGTTCTCAAGACTGGGATTGGTCAACCAAGCAACAAACTAACAAAACTAACCAACCATGTTAGCTCATGACTAGTTGCTCTGGAGGGATTTAATAAAGGGGTCAATATGGTGCTAAATTCAGGCTTTTAGTGTCCCTGAAACCATCAGAGATCAAGAGAGTAAGTTCTCTCCCACTACATTTCAAGGATCATGGTTCTTGCCCAAAAGCCCCAGTCTGGCATCTTCCCTCCTTTCTACATTTCCCATTTTCCTCTCCATCCTCTTCTCCCCAGAGCTGTCAAGTTCTCGGCCAAGCTCATGGGGCAGGCAATGGCCAAGAGGGTCAAGGCAACCATCCTTTATGCCACAGAGACAGGCAAGTCGCAGGCCTATGCTAAAACCTTGTGCGAGATCTTCAAACACGCCTTCGATGCCAAGGTGGGTATGGGGCAGTGCCAGATCCCTGCTTCTTCATGGTAAATATACAGTTGGGAAGGGGAGAGAGGGAAGTCAACAGAGAAGAACCTTTGAGAATGGATGGAAGCACACCCCAAGGTGCCCATCGGCATGCATATGCATATTCATATAAATTGCAGAGGACTTTGATGCCCCTCTTCCCATGACCTTCCAGGAGAGTCCAGGAATCACAAAATGAAACCCCATCTCAGAGCCAGATCTTAAAGGGTTTTTGAGAAAACATTCTGGGGTCAGTTTGGGAAGCCCTGCATTAAATATAGTTCAATATCAGAGCCTTCAACTTGCAAGTCCATACAGTTGAACAATATGGGAGTCAGGGGTGCTGAAAATCTGCATATATCTTTTGACTCCTCCAAACTTAACTACTAATAGCCTATTGTTGACCAGAAGCCTTACTGATAACACGAACAGTTGATTAACACATATTTTGTATGTTGTATGTATTATATACTGTATTCAAGCAGTAAAGGAAGCTAGAGAAAGGAAAATGTTAAGAAAACCAGAAGGAAGAGAAAATGCATGGACAGTACTATACTCTATTTATTGGGGAAAAATCCACGAATAAGTGGACCCACGCAGTTCAAAGCCATGTTGTTCAAGGTCCACTGTATTCTAATCTCCAAATGAGAAGGGGTTGGAATATAAGCATGTTTGTTCATGGCTCACTTATTTTCAAGGAGCCTCTCAGGAGACTGGGCTTCCCCAGAACCTACTTGGAGAAATGTTGTTCAAGAGATGCAAAGATATGGGACAATAATCTTCTTTATGACAAGGGTCTCAGACTTAGTTGGCCCAGGTCCCATGCTGGTGGAGGGAGGATTAGCAAGGAGGCTGAGCAGACCTGGTCAGAGGAGCTGGATGTGCACTGGCCATTCCCAGCCTAAATGTGGTCAAGAAGATTCCAAGATCAGTTGGTTATTAAGCCCAAGGATCTCCATCAAGATCCGTCTCTATTAGCGGGCCAACCCCTTTCACCATCGCCCCCAGGTTCTTTATGGTCCTTCAGGCCACTGTGACCATAGAAAGGTCCCACACTGCCAAAAACTTTTAGTTCTACCCACTTGAGCCCACTGAAATAGTAACACTCAGAACTTTTGGTTCTCCTTCCAAAGGAGATGGCTCAAGATGACTCATGTTTTTCCTCTGTCTCTCTTCTTCTCCTTCCCCCATCACTTTTTTGTTCTCTCTTAACTCTTCTCCTTGTCACCTTCTCCCTTCCTCTCCCTCTCCCCCCACCCGCCGTTCCTTCACCCTCGCCCACCTAGGTGATGTCCATGGAAGAATATGACATTGTACATCTGGAACATGAAACTCTGGTCCTGGTGGTTACCAGCACTTTTGGCAATGGAGACCCCCCTGAGAATGGGGAGGTAAGATGAGCTTTCACCTGTTCTAGCATGTTCTCCACTGGGGGGAAGAAGGAGCGATAGCAGTTACACCTGCCAGTCAGCAGCAAATCCTCCCAGAGTGTCAAAAGCCCGTGACTTCGATTTGGATCCAAGTTCCACAAAGACTGGACAATTCCAAGACCTCAGGGTCTTCGTGTCTGCTGATTAGCCAATCCTTGGTGAAAATGCTGTTGCCCGAGTGAGCTCCTGCTTTGGGATGGATGCTCCCATCAGGACCTTGGCATCCCCTGCTCCAGATGAGAGAAGTGGGGACAATATTTTTATAAAGAGAAAGCCACAGTGGGGATTTGTGGGCTGGGGGTGGCAGGACCACACCTGTAGTCGCTTAATCAGGGGGTCCTTCCACACGCACCTGCAGCTCAAGCGCTGCTGCCCACCCCGAACCCCTGACCATGTCTAGCATCCTGACCCCCAGAGGCGTCAGGCTCCACTTGTGCCAGCCAGGACCCCAGACGCTCAGTGCCCGACCCTGTTCTGGTTCCTAAATCTCTGCTTCACATATCACTCATCTCTTTTGGCTTCCAGAAATTCAGCTGTGCTTTGATGGAAATGAGGCACCCCAACTCTATGCACGAAGAAAGGAAGTAAGTGAATGTCCAGGGTCACATTACACACTTGGGGAGTAACTGAAAATTGTCTTTTGGCATCTGGGGTTCACATTCGAGTGCTGGCTGGTTTTTGTGACCTAAGGTCCACTTGTGAGCAATGTTAACTGGTAGATATCTGGGGTCCACTGGGGCTGATGTTTTGGCTCCTCGGGTGACTTCACTGCCCTGTGCCTCAGTTTCTTTTTCCATCAAATAGGGCTGGTTATACCTGCCTTAACTTCTTAACTTGTAAGAACCAAGGGAGAAAATAGATGTAAGCATCTTGTGAAAACTCAGGAGCCCCTAAGTGTAAACACCAGTTCTTATTATCTCTCCTTTTTGGAAACCTACATTCGAAATCAGTGAAAATGAACTTCTTTCCCTAGAACCGTTCCATCGGACGCTCATGGTGGAATTCTAGCTAATATAGAGGTTGAGTTCAGAAGATAAAATACCTTATAAAGCAAAAAAAAAAAAAAATTGCCTGTAGCCAAAAGATGTTCATGGTGAAATTGCGTCCCAATGCGGGGTTGGGTTCTAAAGATATTTCGTAAGGTGACCTGTAATCATGAGTACCCTTGCAAAGCTCATAAGTCTCACATAAAGCAGAGAACATAGGGCGTGTGCATGCTGAGCTGTCTTTTGGGGAGACTGACACTTCTCCTTAGCAAAGCACCTGTTGCCCTGCTCACATACGTTCCATATCCAAGGGGTAGCTGCGTCCCTCCTGCCCAGCTATCTTTGTCCTCGCTCTCCCTGCCCCTCTCCTTCCCAGGTGACCACCACAGGCTCCCCCTCACCTCTCCTTCAGGGAGAGAGAGGGCACCATCCGTTCTCCCCTCTAGGTACCCGGAACGCTTGCGTTTCTTTCCCCGTAAAGGGCCTCCCCTCCCCCAAGGTGACCCAGGAGTCCGCGGTCTGGCTGCAGCCCGTGACAGCCAGCAGAGGTAGAGTGTGTGTGAGTGTGTGCATGTGCATGCGTGCCCATCTGTGTGCACACGTGTTCATGCACGTGTGTGCACATATATATGCCCCGTGTTCATGGACGCATGCGGGTGTGTGTGCCCGGTGCGCAAGCATCCAAGGCCACATCTGGGTCTCAAGGAGACCTGAGTCCTAACCCAGGCTGTACCGCTAACTCACCAAGCAACCTTGAGCAAGGCATTTGACCTCTCTGGACCTCAGTCTTTCTCATCTGCCAAATGGGGAGAAACCGTCTCTGCCCCAACCACCCCTGGGAGTTGTTGAGAGGATCAAAGGATAAAAACAAAGAGGAAAGCATTTGGAAAAGCCTCAAACCTCATACAAATACATGTGCTGTTATTTTTAACCCACAAGCATTAACCATCCCTCCCACACTAACAACACAGCCGCCCCCTGATATGTTGCATGACTTATTTGCAGAAATGACTCAATGTGAGACTATTTTGGGGCAGAAAATACACTTACATATATTTAGAACTTTTCCTGATGCTGGAACGAAAACTTTGAAGAACGTCCAGCTCAGAAGCCCTGCCTGCCAGAATGAGCAATGCCTTTTTTTGTCTTTTGCACTCAGATTTGTCTGTTGAGTCGTTTGTTTTGGTTTGGGTGTTGGTCTTTTGTTTGTGGGGAGTTGTTTTGTTTTGCTTTCTGGTCTTGGGATTTTGTTTTGCTTTATGTTTTGTTTTTTTGCTTTGCCTGAGAATAATACTTCCCACTTTTGGAGGAGAACAGGGAAACTGGATCTTTCTTTGAAGTCTCAAGGCTCCCGAGCCTCTCGTGCTGAGGTTTCCGTCCCAGTGACATCTTCCTTCCCCTTCAAAAGAGTTTAATAAGAAATTCAATCTCTTTTCGTGCCACATCTCAGTGCTGAACATTTTCCACTATTTCCTTGAAATGGGAAATGTGACAGCTCCTTGAAATGTGCAAGGTCCATAACCTGATGGAGAGAGTATTGAATGGGAGTTGTCCGGCACAATCCAATAAAACTTTCTAGGGTGGTGTAAACGTTCTATAGCTCTGCTATCCAGTATGGCAGCCACTAGACCCATGCGGCTCCTGAGCACTTGACACATGGCTAGTGCAAGTGAGGAACAGAATTTTTAACTGTATTTCTTTCAAATCCATTTAACTTTACATTTCAGTAGATACACAGAGCTACCATAGCGGACAGCAAAGTTAGTTCCTGGCTATTCAGAGTGAGGTCTGGGGACCGGCAGAATTGGCACCTCTTGGGTACTTCTTAGAAATGCAGAACCTCAGACCCTGCCTGGAACTGCTGAATCGGAATCTGCACTCTTTAACAGCATCCCAGGATGATTCATGTGCTCTTTACAATTTGGGAAGCAAGGAAGTGTGGTCTAATGGTTAGGGGATGGTCTGTTCTATTCGTGACTTTTTGCCCACTAAATCATTTTGACCATCTTGCTCTCAAGATTCCTGAGTCGAGTGAGGTCAGAAACATTTTAAATACAAGTGGTGTCATGTGCAGATGGCTAGCTATCATCATGGTGGATGAAGATAAGTTGATCCATTCTGGAAGAGTCAATAGAAGCCTTATGGTCTCAACATGCAAGAGAAAGTCCTAGAAACGGGACTGGTCATTTGAAGATCCTTTGGGGTATTGAGCTCAAGAGGGGGTTCCAAGCCAGAGCTCACAGGCTCTCTTCTGTTTTGGCAGGAGCTACAAGGTCCGATTCAATAGCGTTTCCTCATATTCTGACTCCCATAAATCATCGGGCGATGGGCCAGACCTCAGAGACAACTTTGAGAGTGCCGGACCCCTGGCAAACGTGAGGTGAGCAGGGGCTGAGGGCATCAGGGAAGACATCTTGGTGAACTGGATTCAGTTGCAAAGTGGGCTCTTTGTTAGGGGGTCTCCCTTCTATTCCCATCCATCTCATGAATAACCAGCTGCACTGTCATTGTCTGGAGACTCCCTCCTCCCTGTTAAAGCACACTAGCTGGGCTGTCCTGTGACCTCTTCCTAAACACACTCTCAGAGCTCCATCGCCCAAATCTCACCCCATCTTCAGCATATCATGTGTGCTGAAGGAAGTTAATCCCTAGAAATTACTCAATGAACTACCCTTCCCGGTGAAATGTTTTACACCTTATAGAAGCTTCTGGAGACACCCTGCTCTCAACCCTGGATGCTCATGCCCCAGTGGCTCTCAACCCTGGATGCACATCAAAATCATCTGGAGATGTTTGCAATATACCAATAACCAAGCCCCATTTCCAGAGATTCTGATGTAATTGGTCTAGAATTAGGCCCAAGTATTGCCTTTTATTTTCTTAATTTCCTCAAGTGACTCTAATGTATAGTCAGATTCAGAAAATATTGGCCCAATCCCATGTTTACCAAAGCACAGTGGTCACATACCAAGGGTCATTTTAGGTAGAACATGGACAGATATTTTATATTTCAACAGTTGTGAATTCAGTTTAGTGAGCACTTAGAAAGAAAGAAAACTGGATGTCGCATCCTTGGTTTTGCCGATGTTAGTCAACACAAGGCTAATGTAAGCCGAGTATCCGGGCCTGGCCACAAATCTTCCTGACCCTTGCCAACCGAACCTTCTCGTACCTGCTCACAGCAATGCTTGGTAGCTGATTCACATCACAGGGGTCCTAGATATTGAAGTTTTATGTCCAGGGGTGCCCTTTTTAATAGACTTTATTTTTTTAGAGCAGCTTTAGGTTCCCAGCAAAACTGAGACGAAGATACAGAGATTTCCCTTATACTCCCTTCCCAGCCCCCAACAAAAACAGCCTCCCCCACCACCACCATCTCCATCCAGAATGGTACATTTGTACAGTGGATGAACCTACACTGACACATCATTATCACACAAAGTGCATAATTTATATTAGGGTTCACCCTTAGTGTTATTCATTCTGTGGGGTTTGACATCAGTGCATTGTTTTAGCTTGACATTGAACATCAGTTTTATACTTTGAGAGCCAGACCCATTTTTTCTGTATTAAATCTATCATGGCTTAGGGCAGACATTGGCAGGCTACAGCTTGCAGGTGCATTCAGCCCAGCCGCTCTGTACTCTTGCACAACCCGTGAGCTGGGAATGGGTTTTATAGTTTTATATTTGCAATTCACTTGATGATAGGAGACATTACCGTTGAATCCCAATTCAGCAAAACGCTATCCCCCCACAAAAAAAAAAGGAATTCTAGCCTCATAAGTAGACATAGTACTAAAACGTTATCCTCAATAACTGTAATAATAATTTTTAAAAATTTTTATTTTGTCAACAAAAATGTGCAGGAATTTGTTTTCTGTCTGTTATGTAAGTGTGTACATAATAGCTTCGATTTTGCTTCTTGGCCTAGAAACGTAAAAATATTTACTCTCTAGCCCCACGTATAAGAAGTTTGCCAGTTCCTGGTTTGGAGGCTTACAACAGGAAGTTTGAAATCATGAGGTGAAGATCGTGGTGGAAACGTGAGTCTAGGAAGTAACTGGGCTGCAGGCCTTCAGGTGTACCAGAAAAGATACTAATGAATGAATCACCTGAGCCATCTGTTAGTGAAAACAAGTGGGTTAGATAAGCTAGCGAGTACAAATTAAAAGCAAGTTAAACAGTAGTAATAAGGAAACAATAGTATCAATGGAAGTCATGTACCGCAGATGCCGTGAACATAAATATTGCATGTTTGAGGAACAACGCTGTAACCACAAGTCATGACTGGTGCTTGGAATTTCAGATCTCCATTGGGCTGAAGCTAAGGGGCAGGGCTTGGGGCAAAAGTGCTCCTTCCCAGCCCCCTCCAACCAGTCCACTCCTGGTTACCACCTCTCCTACCTGTCACACCACTGCCCTTGGAGGAAAAGGAGAGGAATCCAGCTCTAGGAAGAGCACGGGTGAAGGAGCGATGGGGGGAAATACTGCCTAATCCCACATACTTTCCTTGGAAAGACTCTACAAGCCCAGAGGAAAGGACGGGAAAGGAGAAGAGGCTCAGTGAGAAAGCATGTGTGTAGGTGTCCAAGGACAGATGTTAACCTCAGCTAACCCTCACTTGATCTTATGAGATGCCTGGACCCATCTCAAGTGCATTCTCCAATGACAGAGAGAGTGGGAGTCCCTTCCCAGCTCTCCCTCCACCTTCCGCGCATCCCCCATCTCAAGCTTTGGCCAACTTGACCCCTTCATCCTAAACAAAGAGATTCAGATGCAGAACCAGAGCCAGCGTGGAATAGCTTATCCAGCTCCATGCCTGGGTTTGTCTGAGATGACAGTCTATAGCAGAAAACTCTGACCTAGGAAAGTGGGGTGCGGTGTTCCTGTCCCACTTACCAACCTGTCGCTCCGGTCCCAGTGAGGTTGAGACCCACAGCCAGGACCGAGCCCTGAAAGTGTGACATAAAGTGTCTCTAGGACAGTGAACTAGCAAGAGTGGCCATCTGAGACACAGTCCTTCCCTTCTCGTACTCAATCAAGGCAGCCCACCTTAACAGAGAGGAAAATCTCATTAACTTGACCCCCACTGATTCAAACGCCCATGTTTTTTTGGTGGTATCTAGGCAAAGAGGGTTTGCAAAGCAAATTAATTTCGTAGACATCGCAAGGGGTGGAGTCAGCATATTTACAAATCTTTCATCCCCTTTTAGAAGAACCTGTTTACCCGCCAACATTTGATGTGGGTTTTGTTTTAAGTTTTTGTTTTTAATTCCAGTTAACATACAGTGAACATTTGATGTATTAATGACAAGTTCTTCTGGTCTCCTTGTTAATATAGGTCCCCGAGGACAGCTGTGTTATGATTTTCATTATCTTTATACTTAAAACTCATCTGGTTGTGTCAGTGATAGAATTCAAGTCTTCCAAAAAAAGTAGACTAATTTCTCTGGCTTAGAAAGGGACACACAAGAAACAAGCCAATGGTTCTGGGTCATCGCTATCCCTAACTCATCCCAGGACCACTGGGAATTTTCTCCTGAGGATGGTCACACCTAACAGAGACCAGAAGGAAAGGAGAAGAGGGCTCCCAGATTTTAAAATGGCTTTCCCCAGGTGGGCTCAGGGCTGTCTGACCACCATGGGCTAAACACGGTCCTTCTAGAGATAACCAGATGTCTAGGTCTGCTCAGGCCGCCATAACAAAATACCAGAGTGGGTGGCTTCAACAACAGATATTTATTTTCTCACAGTTCTAGAGGCTGCAAGTCCAAGATCAAAGTGCCAGTAGGATTGGTTCCTGGTGAGGCCTCTCTTCCTGGCTTGCAGATAGATGGCCGCCTTCTTGCTGTGCCCTCACATAGCCTCTCCTCTCTGCACCGTCAGAGTGAGAAAGTGATGTCGGTGTCTTCCTCTTTTTCTAAGAACATAAATTCAAATGGACTAGGGCCCAATCTTATGACACCATTTAAGCTGTTACCACCTTAAAGGTGCCATCTCCAAATACAGCCACGTTGGGGGTTAGGATTTCAGCATATGAATTTGGTGTGGGGAACATAGAATCCATAATACCAGACACCTCCTCATGCCCCACAGTCCTCTAGCATGGACCTTTTGTTGTCTCCTTGGCAGGTTCTCTGTCTTTGGCCTTGGCTCCCGGGCTTACCCTCATTTCTGCGCCTTTGGACATGCTGTGGACACCCTCTTGGAGGAGCTGGGAGGAGAGAGGATCCTGAAGATGAGGGAAGGGGATGAGCTCTGTGGGCAAGAAGAGGCTTTCAGGACCTGGGCCAAGAAGGTCTTTAAGGTAACCACCGGCCCAGATCTCAGAGACCTAAGGGGAGAAGTCACGCCCCCCAAGATCTCCAAAGACAGAGTACCTACACCATCAGAAATAGAACAAACTTGAGAGAACCCCCGGTATTTCCCCCATGTATCCAGCCAGGATACAGCTTTCAACAGCTCAGATGAGTTTGGGTGGTCTTAAAACACACATTCTCCACCCAGAACCTAACCCCCTGCATTATGGATAGGGAGTTGTCTATAAAAAAAAAATTGTAGTCTTGGGATTTCAGAGCTGGGAGAAATTCGTCCCTCCCTCACATTTAGTAGACAAGTAGACCAAAAACATAAAGTTGGTTAGCCACACCAGGGGTCCGTGCCTCGCCCTGGAACTCAGGTCTCCAATTTGTCCACTTGGACAAGCTTCTCCCTCTTGTGCTAGATCTTCACTGACCAATACAGAAGCCGCTAGCCCCATGTGCTATTTAAATGCCAGTGTAAATGAGCTCACATTCAACAGGATGAATGAATAAGGGAATATGGTATATCTAGATAATGGAATATGATTCAGTCCTGAAAAGAATGAAACACTGATACCTGCTATACCATGGATGAGCCTTGCAAACCTGCAGAGTGAAAGAGGCCAGGCACAAAACGTCTATGCTTCCATTTATAGGAAATGTCCAGGACAGGCGAATCCATACAGAGATTAGATTCGTGGTTGCCCGGGGCCTGGAGGAGTGGAAAATGGGAATGCTGGCTAATGGGTACAAGGCTTCTTCTGAGAGGATGAGAATGTTCCAGAACTGGTTAGCAGTGGTGGTTGCACAACTCTCTCAACACACTAAAAGCCATGGAACTGTACATTTTAAAATGATGAATTTTATGTTGCATGAAAAATATCTGTGTATATATACATAGAAATAATTAAATGTTTAATTATAATATAGAATATTGTATATTATAATGACAGAAGTATTATATATCACATAATTGCATAAATATATTTATCTTACATAAAATAATTACATGTACGTTTTATATACCATCATGGATGTATAAAATTTTAATCATTTTTAATTAGATTTTTAATTCTATTTAGTAGCTATATTAAATAGATTCTATTTAAAGATCTCATTCCTTGGCTGCATATTTCATGTACTCAGTAGCCACAAGAAGCTAGTGGTCACCCCAGGAGACAGCACAGAACATTCCCATTATGATAGAACATCCCATTGGACGGCACGATTCTAGACATAATGTCACAGGAGAATAATGAATAATGGCCTTCTGTCTGCATGTGGGACATGATTCGATTGGCCATCCTGGGAATAACAAGAAGCCGTGAATGCTGACCCCCCACCTTCACCTCCTCCTTCCTCCACCCCAGAATGCATTCTCTCGAGCAGCTACAGGAGAAAGGACAATATACAACCTCCTGCTACTCAGTTGGCACTTTCCATCCTGCATGGCAATGCACATAGGCAGAAAAAGGGGAAACTGAGGCCCCTGGGCTATCTGGATATCTGTGGGGGGAGGCTGTGTCTACAAGACTGTTTCTTGCATTTCTTCCTAGACAAGGAAAATTGTGATAACTTGGCTTTTGTTCCCTTGAGATCACTATGGTTCTTGACTTCAATCAGCCCACTTTGATTGAGCACCCCAGAAGCAGGGCCTGTTACAAACCACTGTATCCTTTAGCTATCACCAACCCCTCCAGTCCTCCCACCAACTTCCCAGTCCTGGCAACCACTGACTGACTCTCTGTCTCCGTAGATTTGCCTCTTCTGGACATTTCATATGAATGAAATCATATAGTATGTGGTCTTTTGAAACTGGCTCATTTCACATCTTTTTAAGGTTCATCCACATTGTAGTATATATCAGTACTTCATTGCTTTTTATGGCCAAATAATATTCTGTTGCATGTGTATATCATATTCTGTTTATCCATTCATCAGTTGATGGATGTTTAGATTGTCTGAAAATCAACACAAGCCCAAAAAATGGGTAAAGCTACCCTTAAAAACCTCTTGAATTGGGGTACCTGGGGCAGCCTGGGAAGGAAAGAAGCATCTGACTCTTAGTTTGGGCTCAGGTCATGATCTCAGGGTCATGGGATTGAGCCCCACATCAGGCTCTGTGCTCAGCACAGAGTCTGCTTAAGATTCTCTCTCTCTCCCTCTCCCTCTGCCCCTCCCCCCCTTGCTCACATGCTCACTCTCTCTTAAAAAACAAAACAAAAAAAAACACTCTTGAATTATCCATGGCTTTTATCCCAAAAACCTGAATTCCAAATGGTAATTCTTAGGATTACTAAAGTCAGAGAACTTAGGAACTTGGCAAAAAAGAAAGAAAGAAAGAAAAGAAAAATTCATAGCAGGTGTTCAAACATTCAATATGTTCTGCTTTTAATGTAATTGTTTAAATCTTTAGAGGAAGAGAGATAGGAAGTTCTAAAGTGTTTATTTTCTTTTTTTAAAATTTTCTTTTTTTAAGATTTTTATTTATTTATTTGAGAGTGCATGCGTGAGAGAGAGAGCACAAGCGGAGGGAGGGCCAGAGGGAGAGAGAGAAGCAGACTCCCCACTGACCAGGGAACCTGACACATGGCTCAACCCCAGGACCCTGAGATCATGACCTGAGCCAAAGGCAGACGCTTAACCGACTGAGCCACCCAGGCGCCCCTAAGGTGTTTATTTTCTTGCTTAATGTTAGGCCTCTACAAATAGTGGTTTTAGGAATAAATGACATAAAAGTTACATACTAAATAGAGGTTAAATCCTAAAGTCATTAATTAGTAAATCTGATATATCCAGCACATCAAAGGCATTCAAAAAGTATAGGATGGATTAGTGGATGAGTGGCTGGCAGGTAGGTGGTAGGATGGATAGATGGGTGGATGGGTGGGTGAATGGAAGGAAGGAAGGAAACAAAGAAAGGTTTAGATGGAGGGATGGAAGGATGGATGACAGATGGAAGGAAGGAGGGGGAAGGAAGGAAGGGAGGGAGGGAGGGAGGAAAGGAAGGAAGGGTGGGTAGATGGAGGGATAGAAATGAAGGAAGGAAGGAAGGAGGGAGGGAAGGAGGGAAGGGAGAAGGGAAGGAGGGCAGGTGGTGGACGGATGAAGGGACAGATGGGTGGATGAGTGCATGGATGGAGGGATACACGCCATGACTGGGAGCTGTCGGCGGAGAGCCCCTCTTGGTGGACGGGGTCACCCAGAGTCCTGCGTGTGCCACAGGCAGCCTGTGATGTGTTCTGCGTGGGAGATGATGTCAACATTGAGAAGGCCAACAACTCCCTCATCAGCAATGACCGCAGCTGGAAAAGGAACAAGTTCCGTCTCACCTACATGGCCGAAGCTCCAGAGCTTACGCAAGGTACCCCCCACCCTCCTGGGGGGGCTGGGGCGGGGGGGCTGCAGGACGGCAGGGGGAGGGGAAAGGTGCCCCGAGGAGCTGGGTGTCGTGGCTTCCATCTCCTTTCAGCGCGGTGCTCCAAAAACAAATGCGCGTCCTGCAGGGCGGCGCGTTACCCTGAAACCTTCTTCTCAGCTCAGCTCAGCCAGATTTGCTTTTGCTGCTGCATTATCCACAGCCCCCCTACCCCCCCATGTCTTCTCTTTCATCTCTTCACTTCAACCCCAGAGGACAGTGGGAGCGTGAGGAGACGGTCAGGAGAAGCTGGAGGCTCTGGGTTGGCCGTGCTTTAACCCCATCTCAGGGAGACTGTTGTTCTCACCGCAGGTCTCTCCAATGTCCACAAAAAGCGGGTCTCAGCTGCTCGACTCCTCAGCCGTCAAAACCTTCAGAGCCCTAAATCCAGGTAGGAGCACCTTGGTTGGCTCGGGGTTCCCCACCTGTGCTCCAGATGCACCCCCCCACCATCAGGGAGGAGCCCTGGTTGACTCAGGGGGACTGGCTTCCCATGAACATCCCAAGTGCCATTGAGGTGCCCTTGTTGCTCTGTAGCATCGAGGTTTTCCTGCTGTCCCTTTGCCAAGCTCCCACCTAGAGGGACCAAGAGAGGAGATGCCGATGATCATCGTGGAAAACAGAAAGGGAACGGTTTTATGAGGAATTTTTAATATAGACCACACCCTTGTCGAACTGCTAATGTGCATTGTACCGGAGCATCCTAGTCAGAGAACATTTCCTCCTTGTGGGTGATTCTTCTCTAGAGTCCCGAAAACGGGCTACCCAGATGCTGCTTAAATTCCCCTGGGGTGGGGCGCCTGGGTGGCTCAGTTGGTTAGGCGACTGCCTTCGGCTCAGGTCATGATCCTGGAGTCCCGGGATCGAGTGCCGCATCGGGCTCCCTGCTCGGCGGGGAGTCTGCTTCTCCCTCTGACCCTCCTCCCTCTCATGCTCTCTGTCTCTCATTCTCTCTGTCTCAAATAAATAAATAAAATCTTTAAAAAAAAAAAAAATTCCCTTGGGGTGACGGGAGGTTCATTACCTCACCAAACAGCCCACTCTGTGTTTCAAAGTCCTAATTGTTAGAAAGTATCTTACTATGGCTATAACCAAAGGGCATCTTCCTAGCACTCCGTACTGATCTCAGCTATATTCTGGTCATACCCAAAACAAACTGCGTTCTTCCAAGTGAGAGACCTGCTAAGAGCCAAGGACATTGACCAATCTCTCCTGGGTTTTGATTCCTTCAGATCGTGCTTCCTCACACCCAGTTTCCCACGCCTTTTGTTTTAGTAGAAGGACACACTGTCCTGCTGGCAGCATCATTCCCAGGCCCGGTCACAGCACAGGGGAGACCTATCATAGCTGCCACATGCCCTAGGTTCATCACATCCAGCCCCCAGCGTGAGCAGGACGCATGGACCATCCAACATCACGGGCTTTGTCCTGGGGGCCATGCCGTTCTCCCATTAAGCTTATGTCCTTGCTGCTCTTTTCAAAGTGAGTGACCCAGGCCTTTCCGTCCTTCGACTCGTGTGAATAGGATTTTTGGCCTTAATGAAGTCCTTTGCCTTGATCCCCAAGGAATGGCACCTTTTTCACTTTCCGGTTACAGCCCATGCCGATCTTTTGAAATCTCGATTCTTTGTGTACAGAGTGGGCTCACGAGCTGGACAGCCCTGGGTTCTGTCCACAGCTCTGCTGCTCACCAGCCATGTGACCGGGCCAGTCACTCAGGTCCTCCGAGCCCCTGTCTCCTTGTGCAGAATGAGAACATTGACTCTGCAGATTGCTGACGTTTCTCTAGAGCTTTCTGTGTGCCACGCCCAGTTTTGAGTCCTCTCTGTGCGGGATCTCCCAGAACTCTTGGCCAGCCCAGGAAGTTGGGACTATTATCATCGGCATTTTTTTTTTAATTTTTCTAAAGATTTATTTATTTATTTGAGGCAGGGATGGGCAGAAGGAGAGAGAGAGAGAGAATCTCAAGCACACTCCCCACTGAGTGTGGAGCCGGACGCGGGGCTTGATCCCACAACCATGACCTGAGCTGAAATCAAGAGTCGGACGCTCAACTGACTGAGCCACCCAGGCGCCCCATCATCGATGTTTTAAATATGAAAAGTGACAAGTAGATAATGCAAGTGACTTTTTCGAGGTCACATAGACTTGGTTCTCCAACTCCAAAGTGAGCATGCTGAAAGGCTACCCAGGTGTCCTCAAGAGCATTGCAAGGCTGTTGTATCAAAGACGAGGTGCACAAAACAACTAGCGTATCATACCTTCCCATTACTCTTCCTCATCCATCCCAGCTTCAAACACCTGCAAATTTAGTATGCATGCTTTCTACATGGACTTCAGACCTCTAATAGAGTTATCAGCAGGATGAAGCCCCCAAGCTCTCATGTACTCACTTAGATCCTCAAACATTAAAGAAATGGGTTGGGAAATGAATCCCTTTGAATAGTTAAATGCAACATTTGGAGAATAGGGATCTCTGATACACAGAGGGACCCTGTGTTTGAAATATGCACCCTTACTTCCCATTTCTGCCCTGTGGAAAGGGATGACTTCAGTAGCATGGAAGAGAAGAGACTAAGAATCCATTGGAAATTTCCTTTAGCAGCAAACTGTGAAAGACCAAATCACAAAAATTACTCCCTAAACCATGGTACATAAAAAGCAAGGTCCTTTGCAAATGTTCTTTTTTTTTTTTAATGTTTTATTTATTTATTCATGAGACTCAGAGAGAGAGAGAGAGAGGCAGAGGCAGAGGGAGAAGCAGGCTCCCCGCCTAGCAGGGAGCCCAATGCGGGACTCAATCCCAGGACCCTAGGATCATGACCTGAGCCGAAGGCAGACGCTTAACCGTCTGAGCCACCCAGGCGCCCCCTTTGCAAATGTTCTGAGGCTAAGTTGGACCAAAGTCCCAGAATAACCCTCCCTCCCCTCTGGAAAGGGTAACTGACTGTATGCTGAGTGACTTACAAGAGACTGAATATTTCAGCAAGGTTAGGAACTAGAAGCTAGTATTAGAATCAGTCGTGAATTAGCACAAAAAGGATCAAATTGTATGTAGGTATCTCTCTCTTTAGAAGCACACTCTGGAGCATGACCTATTTTCAGGCTTACTACCATCTCCAGCTTTATAAGTTGTTGGTTTGTTTTAAGGGATAATCGAGTAAAAAAAGCATGATACTCTCTCCCATTTTTCCCTGCCCAAGTCGGCCCAAAGTCAGGCTGTTTGAGCCAGGAAGCCATAAGTGAGATATCACAAATTACTCCCCGCCTCCCAGACCCTTAATTGCAAGCAAAGTGCTTAGGAGGAAGTAAAGAGCCTTCTGAGGGTGATCCTTGCACATCTAAAGAGAAAAGTGACCACGGTTACTGTCTGGCCAGGAAATACATTTTCTAGGTACACCAATTAGCAAACAGTACAGAAGGGAGTATAATGGAGCTGTAACGGGTAATGGGTGCGGTGATCATTGATCATAAGTCCTACAGGTCCGAAGGAGGGGAAGCGCATGGTAGGCTTTAGAATGGGAATGAGAACAGAGGAGGGACATCTAGGCAGAGGCCAGCAGGAGCAAAGGTGCAGAAGGGTGGCTGAGTGCTGGGGCATCACAGAGAGTGGTGGGATATTACAATAGACAGTTCTTGGTGGGGGAGCTCTTGATTCTCATCTCTCTTTGGATGAAATTGCTTCTCTCTGGCCTTCCCCATTTCAACAGAGAACATCAACACTTGGCTTAAGCCAAAAACTCCAGCATCTTCCTTGCCTCCTCTCCCTCTCTTACACTGCATGTCCGGCCCTCAGCTGGTCCTCCGGGACTTGACTTTCAACTTCATCTCAGACCTACAGCTGCCGCCTTGAGCAAAGCCATGTTCATCGATGGTATGAGTGACTACAGTAGACCCTAACTTGTCTCCTTGTTTCTTGGCTTTTCTCTCAAAGAGCCATTTCCAAATAGCAGCCAGACCAGTCTTGGAAAAACATAAATTGAATCCTATCACTCCATAGCTTTACACCCTCTAGTGGCTTCCCACTGGATTGAGGAGACCTCCAAACTTCTTGCCATGACAGGTCATGATGAAGCCCTCATGATATAGCCTCTGCCCAGCAGTCTACTTTCCTCCCTCCCCCCACGTCTGTGTTTACCACTCTCCAAACACTCCAGCCTTCTTTCCCTTCTCCAAATATGCCACACCTTTTCCTACCCTAGGGCCTTTGCACATGCGAACACTCTTCCCAAACAGATCTTTGCATGTCCCGTTTTTCTCATTGTTCAGATCTCTGTTCAAATATCACGTCACCACAGAGGCCTCCCTGACCAACCTATCTGACGATCACTCAGCCCACTGCCCCCAACCCATCACCACCTACCCTTCTCAATGGCCATATGTGTCCCAAGCTTTAAAAAAAAAAAAAAGCTTACAAAATCCTATACTTACAAACCCCCAGCAGAACTGAGACAACTGGTCTCCAGGTTAGTGCTACCAAGAGAGGGTTGGGGGGGAATCTGCTTCCCGGACAAGGCTTCAAAGACCAGCCCATCAGGATGCCCTGAGGCCACGCAGCCATTCAGTGCTGGGGGTCTCAGCAAGCCATGTCTGACCAGAGGCATGTAACATCCCCCTGGTTAAATTCCCAGCACGGGCAGAACCTGGGCCACCTAGCTAATCTGTCAGCTGCCTCCCCATTCCTGCCCCTTGTCTGCCTGACCACCTTGTGTCACGTTCAAGAGGACTTACTTGGGGGAAATGGCTGTGAGCATGAGCCAGCTCAGCAAGTTCAGGTCCTCCGCATTTCTATTTTGTACCGGCCAGAAGAACGGAGGCAGATATACTTCTGAAAGAAATCGTGATGATCTGGGAGAAAGTGGGAATTGATTTGGGGGCCTTTCAAAGGCTTCCTGTGGTTGGTGCAGGAGGCTCTGAAATTAGCAGCCCCACAGCGCCCCCTGCTGGCTGTCAGCCTCTGCTAATTCCAACCCTGGAGCTGGCAGAAGGTGATGGTGTCTCTGCTCTCCAGGAACCAGGAATCCGTATGAGCTCAGAGCAGAATCAGCCGCGCAAGTCTGTATAATTGACAAGATTAGTGCACCAGAGATAGCAAAATCTGTCCAGGAAAGGAGAATGGGACCCCAGGCCCTGACACCACCATTCACAATCTCAGCCACCAATTTTCCCCACCATACGAAGGACAGGGGTGACTTGCTTCGAGAAAATACTTGCAAAAAAGTAAATGTGCCAGCACAACTATTTTTAATAACGGTGGCTATTTGCAGCACAAAAGGGTTCTTGGGTGTGCCAGAGACTCCTTTATATAGCGAGTCCCATTGATCTATTCAAGTGTTGATTTACATACCATGGAGAATGTAGAAACTTCATGTTGAATAAGAACCAGTTGGCAATGAAGAAAAACAGATCTGAAATGCCGATGGAACCCAAAGAGGACAAAGAATCTGATTTACCAAAGTGTAATCAGCCCCCAAGTTCTCAGGTATTGTGTAAAATGCAGTAGGTCTGTACTAAAACCTTTTAAAGGACCAAAATAATCGTAGTCTGAGAATTCATTCTTGAAGCCCTCCCTTAGCATGGGCCTTCTGCCCTTAAAATACAAAAACCAATGGAAAAGGAGAGGATCTGGCAGGAAATAAATCAATTTCTCCGTGCGTTCTCTCCTTGGATCTCTCACATTTATATTGGTGGATTTGTGCACAACCAAGACCAAATGTCTTTCTCTTTATAATATGGGAAGCCCCCCGCACACCCACACTTACAAAAAGGGGGGGCAGAGCTTAGGATTCCCAGGAGGGATGGCGTGACACAGACTGGGGACTCCACTGCTTGGCTCCAATGGGGTCGTGATTCCTGGGAGAACCCCAGTTGGTACTGAGAACAGAGTCTGTTCTGGCAACTGGTTAACCCTGGGAGTCTGAGGTTCCTTCATCTAATAAATATTTCTTGAGTACCAACTATGTGCTGTGCACTGTCCTCCTTGCCAGGAATAGGGCAGTGGACAAAACAGATTCCTTGCCCTCTTGAATTTGAAATTGTCCTGGAGGCTGGGGGTGGGGAGGGGCGGTAGGCAGGGGAGGGCAGACCATAAACCACAGGATGATATAAACACCACAAGAAGGCAGAGGCCGGTAAGTGCTATGGAGAAAGGTAGGTTCGGGAAGATAGAAAAGCAAGGAATCTGATGACTGAACCCTGAGGTGCTCTAATGGCCAGAGTTTGGGAAGATGAGAAGGAACTGCCAAATGAGAGAAGATTGGGAGAGCGTGGGGTGCTAGAACCCAGGAGAAGGGAGTTGAGAAGGAGGACGTGAGCAGCCCCGTCCAGTGCTGGTTCCATAAGCAAGATGAGCGCTCAGGACTTGGCATTGGATTTGCACTGAGGAGCTCGTGGGTGACCTGCTAAAAACCATGGTTGGAACGATGGGGGCACAGGGCTCATTGGCCTCGGCCCCACGGAGAATGAAAGGAGGGGGATTGCAGCCACAAAAAGAGACAAAGGAGGCAGTAGCTGGTGACTCTTATCCGACTGTTCCCCACCTTTCCCTCCAGCCGATCAACGATCTTCGTGCGTCTGCACACCAACGGGAATCAGGAGCTGCAATACCAGCCTGGGGACCACCTGGGTGTCTTCCCTGGCAACCGCGAGGACCTCGTGAACGCCCTGATCGAGCGGCTGGAGGATGCACCTCCGGTCAACCAGCTGGTGAAGGTGGAGCTGCTAGAGGAGCGAAACACGGCTTTGGGTAACTACAGCAGGGTGGGGGCCCCCCACCTGGCCCCTCCTGAGAACCCTCCCCTTCTCCGGGGAGTCCCAGAAGCAGTGGGTGTCTGGGGAAGAGGAGACCCATCCTTCTTCCCAATCACCAATCCAGGCAGAAGAGTGGGTCTCTGTCTCCTCCAGCTTATGAGACTGAAGACTCCTCCTTTCTCATGGCTGAACCACCCTGGCCCAACTGGCTGAGCCAATGTCCACGATGCCAGGACATCCATAGCTCATCCTTGGGGGAAGGGGCTTTTGCCTTCCTTCATCACCCCCGCCTCACTGCCCACCGAATAAACAGCAGCTGTTGTGTACCCCTCCCTCCTCTTAAAATCAAGAGGCACTAGATGGCGCACTCAAGGTTGAACCATCATTAGATCAGGTTCCGGTCTGTCTCAGTGACCATCCTTGACCATTCTGTTGAAGAACTTTCAAAGGCAAATGGGTCTCAGGGCTTCATTTCAGGAGGCACAGGTGAGCTCAGGCTCAGGAACCAGGAACCACGGTGACCTTACTTGACAGCCCAGAATATGATGACATAGCCCCTTTACAAAGGAGCTAGAGTGTACGGTCAGAGCAGAATGTGAAAATAGCATGTGGTCAAAGCCCGACTGAAAAGTCCTTTGGGCGATACCACTTTGGAGAGACAACACTGTATATTAATAAATCCAACCCAGCCGGTTCTTCTTCGTGTTGGAGCAGCACTTTTTATCTTGGGTTGAGCCCTTGATAAAGTAGACGCTATGCTTAGGGCTATATGCTATGGAAAATTACACAGAAACCATACAGTGTAGTATTTAGAACAAGGTCTGGGGCAGGACTGCCTGACTTCACGCCTATGAGCTGTGTGACCTTGGGCAAATTCCTTGACCTCTCTGTGCTTCCCTTTTTCTCAGTTGCAAAATGGGGATAATAATAGCACCCACCACCTAGGGTTGTTGTGAGGACTAAGTGAGTTAATAATAATAAAGTGCTGAGAATAGCACTTGGCATATAGAAAGTGCTAGCAAAGTGTTAGGCATGTTTGTCATTTTAAACACCGGAATCCCACTTAGAGGTTTGAGAGGCCAACACCATGAGAGGTCAGACAGGACCAAAATAAGACTCCTAGCTCGCGCTCAGTGGGGGGCTCACTGCGTAGAATGCCAGAGGACGGACTGTCTCGTGCTATTTTAATACTGGTTTATTTTTTAATTTTTGAACTAATTTGCTCAGTTGATTTTGGATATGCTCCTTGCATGCATGAGGCGATCACAGGGTCCCCAGAACCCTGGGTCTAGATGTGGGACATGGAAGGTGACAAGCCAAGGGATTGCTTGGCTCACCCGGCCCCAACCTCTGCCCCAGGAGAAGATCTGGCATTCCTGACTTAGACCGAAGCCCTTCCCCCATCCACCCCTCACGTCCATTGTACCTCCATAGGAGTCATCAGTAACTGGACAGATGAGCACCGCCTCCCGCCCTGCACCATCTTCCAGGCCTTCAAGTACTACCTGGACATCACCACACCGCCAACGCCACTGCAGCTGCAGCAGTTTGCCTCTCTGGCCACCAGCGAGAAAGAGAAGCAGCGTCTGCTGGTCCTCAGCAAGGTGGGTTCCTGGCCTCCTGCAACCCCAACAGTACCTTTCACCTCCGAGTTGGAGTTATGTAGCTATTACAACAGTTGTCCAGCAGATGGCAGTGTGGAGCAAGAGTTGCCGATTTTCAGTTTGCAGATGGTCACCATATTGGCTAGTCCATTTTGGCTTGTCCTCACCATCCCCACTCATTCTAACTAAGGTCTGACAGAACGAGGGTAGCCCTGTTGAATCTCAGAGCTCTCTGGCCCAGTAGAAATTGCTCTTCTAACTCTTGTTCCTCCTTCCTTTGGAACTCTTGAGTTTCCATTAGCTCCATCTGAGCCCATGCTTAGAAAGAAAAGAAAGAGAGAAGAATCCCACAGTACCCTGTTTTAGAGAGAGGCCTTTCCAAACACCGAGGACCTATTGGTGGGACATGCAAGATAGAGGAGGCCCTATGATGGTAAAATGCATGAAACATTTCTACCATCCTTGCTTTGAAACCTAAGACTTGCTTGCCCCAAGCCCCTGCAAAATCTTACTCAGTAATGGGGCTCCTGGGTGGTTCAGTCAGTTAAATGTCTGCCTTCGGCTCAGGTCATGATCTCGGGGTCCTGGGATCAAGCCCCGCATCAGGCTCCCTGCTCCGTGCAGAGTCTGCTTCTCCCTCTCCCTCTGCCTGCCTCTCTGCCTACTTGTGCTCTCTCTATATATCTCTGTCAAATAAATAAAATAAAATCTTTAAAAAAAAAATCTTACTCAGTAAGAATCCTACCCAGGAGGACTACCCAGACTTCTCCCAGTGGGGGCTCCTCCCCACTAAGCAAGCCATCAGCAAAGGATGGCTTAGCTTTCTTCGGCTGTCCAGGAGAGGGACGTATGATGGGCAGATAGAAAGAGGCTAATTCAAAGAATGTATATTACAGCTGGCCCTTGAACAACGTGGGGACTGGGGTGCTGACCCCCTGTGCAGTAGAAAATCCACATATAACTTTTGACTCCCCCAAAACTTAACCACTAATTTAGCTTACAGTTGACCGGCAGCCTTACTGATAACAGAAACAGTTGATTAACACATATTTTGTATGTTTTATGTATTATATACTGTATTCTTACCATAAAGTAAGCTGGAGAAAAGAAAATCATAAGGAAGAGAAAATTCATTTACAGTTCTCTATTATATTCATCGAAAAAAAATCTGCATATAAGTGGACCTGCACAGTTCAAACCCATGTTGGTGGAGGGTCGGCTATATTTAGAAATGAGAAAACAGACATGAAAAGGAACACTTAGAGAGTTGTAAGTGGTTCACTCCGGGGAGTTGGAAACAGATTGGAGAAGTAGAGCATTAATCTTCATCGTAAACTTCGCAGAATTGTTTAACTTTGCACACGATGTACATGTATAACTTTAAAATTTTAATTAATGGGGGAGGGGCTGCTTTAAGAGGGACCAGAGACTGCACTGTTTGCATCGGATGATTTCAAGTAGAATTTGATAAACTGTACGTATTAGCCCATTTCTTCTGAAGAGCACAAACTCCAAGGTGGGATTAAATAAGCGAGGATTTTTATTAAGGGAAACACCTGTGTGAGGGGAAAAATGGGCAAGAGTCCGATAAGGCTGGGAGGACCGTCAGACCTCTAACAAGTCTGACTGAGTGACGGAGAGGGAAGGAAGTGTGAATGGAAGCATCCGGAACTGCAGCCGCAGCCTTAGGAAGGACCAACACAGGTGATCCATGTCTGTTTCCCGTGGATGTCCATTTCAGAGAGCAGTTCCTGAGGTTCTTGGCAGATTGCGCCCCTGCAGCTCAAGGTCAGTGAGGCTGGAGGTCCGGGAGGCACGTTCTCAAGGATGCCATACCCTATCAATAAAGCAAGGATGATCTTTAGGGACGTGGAGGAAAGCTTGGTTATAAGGTGCACTTATAATAGGCTTTACTCCTCAAATTCTGAGCCTCCTATAAGCAGTCAGGGACTGCCCAGAGCAGCTTCTGAGATGTAGGAAAACCTAATTCCAGAGCCCCAGAGAGTTCCTCTGTTTCCTGGTAGCAGCTGGGCTTTGCTGTCCACAAGCCCCCACATGTGGTCCTCCACACCCTAACCTGTTCCTTTGGGGCTGTCATTCACCATCTTGAACTTGACCTATGCTCCCTGCCGATGCATCTCCAGCCCTGCAAACTCACAGGTCACAGATCTACATTCCATACCAGCAAATCATGACACTCTCCACAGTGCTTTTCTCTTGAGCTTTGCATATGGCAGGACTATATGGTTAGGAGCACAGATGCTGGGGCCACACTGCCTGGAGCAGGGGTCAGCAGTCTTTTTCCATGAAGAGCCTGGTAGTAAATATTTTAGGCTCACGGTCCATGAGGTCTGTCTCATAACCATTAAACTCCACCATGATAGCCCAACAGCATAGACAGTACCTAAGTGAGTCGGCATGGCCAGGTTCCAGTCATATCTTATTTATGGGACAGAAATTCAAATTTCATATCACATTCTCGTGTCATGAAATCATATCCTTCTTTTGATCCTTTCCCCCAACAATTTAAACATATAAAAACAGCTCTTAGCTCATGAGCCCTACAGACGCATAGTAAGCCACATTGACCTTTTGGGCTGAAGTTTGCCACCCCCTGACCTAGATTCAAAACCCAGAATCACTGCCTCCAAGCCAAAGAGCTTCTGTGTTGGTCAGTTTCCCCCACTATAAAATAGGGACAACAGTCATATGTATTTCATAAGGTCGTCGTAAGAATTAAGACCTGGCGCGGAGTAATTACTGTGTGAGTGTTAGGTATCCTTATCACTCCTGACCTCCTTCCCCAGATGTTCTTTTTTTTTTTTTTTAAGATTTTATTTATTTATTTGAGAGAGAGAGAATGAGAGACAGAGAGCAGGAGAGGGAGGAGGGTCAGAGGGAGAAGCAGACTCCCTGCTGAGCAAGGAGCCCGATATGGGACTCGATTCCGGGACTCCAGGATCATGACCTGAGCCGAAGGCAGTCGCTTAACCAACTGAGCCACCCAGGCGCCCATCCCCAGATGTTCTGATGCCCTCCCTGGAAATGTGTACCCGGAGCAGGGTGCAAGTTCTGCATCCCTCTCCTTGGCACAGGGTTTGCAGGAGTACGAAGAATGGAAGTGGGGCAAGAACCCCACCATCGTGGAGGTGCTGGAGGAGTTCCCATCCATCCAGATGCCCTCTACCCTGCTCCTGACCCAGCTGTCCCTGCTGCAGCCCCGTTACTACTCCATCAGCTCCTCCCCAGACATGTACCCCGACGAGGTGCACCTCACCGTGGCCGTTGTGTCCTACCGCACCCGAGGTAGGCAAAGGCCCCAGGAGAGCCCCCTGGGTCTGCATTGGTTCCCCAGGGGCCTCTGCATGGCTGCCAAATCCCAAATCCCCAAGAGGAGACCCACCCCGAGGCCAGGAACTGGGGGAAGAAGCAGGGCAGGCAGACTGTCCCCTTAGGCAGAGTCAGGAAGGAGGGAAGATGTGCACTTGAAAGCTTCCTCTGCTCCCAAAGCCTGAGAGCGCTTTTACTGCCTTCATCCTCTCATCCCTCCCCAACCAAGGCAGCAACTGGATCAAGCCACCCTCACCCATCCCTCGGAGGGGGGAGCTCTCTGCTGCATGAAGTCCCCTAGTTGTAGGTCAGTCAGATATCCTAGCGTTTGTCTCCCGTAATTTCCCTCCTTGATAAAGCAATTAAAATGCATGGTGCCTGAGAGAGCTCCAAGACCGGGATCCTGGAAGGCCACCGGGAGCACACTGACTGAGACCTTTCCGAGTTAGACCCACCCTTACCCACGGGAACCCTGGGCAGTTTCATTATACCATACCCTCTTCCCCTTCAGAGGATCCAGACAGGGAATTCCAAGGCAGAAACTTGGCGTGGGGTCGTGAGCTTCACTGGAGGGAGGGGGAGGCCAGGGACGGGGAACCCTGGGGGCAGTAGGCGCACCAGACCACCTTGCTTATTCTGCCAGATGGAGAAGGACCAATTCACCACGGTGTGTGCTCCTCCTGGCTCAACCAGATACAGGCTGACGAAGTGGTCCCGTGTTTCGTGAGAGGGTGAGTGGCAAATGAAGAGAAATGAGCAGTTGTCCCAAATCTGCATACTCATGTCCTGAGCTGGTCTGGGTGGACCAGCCTCAAGGGTTCTGGAGAAATGGCTGAGTCAGACGGAATCGAGATCAACACTCAGTATCACTCCAAGCTGTTAAGGAAATGGGATCTTGGGACGGGCAACACAGCAGCAGCTAAGCAAGCCCCACCCCCCCAGTCAAAGTCAGGTCAATGCAATGAATATTTATCAAGTGCATGTACTGTGCTAGATGCTGGGGTTACAGTAGACAACCCAGCAAATGCAGTCTCAGCTTTCCTGAAATCTGCAGACTGGCGGAAAGTCTGGCGGAAATTCTCTCCACTATCTACCAACCACCCTATCTGTTCCCACTATTTCGGAGATGGGGAAGATCCAAACCTTCCTCCCATCAGTCAGAGCTGTTTCTCTCGAACTCAGCTGTGTGGGTTTTTTTTAAGATTTTTATTTATTGGGACGCCTGGGTGGCTCAGTTGGCTAAGCATCTGCCTTCGGCTCAGGACATGATCCGGGGGTCCTGGGATCAAGCCCCACATCAGGCTCCCTGCCTGGAAACCTGCTTCTCCCTCTCCCTGTGCCTGCTGCTGTGCCTTCTTGTGCTCCCTCTCTCTCTCTCTCTGTCTCAAATAAATTTAAAAGATTTTATTTATTGGAGACACAGAGAGAACACAAGCGGGGGGTGGCAGAGGGAAGAGGGAGAAGCAGACTCCCCAGCTGAGCAGGGAGCCCGATGCGGGACTCGATCCCAGGACCCCAAGATCACAACCTGAGCCAAAGGCAGACATTTAACCAACTGAGCCACCCAGGCACCCCCCCAAACTCAGTTTTAAAGGACGTTCCTGCCTACAATTAACAGTACTGTATCGTGCACTTAAAAATTTTGTGAAGAGGGTAGATTTCATTGAAGTGTTCTTACCACCATCAGATAAAAACTACAACTTAAACATTTTTCACAATGAGGGCCATACCTGAGCTGGTAAGGTTCCTGCTTTGTCAGCCAGTGACTTCTGTACCTGAACAGTGGTCTTGACCAGTGATTTTTCTCAGCTCTTGCGAGTGGAGTGTTCATAGGATGGTCCATATACCATGACCATCAGAATCCCAGTGGTGCTTCAAAAATACCGTATCCTGAGCCCAGACTTGCTGCACTGCCCAAGGCTCTGCTGTTAATGCCACTGGGTGATTCTTCTGTACACGGAAGTCTGCTCCCTGATTTTAGGAGATCTCGCTGGTGCCTACACGGAACCGTGGTTCTCAGCAGAGGCTGATTTTCCCCCTCAGGCCACCTGTGGCAAAGGCTGTGGAGATTTTTGTCACAGCTGGAGGGTATTCCTGGCACCTAGGAGGTAGAGACGAGGGGTGCCACTCAATATCCTACAATGCACAGGACACCCCCCATGGCAGAGAAGTATGTAGCCCCAACTGTCAGCAGTGCTGAGGTCCGGAAAGCCTGAGTTAAAACGATGCCCATGGTGGCTTAGTTCAGCAATGAGGAAAATTGGGAATTGGAGTGGTAGCCAGACCCTGAGGAGCTCCTGTTTGGGGAACTCCCCAAAGCTGTGGGACCTCCCACTCTGATAAGGGGCACCCGACCCCAGCTGGAGAGTGCAATCCCACTGTATCACCAAGACGGCCATCTGGTCTACCCAAGGCCCAGCCACCCTTGATCAGATTTGAATGCAGCAAGCCTTCTGATTCTCTCTCTCTTGTCCAGAGCACCCAGCTTCCACCTGCCCCGAAACCCCCAAGTGCCCTGCATCCTCATTGGCCCAGGCACCGGCATTGCCCCTTTCCGAAGTTTCTGGCAGCAGCGGCAATTTGATATCCAACACAAAGGTGGGTCACAATTCAGCAGCCAGGTAATGTTCACCCCGCCTGGACCTGGGCAGACCCACCTGTGGCTCAGCCACCCAGAGGAATGACAGAGTTCTCTCTCTACTGCATTACTCCCTGGGGGAGGGGGAGGGGGTCATGGTACTGACCTGACCCATAGGTGAGGTTCATGGTTATACTTCAAAGGACCTGTCCCGACCAATCTCCCACACAGCTTGTTCTAGGGCGTGAAATTCCATCCCCAGAAGACATTTCTGTGTTACGCTAGGACCCATCTGAAACTTGAAGCAGCCCTAGGAGAGTAAATATTAAGCCTTGTCAAGTGTCTGTACATTTGGGGGATGGTCCCAAAGGCTGTTATTCAAGAGCAGGCTTTGCTGTGTGAGAGACCCAACAGATCAGCTCCAGGAGGAGAGAGAAAGAAACCCACAGTTGTGGCATGCATTAACCAGGGATTTGTTGAGCATCTAATAAATGCCAAGCACTGTTTTAGGTGCCAAGGGACAGCATTGAACAAGACAGAGAAACAGCTTAAAAAAAAAAAAAAAAGCCGCCCCCATGGACCGGTCATTCTGGTGGAATAGCTAACATTGATAAAGGATTCACTGTATATTCACTGAGCTCAAATGTTTTACATCTCAGAGTAACCGTAGGAGGTAGATGCTATTATTACTTCCATTTTGTACCTGCAGAAATGGGCACATAGAAAGTTAAGTTGCTCATCATCGCACAGAGCTGGGATTTGAACCCGGGTAGTGCAGCTCCACAGACTGGGCTTTTGGCACAACCCAGTAGCAGGGGATGCTAAGTAGCCAGGGGGGCAGAAGGAAGGATTGAGACCTAGAGAAAGGAGGTGCGCTAAAATCGGAACACACTTCACCTACTTCCCTCGGTGTGCGCAGGTGCGTGCGTCTGGATACATGGGTGTACTTGTGAGCAAGTACATACACCCCACCTGTCCCAGTGTTCATGTGCTTCTATCCATGTGGCATGCACGAAGGTTCCCAGTACCCCCTCCCCTGGCACCACCAGCCACCCCCCCCAAATTGGGCATCAGAGCCGTGAGTGACGTGAGATCTTCCTGGTCCCCAGGAATGAGCCCCTGCCCCATGGTCCTGGTGTTCGGGTGCCGGCAATCCAAGATAGACCACATCTACAGGGAGGAGACTCTACAAGCCAAGAACAAGGGGGTCTTCAGAGAACTGTACACGGCCTACTCCCGGGAGCCAGACAAACCAAAGGTAACCCCCGGCCCATGCACAGTCCCTACACCCCAGCCCTAGATACACACACACACACACACACACACACACACGCGCGCGCGCGCTTGTACACACATGCGCATCCCACCCCCAGTCACCTCCTCACCTGTTCTGAATTCTCCTCCAGGACATTGCTCTGTATTTCAGGAAGCAGGAGCAAAAAAATATCAGTTTAAAATATTTAACAGCCCATATTGTAGGATGCCACTTATGTGAAATATCCAGAACAGCCGAATCCGTAGAGACAGAGAGCAGATCTGGGGTTACCAGGGGCTCTGGGGGCAGGGGAATGGGGAGTCCCTGCTCGTGGGTACAGAATTTCCTTTTGGGGTGATGAATAAGTTCTAGAACCAGATAGGGTGATGGTTGCACAAGACAGTGGTGCACGAGATGCCACTGAATTGTTCACTTTAAAATGGTTAAATGATATGTTTTGCATATTTTACCAAAATAAAAATATTTTAAAAATATGAATTAAAAAAAAAAAAACACCTAACAGTCCATAAGAGGTGCTACCAGTCAGAATGGACACAGGCCACAGGACTGGAGCGTGCTCCTCCTGGATGTTGGGGAGATCCAGGGGGTCTCAGGAAAGGGGCCGGGACAGCTGGGGTGGGGTGGGCACTCGGAGGGTGGGCAGTGGCCGTCTGACAGCTGGGGTGGAAGTACACCAGTGTTTTTACAAGCAGGACAGCCGTGCCAGGACATAGCAGCTTCGTGTCCGCCTCGCCCCGGGGCAGTTTCCTAGACAAGTGGAAGGCATCCCGAACAAATAAGGCAAATGCCCAGGAGGCTATGGTGGACACCCCTGTAGCCACCCCACTTTCTCTTAGCCCACCTTCTACTCCAGCTCCTCCTGCAGCAGCTGGTTTTGTGCAGGTGTGAGCTGACAGCCCCTCACCTCTCCCATCTCTTGCTGTCTGCCCTGGGGCTTCTCTGGCACCCCAGGATAGGATGTACCCCGCACCTAGTAGAGTACAGGTGTTAACACCCCAGGGGGGACCACTGGCCATTGGACAGGGAGCAGGTAGATCGTGACCCACCCTGTGCTCCCCCGGGGTTATGGCTTTGGGCTGTGTTCTGCATGACCTTCTAGAGGGTCCTCAGCACAGCTGAGCTCCAACACGGGGAGCAGCTCATTTGCACACCCTCGGATCGGCTTTCCTTCTCTTACTCACTCCTCCTGCTCCCCTGGGTCACCTGTATCAGGCTCTGCCCAGGACCCAGCTCCTTCTCACGGGTCTTCCTGCCCCCTGCAGAAGTACGTGCAGGACATCCTGCAAGAGCATTTGGCAGAATCAGTGTACCGAGCCCTGAAGGAGCAAGGGGGCCACATCTATGTCTGTGGGGACGTCACCATGGCCGCCGATGTCCTCAAAGCCATCCAGCGCATCATGACCCAGCAGGGGAAACTCTCAGCGGAGGATGCAGGCGTGTTCATCAGCAGGCTGAGGGTGAGTGACAGGCTGGCTTCTTGGATCCCTTTGTCAGCAACTGGTTCCTGTCTCCTCTTCCTCACCCCACCTGTCTCAATGATTAGAGGGGCCATGATGACATCCCCGCCTGCTCCCATTTTCCCACTTATGGGTCAGGGTAGAGGATACCCGTGGTCCCAAACCATAGTTGAGAGAGAAGGAGGAGGACTGGGTGTTGGGTGTGCAGGTGCGTGTATTAAATATGGGTGGGGGCTGTGGTGTGTGAAAATAACAAGCGGGTGGATCACTGGGTAGCTGGATAGAAACCTTCCGAAACCGACTCTTCCTGCCCCCAGAACCAAGCTGCAGCACTGTCCTGTGCAGTTGTCCAGGTTGAACACTGCATAAAAAGTTTTGTCCAAGGTGTGCCAGTTCAGATGTGAACTGAAATGTTCTTTGCCACCTGGGCTAGGAGGTCAGAGGTCCTCCAGGGGGCACTGGGTTACATCTTGTTTGTTTAGAACCCATCTTTTTAAGGGACATTCCATTCCAGGTTGTCAGCTTGTCTGTCCCTCTCCTGCCTTTGGCTGGCATTTGAGGGCTTTTTCTGTCCCCCAGGATGACAACCGGTACCATGAGGATATTTTCGGGGTCACCCTGCGAACGTATGAAGTGACCAACCGCCTTAGATCTGAATCCATTGCCTTCATTGAGGAGAGCAAAAAAGACACCGATGAGTAAGCAGGCTCCTTCCCAGGGGCTCGAGGGGTGGGCAGAACCCTCTTTTCCCAGTCCTAATGGCTGGAGGATGTCTGGCTTCGTTTGCCCTGGTTTTCCCACAGGGGAGAGTGGGCTACAAATGCAAATTCCCAGGCCACCCCAGACCTGCTGACTCTGAAACTCTGGAGTGAGAACCGAGGTTTATGTTTTTAAGGAGCCCTCCAGAGATTCTGAGGCCCCTCCAAGTGTGGGAACCCTGGTTTTGCATGTCCACGTCTGCCTGGCGCGCCCCCTAGTGGAATAACGGCTCCAGCCTCCGGGAAGCTGTATTCCCCGCCGCAGCTCCCTCCCTTTTATACAACACCTCCCACACCCCCCAGATTACCCAGAGCGTTCTCATCCACGCAGATCCCAATTGGTATTATTTTGACAATCTCACTGGTTCTCTCAAAATTGCTGGGAAAAGTGTGAGGCACCACAAGACTGGATTGAGTCTCACTAGTTAAACCTCACCTTAAGGCCAGGACCTCTCAACCACGACGGTAATGCCACTCACCCCATGCCCCCGCCACAGAGTACCTCCAAACCACTGCTTTGTGCCTTTTATGTTAAATTAGGTAGGAATTGGGTTGTCTCATTTTCGGCAGCATAGGAAAGACACCCCATTTCTTAAGCAGCCTCATTTTTTCCCTGTACATACAAAACATATTTTGTGTCCAGTAGGCTCACTGTATTGCCTTTAAGATTCCAACTCCTTTGGCGTGTCGGGAAGCCCCTTTCGTTGTCCCTCTTCCTGGCCGTTTGTGTCGGTGAGCAAGCACTCATCCATTCCTTCGTTAGTTCGTCCGTGCATTCAAGACGAGCCCCAGCTAGGGGACAGATGCTGTCCTAGGCGGGGAGCCTGCTGAGGAAGGGGCAGTGAAGCCCCTGTGCCCAGAGCTTGGTGGCTTCTCTGTGGCTCCGTAAGGAAACAATGCAGTTTGGCCTCCCTGGCACTAACTCCCTTCCCCCTGTCTTCCCACAGGGTTTTCAGCTCCTAACTGGATCCTCTTGCCCAGACGGATGGCCGGGGGGCCATCCCATGTGCCCCGGTGGGGCAGCTGCAGGTTTTATAAGCGTGGACACTGCTGAACCTTCCCTCCGGGACCCCGCGTGGCCCCCGCTGTCCCTCTCGTCCTGTCGCTGTGGTTTTTCCTCTTCTGGGTCCTCACCCCTCGGTGGTTTCCTTGGCCCTCTTGGGTTTTCTCCTTGAGTTGTCCTGCTGCAATGCAATGCCTTTATAATCCACAGTGGCTCTTACAAAACTGTTTCCCCCTCTCTCTCTTCCCGACAAGGGCAGATTACCAGTGCATGACATCACTGGAACGTGGCAGTTGCTCTGGGGTCCCCCTGGAGAGGCTGCAGGGACCAGTCAGGAGGGTCTGAGCCAGTCTCTCTGCTGCTGAAGCCGCCCCTTCTCCTTTTTTATGATGATGTCCTGGTGGGGTGTGTGTGTGTGTGTGCACGTGCGTGCATGTGTGGGACAGGCCTGGGTCTCCATCTGTCCTCTTGCCTGGACAAGCGTGTGGCCTGCAGACTTTCAGTGCCAAGAACCGTACCCTGGTTCTCCACGCGTCCATAATTTTCTATCTGTGCTCATGTCCCTGAAACACTTGGAGTCACCCTCGTTGTCCTGGTTACAAAGGGCAGGGGAGAAGCGAGTGTGATGATTAAGGGGGAAGGCTCCGTCAAAAAGGGGCTCACAGAACTGGTCGCATTTAGATTCTGGTACTAGTTAGCGGAGCCCTCCCTGGGAAACTAACCCATCTCGTGGATTAAGCACACCTCCTCACCAACCCTACCCCCCGCCCCACCCCAGACAGGATCACCTGATTTGGCCCTCCCTGGACCATCGCACCCACAAGACGGGGAGGTAATGTCCCAGGGAGTATGCGGGAAATAAGAATCTTCCCATCTTTACCCCCCGGTGACTTTGGGCAAGTTACTTGTCCACGGTTCCCCCTTGTAATGTTATGAAGCAAAAAAAGGATGCATAGATCAGCCTTTAAAGTGGTAGAGACTGGAAACAGTATCAAGGAAGAATATCGCTATTTTTTTTATTGCCCCAAATGGGGCTGGCCCTCCCACCCTAGGAAGGAAATAACAGAAGGCCGGTAAATCGGGTAGATTGGAGAGGAAAGCCATAATGAGGCGCCACACGGCTTCCTCCACAGGACCACAACCTAGGGTGGCCTGGCCCTCATGCTCCTGGCCTTCTAAAAGTGATCCCCCAAGTTTCCAGCCTGATAAAATAATTTTGACAAATGAACCTTGACTCCTATCAAAAATGGGCAGTGCAGTTTTCAGTGGGAATCAGGGTCAGTACACTACCCCGCCCACCCCGCTTCCCCCCCACAGCAGGCAACCTACTGTGCCCACCCAGTCAGGATGAATGGGCTGGGAGGGCCCCCCTCTCCCCAGAAGTGCTCAAAATCAGGGGCAGGCCTGGAGAGAGCCAAGAAATTGCTAGAGGGGCCTGCCCTGGGCCCCCCCACCCAGGTTGGAGGGGAAGACTTCTGCAAGTGGGTTCTTCTGTTTTGTTGTGTTATGCTTTGTCATCCAGAGAGACAGCAATCACCTTTCTGTACGGCACAATGGGTATTTCTTGATGCTCCGTTTGGGGGGCTGCCAAAGAGAAAGTACCCTGGCCCTCTCTGGGAGGGCCTTAGTTCACGGGGTGCCAAAGAGGTGTCCCCAGGAAGGGGATTCTTAAAGGCAAAAGGCAAACTGGACCTCACTTTTCTCCACCCTCCACGGCAGCCCCCCTCCCTCTGGGGTCCCATCTCCCCTGAGTGCAGAGCTGGGCTGCCTCCAGTTACCACCTCCCCACCTTCCTTTAATCCTGTGTCCTTTGGCTGGGGCTTCCACGGCAAGGAGACCAAGCACAAGCCCTTGGCGGGCTACCCCCTTCCCCACCCCCCACCCCTCCCCTCAGCCCCCCATCCCCACCCTGTCCAACCTGGAGCTCCAGAGGCCCATTGTATACACAGTTCTGGCTCCTAGCAGCTTTCCCCCCAGGGGCTTTCTTTCAACCCTTTGAGCCCTTTGGAGATACTTGCTAAGACATCCCTGCTCCCCAGACCCTGAATTGTACTGTCCAACCTCATCCAAGGAGGAACTCATCGGCGCTTTCCTCTCCAGACCAAGCTCTGCGTGTGAGTGCTTTTCCACCCCCGAATACGTGCTTGTGTGCACTTCCTGTGTGCTGGGCACCTCCTTCATGCACCCCTGCCCCTCCAGTAGCAGGCTTGCTGATGTATCAGGGAGTCCAAAGCAGTGATTATAGACTCGGGATGCATCTTTCTTCCCAAGAAGGATTTTTGTTTTTAAAGGAAACACCTTTCAACACCCAACGCAAGCTGCTTCAGGACTCCCCGCTAGAAGACCGGAGACTGGTCCAATGTATTTCTCTCATTTGCCAGAACCCCTGTTACGAAAAGCCTCTCTTTATATAAGGAGCCTGTCAAGAGGCAGAGTGTGGAGTCCCTGGTTTAGGGTTTAGCTCTGATCCAGGGTGGGTAAATGCTGCCCTCTTGTGGTGGTTTTAATTTCAGTCCCAGTAGCCAAATCTAGGCGCAAAATTTGGCTCCACAATAAGTGAGCAGGAAAATAGGATTGATTGGGCATTTGGGGGTTACCTAGATTACAGACCTTTCTGTCCCTCTCCCCCTTGAACTGGCCTGCAGTGGCTCCAACTCAATTTAACAAAAGTGAGTTTGGCCAGGAGGAAGGACACATCCCCCTCTGCAGGAGAGCTGAATGGTCATGCCCCCCATTCGTCACTATGAATCCAAAGCCAGCACCTTGTGTTAGGAAAGGAGCAGAGGTAATTTAACTCCCTGAGTGGAGGAGTATTTTCCCGCTTGGTTTCTACGGAGTGAGACAGCCAGGTATCCTTCCGTTCAGGGAAATGCTTCAGACCCACCAAAATGGAGTCTTTGGAAGCAGCCCTGAGTCCAGATGCTAACTCTGACCTTTCCGAGTCTACATGTCCACTTATATAGCAAAGGGGGCTAAATGAGATAATGCCCATAAAATAGCCAGTTATACTCCCTGGCCCATTGAAGCTTTCAAATTTTACTTTTCCACTTCACCAATACCTGTATGCGGAAGGCACAGTGGAGAGTACGAAGCAAAGAACAGTTTCTGTTTGTAGACAGTGAGATCTCATATGTAGACACACAATTAGAATCGACATAAATGTCTGAGGTTTGAGAAATGGGTGGATTCCACCTGCAGGTCTGAGGAGATAAGATTTCCAGGAAGTAGGAAGAGAGGGAGGAAAGGCACAGACAGGAGCATGTTGCAGTAAATGGGGGCTGGCTTCAGGCGCAGTTTTGGAAGGCTTGAAGGTGATGAGCCAGATGCTGGGAAGGTGAGCAGGGACCAGCTCTTTGGGACAGGTGAGCGCATGTCAAGGAATTTAGATTATTTGGCAGGCAGCAGGGTATCCCTAGGAACATTTTTCACATGGGAAAAATAAGGTCATTGGAGTTGTGCTTAGAAAAGAATGTTCTGGCTGTAGCGCAGAGTATGGACAGCTGGTCCGTTGAACCGGCCGTAGAATGTTGCAATAACCAAGGCTGGAATGAGGGAAGAGGCAGGTGTAATGATAAAGCCACTCCAGGGGTTAAATCAGTAGGACCTGGAGACCTATCTGTTGGGGAGAAGAACAGATGAGAAAGTTAAGAGTCTTACCTTTAGGCTGAGAAAGGAGTCTCATGAGAAAAAAAACAGCCTCGAGGGAAAGATGAGTTTGCAGTTGCTGACATGATAGCCAGCTTCTCCCCCAGCCAGCAGGGTGCATCCTTCCAAGGTCCAGCCAGGCCTAGATGCAAGGAAAGAAAACCGACCCCGGGCCAATTAGACATTGGCCTTAGAACATAGGATTTTCTTGCCAAGCACATTCTCAGCAGCCACCTGCTTTGGACTTCCAAAAGGAGGTCAGGTTTTGCCCTAAGTCCAAAACAAGTGAGATTTTTCTGACCCAGATGGCAGGCAAACCAACAGTCCCTCTGCCAGGATGTGCAAGCCAGATGTCTGGGCCCATTCACCCCTCAAGCGCTGGCCATTCATGCCATCGGGAAAACTATGGGGTTAAGATTTTGTGTGAAGCCAACCGTTAACTTGTATATTTGCATCTCCACTGCCCTGATCTCCAGCATGTCACCATGCCCACCTTACCCCCAAAGCCTTCTGTCTGAATTGGCAAGTTAATCTGAGACTTCCTGCAGGTGACAAGGAGAAAAAAATATTCATCTGGGTATCCTATATGACTTGTCCATACTCCTTGACGTCTCCCAACCCTTGTCAAGTTTCCTGCATCTAAATGTCCTGTTTGACTCAAGAATTAAAAGCCAGGGGCTGGGATGGGGGAAGGTGGATCTGAGAGTCACTGCCCCCACCCCCCCCGAACTCAACACAGATGGTCACCATGAACCTGAATCTGACCTTTTGGGGCTGACACCAGCCTGGTCTCTCCTCTTTCTGTCATATGCACTCTGTCCTCGATCCACCACCGGTCCCCACCTGGTGGCAAAAGCTGCCTCTCCCCAAACACTGATGAGTCTCAGACCTGCATGAGGACCTAGGTAAACTCTCACCCTTGGAACATGGGTCTTGAGTCTATTCTCTGTTACTACTTGTCAGAGCCACGTGCAATCATGCAAGGGAGGAGGTCTGGGGTAAATACACCTTTGTTTATGATTTTGTTCTGTCCTGGAAGACCTGAACAGTTCTGAACAAGTAAGTTGTGTCCGTCCGGTCAGGACAGAGACCGTTCTTAACGAGGTGGCCCTGGCAGGCAAGAGCAAACCTGCCTTGAGATGCAGCTTTCCATAGTCTTCTAGAAAATGACTCCAGGACATCCAAGTGCCCAGACTTGACACTGGTCCAGGGTCAGCCGACTTAGCACTGCTGGCATTTGGAGCTGGAGAATTCTTCCTGGTGGAGGCTGTCCCAGACATCGTAGGCAGGTGGCCTCCACCCACCAGAAGCAGTAGCCGTCCCTCCCCACCCCACCCCCACCAAATGTGACATCGGATATTGCCAGATGTCCCCTGAGGGCAAAAGAATATCTCCTGGCTGCTCCAGGCCCTTCAATCACGGTCCTTCTGGAATCAGCAGAGCAGTACTCAGCCGATGGCTTTGTTTCCATTATCTGAGACTCAAAGGATTTGGGGCGGGGGGGATGATGATAAAGTGGTTTCACAAATTCCCTCCCAAGACAGAAAGGACTACAGTTCCATTTTGATAAGATGCTGTGCCCTTGGCATCACTCTGATTACTACCCACCGAGGCCCGATGCCGTGCACCCTGCCTCTGCCCTGTCTTCCTTGTGTTGTGCTGTCTTGTGATCGCAGGACCCACTCCAGGCTCAGCAGTGGTTTCCTGGAAGGCAGAGAGAGAGAGAGAGAATGCAGTTGGCCGTCTCCTCCTTGCTGTACCAGTGCGTTTCCATTCGGGGTTGAGGAGCTGGGGAGGTGGGCAGAGGTGGGTGTCACATGTCACCACACATACACACACAGTCAGAAACTCAGACGTCCCCCTACCTCTGAGCTCTCGATGCTGCTAATGTCCGCCCAGTGTCCCGTGCGCTCCGGCACCTTCCTCCAAGGACTGACGCCCGCCCCACGCTCCTCGCGAGGTTGTCCAAGCTGTGTTCACTGCATGCTCTCCTTCTGCATTGTCCTCATCTTCTAACTTGATGGAATTCAACAAAAGTCTACTTATGCCTGTTTGCATTATGGTTAAAATATTAAAAAGTGGAGTTGACTTCCTGGGCTGTGGTCTCTCGTTTGATTTGCTTGGAATTTCTCCCACCTCTGCCTGCTATGGCCAGCCAGGTGCCCCCAGGAAGCCCACCCTGAGACAGGGAGTAGAGATTGATGGGGTAGTGGTCTTGGGAAGGGGAGAGGGGGAAGGGGAAACAGTCCACCTGATGGGAGGGAAAGCCTGAGCCGCCATATTGTCGCAACAGAAATTTCAGCCAACCCCAAGGGGAATTCTGAAGGTGACCTTCCGGAGCTGTCCATGATTTGGGGCCAGAAGACCAGGTTTCATACCCCTCCATCAGTCAGTCCTAGACCAGCCCGCTCTCTGCAGTAGAAGCCACCCCCAAAGGGCCGATTGCTGAGGGTGCTCCCACCAGCTGGGGAACAGTTCCTGAGTCCTGGAGCAGATCCAGGTGGAGCATCTCCGCTTCCTCTCCACCCTGCCCGCAACACCTTTGTTCCCATCATGGCTGCATCCATTGAGTGGGCCCCAAAGAAACTGTACCACCTTCACCCCCAGCCCTGCTTCCCTGTATACACAACCCTGAGGATCCTAAAACCTAATTCCTAGCTGGCTTCAGACCCAGTTCCAAAAGGAAGGGGCCACAGGGCGCCTGGGTGGCTCAGTTGGTTAAGCGTCTGCCTTCGGCTCGGGTCATGATCCCAGGCTCCTGGGATCGAGCCCCGCATCGGGCTCCCTGCTCCTTGGGAAGCCTGCTTCTCCCTCTCCCACTCCCCCTGCTTGTGTTCCCTCTCTCACTGTCTCTCTCTGTCAAATAAATAAATAAAATCTTTAAAAAAAAAAAAAACAAATGGAAGGGACCTCAAAAGCACTAAAAGGACAGATGAAGAGGAGCTGACCCCAAATGCCCTGACAGGGTGGTGAGTACAAAAGGATAAACTAGAGGGTGGGAGCCCCCAAGGCTTTGTCATGCCCTTCTGGACATGGCCATTTGGATGCTGTGACCATTTTGACATTCACGCCTATTTCCTGGCCAAAAAGCACAAACCGCCAGATAGCCTTTTAAATTACAAAATAATTTACCCAACTTCAGACATTCCCCACATACCATTCCTGCCTCCTCCACCCCATCCCTGAACCTCAGGCCCAAGTTCAAATTTGAGATGCGGGTCAGAGATGAGGTAGGACCAGAGAACCCCGTCAGTATCCAGCTCTACCCTGCCCCACAGAAATTAACTAAAATAACAGCTAAGAGTGATTAAATGCCAGTCTTCATGGGAATACTTGGACATGTATAATTACTCTCTCTGATTTAAAACTTGGGAAACTGAGGCACAAGGAGATCAGGCAGTCTATGCAAGGTGAACATAACTAGTACATGTTAGAGGTAGAATTCAAACTCGGACTGGTCAGCTCGAGAATCTGCATTCTTCGTCACCTCCCAGTGCTACTGCTAAGAGCCCCAGGCTGTTGAAGTTCAAGTCCTGGCTCTGCCACTTCCTAGCTGTGCAACATTGGATGAATTACTCAACCTCTCTGTATCTTTCTTTCTTCACTGTCAGGTCGGCTGTGATTGTTTCAACTTCATTGCATTGCAATAGGATTAAATGAATTAATGTATTCGACACACATAGAACAGGATAGGATAAGATAGAATAGAATAGAATAATCCTATGTATGAGTAAATAAACTAACATCCAGCTTTGAATGTTCTCAGCTTTTTTCTCCTACTGAAGCTTAAACGGCTCCCTCTTGATGTAATTTGCCATTTGCTGTTCAGCCCTGGGATCCTTAAGCCCTCTCAGACCACCTGTCATCACAGAAGACACTAATTTAAAAGCCAATTCCTGGGCTTCTCCCTCTACCTGCCCATTAGCGCTCGCTGGGGATAAGGTTTGACTTTGGAATTTTTAACCAGCACCGCCCCCACCCTCACCCACCCCCACCTGCACTGGAGTTTTGACAGGCCCAGCTTCCAGAGGTGGCTGGCAACAATTTAACATTTATATGCATCCTGACTGGGCCGGCTGCGTTGCCTGGCAACCAGGTGGAGGGGGGCAATCCCAGTTTACACCAAAACAGAACCTTCCCAACCACAAATCCAAAGGAGAAGGGGGGGGAAACAAGTGGGGGAAGGGGAAGAATGGATTCTCTAGCGACTGCAAGTCAATATAGAATATGGGCCTCACAGTCAGTTAAATAGTAAAAATGCACCTTTTCCCCCCTTCATTGTACCCTTGGCAAAATCGCAGAGAGAACAAAACCAGGGGGAAAATTTACAATCGGTGGATCAATACAGAGCTTGGAACCCACATCACTAAAAGGAAATCACTTTAGCAATGGCCTCTGGAGGAAAATAAGATTAAGTTAATCAAATAGCAGACAATTAGGCCTGAGTAATTAGTAAAGTGATTTAAAAAAAAACAACAAATCTTTTTGTACTGCTTGACTTGGGGATGGGGGGAAAGGAGGGGACTGGTGTCCTGGTCTCTCTGCCTCTCAGTTTTTTCCTCCTCTTGAACTCGGAGCTGATATTAGAAGCCTCGCTCTCCTAGCTTTTCCTTATGGTCTCCAAAAATTTGAGATCTTCAAGAGTTATGAGCCTTTCTCTCCTCTGCTCCCATTTCTGGTCTCACAGGGAAGCGGTGGGGAAAAGACACGAAGCACAGGACAGCCTCTGAGTCCCACCATAAATTCAAGGTGTAGGATCTGTGGCCTCGATTAAACAGTATGCAGTAATTGAATCAGTTTGGGTTTGAAGGCTTTGAAAGGAGTCGCTAATGGAAATGCAGTTATTAGCAGAAAAGCTGCAGGCCAATCTGTGGGGAGAGAGACACCTGTTCCTTTTTCCTCCAAGCTGGTGGCTTCGCCTTCCTTGAAAAACACACACTGCCCCCAGACTGCCCTCTTGAAACATCTCTTTTAACCATCATGCATTTTCTACAAGGCATTCGGTGCCACCAGGGAGCAGGGAAGGAGGGCTAACCCCTCCAGCCAGCATTCAGCGCATGCTCTGGCCAGAGGCAGGCAGCCTTCTCAATCTCCGTGTCCTCCACCGATCCACGCAAAGCTTTGTCTGTGGGTCCCCCCACCCCGATGGTTCTAAAGGCAGCTTTTACTTTCCTCCTGCCTAGCCTTTATTTCTGCAACTCCTCTTACCTGGAAAGCCCACCCTGCTCTTCCACCAATGCCAATCCCACTTCTCTTGCTGAGGGTTGGATGCAAAATCGTCTTTTCAGCTGTCTGTACCAATCACTTGGCATATTGGGGGTATTGCTTTGCAATAGTATGCGCATGTTTTATCTGCCTCTATATATTTGTTACCTCTTGCCACTGAACTCTGAGTACCAACCAACGACATCATCTCCCTGGCACACTGCATTACTATAGCAGAGGTTGGGGTCATGTGGCTGTGAGCAACAGTTCTGCTGATGAGCTTTGTAAAACCCATCAGAGACTTCTCATACCCAGAGCAGGGAGATCATAAGTTTGCTTTGTTTTAAGCCAGAACGTTGTGGTAATTTGTTACAGCAGCAATGGAAAACTGATACAAAATGAGCATTTAATATGCATTAGTTTCTGATTCGCCCCTGCTCTAGGGGAGAATAGGTTTCCTTGCCTCTTCCAGCTTGTAGAAGCTGCCCGCATTCTTTGGCTTATGACCAGCATCACTCCCCTCTGCCTTCATTGTCAACCTCCTCTCTCTGCCTCTGACCCTCCTGTCCCCCTCTCCTAAGGACCTCTGTGATTACATTGGGCTCACCCAGGTTGTCTAGGAAAATTTCCCCATCTCAAGATTCCTAACCTAATTAAAACTGCAAAGTCCCTTTTGCCATGTAAGGTAATTGTGGTACTGTGATTTAGAATAAAAAATATATATTTGGTCTTCACCCCCGTTTCTGGCACAAAGTTCCTAAAATCCTTGGAATTTCCTAAGTGATAAGAGGGATAAATTCTCGTTGTTCCTTTCACCACACCTGAGTTTATGTGAATGAATTGACTTATGAGAAGCACCTGAGGATGGGGACTGGTTGCCAGGGGAACCAACCACATGATCAAAGGGTTGGAACTTTCCCTCCCTTTCCTTCCCACCCTTCCTGACCTGCACGGAGGTGGAATCAATCACCAGTGGCCGATAAGTCAATCAATCATGCCTTTGTAATGGGAGCCTCCAAAAAAACCCAAAAGGACGGGATTCGGAAGTATCCAGGTTGGTGAACACGTGGAGATTTGGGGAGAGTAGCATGCTCAAAAAGCATTGGAAGCTCTGAGGCCTCTTCCCCAAAGCTTGCCTTATGCATCTCATCCATCTGGCTGGTCCTGAGTTACATCCTTTTGTAATAAGCCGGTGATCAAGGAAGTAAAATGTTTCTGAGTTCTGTGAGTCATTCTAGCAAATTAATCAAACTGGTGAAGAGGTCGGGGGAACTTCTGATTTATAGCCAATCAGAACCACAGGTAACAACCTCCGCTTCTAAGTATCGGCTAAAGTGGGAGAGAGGGGGACAGTCTTATCAGTCTGAGCCCTGAACCCGTGGGGTCTCCAAGTAGACAATGTCAGAATTGGGTTGAATTGTAGGACACCCAACTAGTGTTGGAGGATTGCTTGGTGGTGTTGGAAGAAAACACACACCTCATAGTACAACCAGAGGCTCCAGGGATGTGAGAATATGAACGTGTTTGGGGGCCATTACTCAGCCTGCCTTAGTCTGCACTCTGGCCCTAAAGATTCACGCCCACCCACCCCCCACCCCTGCCCCGTGCAATTTACAACCAGCTCAACTGACTTGCATTTATGGGATTAATCCCTTACTCACTAGAAATATAATGAGGACCTACTACGTGTTGGGCCCTTTTGTAGACATTGGACGTCAACCAAGAGGTCTCACATTCTGTTGGAAGGAGAGAGACGGTAATTTTTTTGAAGGAGTATGTCATAATGATAAATGGTGATAAGTAACTTTGGAGAAAAACAGCAGAGTGACGGAGAGTTTACAGAAGGTGGTTGGGGAAGGTCTCATCAGCCCCGTGACTGAGGCGGCCTAAGGGAGCAAGCCAAGCATGCTTGGGGGGGTAGGGGGTGCTCTTTGGTCTGAAGAAGTGTCTGTAGGATAGGGTGACACCCTCTCACATACCTTAGCCGTACATTCAGTAAATATCTGAGCAAAATCAGACAGAGGCCCTGCTGTCATGAAGGTCATCATTTTATAAGAAGAGATATGTTTCCCGTGGAGCTAATGAAGCTTAACTCCAGGGCCCCCTCACTTGGAAAGACCCTTTCAAGACCCCTTCTTTTCTCATTCTACCCAAATGTGCCCCTGTTCATTTTTGAGTTCATCTTGATGCCTTCCTTTTCTAAAATAGGGCCTCCAAACAGTATAAACTTCAGGCCCCACGGAAGCTGGATCTGCCCATGCCGGTGAGTGAACCCAAAAGTTCACACAATAGTTCACACAATAGTACAGTGTGTGTACTATGACAATTTGGGAGTGTGTAATGAATGGAACGGAACCCCTTGAGGGCACAGTCCCCCCAGTGTGTGTTTCTGCGGACACGGTGCTTGAGTTGGACATCTAAATTTGAGTTAGGAACTGGGAAGCCGACCCTCCAGGAAAAAAAAAAGAACGGAATTAACAAAGGCCCTCAGGTGGGACAGAGTCTGGGGAGATAGATCAGAAGAGAAAGAGTTTGTATACTTATTTTGAAGCCATTGAAGATGTTGAGGGCTGTGGGAATGGTCTCTCTAGTTAGGTCGTAGAGATCTCTTGGGAGAGGAATATTGAAACCCTCTAGCCAAAGATAACCAGACCTACACCATATGTGATAATCCACAAAGATGGGTTTATTTGCTTGCTGGGGCAGGGAGGGGGCACCCGGGGGGATCTGGGGGGCCAGGTAGGAGGGGCCAGAGGGGATTAGGCTGGGATTTGGACTTGTGTTAGGTAATTTTAAGGAGGAGGTAGGGCTGTGGGGATTGGCTCTCTGTTCAATACAGTCGGCAGTTTGGGAAGAGGGTACTACAGGGTAAATTGTTCAGAAATTTCCCTGTTGCCCAAGCAGAAAGAGACTCATTCCCTTTTTCCCTTCTTAGAGCATTTCCTTGAGAAACTGTGTGCGTGTAAATCTTTCCTCTGTCTCTTTGATATGTATGTAAATCATGGTAGACTGTACGTAACAGAAAATTTACTGTTTAGCTATTTTTAAGTATACAATCCGATGGTATAAAGGACAATGGTGGGGGCGCCTGGGTGGCTCAGTCAGTTGAGCCTCGGACTCTTGGTTTCAGCTCAGGTCATGACCTCGGAGTCAGGAGCTTGAGCCCCGCATTGGACTCCATGCTCAGAGGGGAGTCTGCTCCAGATTCTCTGCCCCTCCCCCCGCCCCCGGCATACTTTCTCTCTCTCTCTCTCTCAAATAAATAAATAAATAAATCTTAAAAGAAATATAAAGGACAATGGTTTATAACTGTCGCCAGTATCTATTTCCAGAACATCCAGAACATTTTCTTTTTCTTTTTCTTTTTTTTTTCAAGATTTTATTTATTTATTTAACAGAGACACAGCGAGAGAGGGAACACAAGCAGGGGGAGTGGGAGAGGGAGAACAGGCTTCCCACAGAGCAGGGAGCCTGATGTGGGGCTCGATCCCAGGACTCTGGGATCATGACCTGAGCCAAAGGCAGATGCTTAACGACTGAGCCACCCAGGCACCCCCAGAACATTTTCTATCACCCGGAACAGAAACTCTATTACCATTAAGCAGTAACTCCCCATTGCCTCCTCCCTCCCAGGCCCTCCCATTAATCTACTTTCTAACTCTATGAATTTGCCTATTCTCGATGTTTCACATAAGTGGGATCATACAATATTTGTCCCTTGTGGCTGGCTTCTTTCACTTAGCATCATGTTTTCTTTTTTTTTTTTTTTAAGATTTTATTTATTTATTTATTTGAGAGAGAGAGAGTGAGAGAGAAAGAGAGCGTGAGCAGGGGGAGGGGCGGAGGGAGAAGCAGAGTCCCTGCTGAGCAGAGAACCCGATGTGGGACTCCATCCCAGCACCCTGGGATCATGACTGAGCTGAAGGCAGGTGCTTAACTGACTGAGCCACCCAGGCGTCCCCATAGATCTTTTTTAAGGGCTCATCAAGCCTCTTGCCAGTAGCACATCCCAGGAATGTATTTTCCTTAGGGGCCTGAGGAGCCTCTTTGAAATGCAAATATCAAGGAAGATAGTGTCCCTAACTCCCTGGGACCGTGGGGGTTTAGCCTAAGCAACTTGTTCCAAGCTGTAACCACCTGCTTATCGTAAAGATGAGAAGTTTTATTATTTCCTTGAGACAAAGGCAATTATCCAGCACAATGTGTACCCCGATTACCAAGTGAGTTTAGGATGAACTAGGAAAGATGTGTCGGGTCTTTCTACCCGAGGACAAGTTAGCCTTAATCTTGAGAGCATGTTTGGGAGGCAGTACTTGGCTATATATGAAAAGCGTGGGATTTCTCTCCGTTTTGTAATCTCATTAGCAGATGACCCACGCTGTGCCTCAAGTCTAGTTTGCTTATTCACTATTAAAACCACTCTTTTCTAGAATTGTGGAGAGGCTTTTCTGGATTGGCAGGAGATTGTAATTTTTTTCTCCTGACGGTATCTTGGTCATCTTTGATCAGAAATGGGAGAAAGGAGGGGCACGTGGGTGGCTCAGTTGGTTAAGCAACCTGCTCTTGATCTCAGCTCAGGTCTTGATCTCAGGGTGGTGGGACTGAGCCCTGCATCGGACTCTGTGCTGGCTGGGGATAATACTTAAAAAAAGGGGTGGGGGTGAGAAGGAGGGCCTGGGTGGCATTGATAAGAAAACAATAGTTGTTCATGAGAACAGCTTGCCAATCCCCTGTGCAGCTGTGGGGTCTGCCTTCTACCTAATGGGCTGAAAACTTTGGTTACCAAAGTCTGAGTGTCATTGGGGCTGATTTTCACATTCTCTGGGCCAGGGTGAAAGCCAGGGGAATATTTAGGGGCCATGCTGGGACATGGACTGGGACCATGGCTAAGGAAACAGAGAGAGAGACAGATTGATAACTATTAAGAGTGACCTTTTAGAGAAGAAAATTGTTTCCTTATCCCCCCCGCCCCCAAAAAAAGTTTTCTCAAAGAAACTGAAGCAGAGAGAATATAACCTCTGTTTGGGCATTCGAGTATGGAGAGTGCTTCCCAGCACACTTAAGATAAGATCCCAACCCTCTTTCCAGGCCCTGTGGGATCTGACAGAGTTAAGTACGTGCTGTGTTTGAGAGCATGGAATCTGGAGCCACCACCTCATTCCAATTCAGAGCTGCCCAGCTGAGACCTTCCCCACTTCCTGGTCCACAAAATCAAGAGCACAAAAACAAGGTTGTTTTACACCCACTAAGTATTGGGTTTGTCATACGGCAATAGTAACTGACATATATGCATTGTTTCATTTAATAGGAAGATCTGTTGTTATCCCCATTTTATAGAGGAGGAAACCAAGGCACAGAGGAATTAACCTCTATTGGTCATTCAGATGGAGATGGTGAGGGAGAAAGAGGTGCCAAGGATGGCCACAACTTCTAGTTTTGCAGAAATGGATGGATGGGTGGCCTTTCCTAAGGCAGGAACCACTGGGGGAGGGCAAGGTGAAGTTGCTGGAGGATGTGTGTTTTCTCCTGGACACGTTGAGTTTTAGGGACCCAAAGGGAACGTCGGGTGAGCAGTTAGCTAAGCGAGTCTAGATCTCAGAGGAGTGAACTGGGCTGCAGAGAGAGTTGTGGGCATCAACCCAGAGATCAAGAAGAGTCCCATGCTCTCCTGACTAAGCCCACCAGGTGCTCCTAAAATTAAACATTTTAAGATGAAATATTCAGTGGCATTTAGTACATTCACAATGTTGTGCAACTACCACCTCCATCTAGTTCCAAAATATTGCCATCTCTCCAAAATAAAACCTGTACCCATGAAGCAGTATTTCCCCATCCCCCCACGACACACTTTTATCCAGCACCTTCCCTGTGTCCGGCTCTGTTCTATGCACTTTATCTCCATGTACTCACTGAATTCTCATGACAATCCCAGGAGGCCAGCGTTCTTATTATTATCCCCATTTTACAGATGAGAAACTGTCCCTCAGAAAGTCTGACCTGCTCTAGCTAAACAGCTGGTTGGATAATGCAAATAAAAGACAATTATTGAGGATCTGCTATGTATGGGGCCTGAGCCAAGTCACGGGGCACCCACCCGTGAATCAAATACAGTCCTGATGCTGAAGTTGCTTCTGATCCAGCAGGAAAGATGAAGGTTGGACAGTTATAAATTAATTCAGTAAGTAACGACAAGACTGAAAAATGCTGGGAAGGAATCCTATGTGGGACAGTGGGGCTGAGGTGAGGGAAGGGAGGTCATCTGGAGAGGTTAAACTAAGGCCTGGAGGAAGAGGAGGAGTAGCTAGAAGGAGGACATTCTAACACAAAATATATTCCAGGCAGTGGGACCAGCATACCTGTGAAGGCCAGAAGTGGAAGGAAAGAGACCAGGCTGGCTGGGGTGTGACTAGTGAAGGAAAGAATGGCTTCAGATAGATAAGGAGAGGTAAACAGGGGACTATCCCTTTGCAACAATGTTGGGGATTTCGGATTCATTTCTAAGGGCAATAGGGAGCCATGGACGGCTTAACACCATCCATTGAGAGTTAACTTTACAACTTCAATACTTTCAGGGCATTCTGATTTCCAAATTGGGGTGGGGGCCTTATTGAGCCTCCATGTACTGACAGTAGACCCATCGTTCTATACCTATGTGTCCCCCCAACTGGACTTCGAGCTCTTGTGAGGCAAGGACACCATATTACTCACATCTGTATCCCCAGGGCACACAGCACAGGGCCCCGGGTTAAAAATAATAATATTTATTTATTTGATATTTATTAATAATATAATTATTATTATTATTATTGGTGTAGGCACTGAATTACCCGGATGGTAATTCCTGCTTTAAGGGTTCAAAGCCAGGCTCTACCACTTTTTGTGTCTGTGACTTTGAACCAGTGACTCCCACCTTTATGAGCCTTGCTTTCCGTATTCCTAGAATGGGTATAATTACAGCACCCATCATAGAGGGCTCTAATAGAGGAGAAAGAAATGTAAAATGATTGGCACAGCCCCAACTCAAGAATATTTAGAGCGCAGTCAAGCAGAAGTCAAGCGGCTCTTTAGTACACGGGATTGTGAGCAAGTCCGTTTAGCTCCCTGATCCTCAGTTTCCCCATCTGTAACTCGGGGAGATAAGAGGTGATAGGGTTATTGGGAAGGACCGCTGAGCTCATGCACAGGAAGCGCTCCGGACACACAAGAAAGTTGGATGCTATTACCGCGGGTTCGCAGCTCTCGGACCCACCGCGCAGTTGGCAAGAACCGGCTTCCCTCAGCCGGCCTCAGCCCGGGCCGAGAGGGTGTGGCCAAGAGCGCGGGCGGGGCAATCCGTGCGCCCGCCCCTCAAGGCGAGTGGGCGGGGCGAAGCGGGGCGCCCTGGCGCGCGCGCGCGGCGGGCCCAGGTACGCGGACAAGATGGCGGCGGCAGCGGTCGACAGCGCGATGGAGGTGGTGCCGGCGCTGGCAGAGGAGGCCGCGCCCGAGGCGGCGGGCCTCAGCTGCCTCGTCAACCTGCCCGGCGAGGTGCTGGAGTACATCCTGTGCAGCGGCTCGCTGACGGCCGCCGACATCGGCCGCGTCTCCAGCACCTGCCGGCGGCTGCGCGAGCTGTGCCAGAGTAGCGGGAAGGTGTGGAAGGAGCAGTTCCGGGTGAGGTGAGCCCGCCGCCCCGCCGCCCGCGCCCCCGCCCCGCGCCCCCCGGGCCCGGGCCTGGCCGGCCCACGCCGCCGCCTCCCTGCCCGCGCGCGGACCCTCTCCCCGGAGGCCACCCCCGGACCCCTGCCCGCGGACCGACAGACAAAGGCCTCCAGGCCGCCGGCTCCCCGGGCCCCTGGGGTCCACGCCGCGCGGACCCGCCGCTGCCCAAATTGCGCATCGGGAAGCGCCCGGCAGCCGGGGGCCCCCCATAGAGGGTGACGACGGTAGGATCGCTGCTGATCCATCCTGCGCGCTTCTTTGTGCCCGACTCCGAGCTAGAATGTTTACATGGATCCGGCGATGCAGTGATCCTAACAGCCCTCGGAGGAAGCGGACGCAGCATTGTCCGGTTGCGGGCGGAGAGCACAGATTTCGGTGTGGGACCCCGGATGAATCTGGCCGTGGCACACTTGCCGTATGACCTTGGGGGGGTAGCGACTTCCCTTTCTTTTGAGCCTCATTCATCGAGTTTACACGGTGATAATCAGACCTACCTTTTACTGTGGTTATTAAATGAGATGATGTGTAAGGAGCATTTATTTACACAGGGCCCGGCCCTTGGGAGGCGCGCGATCAATGTTAGCAGCCCTTGTCGTCACTATTATTGTTGTTGCAACTGTCCCCATTTTATAGATGGGGAGTGGAGACGGAGCATTCCTACTGCTACGCCAAGGTCACGCCACGAGCTGCGTGCCGGGTGGAGATTTGAACTAGGGTCACCGCCAGGGCCCCTGGTGCCACTAACTGCTCTCCCTGTTTCTCAAGGCTGTCTTTGATTCGTGTGTCTGCCTTTGAGTCTCCGTTAAGCTGAGAGGGTGTTTCTCTCCTTGTAGGTGGCCTTCCCTTATGAAACACTACAGCCCCACCGACTACGTCAATTGGTTGGAGGAGTATAAAGTTCGGCAAAAAGCTGGGTTAGAAGCCCGGAAGATTGTAGCCTCATTCTCAAAGAGGTTCTTTTCAGAGCACGTAAGGATCCGTTGATGTAGCTCCCCGCTTTTGCCTGCTAGTGGTGTGTGTCTGGGTCTGTAGGCATTAGCTCATCCAGCTTTCTGATACTCCTTTTTCAGTTCTCTCACAATCCCTGACTCACTTAGATGGCCGCAAGAGTCATTGTGTCCTTTTCCTCCCATCCAACAACACGAAGCCATTTGTCCCTGCCAGCTTTACTTTTCTAAAGCCAGAGAGAGGATGGGGGTGGAGAGGGAGGGAGGGACCCGCAGCACAATGTAGAGGGAATCCAGATCAGCATTATTTTTCCTGGAGGAGGCTAAACATATTTTTCACAGCCCCCGCTGGAGGTAGGGGATCATCAGTGATCGAACACTACAGATTTCGTTTGCCCCGTTGTTTTCCCAGAAGGGTTGACAAAATTAATACGGTTTTTCTTCTCTGGCTTTGCAAGTTCTAACTAACCACTAGTGAATAGCATTGTTTCTTAAGGTAACAGAGGATTGGAAGCTATCTGTAAATCAGAAGTATTACTACCTCAGTTAAATTATCTTGCATTCATTATCCCTGAAAAGTTGTTTTTTTTTTTTAATGTTGCTGAAATGCATGGGTTTTTGTAGTTGTTTTGTTTTCCCACAAAGCGTCTCAGAAGTTTCTATATTAGGTCATGATTCTTAACTTTTTGTAATTCCAGGAAGTAGTTCACACTGATATTTTAAATTTTTCTTTTTTTTTTTTAAGATACTATTTATTTATTTGACAGAGAGATAGAGCCAGAGAGCACAAGCGAGTGAATGGCAGAGGGAGAGGGAGAAGCAGGCTCCCTACTGAGCAGGGAGCCCGATGCGATGCGGGGCTCAATTCCAGGACCCTGAAATCATGACCTGAGCCGAAGGCAGATGCTTAACCAGCTGAGCCACCTAGGCACCCCTTAAATTTACTTCTGATTGAGGGCCTAGAAATAGAGCCAGTCTGATTGGGTTTGGGGTTTTTTGTTTGTTTTAAGTAAACTGTATGCCCAGTGTGGAGCCTGAACTTAGGACCCTGTGAGATCAAGAGTCGCATGCTCTGCTGAGTGAGCCCGCCAGGTGCCTCTGATTTATTTTACTATCCTGGTTTACTGAAGATTAATTCCTCTTTTCTTACTTTCTTCCTTTCTTTTTTAAGATTTTTTATTTTTTTTTAGATTTTATTTATTTGACAGAGACAGCGAGAGAGGGAACACAAACAAGGAGTGAGAGAGGGAGAAGCAGGCTTCCTTGGAGCAGGGTGCCTGATGAGGGGCTTGATCCCCGGACCCCAGGATCATAACCTGAGCCGAAGGCAGACGCTTAACGACTGAGCCACCCAGGCGCCCCAAGATTTTATTTTTAAGTAATTTCTACACTCAATGTGGGGCTTGAACTTACAACCATAAGATCAAGAGTTGTATGCTCTCCTGACTGGGCTAGCGAGGAGGCACCCTGATTAATTCCTATTTTCTAATTTTAATTAATATTACTAAATGGAGTTCATACATGTGAATTGTTTTCAAGACTTTTCAAGTTTTGAAAGGGAAAATTTGAACTTTGGACAAATTTGAACTTACTCCCCTGTGGGGAATAAAACTAGATATACCCCATGTAATTCATTTCTTCCAGTCTGTTTGTCTTTCTCTTTCTTTCTCTCTCTCTTTCTTTCTTTTTTTCTTTCAGATTTTATTTATTTATTTGAGAGAGAAAGAGAGAGCAGGAGCCAGAGTGAGAGCAAGCAGGCGGTTGGCGGGAGCAGGGATGACACAAGCTAATTCCGGACTAAGCGCAGAGCCGGACGTGGGTCTTGATCTCAGGACCCTGAGATCATGACCTGAGCCGAAATCAAGAGTGGGACGCTTAACTGACTGAGGAGCCCCTAGTGTAATTCATTTCTATAAATAAATTTTTGTTGATACTAAGATGGACAGAATTTATGTTCTATTCTGGATAAGCCATGCCCTGGACAAAAGCATTCATATCAAATTTTAAAACTGGTACAAATGTGATTGCACACATATATTTGGGTGCTAGATGTATTTGATGCACTTGGTCATGGGCTACTAATTTGCATCCTGTTTCTAGTCCAGCTGGTTTTGTGTGCATTTTTAACAGCCTGTGTGTTTGTCTAATAATGATGAATTACTGTATTTTTTCCTTAGCTCTCTCTTTCCCTGTACCACTGCCTAATTAGAAGTATGTCAAGGACTTTGAATATAGCAGGAATAGACTTAAGATTGATCTGTGGGCGGATGATTACTTTGGCTCAGGACCCTTATATTTGTGTGTTCTCTGCATGCACACAGGTTGACATGAAATTTCCTAACTACTTTCAAAACAAAATGGGAGAAGTAATAGAATTTTAAAGCTTATTGGTACCACCACCTCAATTTACAGAGGAGAAAATAGGCCCAGTGGGTTAAGTGAGTTGCCCAAAGTACGAGGCTTCTCTCTGGTCCTCTGCTCCTACTTGAGTACAGCATAAATTGCATGAAATCACTGTTGTAAATTACGATATTTTGTATTTCTAATCCTTGTTTCAGAGCTATTTTTCTTCACATTAGAACTCTGAGTAATTTCAGAAATTCCAGACTATGAAAATATAATTAATTTACAACTGGGGCTGTAAGATCTGAACAAATTATTGTTACTCCACATGTTACTTTCCACCCATGGTGGGTGGTGCAGGATAGTGTAGGGCAGCTGTTACCACTTCCATGCACATGAGCATCATTGTTTGCAACTCAGATTTGTGTGTGAGTGACAGATTATTGCCTGTTATTGAGGCCTGTTTGTATATGTCTTCTTCATAGGTCCCTTGTAACGGTTTTAGTGACATTGAGAATCTTGAGGGACCAGAGATATTTTTTGAGGATGAATTGGTGTGTATCCTAAATATGGAAGGAAGGTAAGTCATACGTTTTAGCAGGGATTGTTTTTTGTTCATTCTAATAATGCCCAGAATTAACTGCTATAATTTGTATGGGGCTCAGCCCTGGGATATGTTTTCCAAATATTTCATGTCTTGCCATCATTATATTTTTGAAAAATTCTGTGTAAGTAATGTAAATACCCTGAGACAATTGATATTTAAAGAAACCTTGCAAAAATCCTTTTGGAAGGAAAAGAGAATTAGTATTTATTCCTGGTATGGGTCAAACACTGTGCTCGGCACTCGTATCTGTTACGTAATTTAGTAATATAAACTACCCTTCCTTTATGACCTTTCCACCTACCATCACCAAATTTGTCTGTTATGGATTGAATTTTTTTCTTAATTTCTTAGGCATGTTTTAATTTAATGGAGGATTTTCTTATGATTTCTGAATTTTGTTAAGAAATGATCTTACTTTGGCCTTGAACATTATTGGTATCTGATTGAACCTTTCCTTTATCTCTCCTGATCAAGAAGAATCCATCGTCTCTTGTTTGTTGTTTAAAAATTTTTATGCCTCATATGTTCTGCTGTGAAGGTTAATTTCCAGTTTACCTAAAAGATGACTTGGCTTCCAGTTTAACATACCTATGAAAAAGATTTTCTGCCCTAAAAGTTCTGGAAACTATTAGTAATAGAAGATAAGAAGGCTAAGCTTAGCATCTTCCTTAGAGCTTATTGTGCGATAGTTCACGAACAAGGCATAGGATATTTTTCTTGTTTTTAAAGAGGTTTAGGAGAGAGAACTATCTATCAGGAACAACTGTAGGGGAGAGGTAAGATGTGCCACTGTTCTAGGCCTTGGATGAGTTCAGATGCAGAGGTCATTTTTCTGTTTCTATTTTGGTTTATCTATAAATGAATTGAAGTATGATCTAATAGTCAGTATTGTGCAGCCTTAAAAATAAAAGCTGACCTGTCTTTTTTACATATGTGTGAATATACTTTCAAATACTAAACATAATGTCATATATACTAAGTTTATTGGTTGTTTTAGTTTTGATTTGATGTTGAGTGCAGACTTTTTTTCTTGCTTATGCTCTCCCCACTCCCTCCATTTGCATTGGCTTTCCCTGCCCCACCCCTGTAATTAATGAAGACAGCTTAGCCTATGTTCTAACGTGCTGATACACATCGATATATATGGGGATGGAGGGAGATCATTTATTTCACAGAATTGTGATCATAAAATAGGTGCTTTTCTGTATCTTTTTTTTTCATTTAGCATTACCTTGTGGAAATCTAATCAACTGATAAAAAGTCAAATTCATTTTATTAATGGCTGTATACTGTTTTACAGTACATACTGTAATTTATTTAACTATCCCACTGTTGATGAGCAACCACTTTCTTCTCCATCTTATGTTATTGTGGAGGGTGATGTTTTTTGTGGTCTCATTTCTAAGTAATAGGTTCCTGGGAATGAGCGTCTGAGGTCAGACTATAGAATGTTATCGAAAAACATAAAAGATAGCATGTCCTTGACTGGGGAGACTTACTATTACAAAAATGTCATTCTTCTAAAATTAACACATAACCCTAGTGCCATTCCAATTAGGATCCAAAAAGAGTTTTGGGACAAGAGTTTTTTTGCTTTAATTGGATAATACTGTCATAAAATATGTCAAGAAGAATAAATTGACTAGATGAGCCAGAAAAAAAAAACAATTTTTAAATGATCACATTGTAAAACTTGCATCACTAGGTAATAGGACATAGATGAAGCTAGCTGTAACTGAAACAGTGTTTAAATAGGAGTTGAGAGCTACATCAGTGACAAAAAATAATTCAGAAATGTGTCCCAGCATAAAAGATAATTTAATATATTTAAAGTCAGAGGGAAAAAGGTGGCCTATTTAATGGTTGTTATTGGAAATAGCTGAATGTTCATCTGGAAGAAAGTAAAACTGACATGATGTACAAAAATTAAGTTCCAAAAGATTAAATAACCTAAATTTTAAAATTATCACAATGAAAATCCATTAATAAAATAGCAGACTTTGTGTCTAATCTAGGGAGACCTACTTAACTAAGATTAATGAGACCAAAGCAATACAAGAATATAGACAGAGTTTTGCAATAAAAAATAAACTTCCTTTTGACCAAAGAAACTATAAAGAACATCAATAGAATTCTTAAAATTCCTAAGAAGAAATTGAAAAAGATGCAAAAGAGGAGGACATTCACAGAAGAGCAGATCCAAAGGGCTGAGAATCCTGTAGATCTTTAAATTCACTCTGCAAAGAAATGTTACATAACAACGAAATACTGATTTTTTTTTACTTAGATTGGCAAACATGACTAAATATGCCCAGCCAGTTAAAAAAAAGCATAGTTATAATCTTTTTAAAAATGAGTGTCACAGATATGTCACCTCTTGGCCTGACACACCTATTGAGCCTAAGACAGGGTTATTTTTAAATGAGAGGGAATACTTATATTTGTAAATATTTTGGGATGCTGGTGTTCTTGAAGGACCCTGTTTGTATTCATTCCTGGCAAATGCTTATTGTGCAAATATGGAAAGCATAGGAAGGAAGGATAGTTTTCCATAAATGCTGAAGCACCAATCTCTGGATATTTGAAAACAGATGCATTTATGGTGTTCTGTGTGATCTTTAAAAAGAGTACATCTACAATAAAGATTTGAAACAAGATATTAAAAATGGCATATGCTATACCTGAGAAAATGACCCAGAGTGACCATCACTGAGACATATTTCAGTAAACCTCCTGGATTTTAAAGACAGAAAAGTCTTTTGGGCATCCAACCAAAAAAGATGAAGTCACTTATAAGGTTAAGAGAATCAGAATATCGTCAGACTTTTCAACAATTGCTCTATGTCAGAGGGAAAAAGAGTAATATATTTAAGATGCTCAAGGATCAGAAATGTCAGCCAAGGATTTCTATATCCAGCCAAACTGACTTCCAAGTATAAAGGCTGCAGACAAACTTACCAACTTGCGAGGACTCCGGGACTTTTGAGCCCTTCGTGAGAAATGTGCTAGAAAATGAGCTTCAAACAACCAAAACAACCAGAGAGACACTGACACAGGACTAATGGTGAGCATTAAATACGTATTTACTTGTAGAATTAAATCCAAGTGACAGTTAATAGGGTAAAAAGTATTGTATGTAATGGCCATAAGCCTTTTCAACATAGATCTAGTACAGTTGTTTAAAGAAATGAGCAGAGAATAGGGGAGAATGGAAACAAATATTTAGCTGTTTTCAGTACTCATCAAGGTGATGAAAATATTGGTCTTGTTATTCTGAGGCTGGGCATTTGTGTGTTTCTAAGATGTGGAATAAAGCAAACGAGTACCTAGGTGATATTCTAATTCATCTCTGGTATTCTAGAGAAGTGGGGTATTCTCAGAAGAAGAAAAGTTAGAGATACAAAATAGAAGATGGTAAAAACTGTTTAGTTCTGAATTTGATTTACAAGTGTCAGTATGAATTCCTGAGTTATATTTAAAAATATGTAGGGGGTGTGTGTGGATATACACATAGATACACTAGGCTTACTATTTCTGTCCATTGAAAAGGTCTAGAAACAATAACCAATCTAGTAGAAATGATGATCCCTAGTACCCAGATGGTGGTGTTGATATACCCTTTCCCATCAAAAGAAGCCATGATTGTGGGGAAAGGGCTGATTCTAGGTCTGATACAGGAATTGTAAAAAGATAAGTCCTGGAGCATCTTGGAAGTCTGGAACCAGATATCAGGAGAAGTACCAATATTTCATGTTGTGAGTGTTCAGGAGCCAACATGGAGAGGCTTCCATTGGCCAGAGATGTGATTTGAGCAGCAGTGTGGATAATCACTGGGATGGGTTGAAACACACCAACCGTGTGTAGCTCTGCTCATCATAGTACTCAGGAACAACTAATTGTTCACCTTTGGAGGATAAGAATTCACATTATTATTTTGAAAAACAAAAGGAAAGACACAAGCATTTGTCCTGCCTTTCCTATATATTGTGCCATTGGGGGAATCAAATAGTGGATGAGGGGAAATTATTCCTTATAGAAATGCTCCAGCTAATAAATGAAGAAAGGATGGTGGAATTAGAATATTACCACTTTGCAACCTCTAATGAATTAATGGACCTGGGCATTGAGGAGCAGTGGCTGCTAACATCACCGAAAGGGACAGCCAAGGCATGATTGCCTCCTGATGGAAGGACTTCCCTACCACCTGTGAAGTAGTCTTGCCAAATAAATGGAATCTGAATCTGATCAAGGGTCTACATCCAATTTACAGGAAATTCAGAAGACAGAAGAACATGTGAAACCATACCTTGTGGATGCAATCAACAAATTCCAGACTGTGGGAAACTGCAGGTCACACAACCAGGTTTCTTCAACAAATAAAGTGCAAGGGAAAGGAAAGATGGAGGGGGAGCCTGTGTGTTAAGAGACTTGAATGACCTCAAAATGGGCTAGACTAGAGTGTTCGGGGATGTACATTTGGTGAGGCAGTGATGAGCATGGAGGTGTGGGTTGTGATGGCTGTAGATGGGAGAGAGAGGGCCCTGGAGGGCTCTGGGGTGTCTGTGAAGTAGTTTCTCAGCCTGATTGGTAGGTACGAGGATGTTTGTCTTATAGTCGTGCATTAAGCTTAATTCATGAAGCTGCTTATTTGTTTCATGCAGTTTTCTAGATTGACATACTTTACAGCTCAAAGGTTAAAAGACTGGTAGAATCTAGCTCTGCCGATTTTCATTTACTAACTGAAGAGCGAGAGTCCTTTTTTTTTTTTCTTTTTAAGATTTCATTTATTTTTTTGAGAACGAGCCAGAGAGAAAGCACAAGCAGGGTGGGGGAGGCAGAGACGGAGAGGGAGAAGCAGGCTCCCCACTGAGCAGGGAGCCCAATGTGGGTCTCAGTCCCAGGACTTGGAGATCATGACCCGAGCTGAAGGCAGTCGCTTCACAGACTGAGCCACCCAGGCACCCCAGAGAGTTCTTTATTTCTGAAACCACACAGATAAACTAATCAGTGTCCCTCCTATTTCCCATGATCCCTGTGTACATTTGGAATATTTGGTGAAGCATTTCATTCACTTAGCAGGTATTTATTGAGCATCTACTGTGTGCCAGACACTACCCAGGCACTGAGAATACACTAGTTAACAACACAAAAATGCTTACATTCTAATGGGGGAGATAGTTACTAACCAAGTAAGATGATTTATTACATTAGAAGATGTGAATTGCTGTAAACAAATACTAATCAGGGAGGGGTATTTGGGGGTGAGGGGAGAAGGCCATACTCAAGATGACATGTGAATGAAAACCCTAAAGGAGGCGAGGGTGCAGATTGCAGATCTCCAGGAAAGGAATGTTCCAGTCAAGGAGCTGAGAGTGCTGAGGCCCGAGGTGAGCACCACCAGGCGTGATGAAGGAACAGCAGGGAAGCCAGTGTGACCAGAGGCCTGGTGGAGGCAGGGAAGAGCAGGAATTGAGGTCAGAGGGGTAATGGGGGGAGAGTTTAAAGGACCTCTTAGGTCATCGTTAGGCCTTGGGCTTTTACTTTGAGCAAGGTGGAAAACCCGTGGAGAATTTGGGGCAGAGGGTTTTTGTGTTGTGACTTAGCTAACTGAAGCACTCAGGCTGCTGTGTGGAGGGGAGACTGTAGAGGGGCAGGTTTGAAGCTGGGGGCTCAGTTCGGGGACTGGTACAATACAGACGAAAGATGACGGGGACTTAGATGAGTGAGTGGGAAGTGTTCCCATGTCTGGTAGACTTTGAGATAGAACGAATAGCACAGGTGGATGGGTTGAATGTGGCCTCAGAGCAAGCAAGCAAGGAGACCAGGAGAACTCCAAGGTTTTCGGCCTAATTGCAATGGCAGAGTTGCCTTTACCTGAGAGGGGGATAACTGGGAGGGGAAGCATGGGTAAGGAGTTCGCCAGATAACCAGGTGGGGTTGTGGAGGAGCAGTGGGATATACAGGCCTGGAGTTTAGAGGAGAAATGTGTACTGGAAAATAAACTGAGGGATGTCAGTGGAGATAATATTTGAAACCGTGAGATGGGATGAGATCACCATGGAGTGAGCGTAGGAAGAGAAAGCATTAGCCCAAGGCCTGAATTTCCTAAGGCAGGTCCCCAGGGGCCAGCGGATTATAGACACCTCACCCCTGGTTCCTGAGCTTCAGCCAGTTGCCCCGGCTTTTCAGCTTTCTCTTGGATTTCCTTTTAGTAAATCTGAAGCCAAACAGGTCAGTGTTTTCTTGGATTTCAGCACGAATGATCTAGTGTTAGTTACAAAGGCAAAGTCGTAAATTGTGCTATCTGTTCCATGATAACAAGTGCTATGTGATCACGAACCAGTTATATTTTTCTTATTAAGTAGGCTTTTTACATCCTGTGATTAGTGTGAAGTAAAAAATAAGGTAATCGAAGGCTTTAGTATCTTGATTCTCATTGACTTGTCTGTTTGTTTTCCAGAAAAGCTTTGACCTGGAAATACTATGCTAAAAAAATTCTCTACTACCTACGCCAACAGAAAATTTTAAATAACTTGAAGGCATTTCTTCAGCAGCCTGATGACTATGAATCGTATCTTGAAGGTGAGGCTCTGACAGTGATCTTCCGATAGGCAGCTAAGCTGTCGCTCAGAACAGTAGTGGAGACCGTCCCTGAGGGTGGCACAGCGGAAAAGTGAACTGTGCTGCATGGGCTTGTGGAGGTTAGACAGGCAAAACTGCTAAACTTGAAGCTAAGATTTTGCTGGAGTGTTTGGCTGTCAGCTGAAGAGACAGTGTTTTCTCAAGATGCACCGTCAGTTCAAAGCATGAGGCTGGTAATTTAGCTAATGAGGTTAAATTCCCTTTTTCTAAGCTTTGAAGCATCATGTCCAAATCAGAAATAAATTTGTCCAGTTTTGTCTCCGTGTGACCTCAAGCAAATCCCTTCACCTCCCTGGTTGGAGTTTAATGAGGACGAAGTATTCTTGTGCATCAGTGAGTCTGCTTGTCCATAATGAGAAGTGAGGAGAAAGAAGTCGAGTGGACAGACACGATGAAGGGAATAACTTTGTTCCTGCTAAGTCAGACAAGAACAAAATGTGACTTCATTTTTTTAAACTAATTTAAATTCCTAGCATATTGCATAAGCACTGCCATAAATTATGGTTATGAAGTGCAGATACACCTGTTCATTCACTTTCATTCCCTGCTCCCTGTGACTTACCAGTTCATCCATTTTCTTTCTTTCCAGTGTTGGCATGGTTGTGTCCCCATTCTATTCGCGTGGTTGTGCCGCTTGTCACCATCTCTCCCGGCAGCCGCTTTCTAGGTGGCACTTGCTTTCCTGAGCCTCAAGGCTGCTGACACCTAGCACCAGTCCAGCCTGAAACTTGGCCTTTTCACCACTCCCGTGTGGCTGGCTGATTTCCTTTTTTTTTTTTTTTTAAATGAACTGCCTGCTTTTCAGTGCCTGCCATAATCTGGACCTCCCCGAAGCCCAGACCTTTGCCTGTTACTCTCAAAACACCCCCCTTTGCTCCAGCCAGGTCATTGTCTTCCCCCCTGGCTTCGTATCTTCGTTAGTGTTATCCGTTTTTCTTAGAATTCCCTCTTAAATCCTGCATGCCCGCGGAAATTCAGTTCAAATTTAACTTCCGACTCCTGCAGCACTTGCAGATTTTACCCGCCTCAGAAGCCATACGTGCAGTAGCGTTGACTAGTAAACCACGATGTAGTGTCTGTCCAGGTGTGTGCATTTTGTTCTCCAACTGATCGTTAAGTTTCTTGTGTCTCTTGACCTTACATTATTACAATCACTGCGTACTCCACAGTGCCTAGTGCAGATTCTTGTGTAAAAGTCTCATCATCTAGAAGGAAGTGAAAAATCTCTTTGCATTGATTAAACTCAAACATCCTCACCACCCTGGAATCTTCTGTGCATCCTGGAGTGGAGAGTCCCCCATCTTCTGTTTATTCCACATAATTTGACAGGCTTTGTTTTCTGTAGCTTACTTTTGAAGACGATGACTTTCTTTTTCATCTTCCAAATATAAAGTAACTCCTCCAAATCAGTGCTATAGGCACTGGGTAGCCATTGAAGGTTTTTGAGCAAGTAGTTGAGCAGGTGGAAGTCAGCTCCAGGGTTTTGATCCTTGGTGACTAACAAGAATAATCTGATAGCATTAATAGAGTCTAGGAATCATAGCATTAGGTTGGAATGGACTTCAGCCAACAGGTGAGGAAAACCATCCCAAGAAAGCCCAGGAACCAATCCCTAGCTAAGGGGCAAAACTGGGACTAGGGTCCGAGTCTCTTGATGCCTGCTTGCAGCTCCTTGCAATGTGAGTAGGGGGTCAAGAACCTGACCTCTTGAATTTAAAATGACTCCAAAAACAAGTGATAACTGCAGCTTCTCAAGTGAAAATGTCTTATCACCAAATGATCAAGTTAGCCCTTTGGCATCTGGTTAGAAAATGGCCTCAGGCAGTAAAGAGCCGAGCTGGATTCCAGAGACAGTGTCTCCAGTGTACTTTGTACAAGTCTTTAGCTGCAGGTTCCCTGAGTGTTACTGTTTCTCTAATTTGAAAGTACAGTTCTCTCTGAAGTTCATTTACTGTTTCACCTTTGAGGGGTACAGTTTGTAGAAATCCCTCATTGAGGGCTTTCAACTTTTTTTTAAAGTAAAGGGATATCTTATGCCATTATGTTTTCAGAGTTACTGGAAAGAGCTCCTTTATAGCATTTATTTATCTTTGTAATAGAATATGGAAATATGTTGTGTATCATGCCCTTTTTTGAGTCCATAACCTTTGAGAGAGGATTTGGTTTATTTTTTAAAAATAAAGTGTTTAAACTCCTTTGTTTTGAGAATGTGGCTCCTTCTCCATGTATTAGCAGCAAGGTCTGTCATCCACGAACAAAGCTTATCTGCTAGGATGGTGCAAAGAACTATGGCCCCAGGTGTCTGAGCTAAATGAGCAACTGAGAGGAAAAGGGTAAAAATAGGACCTTACTCAGTAATTCCTGGTCGTTTGCAGGTGCTGTATATATTGACCAGTACTGCAATCCTCTCTCTGACATCAGCCTCAAAGATATCCAGGCCCAGATTGACAGCATCGTGGAGCTTGTTTGCAAAACCCTCCGGGGCATCAACAGTCGACACCCCAGCTTGGCCTTCAAGGCAGGTGTGGAATTGCTTTGGATCCAACTGTATTTGCAAAAGAAAACCTTGCAGAGGATTTGTGGATTTGAGAAACTCTGCAGGATGTTTCTATTACGCCACCAGAAAAGCAGTTAATGACACCACCGTGTTCACCTGGAAATGTGAAAGACTGTTAAGTTCATATTCGTTTCTCCACCCTGGCCTGGCGGCACCTGCTGGGTCCCTTTGGGAGACTGGTACGGGTTTGGGACACTGGTCACAACGTGGGGAGTGCTTGTGTTCTCAGAGTAGATCTCTGTGTTTCAGGTGAATCCTCCATGATAATGGAGATAGAACTCCAGAGCCAGGTGCTGGATGCCATGAACTATGTCCTTTACGACCAACTCAAGTTTAAGGGGAACCGGATGGATTACTATAATGCCCTCAACTTGTACATGCACCAGGTAAATGCGGGTGAATTAAAACAGAATAATATGTATTTTTTAAGCTAATTTCTGACAAATTGTATCATTTTTGAGGGCAAATATATTGTCTTTTCATCTCTCAATGCCCGGTGAAACGCATTTTTGCCTCTACCATCAGGTTATTGCTATGGATTTTTATTTTTCTCTGTGTGAAAACCCTTGAGATCATTTCCTGTCTAGAAATAGGTATTTCTCTTACTTTGTTTGGTCAGTTTGTATCTTACGAAAACACAAAACCGTGAAACTAATCAGGTCTGTTTTCTGCACTGGCCTCTAGAATGGCCAGAGGAAATTTGGCCGGCCGTATCATTGATACTTAGTTTTAATGTGCTTCGTCCTTAGCACCGTTTTCAAATCTATTCTGTTGCCCCGTATGTACCTTAAATTTTTTCTGTCATATTTTACTCACTTTCCTTGAAATGGCCTTTCATTCTTTTGGAAGAAGCACACCCTAAATCACAGATCTGCACACTTTCTCTGTCAAGGGCCAGACGTTTTGGTTCTGCAGGCCATATGCTTTGTGTCCTCAGTGCTCAGGTCTGCCACTGGAGTTGAAAGGAGACATGGACATTGCAAAAACAATGAGTGTGGCTGTGTTCTATACGGACACATGAAACCTTCTATACGGACATGGAAATGTGAATTTCATGTCATTTTTATGTGTCACGAAATAGTATTCTTTTGACGATTTTTCTAAAACACTAAAAAGATGTTAAAACTCTTCTTATGCAGGCCATACAAAAACAGGCGATGGACTAGATTTTGGCCCACAGACTGCAGTTTGCAGACCCCCAATCTAAATAAATCAAATGTTGCTCCACAAAAACCTAGCGTCATTCCCGATGCACAGTGGGGGCCCTGTAAGAACTTTACGTTGCAGGAATGACAAGGTCTGGTTTCTTTCCATGAAGCTAAAGGATTTTTTTCTCCTTTAGGTTTTGATTCGCAGAACAGGAATCCCGATCAGCATGTCTCTGCTCTACTTGACAATTGCCCGGCAGTTGGGGGTCCCACTGGAACCTGTCAACTTCCCCAGTCACTTCTTGTTAAGGTGGTGCCAGGGTGCAGAAGGGTGAGCCACCTATGCCACATTGTGATTGGGCCTCAGGATTCACTCCCACGGTGCTGAGAGGAAGTGCAGGAACTGAACAGAGAGGTTCACCAGAGCACTGGGGGTGGGCCAGCTGTCTGGTTCCTTGGCCGTCAGTGTCGAGATTCTGGTTCTGGGAGAAGGGCACTCTGGATTTTTGTGTATTCTTTCTTAAAGCTGCATGTGAATTTACAATTCTCTCTATATATAAAGAGTAGGACTAGGAGCTCAGGGTTTTGGGTGGGTCTCTTAAGTCCCTTGTTGCAAAGCAGATCAGATCAAAGAGGTTTTTTGTTTTAAGGAATTTTGCTTATTTTTTTTAAAGTGTTTATTTAAATTCCAGGTAGCTAACATACAGTGTAATATTAGTTTCAGGTGATTTAGCACTTCTTTAGACTATCCAGTGCTCATCACAAGTGCATGCCCTAATCCCCATTACCTATTTCATCCTTCCCACCACGCCCCACCCACCTCCCCTCTGGTAACCATCAGCTTGTTCTCTGTGGTTAATAGTCTGTTTCTTGGTTTGTCTCTCTTTTTTTTCCCCTTTGCTCTTCTCTTTGTTAAATTCCACATATGAGTGAAATCATATGGTATTTGTCTTTTTCTGACTTATTTTGCTTAGCTTTACATCCATCCATGTTGTTGCAAATGGCAAGATTTCGTTCTTTTTTATGGCTGAGTAATACTCCATTGTGTATAAGTATACCACTTCTTTCTCCACTTATTTGTTGATGGACACTTGGGCTGTTTCCACAGTTTGGCTATTGTAGAGAATGCTGCTATAAACACATCCACACCAACGCATGTTGTTTCCTGTGTTATTGAGTTTAGCCATTCTGACAGGTGTGAGGTGATGGCTCCTTATAGATTTGATTTGCATTTCTCTAATAATGAGTGATATTGAACATCTTGTCATGTGTCTGTTGGCTATCTGGATGTCTTCTTTGAGAAAATGTCTATTCATGTCTTCTGCCCAGTGTTTAACTGGATCATTCTTTTTTGGGTGCTGAGTTTTGTAAGGGTTTGTTGTTTGTTTTTTTGATAATCTCTACACCCAACGCAGGGCTCAGACTCACAACCCTGAGATCAAGAGTCGCACACTTCACTGACTGAGCCAGCCAGGCACCCCAATATAAGTTCTTTATAGGTTTTGGATATTAACCCTTTATCAGATGTGTCATTTGCAAATATCTTCTCCCATTCCATAGGTTGCCTTTGGTTTTGTTGATTATTTCCTTCACTGTACAGAGCTTTTTATTTTGATGAAATTCCAGTAGTGTATTTTTGTTTTTGTTTCCCTTGCCTCAGGAGACGTATCTAAAAAGAAGTTGCTATGGCTGACGTCAGAGAGGTTACTGCCTGTGTTCTCTAGGATTTTAATGGTTTCATATTTCACATTTAAGTCTTTCATCCATTTTGAACTTTTTGTATTTGACTCTTTTGCATATTGCTGTCCAGTTTTCCCAACACCATTTATTGAAGAGACTGTCTTTCCCACTGGATGTTCTTTCCTGCTTTGTCAAAGTTTAATTGACCATGTAATAGTGGGTTTATTTCTGGGTTTTCTGTTCTGTTCTGTTGATCTGTGTGTCTGTTTTTGTGCCAGTGCCATTGGTAATATACTTGTAATACACAGCTTTGTAACATGCTTGAAGTCTGGAATTGTGATGCCTCCAGCTTGGCTTTGCCTTTTCAAGGTTGCTTTGGCTATTTGGGGTCTTTTGTAGTTCCATACAAATTTTAAGATTGTTTGTTCTAGCTCTGTGAAAAATGCTAGTGGTATTTTGATAGGGATTGTATTAAATGTGTAGATTGCTTTGGGTAGTATAGACATTTTAACAATATTTGTTCTTCCAATGCATGAACATGGGATGTCTTTTCTTTGTGTCATCTTCGATTTCTTTCATCAGTGTTTTACAGTTTTCAGAGTACAGGTCTTTTCACTTCTTTGGTTAGGTTTATTCCTAAGTATCTTACTGATTTGGGTGCAGTTGTAAATGGAATTGATTCCTTATTTTCTCCTGCTGCTTCATTTTTGGTGTATAGAAATGCAACAGATTTCTGTAGGTGGATTTTGTATCCTGTGACTTTACTGAATTCGTGTATCAGTTCTAGCAATTATTTTGGTGGAATCTTTTGGGTTTTCTATATAGAGTATTGTGTCATCTGCAAATAGTGAAAGTTTGACTTCTTCCTTGCCCGTTTGGATGCCTTTCATTTCTTTTTGTGTCCGATAGCTGTGGCTAGGACTTCCAGTACTATGTTAAGTGACAGTGGTGAGAGTGGACATCTTTGTCTTGTTCCTGACCGTAGAGGAAAAGCTCTCTGTTTTTCCCCATTGAGGATGATATTAGCTGTGGGTTTTTCATATATGGTCTTTATATTATGTTGAGGTATGTTTCTCTCTCTGTTGAGTGTTTTTATCATGAGTGGATGTTGTATTTTGTCAAATGCTTTTTCTGCATCTATTGAAATGATCATCTGGTTCTTTTATTAATGTGGTGTATCACATTGATTAGTGACTATGGAACCACCCTTGCAACCCAGGAGTAAATCTCACTTGATTGTAGTGAATGATTCTTTTAATGTATTGTTAGATTTGGTTTGCTAGTATTTTGTCAAGAATTTTTGCATCCATGTTCTTCAAGGATATTGGCCTGTAGTTCTATTTTGTTTTAAGATTTTATTTGAGAGAAAGAGAGTGTGTGCCCATATGTGTGCACACGTGTGCACCAATGTGGGGAGGGACAGAAGGGGAGGGAGAACTAACTCCGTGCTGAGCGTGGAGCCTGACTCAGGGCTCAATCTCATGACCCTGTGATCATGACCCCAGCCGAAATGGAGTCTGATGCTCAACTGACTGAGCCACCCAGGCGCCCCTTTAGTTCTCTTTTTTAGTGGAGTTTTTATCTGGTTTTGGAAGCAAGGTAGTGCTGGCCTCATAGAAGGAATTTGGAAGTTTTCCTTCCTTTTGTATTTTTTGGAATAGTTTAAGAAGAATAAGTAGTAACTCTTCTTTAAATGTTTGGTAGAGGGGCGCCTGGGTGGCTCAGTCGTTAAGCGTCTGCCTTCGGCTCAGGTCATGATCCCAGAGTCCTGGGATCGAGCCCCGCATCGGGCTCCCTGCTCAGCGGGAAGCCTGCTTCTCCCTCTCCCACTCCCCCTGCTTGTGTTCCTTCTCTCATTTTGTCTCTCTCTGTCAAATAAATAAATAAAATCTTTAAAAAATAAAAAAAAATAAATGTTTGGTAGAATTTACCTGTGAAGTCATCTGGCCTTGGACTTTTGTTTGTTGGGAGATTTTTTTTTTTTTTTAATTAGTGATTCAGTTTCTTTGCTGGTTATTGCTCTGTTCAAGTTTTCTATTTATTTCTGTTTGTTTTGGTAGTTTACATGTTTCTAGGAATTTATCCGTTTCTTCCAGATTGTCTGATTTGGTGATATATAATTTTTCATATTCTCTTACAATTGTATATATTTCTATGGTGTTGGTTGTTATTTCTCATGCCTCATTTGTGATTTTATTTATTTGGGTCCTTTCTTTTTTGAAAAGTCTGGCTGGAGGTTTATCAATTTTATTAATTTTTTTCAAAGAACCAATACCTGGTTTCATTAATCTGTTCTACCAGGGGTTTTTTTGGTTTATTTCTGTATCGTTTACTTCTCCTCTAATCTTTCTTATTTCCCTTCTTCTGCTGACTTTAGGTTTCATTTCTTGTTCTTTTTCTATCTCCTTTAGGGGTAAGGTTGGATTGTTTATTTGAGATTTTTCTTGCTGCTTAAGGTATTATATTGCTTTATTGCTATATACTTCCCTCTTATGACCACCTTTGCTACAACCCAGAGGTTTTGGACAGTTGTGTTTTCATTTTCATTTATTTTCATGTATTTTTTAAATTTCTTCCTTGATTTCCTGGTTGACCCATTCATTGTTTAGTAACATGTTATTTATCTCCACATATTTGTGGTCTCTCCAAATTTTTTCTTGTGGTTGACTTCAAGTTTCATAGTGTTGTGATCAGAAAAGATGCATGGTATGGTCTCAGTCTTTTTGTATTCATTGAGGCCTGATTTGTGACCCAGTATGTGATGTGTTCTGGAGAATGTCTCATGTGTACTTAAAAAGAATGTGTATTCTGCCGTTTTAGGATGAAGTGTTCTCAATATATCTGTGAAGTCCATCTAGATCAAAGAGTTCTTAAAGAAAGTCTTACTTTGTAGTCTTCCATTAAATCTCCCCCCCTCCCACCTCACCAGAGAAAGAAGTGGGGGAGGGCACAGAAGAAGGTGGGGGAGAGGACAGAGTAGCTACGTTCTCACTCATGTGCAAAGCAAATGCTCGATTTCTTACCAGCTGGAGATTAGCTTTTCTGAGTTCACCAAATAGGCAGAACTGTCTTCTCATTAAATGTGCCATTTAGAGGAAAAAGAAACGACGTTATTGAATTATATCCTGTTCTTTGAATGACCGTGATACCCTCTGGTGAGTGGAATAATAGAAAATACCTGAGCTTTGAAGTTGGGCAGAGTTCAGACCTCAGCTTCCCCTGAGCCTCAGTTTTTTACTCTGTGAAAATGGAGCACATGTTTTTCAAGTGGTTTGGAGGATTGAGATGACCCAGTGCTTTACACATCTAGTAGAATTTGTTATGCATAACTAGAAGAAAGGTGTAACTCATCTCTGTATTTCGTTTTTTGTTTTTTTTTTTTTTTTAAGATTTATTTATTTGAGGGGCGCCTGGGTGGCTCAGTCGTTAAGCGTCTGCCTTCGGCTCAGGTCATGATCCTGGGGTCCTTGATTGAGCCCTGCATCGGGCTCCCTGCTCCGTGGGAAGCCTGCTTCTCCCTCTCCCACTCCCTCTGCTTGTGTGCCCTCTCTCACTTTGTCTCTCGCTGTCAAATAAATAAAATCTTTAAAAAAAAAGATTTATTTATTTGAGAGAGAGCGTGCACACATAAGGTGAGGGAGGGGCAGAGGGAAAAGGAGAGAGAGAATCTCAAGCAGACTCCACACTCACTGTGGAGCTCGACTTCGGGGCTCCATCCCAGGATCCTGAGATCATGACCTGAGCCGAAATCAAGAGTCAGACATCTGCTCAACCAGCTGAGCCACCCAGGCGCCCCACTCATCTCTGTATTTCTACCCCTAGTTTAAGAAATAAAACACTTGGGGCTCCTGGGTGGCTCAGTCGTTAAGCGTCTGCCTTCGGCTCAGGTCATGATCCCAGGGTCCTGGGATCGAGTCCCGCATCGGGCTCCCTGCTCCGCAGGAAGCCTGCTTCTCCCTCTCCCACTCCCCCTGCTTGTGTTCCCTCTCTCGCTGTGCCTCTCTCTGTCAAATAAATAAATAAAATCTTTAAAAAAAAAATAAAACACTTATCGTTGGAACCTCCTGGGTATGCTTCCTCGTCCCCTTCTTCCTCCTCTGCAGAGATATCCACCAAGTTTTGTTATTTCCATGCAAATTTTTATAGTTCATTACATATGTATATTTCCTTAAATGGTATGTATGGGCTTCCCTTCTTTTCCAAATATCTATTTCTGAAAATGTGTTGCATGGCTTCTTTTTTGGATAGCAGACACCCATTTTCCGTTACTGTAAATGGGAAATATGCTTTTTCAGCCCATTCTCTCTCCCTAAATAACCCAACCAATTTCCCCAAATACCTCAAAAATATTCTTAAATGACCATGTAATAATCCACCAAGGATCTCTGCATGATATAAAGCATTTAAAACTCCAATTACCGTATTATTTGCCATAGTAACTTATTGCTGGATACAGTTGTGCGTGGTAACTGTTATTCTTCCTTAGGCTACAGCGGATGTACACCAGCAGTGCAGCTGAGCAATGAAGTAATTTGTTAGCACCCCAGGCACCTGGCAGAAGTAAACACTGAGCCCCCTGGCTGGGTCCTCAGGAAAGAGGGGAAGCTGGTGAGAACAGTGGGGGATACACCGCTTGTGAAGCATCCGCGGGGCTGTAGGCCTTCCACGTCCTCATTTCCACCCACGTTCCTCGTGCCTTTGGTCGCAGCTCTGTCCCTGCACCAAGACCATATTGTCTTACTTACTGTAACTTTATCATTAACTGCTACCTACTGGTCAGACCCCCATCGAATTCTTCAAAATTCCCTTGGCTGTTCTTAGCCTTTTGCTCTTCTATAGATTTAGAATCCGTTTACCAGGCTTCAAAAGCCTGTACGGATATTGATTGGCACCAGAGCTTGCTTTGGATTGGATTCATAGATGAATACGAGCAATATTGTCAGTGTTCCACTACTGAGTCTGTTTGTGAATGTGATACTTCCCCCCACATTTGTCTTTGATGTCCTTAAGAAGATTTTTATTTATTTACTTACTTACTTTTAGAGAGGGAGGGGGAGAGGGAGAGAAAGAGAGAATCTTAAGTAGGCTCCACACTCAGCTCAGAGCCCGACTTGGGGCTCAATCTCATGACCCTGAGATCATGACCTGAGCCAAAATCAAGAGTTAGATGCTTAACTCAGTGAGTCACCCAGGTGCCCCCTTAAAAAGATTTTACTGTTTTCTGCATGGAGTTCTTTGACTTTTTGCTAGTTTTATTCATTAAGAACCTTAAAATTTTGTAGCTATTGTAAATGGTAATTTTTAAAATTACATTTACTAAGTGTTGATGATACATAGGGATAAGATTGATATTTAGATAAAGATCTGATAATCCCTTTGTGGAATAAATTATTAGAGCTCATTGTCAACTCTTGGGTTTTCTGTGTAGAGCGTCATATTGCTTGTGAATCATGACAGTTTTGTTTCTTTCTAGCCCTTGTACGTTTCTGTTTCTTATACTTATTCTGCTGACTGGGTCCTCTTGCACAAAGTTGAGTGGAAACAGTGATAGCGGGTACCCTTGTCTTAGGGTAGGACTTTAGGTGGAATGCTTTTATTTATTTATTTATTTATTTATTTATTTATTTTTAAAGATTTTATCCATTCAGGGACACCTGGGTGGCTCAGTCGGTTAAGCATCTGCCTTTGGCTCAGGTCATGATCCCGGGGTCATGGGATCAAGTCCTGCATCGGGGTCCTTGCTCAGCATGGAGCCTGCTTCTCCCTCTGCCTGCCGCTTCCCCTGCTTGTGCGCTCGCTCGCTCTCTCTGACACATAAATAAAAGCTTTAAAAAAATAGATTTTATCCATTCATTTGAGAGAGAGAGAGCACAAGCAGGGGGAGCAGTGGAGGGAGAAGGAGAAGCAGACTCCCTGCTGAGCAGGGAGCCTGATGCGGAACTTGATCCTAGGACCCTGGGATCATGACCTGAGCCAAAGGCAGACGCTTAACCAACTGAGCCACCCAAGCGCCCCTACGTGGAATGCTTTTAAAATTTCATTGTCAAGTATGACGTTTGGGGTATTTCCTTTCATTGGGATTATCAGAGCTGCCTTCTAAATTTCTAGTTTGCTTCAGTTTTATTAAAAAGTGGGCATTAGGGGCACCTGGGTGGCTCAGTCGGTTAAGTGTCTGCCTTCGACTCAGGTCATGATCCCGGGGCCCAGGGATCGAGTCTCTCAGCAGGGAGCCTGCTTCTCTCTCTGCCTGCCACTTCTCCTGCTTGTGCGCTTTCTCTCTCTTTCTGACAAATAAATAAAATCTTTTAAAAAAAAAAGCGGGCATTAGATTTTTTTTTTTTTTTGAAGATTTTATATATTAGGGAGATCATGAGCAGGGGAGAGGGGCAGAGGGAGAAGCAGGCTCCCCGCTGAGCAAGGAGCCCGATGAGGGACTCGATCCCAGGAACCCAGGATCATGATCTGAGCCAAAGACAGATGCTCCCACTGAGCCACACAGGCACCCAGCATTAGATTTTTTCCCCCCAAAATCTCCTGTGTCTGCTTATAAAATCATATGGTTTTCTCTTTTACACTGTGTGTGCTGAAATAGATTTTTTTAACATTCAATTCTCTTTTCATTCTTGAGGTACATCTATCTTAGTCATATGGATTTTTAAAAATACATTGTTGTATGATTTGCTCGTGTTTTATTTAGGATTTTTGCCTATAAATTTGTGTATATATGCGTGGTTCTCCTAGACTCATAAAAAAAGTTGTCTTGCCACAGAAAGGATATTGATAGGACTCTAGGAAGGAATCTGCCTGGGCTTTTTAAAGCAGCCGAAGAGAACATCTCTTACATGGCTTGCAGTGGGCCTAAGATCAAAGTGGAACAGTCGCTCAAGAAAAAATACACAATAGTCCCTGAAACAAAGACCCACTAAATCCCTCAGGAATCCTCATAGAATGTTCTTGGTAATGTGGTGAGGACTTGCTTTGTGTGACCTCCTACCACCACTCCACCCAGCGAGGGCTACCACCTTGTTCGAGAGCATGGTTCATGGGAGGGGCGGCATGGTCGAGTGCAGGGGCTCTGCTCTCTGGTCTGGCGTGCGCTCCCAGGCTGAGCCCTGGCTGACCACCTGTGCATGTCTGCGGAGTTGGGGGCAGAACACTACTGGGCAGGGCTCCATAACTTTCCTCACAGCCCCAGGGACCCAGGGCCCACAGACACGAACTGTGGCAGTCTGGAGAGTTTATAGAGGCCTCAGGCCGAACATCAGATTGAGCATCTTGTAGACCAGGTTAATAAATTCTAGTTTGTTCTCAAACTTGGTTTAATCTGGCTTAATCTCCCCCCAAAACTGTGTGTGATGGCATACATCAGTGCTGTTCCTTAAACATCTGTGTCTTGCAGTCTTAACGCAGCAGGGCATGCATAAAGGGTCAGATTTTGAACTTTAGACAAGGCTTTAATATTTTAAATAGAAATGCTGCTTTGTTCATATTCAGGCTCTAATTTGAGCTACTTATCGGTGTCGGGGGGGTGGTGGTTAGATATTGCCTTGTTTAGCTCTGACCCGAGATCCGGCTAATAACTACGTGTGCCGTTCGCATAGGGCGAGCCTGGACATCTTTGACTACATCTACATAGATGCTTTCGGGAAGGGGAAGCAGCTGACGGTAAAGGAGTGTGAATACTTGATCGGCCAGCACGTGACAGCGGCGCTGTATGGGGTGGTCAACGTGAAGAAGGTGTTACAGCGAATGGTGGGAAACCTTTTAAGCCTGGGAAAGCGGTAAGGTTTTCTTGGTCTTCCAGCACTTGTGCCGAGTGCATGTGTTTGGAGGCACTATGGCCTTACAGAGGATTTTATTCGATGTGCTAATGGTGGATTCAGCGAGGCCGTGGATGCTGTGGGACACAGTTGGGATTATCTACAGCTGTTGACCCACTCTGGGAAGAAACTCATCCCTGTGACATGATGCTGTCCCGGTTTAAGATGTGCTAAGTGACTCCTCTTTGACACCTTCGAAGTGCACTTGCGCAAGCTCTCCGTAATACTGAAAGCATTCTTTAGTAACAAGAGTATTTTAGATTGGTAAAGGTTATTTTTCAGGGGCAGGATGTTCTCAGGTCCAAGTGCTTTGTCGTCTCTTGATTTATACATTTCTATCACTTAGATAAGAAACAAAAGTATGAAACTATTTTGCTTCTAAGTCAAAGGAAATTTGTCTTACAGGGAAAATAGAAGGTTGTATGTTGGAGTCATAGTTTTCTGCCTCATGGTGGAATGCTTTGTTTCTTTTTAAATAGATTTTTTTAGAGCAATTTTAGATTCCTAACAAAACGGAGCAGAAAGTACAGAGAGTTCTCCTATCGCCCCCGCCCTCCCCCAGCCCCCAGACTCCCCCACTATCGCCATCCCCCATCAGAGCGGGACATTAGTTATGGCCGATGAACCTCCAAGGCCGGGTTAACAGAGTCTACGGTTCACATTCGTCTTTACTCTTGGTGGTGTGCATTCTGTGGGTCTGGATAAATGCATAATGACAGGTATCCACCATTGTGGTATCGTACAGAACAGTTTTCCTGCCCTAAACGTCCTCTGTTCTCCACTATTCAGAATTTATTAGTTATGTACAGTGTTACTGAGGTGACTATGTAATGAAAGTGCTTACAGTTTTAATGTAATGCCCATCACCAAAGCAGGTACAAAAGTTCTATTTTTTCTGGGATTTATCATTATTATTAAAATCATTGTAACTACTTGCTGAGCAGAAAGGAAGAATTAGAACAGGTGTGGCATTTGTGTCCATTACTTTTACAACCTGGGCCTTGAAAAAGAGGATCTCCGCTCAGAAGCAAGCAGAGCCAGACCGTGATTTATTTCCCCTGCCAGGGAGGGCATCGACCAGTCCTACCAGCTCCTGAGAGACTCGCTGGATCTGTATCTGGCGATGTACCCGGACCAGGTGCAGCTTCTCCTCCTTCAGGCCAGGCTCTACTTCCACCTGGGGATCTGGCCAGAGAAGGTAATTATTTTCCTTTGCTGCTTTGCTCCTGCCTGAGAGAGGGAAATTCTAGCTGGAAAGGCGGCTCTCGGAAGCTTATCCTTGCATCAGCCTTGGGGATAAGCATAAATTGATTCGCTCTCCTGATCTTGACCCATCAGTTAAATGTTTTTGGTCTCCTTTATTCTAAAAAAGTTGGTTATACTGCTAGGAGTTGCCTGTTCTCTTTGTGGTCCGTGCCTTAAACCCCTAGAACCACAAGGCCTCAGCTCTGCGATTCACCCGCTGCTGCCCAACATGTGTTTGCCCCAGGTCATCCCAGCTCCACATAGGGAACCAAAACTTTAAATGTTCCTGGTCCAGCTGTGCTGGTAGCGTAGAAACGGACCATGCATAAACACTCCTGTTTGAGAAGGAGAAAATGGATCTTAGATGG
>NC_138381.1:69736119-69800054 GCF_054177405.1 Leptonychotes weddellii
ACAGAGAGAGACACAGCAAGAAAGGGAACACAAGCAGGGGGAATGGGAGAGGGAGAAGCAGGCTTCCCGCGGAGCAGGGAGCCCGATGCGGGGCTCGACCCCAGGACCCCGGGATCACGACCTGAGCCGAAGGCAGACGCCTAATGACTGAGCCACCCAGGCGCCCCCACATTGCATAGATTTAAATTGGCTCATTTATTCCCCACTTCAGAGATCTCACATTAGTTCTAAGGAAGGGCGGGCGCATCAGTAGGAAAGTCCTGAGGGACCTATCTTAAGATGCCATGTGTCATCCAGGTAGCAGATGTCCTCCCAGAACATCCTGTGAGCTGGTAGAACTAGATTCTCGACTGAAGCGACCATCTACTTCCCAGGACCCCCTTGTCCAGAGCTCGATTGTTTGTCTTTATTTTTTTCACTTTATTTTTGATCCTGGGGTCTACACAACTCATTCCTGTCACTTTTTTCTTTAGTTAAGGAATTTTGTGATAATTTGTAGAATGCAGAGACCCTCTCAGAGGATGGCTTTTTATAAGTAAATTCTGTACTTTAATGACACATCAGCCTTAGAAGGGGTAAGGTGAACCTCTGCTCCGGGGGAAAGTCTGCAGGAGCTCTCACGTCCTTACCTTTGATGATGGACTCGGTTTAGTGCTCACGATGCCCCCTGGGGAAGTACCGTAGTATCCTCCAGGAGTGCCGTCCTGCCAAGCAAATGTCACTAAAACAAGTTCCACATTGCTTATGCACAGAACATTCTTCCTCAAGATGAGCATTCATTTGCTTCTGGGATCGAGCACCTAGACACCCCCTCGTTTGGGAATGAGGAATGCAGAGTGGCTCTTTTCCCAGTGCTCCGATGACTCCCTTTCGTCAGTGTGTCCTTGAGCTCGGGGAGTGACACCAGAGACAGCAGCAAAACCAGGGCTCCTGAGGAGGCAGAATCCAGGGGACACTGAAGCAATGAGAAAAGGCTCCTCTCCAGAACAAGGGTTTGAATTGGACCTTGGAGGGTGGGAAACCATTTCAGAGGACAGAAAAGTAGGTTATGGGCGCCTGGGTGGCTCAGTTGGTTAAGCAACTGCCTTCGGCTCAGGTCATGATCCTGGAGTCCTGGGATCGAGCCCCGCATCGGGCTCCCTGCTCGGCAGGGAGTCTGCTTCTCCCTCTGACCCTCCTCCCTCTCATGCTCTCTGTCTCTCATTCTCTCTCTCTCAAATAAATAAAATAAAATCTTAAAAAAAAAAAAAAAAGTAGGTTATTCCCACCCGTCCATGGCACAAAGGTGGGCCAGCTCGGTGCTGCAGGCCCGCTGGACAAGGGTTTACGTACATACACGTGTGTATAAACATGAGAGTGTGTGAGTGTGTGTAAAATATTTTTTGGATCAGTTTCTGGATAGTTTGGAATTAGTGTGGCCTTATTAGGTAAAAGGGAAACATTTCCAAACTGGGAAGATGGGAAAGTCACCTTGTTTTCAATTGAAGTAAATCAGGAAGAGCTAAGAAACAGGTCCACTGGGTCACAGTGGCTGAAATCCAGGGCTACTGTGGCCGTGATGGAGAGAGAGAGTAGGATGGCCGGATTTTGAAAAGGTCGCTGATGCTTAGCAGATACCTCCTTCCAACCCTGTAGGGTGGGTGCTGGGTTTTTGCCATTCTGTAAATAATGAAACCGAGGCGGCAGAAGTCGGGTAACCTGCTGAGGCCACCCACACAGGCGTCGATGGCTCCGGAGTTGTGGGAGGGCAGTTTGGCACCTGAGCCCACCCTCACACCTCACCCCTGTGGGCCAGCAGGCTACAGGGCGACGGTGAAGCCCACGCCTGGGCACGTCCCGCTTCCTGCTGCCGGACCTCCCTCCTTGCTCTACATCTTGCTGGGAAAGATGTCCTTCCAGTTTTCCAAGGCAGCCCTCTGTGCTCTGGATCCCACTGTGTTTTCCTCTGTCTACAACTCCCTGTTTCTGCTCTCTGCCATCAGCATTCTGCTGACTCCAGTATCTCTCATCTTTGGGAGAGAAGATAAAAAGCATGCCTGTGACAGCCCCGCGGGCATCCCCTGCGGCTGCCTCCTTATCTCTCTCCTCCCTGCAGGGCTCAGGCCCTGGCCGGCCGTGCGACCGTGCCGTGTGATGGCCGCCTGCCTTGCCTCCCACGCGTGCCCCAGAACATGGCGATCATTCCCCCTGCACACACGCCGCTCTTGCCAAGGGAGCCAGTGACCCCTTTTTACCGAAACCATTCTTGTCACCAGACCCATAGGTACTCGTCTTTCCTTATCTCTCTTGATCATTGGGACCGCTCGCCACTCAGAACCCCCTGTGCCTTTGACTCTGTGGCCCGTGGTTCTCCGGCTCTTGCTAGATCCTTATCCTGTGTTTCTTCCCCAGAGGCTCCGCGCTGCGGGGTCATTTCTTAGACTTCTGTTGACTCTACACCTTTCCCCAAGGTGATGCCGCCTGGCCTCCTTGCTTCGGTTACCATCTGTAGGCTGACAGCTCCTGACTGACGTTCTGCCTGGACCCTGGGCTCCAGACCAACACCCCCCCGTGTCCACTGCACATCTGCACGTGGCTTTGTCTCCTGGACTATTGCAGAGGCCGCCTGCCTGCTCCTCCCTCCCTCTTAGACGCTTTGGACGCGTTTTGCACAGCGTAGCCGGAGCCACCTTCATAAAGTGCTCAGAGCCCTCTGAGGGGCTACCCCAGGGCCTTGCAGATCCAGCTCATTCTCTGCAGGAAGGCTTACCAGGTTCTCGGGGGTCTGGCCCAGCCTGAGCTTCCTTGGCTCTCACGGTTGCCCCTTTGGTGCTTCGCTGCCTGGCCATGTCCTCCACTCATCCCTGGTCTCTTGCCTTGGTCCTTGGCACGGCCCGCAGCACCGCCTAAAACACTTCCCTTAGCCCTCAGTCCCATTTGCTGGCTCCCTTTTGCCGAGCTTCAGCTTCAGCTTCACCTCTGAAAGCCCTTCCTCGGTCCCTCCATGGCAGTCAGCTTCCCCCAGCCCACCAGCCGTGTGCTCGTCCTTTCGAAGACCTTTCTGTAAGCGTACTGTGGCTGCTTGTTCACCGTGCCTTCACCATGGACTAGGCTCTCCAAGGACAAGGACCACATTTGCTTTGTTCTTCACCGTAGCTACTCCCCTTGCTCTTAACACCATTCCCACGACATGGTAGGTGCTCAAAAAGATGTTGGAATGTAGGATTAAGAAGTGTCGGAACTTCATTAGATAATGAGGCAGAGGATGTCCAGCTTTTCCAACAAGGAAGACTGGCCACATTAAGAGTGAGTGAGTGGAGAACAGACTTGTTTCAGGGGCAGGGGAAAGTGTTCAGTGTGGGGTATGTTGGATTTGGTACAACCTGGGGCCATCAAGGGCAGCTGCCTGAGGGCATTCGGCAGGGGCTCCCCACATCAGCACCCGGTAGCTGAAGCCCCAGAAGCAGCAGAGACCACAGACAAGTGGCTGTCTGAGGTGTGAAGCCAAGCACATCGTAGAGAGCCACGGGGGCAACCTGTAGTTAGGACAGAACAGGGCCGGCAGACTCTGCCACGGGCTTTGTGCAGTTTCATCAAAGGCACATCTCGAATAAAGCCCATTTGTTTACTCTGCTTTCCAGCCGCAGGGGGCAGAGAAGAGTGGTTGGGTTGGAGACCATACGGCCCACAAAGCCTGAAGTATTTGCTCTCTGGCTCTTTACGGTAAAGGTTGCCAATCATGAGTGATAGACCCCCCCCCCCCCCCGGTTTTTAGATCTCTATCCCCAAAACTGTGGGCTCCTGGGATTACTGGCCTAGACATTTGGTTGGAGACATCATGGCACCCCACCATCAGTGCTGTCCTTCAGGAGCACACCAGGGCCCCATCCCAGTATCTTTTCTGTTTCTGCCCTCTTCCTTCACCCTGTCATCCACACAGCAGGAGAAGGAGGCTGTAATTACCCCTGAATCTTGTCCCATCCTGATACTCAGAGTGAGTTGGAGACTTCCTCTATGCTTAGAACAGTTATATCTGTTACACTTAGCTGCCAGGGAGGAGCTGCTAGTTCAGGAGGGGGAGCTGTGTCTGCAGAATGTCTCGGAAGTGCAGTCAAAAGTAACTGTGGTCGACCCTTGTGCAACCCCAGGGGTTGGGATGCTGCCCCCGATGCAGTTAAACATCCACATATAACTTGACACTCCCAGAACTTAACTAGCACCTTGCTGTTGACCAGAAGCCTTACTGATAGCAAATAATTGGTGAACATATTGTATGTGTTATAGGAAAACATACTGTATTTTTATAATAAAGTAAGCTAGAGGAAAGAAAATGTTACTGAGAAAATAGATTTACAGCCTTGTGCTAGAAACAATCCTCGTGTAAGTGGACCCACGCAGTTCAGACCCATGTTGTTCAAGGGTCAGTTGTACTTGGAACTGCTTACGGGAACACATGGGAAGCCATATGCAAGCATAGGAAATAGAAGCTCACCATTCAAATTCCATGCTTTTAGCTACAGATTGTAGGATAAATATGTTTGTGTCCCCCAAATGAAAGCACACCACTAGAGGTGGGATGTGCGTGGAAATTGGCTCTCAGTTGCTACTGGTTGAAGCTGGGTTTGAGGCACTTAGGGTTATACCATTCAGTCCATTTTCCGGACAGTGAATTAAAATGCTCTTGCTCTCGCTTTGGTAAGATGGTGGTTGAGACCTGAGATTGAAGAGTCAGCCTCAGGTCCACATCCTCCCTCCCCTCACAGCCTCGGGACCTCAGGCAAGTTCCGTAACTTCACGGTGTCTGATTCCTCTTCTGGAGGTCCACACTGATGGTACTGCCAACCTTTCAGCTTGGGAGGAATAAAGGAAGTAAGAGACATGACGGGCTGGGCACAGTGTTCGTAAATATGGAGATCCTGCAGGACTCAATCTGGAAGGCAAGATTAGGTTTTGGAATAACATCCTACATTGCGAAAAACTAGTTTTCACAACACTTTTACTGGGTCAAAATATATCAGGAAAATAGGACAGTTATTAATCATCTTTTGATAAGTGAATAAACTAATTTAAAGGTAAAACCAGCCAGTTGGATGGATCTGGGACTAGAATCCAGGTCATTCTGTCTGCTCGCATGCTGTCTTAGGACTCTGTAAAGAGGAAGAGATCCTGTTCCCCAAGGAGGAACATGTCCGAGAGCCTCTGCTGAATGCTGTAATAGAATGGGCGCTGAATGATTGTGTGTGTGTGTGTGTGTGTGTGTGTGTAAAACTTTATTTGAATTTGCATTTTACCTTAGAGGCCCTGTGTACAGTAGGAAAAACCGTGACCTTCGAGTCAGACCGTTCTGCCGCTAGCCGCTTAGTCATTTCCATTCCACAGAGACGTCTCTCCTTGCCCACTTGAGTACAGCGTTCCACTGGGAGTTACAGTAATTGAAACGATCAGTACGCTTTCAGAACCTGAGACACCTCTTCAGCTCAGCTGATTTGCATCACTCGGGTGGCTTCTCTGTCGCCCCTTCCACCTTGTGCAACAGAGGCCGCTCTGTCACATGTCCCCTTGATCTGGACCAAAGCAGCTTAGCAGTTCTTTTACCTCTCAGTTGGCCAGTGGCAGTTTAAAATCGTCTCCTTTCTGTGTATGAAAAACGGAATCCCCACACTGACCGAGAGTGTTAGAACCTTTTAGAGTTCTCTAATCCAGATGTGCCCATGGGTGGCAGGCCTGGCCTCCTTTCCCCATGCTTATTCCAGCATGCCGTGTTTCTGAGTAACTCCCCTGTTGCCGCAGGTTGGACTTGAAGGTCTGGGGCCAGTGCCCAGCCTTAGAAGGGAGACCACCAACTCACAGACATGTGGGCCATCAGCATGGCCCCGCCTTGCCGTCCTTTGCCAGGTTATGTAGGTCTAAATCCTGTGCCGTGAAAAAGAAAAGGCCTAAATGAAAATATTATCTCCTAGTCTTTCTGTCTTGTCTTGAAGGTGCTTGACATCCTCCAGCACATTCAAACCCTAGACCCTGGGCAGCACGGGGCGGTGGGCTATCTGGTGCAGCACACGTTAGAGCACATTGAGCGCAAGAAGGAGGAGGTGGGCGTGGAGGTGAAGCTGCGCTCCCACGAGAAGCACAGAGACGTCTGCTACTCCATTGGGCTCATTATGAAGCATAAGAGGTGAGTGCCTGTGGTGTCTGTCCCCACGCGGCTGCAGAGGATGCGCGGCGTGCCCCCGAGCACGCTTCTCTGGAGCCACCGCGTCCCAGTGTCCACCGCAGAAACCACCGAAGGCCGAACTGTTCTGAACCGGATCTACGCTTTTTGTTGTCGGAAGGGACTCGCTTTCTTAACTGCGAGTCTTCTAACGGACGATCTGTAAGCAGGGAGTTTTTTTTTTCTCATTTCCTCATTGTCCTGATGCTTCTTTTCATCTGAATCCCCTTGAATCTGAGTTGTGGGTAGGGTTTGCTGGGTTGTCAGGCATGTGCGTGGTCGATTACTCGGCGAAATTAAACTGTCTCCACGGCAACTGTGCTGCATGTCCCACCGGCAGGCTAGGAGCAGACTAGGAGGGGAGGGTTCCTGATCTCACCGACCTGTGTTCTCGCCAGACCTTTGAGAATGGACTTACGTGGTAAATGACAAATAGAATTTCATTGTGGTTTTTGTTTGCATTTCCCAGATTGCAGTCTGATTATGCACATTGACTAGTAAATGTACAGAAACTCCTTCACGTTTCCTTTTAGGAAGCACCTCTTCAAGTATTCTTATTTTTCGCCTGAGTCCTTTGTCTTTCTCGTTGGTTCGTAGGCCTGTGTCCTGCCGCTAGTGTGTATATGCGTATACGTTGCAAATACCTTTTCCCAGTTTGGGGCTAGTGTTTTTCATTCTTTTATTGCATTCTTTTTTTTTTTTTTCCAACTTCATTATGGAAATTTCAGACCTACATCGGTGGAGATGAGTGTAGTGAACCAAGAGATGCTCCCATACCCAGCTTCGGCCGTTGTGAGGGTTAGCCTTCGCTGTCCCCCACCCACCCACCTCCCCAGGCCCGTACCAGACATTATTCCCTCTGTGACTGTTGTAGTACGTGTACCTAAATGGTAAAGGCTTGTTCTGTTGTTCCCAAGTACACATACCATCCTCTTGTCGTATCTAAAGAAAGACAAACAATTCCTTCGTCTCGTCACATCAATCTTGTCAAGAGTTCCTGTTGCCCCGGTTGCCCTATATGTTTTTTAACAGTCTGCTTGGATCTGGCTCCTGTAATACTATTAAATTGATTGAGTACTCTTTGCCTTTAGGGGCTGAATTTTTCATACCTGGTTTAAGGAATCTTAAACCTGTCCTGTGTCATGAAGCTATCTTTTATATCTAGGCCTTTGTCCCACTAATATTGTGCAGTGCTCTCAGGCCTGAGTCTTGATACCCTCCATTTGGATAACCAGTTGTCCCATGACAGTTGGTTGAAGTTTATTCTTTTCCAACTGAGGTATGCTATGTTGATAATAAGAGGGGTTTATAAAGGGGGCTAAGAGTGTCCTGAAAAATGCTTAAAAAATGCTTAGTAAACGCGGTTAAGTTTCTAAGGACATGAGCTTAAGAGAACCAAGCCATTATTTATATATCCCATAGTCACCATGACAGGGTCCCAGGGAACTGATTTGCCATTGCTCTTATGTTAATTAGGTATGGCTATAACTGTGTGATCTATGGTTGGGACCCCACCTGCATGATGGGACACGAGTGGATCCGAAACATGAACGTCCACAGCCTGCCTCATGGCCATCATCAGCCTTTCTATAATGTTCTGGTGGAGGATGGCTCTTGTAGATACGCAGCCCAAGGTAAGTAGCTAGTTCTTTGTGTACCTGTAATGACACGCAGGTGCATCTTAAGCACACATTTGAGCACCCTGCTATTGTGGGCAAGGCATCAGTGTTATTTGGAGAGGACAGTTGTTCCATGGCCAACCTCATCAGGGCTGATACTCTGCTAACCGTGGATAGGTGTGCCCTAGTGGGCCATGCCATGGGTTAAATAGTCACTGCCCCCAGGTTCTCCCCCCCATCACCACCATACCCAGGACCCTGTTCCAGTGCTGTTGCCAACCTCTGTTCTGATTGGTCATTGCCTTTGCCAGTCAAATTCCCAAAAGTCTTGCTTGCCAGGCCTTGCAGTTGGCTCCCTCCAGGCAAAGAGGGCCAGCCTGTGCCCTGCCACTATGGCCTGTCGGAACTGGAGGGCAATGAGTGGACACTGTTGGGGGACACGAGACTGGCATCCAGCTGTGCTCCCCTGGAGAAGCCCTCGAGTGGCCATGATGGGAACTGCAGTCCACAGCACTGGCTCAGAGCTCCTGGTGGTCAGCAGGTGCTTGGTGGTGTTTGGGGCCACTGCCAGCCCGGATAGGCGCTAGCCCAGGGCACTCCCGAGGTGGGGACAGATGGGGCTGCGGAGGCAGGTTAGAGACACATGCCTCCAGTGTGGGTCTCCCTTTTCTTTTTTCCTCTATTTGTTTGTTTGTTTTAAAGATTTTATTTATTTGACAGAGACACAGAGCGGGAACACAAGCAGGGGGAGTGGGAGAGGGAGAAGCAGGCTTCCTGCTGAGCAGGGAGCCTGATGCGGGGCTCGATCCCAGGACCCCGGGATTATGACCTGAGCCTTCGAAGGCAGACACTTAACAACTGAGCCACCCAGGTGCCCCTGTTTCTCCATTTAATGGGATGAATTTCTTGCATGGCTACCCGTCAAGTCATTCACAGCTTTCATTTTATTAATAAAAGTGAACACAAATTGAGGGCACCCAGCTGGCTCAGTTGGAAGAGTTAATCTCAGGTCATGAGTTCAAGCCCAACGTTGGGTGTAGAGATTACTTAAAAAAAAAACCAAACTTAAAAAAAAAAAGGACATGAATGCTAACATAGTGCTGCTCTGTGACAGGCAGTGTCTTAATGTGTATTAACTGCATTTGAGAACGACACTTAACCATCCTCATCGTCGTACTCATGTGTGAGGAAACTGAGGCACGTGGGCTCATTCACACTTCACTTAACAGAGTATGACTTGGAAGCCGGGACCCTGGCAGAGAGAGCACACCTTTCTGTGTCTGACCTCAAACAGCAGGTTTGACCTACGTCCGTATTGTATTGGTAAAGGCAGTAACAGAAATACTGGATGTGTAAAAATCTCAGAAGTATCAGAAGACTAGAAAGTTTCCTATTCATGTCAATTCACCAGAAGCTGAGAGAGTTGTATACAGAATCAAGAGAAAGTCTTCACTGAGGCTGCAGGTCACTTCACTTCCATCAATATCATGGGGCAGTTGTAGAAGAGGGTCTGTGTGTGCCCATGAGAAGGGGCCGACACGGATTTTATCTGACTTTTGAAGTTTTGCCATAAAAAAAAAAAAAAAATCACATGGGGCGCCTGGGTGGCTCAGTCGGTTGAGTGTTCCCCCTCTTGGCTTTGGCTCAGGTCATGATCTCAGGGTCATGAGATCAAGCCCCATGTCAGGCTCCTTGCTCATCGTGGAGGCAGCTTGGGATTCTCTCTCCCTCTCCCACTGTCCCTCCCTCCACTCAATTGTGCTCTCTCAAATTAAAAAACAAAACAAAAAACCCCATCATACTAACAATGTCTAAAAACCAACAAACCGTTTAAAAATTATCGAATGACTTAGTGGACTCTTTGCACCCCCGCTGATCGTTTGGTAAGCATTTCTCATCATAGGTCCTAGAGCATATCCCAAGAACAAAGGGGACTGTCCCTTCCTCAGCACTGCACTCCAGTGTCCACGGCTCCGCCATGTGTGTGCATTTTTTGCCCTTTGTGAGGGTTGATATTAAGACGTCCAGTTTTGAGTTTCTAGAAACATTTATATTAACTTTAAAATGGGCTTTTAGAGTCGATAAAACTAGGTATTTGCTTTTAGGTGTTCTGAATTTGGTGTCTGTGTTAAAGATTCAGCAGTTCATCTCTAACAGATCTAAGGAAACATGCGCTATAAAGTGTAGAGTTATGACATAGTAATGACTTTGTAAAAAAAATATACTACACTTAATATCTGATTGTAGTTTTACATTCTAAAACTGAGGCTGAGCTAAGTGATTGTGGGTAATATTAGCAAGTTGCCTTTTTTAGTTTTAAATTCTGAGACTTTCAGAAAATCTTTGACGTGAGCAACTGGCATTCCCCTACGAAAGCTGTCCATCTTCTGCCAGGGGTCCCTGTCGGCCCACTGTCTCAGTTTCCCGGGTGTCTGCTGCATGCCGGCTCGGTGCTGTATCACGGGTCTGGGGAGGGCCCTGGCCCTGTGCTTCAGAGGGCTCAAGGGTTCTTGCGGCACCATCTCTGACTTCTCTGTCCTTCCCCCTCTTCCTTGGTCCAGTTAGTCCACAGATGACACCAGTTCCATCTCCTGAATGTCTGCCTCTCATGTTTCCATCCACTAACGGCCATTCCTGGCGCCTCTTCCTCCAGGGCCACAGGTATTCCTTGCCTGCACTGTGCCATCTTTCTCACTGGCATCCCCCAGACTCCCCTGCAGGGCCCAGAGGTGACCTGGAGCCTTCCTCACAGCCTCATCTCTGTTCCCACTGCCATCGTACTCCAGCCCAGCAAACTTTGTTGTTCCGGGAGACCGTCCTTCTCATGGGTCCTCACACAGGTGGTTGTCCCTTACGGACAGGCTCTCTCCCCCCACCCCACCCCTCACCCCGCCACTCTCCCACAGGGCTCAGATCGGTCATCTGTCCCTGCTCTGAGCTCCCCGACTCCCCACCCCTTCTGAGTCCTCACACCTTTGGGGGAGTTGCAGTGTTTCCCATCGAACCATCTGGCTCTCAGTCCAGTAAGCTCCGTGAATGCAGAGCCAGAGCCCAGTCTGCCTGTCTGGTGATGAGTCCCAGCAGATGTTCACATCTCTCTGACAGACAAGCTTACAAACAGAGTGCATGTAAAAATGAGATGAGTCATTAATAAGATGCTAGCTTTTTTTTACAACTTTGGATTAAGAGCATTTTTCAAATATGCTTAAAATATAGTTAAAACATTGAATACCCCATATACCTTCCACTAGATTAAACAGCTAGCATTGGGCACCTGGGTGGCTCAGTCGTTAAGCGTCTGCCTTCGGCTCAGGTCATGATCCCAGGGTCCTGGGATCAAGCCCCGCATCGGGCTCCCTGCTCAGTGGGAAGCCTGCTTCTCCCTCTCCCACTCCCCCTGCTTGTATTCCCTCTCTCTCTCTGTGTCTCTCTGTCAAATAAATAAATAAAATCTTTAAAAATAAAAAATAAAAAAAATAAACAGCTAGCATTTACCATATTTTTTTTTTCTGTACATAGAGATTTCAGGTTTTTGCTGAACCGTTTGAGACTATTGCAGACATCAGGACTTAAATGCTGAATCATGTATCTTCTAAGAATAAGACACTTCTCTGCATTACTGTGGTTCCATCACCACACGTAGCAAGTAACAGTGATCTCCTATCTCATAGTGGGTCGGTGGTTACATTCCCCAGTTGTCACAGCATAACTTTGATAGCTGTTGGTTTGTTTTCACATCATGATCCAGGCAGGATTCACACAAGTGATTCCGCACGTGATTGTGTATCTAAAGACATAGTCCTCTTAGTAAAACCAGTTAGTTCCTTATTCCTCACCTTGTTTTCTTCCTTTTTTGTGACTTTCACTTTTCGAAATGTCCAGGCCGGTTGTCTTGTAAATTGCCTAACATTCTGGATCTGTCTCACTGTTTCCTTACCTGTATTGTCTGTAAACTGGAAGCTGATCAGGTCTGAGGCTGGAATAGATCAGGTTAATATTTTGGGCTAGAATGCTTCTTGTCAGATGCATGTGTGTCCCAGGCATTTTCTCCAGAGCCCCTGGTGATGTCCCACTGTTGGTAGGTGAAGTTTGGTCAGTTGGCTAAGATCCGTGTAAGGGACAGTTTTCCTGTTGCAACTAACACTGTGACATCCTGTGAATATCCTGTTCCCTGATAACCCTGATCCCTCATTTTGTTTTAGCACCTGTTGAATCTCCTTGCCTAAATTATTATATGAGAGTTGCAGAATAGTGATTTTCTACTGCTGTTGTTCTCCCTGCTTCTGTAAACAAGAGCTTTCCTGCCCGCCTCCCCCTCTCTCCCTCCACACTTATCCCTCTTTCTGTCTCTCTCACTTCTACCCCCTCTCCTCCCATAAATGCCTGGATTTTTATTTAATCAGTGTGTTAAAATCATTAGGGACAATTTATGCTCAGATTAACCCATGTTTAGCCAGTGGGAAACCTTGAGAGGCTAAATTTAAATTTAAAAAACACTGTGGGGGGGGAGGCGCCTGGGTGGCTTAGTTGGTTAAGCAACTGCCTTCAGCTCAGGTCACGATCCCGGAGTCCTGGGGATCGAGCCCCATATCGGGCTCCCGGCTCAGCGGGGAGCCTGCTTCTCCCTCTGACCCTCTCCCCTCTCACGCTGTTTCTCTCTCGCTCGCTCTCTAATAAATAAATAAATAAAATCTTTAAAAAATAAAAAAAAAACACTGGGGTGCCTGGTCGGCTCAGTTGGTAATGCAACTCTTGATCTCGGGGTCCTGAGTTCGAGTCGCATGTCAGGTGTAGAGATTACTTAAAAATAAAATGTTAAAAAAAAAACAAATATGTTTTTGAACATTTCTGGGTTAATTTATTTGCATCAGGTTATTTTGTTTCTAAATCTTTTCTTGATTTAAATTTTCAGCCTATGGCTCAGGTAATCCTTATTAACTTGGGTGGAGCCCACTGATGAATGCTTCCCTAATTATAAGCTCTCCACAGAGAGTTGAAGAGTGAATTATAAGCCACCTGCGTGCGTGACATCCTCAAATAGTTTTAGTCTGCATAATTAAGAGAATTTTTCTCTCAGTATGTTAGACTATACCTAAATCCAGGTGGGGTGATAGACAGCATCTTGCATGTGTTTAGCTTTTGTTCCCACTAGGGGGCATGCTTTAGTACTTTCTGGACACCAGGGAGGAGCAGCACCTCCTATCTCAGCTTCCCTCTGTACTTCTTAGATACTGCAGAAAGTGAACATCACAGATCTGAATCGAAGTCAGCTGCCCATATTGGAAGGTCAGGAATTCACTGCAACGTGAAAATCCAGTTCTTACGGGTGTCTGGTATAGAATGAGCAAGCGCCTCAGAGGATGCTTGGTCCATGCTATGCCTCACCAGGCGTCAGCTCCCCTTCCCGTCATTTGTCTTATACTTTGGAACAAGTTTCCACCCACAAGCAGTCCGTGGCAATCTCCACGTGCTGGCGAGTGTGTGAGGAGGCCCCATGTGAGGGTGGAATATACATTTTCAGCCATTACAGAGGAGGGGTAGGGCTGTTTGTTTTAAGCTGTGAATATCTCAAGTGCTCATTCTCCTGTGTCCCAGCAGTCCCACCCCTGGGTCCCTCCACTGGAGACACACCCACACGGGTGTCTGTTCTTGTTACAATAGGACAAAGGTGTCATTCATGAAGACTCCCCTGCTAAACTGGGGTCTGTCCAAACTGTGGCGTGCTAAGCTGCAGTTAAACCAGTTGCAGGTAAATGTTTACAGTATGCTTCCTATAAACACACCTAAAACAATACCAAATTCTTTTTATATGTAGTTATTTTTAGCTACTTCTATTTGTGTTCACAGAAGAAGGGCTAGAAGGATACACTCACAGTGGGTGGTTTCCTCTCGGGAGGGGAGGACTCTACGTGGTATTGCCATAGTTTTATAGAACTATATTTATGTATCTGAGTAGGTGAATTTTTTTTTTTTCTAAGTAGGCTCCGTGCCCAACGTGGGGCTTGAACTCATGACCCTGAGATTGAGTTGCATGCTCTACCAGCTGAGCCAGCCAGCTGCCCCTGAGTAGCTGAATATTTAAAATAAAATAAGCAGACATATTTCTGTAAAAATGTCAAGGAGATTGGGAAAGACTTAAGATTTTTCCAGGACTTTTAAGTAGGCCCTGTTTGATATTTTGTTCACTTGTTTTATATTGCTTAGATTTTTCATTCCTCCTCAGGTAAATTTTTTTTTAACTTTATTTAGTGGATTTCCCTCTCTTAATGCATAGTTGCCATCTTCATTATTTTTTCTCCTCAGAAATGTTTATATCAGGGCGCCTGGGTGGCTCACTCAATTTAAGCATCCAACTCTTGATTTCAGCCCAGGTCATGATCCCAGGGTTCTGGGATTGAGCTCCTACTTAACACACAGAAAAACGGGGAAGGAGAAACAATGCTAAAACACATGTCTGAATTCTTTCGAGTGGTTGCTGTCAGCATGTTGGTCTAGACAGTTCTCTGTGGGAGGGACCGTCCTGTGCATTTCTTTAGCAGTGGCCCTGGCCGCCTCCCACCGGATGTCAGTGGCAGCCCTGTGGTGACAGCCAGATCTGCCAGGGGCAAAATCGCTCTTAACAAACAGGCAACAGAGCCGTTGTTCTGAATTACCGATTTGAATTCTTTTTAAATATTTCCATTCTGCCTGCTAATGACAGGTAATGATGGTTCCTCCAAAGCAAAAGGGCTTTTTTGCCTCTTGGTGGTAGCTCCAGAGTCTTGATGCCGCCCCCACCCCCATACTCCTGCGTTCCTCTGCAGGGGACCCTGAGGCCCTCGGTGGCTGCCCTGGCTGAGGCGCCGGGCGTGGTTCACCCCGTAGGCCTGCCCAACGAGGGTCCACCTGCAGCGCTGCCTTCAGGAGGAAGGGGTACCAGGGGCAGATGCAGGAAGGCACGTGCTCTCAGCAGTGGCATTTGTAAACATCTGTTAGAAACCTGTAGCACCTAAAGAAGATAAGTACTCTACAGAGATCTCCTTAACGGTGGCTGTCAGGGTTTGCAGACTACTCGGTCTCCCTCTTGAAGAACCTCGGGCTCCTGTGTCAGCCAGAGCGTTCCCTGCCGGGCCGCTGTGGGCCCTCGAGGCAGGCCCCAGTTCTGCGTCCCTGCCCCCCTGCCCCTGCACTGTGGTGTGTCTCCTACTCCGACGCCCTCAGCTCTGGACCTGGGCTGTCGGGGTTCGAGTCCCAGATGGCTCCTGGGCCAGGGCTTTCGGTCCGTGTGGCAGTTCACTCAGCTGCAGACGGGAGTGGCGACGGGGGCCCCCCGGGCAAACTCCACGGGCAGTCCGTAGCTGTGCTGCGGCGGAGCGGCCCCGGTGCATGGCCTCCAGGCTCGTGTCCAGCAGTGCGGCGTGTTCCTAACCCCTTCCCTCGCAGCACGTGGGAAATGGGGCTCTCCTCTTGCTGGCGGCCTCGTCTTCTGAGGAGTGGATGTGCCGTTGTGAGCGCAGTGAACTGCATTGCGCAGTCCGGCCGCTCTTAACGCGCGCGCTCCTAAGTGAGGTTTCGGTGGCCGCGCAGCGTTCATCTCTGCGCCTGGTTTGTACGCGTCTTCTCAGGAGCACCCGGTGTACCTGAGCATGTTCTACGAACTGCAGTCTGTTAGCAAAGAATGTCTTCAAATCCCTTCCCGTCTTGCGGTAAAAAAAAGAAAGTTACAGATTGAATCCTGCAACTCCTTCCCCCTCTCCCAACGCCAGGTCAAGTCAGTGCTTCCGAAAAATGCTCCTGGGGAGGCTGGGGACGCACGGCCTCTGGGTGGAGGGGTCTGAGCGCCCTGAATGGGCATGTCAGGATGTTCAGGCAAGTGTCGAGGGCTGCACTGCGTGCGTTAGACTTGCTTGAATTAATCCGAGTGCAGGGCTGTGCAGGGTGTGGTTCTGTGTACGTCAGAAGTGACACTGCTGTGGTCCCCGGTCAGAGCGGGAGGGTCCGCCCGGCCCCGCGCCTCTTGGTGCCAGGTTGTGGGGGGCACGGCTCGGCGTCTCCTGGGCGTGGGGGGCGAAAAACACCATCCTTCCATTGGGCTTGAGGGGAGCCGTTTTTCAAAGTGTTTGGAGGGGGGGAAGTGATGTGAAGGATTTCAGCCTTTTAAATACCTTGCCTATATTGTCATCTGTTTGTTTTAATCATTCTGTTTTAAAGGAGTCTTTCTGTTTCTCTGGTGGCAGAATGGCTAGCAGGGGGAGGAGGTGGCATGGTTTCCTAGGAGACCGGACAACCAGTGATAACCCACATCCGCACATGTTGGAGGTGCGAGCCGCTCGTCGGCTCCTCCCACGGGCTCCCGAGGAAGCACGCGACCAGTATTGAAGGGAGCTGGGGGAGGAGTGCGGTCTGTGTGGGAGCACTCCCATCAGTAGACAAGACGGATGGCAGGTGCGAGACTTGGAGCCACACGGTGTGGAGGCTTCCCAGGTCCAACCTCTGGCAGACGATGGGCAGGCGCCCTGGTCCCATAGGCTTGGCTGTCGGTGCGATCAAGTCAGAGGAATGTGATGAGTCTGTAGTTTGCCAGCCCCCCTCCCCCCCCAGGACCTCTTGCTCAGAGAATAGGAGAACATTCTGTTCAGTGTGGAGCTGGGGGGGCCCATCCGTCCGTCCCCCAGCGTCCCCCACTGCCACTGTCCTGTTACCTCCTCCGGATTCCATAAACATGTTTCTCCTTTCCCTCCATGTCAAAAATGCCACACGAAAGGGCTGAGAGATAGGAAGATGCTGCAGAAATGTCCGTTTTAACGGCAGTTGTCCATGTGCCTCTTTACCAACAGAAAACTTGGAATATAATGTGGAGCCGCAGGAAATCTCGCACCCTGATGTCGGACGCTATTTCTCAGAGTTTACCGGCACGCACTACATCCCGAACGCAGAGCTAGAGATCCGGTATCCAGAGGATCTGGAGTCTGTGTATGAAACGGTGCAGAATATTTACAGTGCAAAGAAGGAGGACGTAGAGTAACGTCTGGTAGAGGACACTGCACCTTTGCCGCTGCCGCTGTCCTCCAGGAGAACAGGATTCCGGAAGAAGACGTCTCCACGGATCCCTCTGGATTCACACCACCAGGAAAGCCACTTAACCAGTAGTGCTGGTTGCCTCCTACCAAGTTTAAATAACGTGTGCTCTCCTCCAGCTGCAAAGACAATGTTGCTCTCCGCCTACACTAGTGAATTCATTTGACGGCACTGTGTTCAGTGGCATGGCTTGTGTGCTTGTCCCGTGGTGACAGTTCGTGACATTCTGTCTTCATGAGGTCTCACAGTCGACACTCTTAGAGTCATTCTTCCTGCTCACTTCCCGTACGTCTGTCTCCACCTGTCTCAGAACATTTCATTTGCCAGACAGAGGGGGGTCCCATGTTGGCAATAACTTCTTTCTGATTTCTCTGAGGAACACGTGCAGTCCTGAGTCGGGGCTGCTTGTTTACCCTCAGTTGAGTTGCTTATTCAGAGGGGGAGGCTGTGAGTGATCGTGGCAGCATCTGAGAGCTGGGGACATTAACAGACTAACAGTAATCAGAATCCTGCGCATTTATTTTTTCTAATATTTGAAACAGATTTCAGGCGTTTTATCTTCTCTATTTGAATTGGGAGAGTAACATAGCTTTTCCTTCGTGTTCCTCTCAGATTTATGCTCATCTCTCTGCGAATCCTTAGTTTTCTGTTTCATTACATAAAATCTTTTGAGAAAGTGCATCATAATGGCCTTTATGGATGGATTTTCCCACATTCATCTACTATTCCTCCTTTAACATAACTACTTTCTTTTTCTTTTAATTTTAAAAATTGTTCCAGTATCATGAATAGATCTTAAGTCAGTGACGGGGTCTCTTTATAGTAGGAAGTATAATCTGGTGTTAAAATGTTTGCTTTTAGAAACCATACACAGTGGTCTCCAAAGACCTGAAAAGAAGGTTTCACTTTTGTAATCGGAAAAAAGAAATAATGAACCTTATACGTTTTTTAAAGAGGAAAGAGGAGGTTCTATGCCCCCTGTCATCCCTTAGAATCACTCTAAGGCCCTTTTGAGTGTGGGGGGTTGGAAACAAGGAGAACATCTTTAATTTGAAGAGTGTTCGATCAGTGGGGAAGGAGGCGGGGGGTCCTGCTTCCTCGAAGCGCTGCTGTCTTGCAGATACCCCTGGCTTCTGCCCTGTGCCCTTAGTCCTGGAGCGTGAGGGCACCGGGTCCTTGCGCGGCTCCGGGCGCCTGCCGCTCTCCACCTGCCTGTTCTCAAGCGAGCTAGCTAATCCATAGTTAACCAGTAGAAGCTAACTCCTGGAGTTAGGACCTAGTTACTTTACTCGGAGCTGAAAAGAACCCAGTTGCTCTGGTGAGTGAGGCTTCGGGGGCTGTCATCTGGCCCTGCCTCGCCGCCCTCCTGTGCATTTGCATGCTGTTTCCCACGCTGTGTTTGAGGACTGCCTCTCGTTTAGCCCGTGGAAGCCCTGGGATGGCTGAGGTTTGGGGAAGCCAGCTGAGACCACTTAGTAGTAGTACCTGGCGGCTGGTAAGCAGTTGTAGAGACGAGGGTCTGGCGGGCCGGCTCCTGCCAGCCTGAGTTAGCCTCGCCAGTGTCCACGTCCCTCGTCAGTCCGATCCAGAGCCTGATGGGTTAGATTTGCCTGGGAAATGTGACCACTCACAGCACCCAGCCTGCTGAGGCTGGGGGTCTTACACTACTCTCGTTTAAAGGTGAGAACTAGTTTAATCCGGAGGTAGTACTAACCAGACGCGTTACTAAGAAACTGTGGAGCATGCTGAGTTACAATTGATTTCCTTTTTTTCTTAGAGTAACATCAAAGCCAAGAAGGATGGTTTTACCTTTACTGACCCAATGTAAATATGTATCTAGACCGTTTTTAAACGTGTTGCTTCATTTGGCTCCAGGAAGCCTCTGTCACCTGTGTCAGTTGGTATTTGGGCACTTTATATTTTTCTAAAAACGTGTTTTGGATCTCCTGTACTCTAATAAATCATAAGTTTCTTTTTAAAACTTTTTCCAAAAATTTCTCCATTTTAAAAAGCCCTGTTACAACAAAGTAGGACTTTCACGATGTTAAAGTATTAAGTATTTGGATATAGTAACTTCTTTCCTCTTCAAATGAATGCCAAGATTTTTTTTGTATAATGATTAATAAATGGAACTTACCCAGAGAAACCACACAAGTGGCCTGCCCGGTTTCGTTTCGGAACAGAAAACCCGGCCTTGACAACGGCAGAGTGTCCCTGGCTTCTCTTCTGATCCAAACATGCAAACACTTGCTCTACTGAATTTTTCCTAACGTTGGTGAGCGCACGGGGTACCTTTATTCTGTGGGCTCCTTGCCAAACATCAGTTCTGTAAGCCGGCTAGGAAGGTCGAGGGCACCTGGTTGTCACGCGAACGTTGCGGCTTGTCACCGATGTTACGGTCTGTGTTGTGAAATGGGAAGGGCAGGCACTTCGGGAAATGGAGGTTCTTGGTGCGCCGTTAACATTGATGTGATAGCTGCATGATGTGCCGCACGTCCACAGCGCCCCGCGGGGCGCCCGTTCTCTGGGGGATGCCCCTGCGTGCTGTGCACAGAGGACCGGGCACGGGCCAGTCCCCAGCGTCCTGTGCTGCGGTGGGTCTCACACCTCGAACGTACTGTTGTGCACTGTGACTTCATGAGGGAGAACCCTAGAACTTTCCTCCCCAACACACACACACACGTGTACACAGCAGCCTTGAGGTGCAGTGTTTGCAGACGAATTTGGGAAACACTGTGTCATCAGTTATGTCCAAAACTAGTCTCCGTTCGCCTCGGACTAGTTTGGCCAAGCGTCTCGTTTGAAAACTTCCATCTAATCGGATTTTGAAAGGCTGGCTTCGTGTTGTCTCTGCCGGAACCTCATGACAGATCTCATTATAAGTGCATTTACACAGCAAAATTGTTTTATCGTGAAAACCAGCATTAATACCGTTGCTAAATCAGTTTTACATTTTCTAATATCTACTTAAAGTCTTGTCCTAATTTTTAAATGTCTCAGTCTTTCTTAACATGTTGAGTCAAGCGTTCATGTTCTAGGCTTTCTTCTACCATCAGAAGGGGAAATGCTGTTTCCCTTACTCCATATTCCAAGTAAATAAAATTGGATTACCAGCAGCTTTTTAATTTAGAAGTATCCTGTGGCCATAATAATCAAGATGTAGCTCTTCCGTTTTTCTGGGTTTTTTTGGAGGAAAGGAGAGAATGTTCACCTAGACGAAATGCAGAATTTGGCTATGTGACGGTTTATTTCTGGAGATGTCAACAGTTGGTATTGCATGTGTTCTTTTGTCTTGCAAGCTTCCTTTGAGCCAGCCCTGGCCTAAACTAGAATCTTCACAGCAACCCTCTAAAGCAGGGCCAGGTAGTCAACACTTTTGCGGGCCTCGTAAGGTCACATGTTCTTTGTTTTCAAGAATGTAGAAGACCTGTTCAGCTCGAGGGCTGTAAAGAAACAGGCCGTGGGCTGGGTCTGGCCCGTGGGCCACAGTTTGCCGACCCCTGCCAAGGTGTAGGCCCGCCAGCATCCCCCTGTCCAGCCGGGCAGTCGGGAGTGCACAGCTGGTGGGATGCCCAGGTGTCTGACCTCCGAGCTCCAGCTCTTGACAACCACACTACCGCCAACTTTAGCAACTACCTCGCACTGGTTTGATCTCTTGCCTTGCAGCCACTTTAACTTCTAAACGTTTCGGTTCTGACAACTTAGAATCTTGAGAGGAAAGGACGTTTCTTTCGGTGAATAAAATTCTGTGCAATTATAGAATAAATGTATTATGGCCATTTAGCGATGATTGTATTAGGGTGATGCTAGTTCTGTAATAAATAGACCCAAAAATGTCCTGTGGCTCAAACACAAAAGAACTTTCTTGCTCACTACCATGGGGCAGGGGAATGGGTTGGCGGGGGGGGGGGGTGGTGGTTTCCGTCTGTCTGCGGGAAGCTTTGTGGCCCTGAAGGGGAGTGAGCAGGAAGGGACACGTCTGGGAGGGTTTGATGCGCAGAGGCTGAGGGGGGGGCGGCCCTTGGCACTGCCACTCGCATTTCGCAAAGGAGGCTGGGAATGAAGACACGGAAACACGTGGCCAGTCCACTCTGGGTGTGTTCTCCCCACAGTGGGACATGCCCCCTCCCCAGGGAGACAGCCTCGGTGAGGTCAGGCTGTCTGTGACGGCCGACATTGCCCTCGTCAGTGGCTCAGTCAGAAATGTATTGTTTGCTCCTGCCACTGCATGGCCCCCGCAGGTCCCACTGCTAGCCACTGTCCACAGTCCCTGCAGCAGATGACCACGGGAGGGAAGGGGAGGACGCCTCAGGCCAAGCCACATCTGTCCCTACTGCCTCGGTCACCAGACAAGGCACAGACCCACAGCCTGACTCCAGAGGAGGTTGGGAAATGGCCTCCCGTATGCCCAGGAGGAAAAGGAAAGGTTTGGGGACTCTGCCTGGTCTGTGCCTCTCACCCCGAGCCTCCCCTACCCACTTCCTGCATCCTGCCCAGGGTCAGTCCAGCGTGGCTCCTTGGGGACCAGCCCCATGAACTAGGAGTTTTGACCCCCTCCCCCCGGTACCCATTCAGTGGGGATGCAGAGGCCAGGCAGCAGCAGTAGGAACTCCCACGGGGAAAAAACAAAACGAAGGAGACACACACACAAGCCGCTGTGCTCCCAGGGACGAGATCCTGCTGGGCAGGCACCCGGAAGACATTCCCCATCCCCACCCCTGTCCTGGCAGGGGTGGGGAGAGGTGGCTGCGCCCATCCTGCCCTCTGGACCCAGCCCTCCCTGGTCACCCCACTAGTACGGGTTGGGGGTGCATCGTCCCTGGGAGCTGGGCAACTTGCAGCGGGTGCTTCCTGCCTGGTGCAGGGTTTGGGGGCCAGCCCCAAGCTTGTGAATCCTCTGGCAACAATTCCCTCAGACACTTAGCAGGCTACTAACCTATCTGTGCCTAGGATCGTAGCCAAAGTTCTTTTCCAGAACCTCACGGGTCTGCTTTATTTCCTTGCGGCTCTGCCCCGTGCCTGTCTCCACCACCGCCCCCCGCCGCCCCCCTCTGACTTAATGATGGCCACTCTAGTCTGATACTCGCCAAAGCTGAGTCCAGCTGTTTAACGGGCCCGCGTTGCTCAAAGTGATTCTCGTCCTCGTCTCTTGCTGGGGCTCCACGGTTTTTTAACATAGGGAGCCCAGGATTTTGGACTTACGGTTCTCAAACCAGCGCCTTGTCCCCTGAGCATCTTTGTCGTCATACCTTGCTGTAAGCTGCAAAGGGCAACCAGCACACTATATTCTCTGTCTTCGCCTGCTTCCCCTAGACCAGCTCCTGAACCAGCGGCTCCACCTTGCAAACCATAAGCCCAGATTTTACCGATTCCGACCCCAAACACAGCCCTCCCACCTCCCAGCCTGCTGTCTGTGTGCCTTGCCACCTGACTGCCAAATGGACACCGTACAATATAGGTTTTTGTTACGGCAGTCCGCCTTTAAAGGGTTTTTGTTTTGGCCAGGTGGGGAGGGGGGCGCGGCGTGGTGGTTAAGTTTAAAGTGGGCTAATGTTTCCATAGGAAGTTCTCCTTCCTTGTTCGGCTGTGCAAAAAAAAAAAACAACTAAGGACAATGATGGCAAGTTTTCTGGGGACAGAACAGCTAAAAGAAAGTTGTTTAGTGAACTTAAGGAGTTGACAGAACAAAGGAAAGAAATTTGGGGGAGAACCAGTGGGAACAGCATGCATTATAGAATCCTTGCATGGTCAGATTTTCCAACTACTTCCCTTAGAATTACAGAAATTTTGGGGCGCCCGGCTGGCTCGATTCGTAGAGCGTGCAACTCGATCTCGGGATTTTGAGTTTGAGCCTCACATTGGGTGTAGAGATTATTTAAAAAATGAAATCTTAAAAAAAAAAAAAAAGAACGTGGGGTGCCTGGGTGGCTCAGTCGTTATGCGTCTGCCTTCGGCTCAGGTCATGATCCCAGGGTCCTGGGATCGAGACCCGCATCGGGCTCCCAGCTCCGCGGGAAGCCTGCTTCTCCTTCTCCCATTCCCCATGCTTGTGTTCCCTCTCTCGCTGTGTCTCTCTCTGTCAAATAAATAAATAAAATCTTTAAAAAAAAAAAAAAGAACGCCAGGAATCTTAATAGAAATTTTCATATTCAAGCCGCAGAAATCGGGGGAATCCAGAGAACACTTTGAATGAAGGTTAATTGCTTTTCCCTGTCTCTAAAACATTGTCATCCCCAGGTTTTAGAACTCACTAATAACCTGCCACTTCCTATATGGTGATGTCCTCAGTCCTGGCCGCAGGACAGGAAAACATTGACTGACTTCCTTCCCTTCTGAGTCCTTTGGCTGGTCTGATAATTAAATTGACACAAAACAGATTAACAGGAGAGAAAAAAAAATTAGTATCTTACTTACAGGAGCCCATAGAAATAAGAGACTCCGAGAAGTGCCCGAAGCAGGCAGCTTTTATACCTTCCAGACAAACGATACATTTGTGAAGAATTGACAAGAGTAAGGGGTTTGGGCTTGGGGTAGCAAATTAGTGAAGAAGCAAGAAGGGCTGTTTCCACAGCCTTCAGGGCCCTGAATTCCCTCTGGTGATAAGGACGCCTCTCTTCTGGTTCAGGGAGGGTTACCTTGCACAAGGGAGATTTATTTCTGCCCTCAGGGTCAGAGTGTCCTCCTTGGATGCACTGGATGCATCTTAAGTCACTTTGTTTCAAAATAATCACTACCTACACCACAGAGGCGGATTTGGGGACGGCCTGCCATGAACCCTCCCCCTGCTGTTCCTGTGCAGAGGGCTTTGCCCCCAGGCTCTCCTGCATCCCTCCCCCCTCCCCCCGCCCGGCCCATCCGCTCTGTAGCACGAATCAGCGGAATACTATTCCATCGTATGGACACGCCACATTTTGTTTATCCACTCAGCTATTGATGGGCCTTCGGGTTGTTTCCACCTTCTGGGTGTTGTGAATAGAGCTGCTCTGAACCCCGCCTGGGATTTTCAATACCACAGGTAGCTCTGCTTCTGCGTGGCATGCACACCTGTGCTCTCTGCATTACGAGAGTCGAGAGTCGTGATTTGTCATTCTCCCAGGCAATCGGGGTTTTCCTCTGGGGAGAATGTGAGCCCCACCTGGGAGGTGGCGCTGGGAAGAGATGCAGTCTCATTTCACTGGATGACTGCTGGTGTCGTGAGTGTTTGTTTGTTTTTTAAGATTTTATTTATTTGAGAAAGAGAGCATGAGCAGGAGGGAGGGGCAGAGGCAGAAGCACACTCCCCATGGAGCAGGGAGCCCAATGCAATGCGGGGCTCGATCCCAGGACCCCGGGATCATGACCTGAGCCGAAGGCAGATGCTTAACCCACCGAGCCACCCCGGGGCCCCCTTGAGTGTCTTTTAATGCTCCCCCCTTAGCGCCAGGAGCTGTGCCAGGGGACGTCCATTTCTGTCCCCTGTAAGTGCTGAACTGCATATTCTCAAGGCCTTTCTGGGTACATATTACACAGTCTTTGCCCTGGTTTGCCTCTTACAAAGATGGGATAAAAGAAAGTGCAGTTGCGAGACTTTCTGGGTAATGGCTACCTTTGTATGAAACTATTCCCATGGGATTCGAGCATTTGAAAGCTAAAGGCCTCCTGAACAGTCAGCTAGTGCTAGACCTTTGTTCCCGACATTTTACAAAGAGAAATAATGAGGCCCATGGAGGTTAGGTACCTCAATCTGGCAGGTGGCTCAGAGCAGGTACTCAAGCCTGGGCCTTTGGACTTGACTGCACTGGTGTTTCTCTCGCCCCCAAATTGCTTCCTCTGAGGGTTTTTCCTGCCCTACAGAGAGTCTTGCTAATAACATCAGCCCTCATTACTCGGCATTCAAAACCTTGTTATTTCTCCACGGCCAACTGTGCTGTGGTAACCCCCCGGCCAATTGCAAACGTTCTCTGATCTCATACATTTACTTTGACGGAGAATGAGCAAGTGTTCTTTATCCCTCACCATCTCGGCATTTGTCCTCTCGAAGTTTTTAAAGGAAGTTGCTTTTTCTTTTTCCCCCTCCAGCTTTATGGAGGTGTAGTTGATCTCTGGAACTTACTCGTCTTGTGTAACTGTAATTTAATAATCCATTTGACCGGTTTTGTTTAAACAGAAGTCTAAGCAGAAGCAACATCAAAGTTGAAAGAGGGTAGGGCCCTGGCTGGCTCAGTCGGAAAAGTGTGCGACTCTTGATCTCGGGGTGGTGAGTTCGAGCTCCACGTTGGGCATAGAGATGACTAAAAAATAAACTTTTTTAAAACAGGTGAAAGAGGGTAATGGAAACCCATACACCCTGCACCAAGATTCAACATTTGCTGTATTTTATTTCCATCTCTACTTTCTCCCCCTGAACCATTTGAAAGTGCCTCAGACACCCTGAGACCTCCCCCTAAATTCTTCCGGCGGGTCTTTCCTAAGAATGAGAGCACTTTCCTCCACGACCACAGTGCCATGCGTACCTAAAAAAATTAACAGTCGTGATGCAAGAAATGCATCTTCATAGGCGCCTGGGTGGCTCCGTCGCTTAAGCACCTGACTCCTATTACGGCTCAGGTCATGATCGTGAGATCGAGTCCCTCGTTGGGCTCTGTGCTGAGCAGGGAGCCTGCTTAAGATTCTCTCTCTCCCTCTGCCCCTGCCCCTCTCCCTCTCTTAAAAAAAAAAAAAGAAACAAACAAACAAGCAAATACATCCTCAATATTAGGAGACTGGATGGTGAGGACCACTTGGGTTTTCTGCGGAAGCACCCTGGCTCGCAGCTTGAACCCATAGGTAGAGGTTCTTAAAGAGAAACAGTTAAAAATCACTCACCAAGAAGTGTGTTTGCCCCAGGTGAACCTGACAACAAAGTAACTGTAGGCTTAGGCTCCTCGACTAGGGGTATAAAACTCGGAAACCATTTTTTTTTTTAAAGCGTTCGCTCATTGAGCAGGGAGGTGTACCACCCCCAGAGGGATGGAGTGCTGACAGTGTCCGGTCAAGGCTCAGGGGGGACCGTGCAGAAGGAGCATGGTGTCTCTCTCTCCTTAGGGCCAGGGCACTGGGGACCGCAGGGGGCGGAATTCACTTATAAAGGCCCACACGCTACCTTGTGGCCTTCTTATTTAATTAGCTACAATTAAGACCCTACTTCCATGGACTGCTGTTGGCTAAGAACAATGATCTGGGCTGAGGTGTAAGAACACGACCCATCTAATGTCGGTCTGGGGGCTGTGCCCTATTTCTGGGGTGGGACAGTAGGGTTCTCAGCAATTCCATTTGCAGATGCAGAGAACCTAACAGCCCGTCGTCTTCTGAGTCGGCCCATCATGTGAATGAGTCAGTGAGGTACTGAGGCATTGACATTTTCATGTTCTTGCCTCTTAACCTCTCCTGGGCCTTATGTTTCTACCCCTCCTGGCCCTCTCGGGATGTACAGCCATTGGTAGGGCTCTGCCGAGGGCTCTTTCTGATAAGCAAGCCAGCCAGTTACGTCTTCCACGCCCCCGTGTCTTCAGATGCGTCTCTAACACAATTCCCTCCAGTTGTCCTCTTCCAGGCTTGGAGGTTTTTGTTTTTCTGAGCCCTGGGTAATAGAGATGGTCTTATACAAATGGAGGGCTTTCGGTTTTTAAAGACCTCAAAAGCATCCGTCTTGAGAGGTCCAGCCCAGGGTCTAGTGAGAACTGCAGATACTATTGTATGCTGGGGCTCAGCCGAGTCCCCTGGTCTAAGCAGATCTCATTCCCGAAACCTCCAGCTTTGCTCACGCGCGCTAGAATCCAGCTGGGCCACTTGTCTGTCAGTGCTTGGCGTGGGTAACTGGGCACCGGGCCACCGTCCTCCTCCTCCTCCTCCTCCTCCTCCTCGGCGAGTCTGTTCATCTGCCTTTAGGGCCTGGACCTCATGAGCTGGAAGACACAGTCAGCAGAGGTTTAGACCAAATGGGACTCTCCTCTCAAACCTGGAATGACCTGGCTCAGTGTGTGGGTGATTTAGACTCAACAACAGCCCGAGGCGTGCTGTCCTAGCTGTTTAGGCCATACCTGCCTCTGGGGAGCAGGGGCTCCATTCAGCCCAGTCTGGCTGGCATCTTTCATCCCGTTGTGCAGTGAAGCAGCCTTTCCTCCTGCTTGGGCAGGGAGGGGACACCTCCGTGGGGTGTCCAGCATGAGCTCCTGAGCTCAGCATTCACACTGACTCCTGTCCATGTCCGCAGTGGCTGGCACACTCGGCAGGCAAACGCTTCGAGACCATTGATCCAAGTCCCTTTACCTCCCCGTGACAGAGCACTCTTTGCACGGACGTCCCTCACTGTCACAGCTCACGCTCTTCCCAGCCTTGATCCTGCGCCAGGCCTGGGTGTACTTGGAATGACCCCAGTTTCACACACAAGGAAACTAAGGCTCAGAGAAGTTGAGTAACTTGTCCGAGACGGCGCAGCTCCTGAGTAACGGAGCTCACATCCCGACCCAGCTCTGCTGACTCCAGAACCCGAGGTGCTCCTTACAGCCCCTGCAGACCGAATGTTTGAGTCCCTCCCGTCAAGTTTACGTGTTACAACGTGAACCCCAGGGTGATGGTATTTGGAGGGGAGGCCTTTGGGAGGTGACTAGATGGGGGGATTAGTGGCCTGATAAAGGGGACCCCAGAGAGTTTTCTCACCCCTCCACCACGTAAAGACCCAGCAGGAAGACCTCATCCGTGAACCCAGAAGCAGCTCCCACACGACACCGAATCTGCCAGCGCCTTGACCTTGGGCTTCCAGCCTCCAGAACGTGAGAAATAAGTGTTTGCTGTGTAAGCCTCCCCCTAGACCCCCCAGTCTGTGGTATTTTGGTATAGCAGCCTGAATGGATTAAGATAACTCCCCCAGTAGAGTTTAACTCCTTATCCTCCCGGAAACAAATAGAATAAGGCAAACTTCTTGTATAAAAATGTCTATAGTTTTCCATGAAGTTTTGACAAAATTGCCACGAATACAGTTTGGCTGAGTTAGTTAAACTCCCAAGGGCAGACCCCGGGCATACTTTAGGACCTGTGCCAAAGCGTGACTGACTTTCGTGCACATCATCATTTTGCCTTTCCAGGGATTAGAAGCTGCCATCCGAAGGTGTTCAGAGGACCACCGGTTGATGTCCTGGTTTCTCAAGATGGCACTCCGTCCTGTACTTATATGGGTATGTTATTTATCAGGGGCTAAGATTTCCTCTATGTGGTGTTAGGACTTCCGCCTTTCTTTTCTCTTAGTTATCCACTGAGGTTGTTGGGGCATCATTTACCATGTAGTTTGGTTTCCCCCTCCTCTTGGGGCAGGGGCGGGCGGGGCGGGGGGCGGGGTTGGACATACTGCAGCGGAACAGAAGGGCCAGTTCCGGGTGTCAGATGCACGTGTGGAGCCGAAATCCCGAAGTAAGCCACGGAGTGGGGAGGCAGAGGTCTCCTAGCAGCGTTGTGCACATGGTAATAGGGACAAACAGCTGGTGAGGGGGGCCAGGCTATGTAGTTTCCTCTGCTCGTGATGGACTCTGCTAAATGTCCCTGTCCAGGCAAGGTGCATTCAGCATGAGTCACCCCCGTCAGGCAGCAGCCCAAAACAATCAGCATTACTAACCTTAAAATCTCACGGAGGCTTCTGGCACTCTGAGACCTGCCAGGAGAGGATCTGCTGGACAGGGAGCCCCCAGAGAGCCAGAAAGGGGCCAGCCGCCACGCAAGATGGCCCCGGTGTCCTGCCGGCTGGGCGCACACCCCAGGCTCTGCCGGCCCCTCCAGGGAACCTGTGTTCCCATTTGGGAAAGAGAGAAAGGGAAACTGGGAATTTTCCATGTTCCTGCCCTGGGTGACTCAGAAGAAAGCCAGATCTGTTCCCAGCTTGTTTTACTACTTCTGCCGTCTGTCTGCGGGAGCCGTACAGATCAAAGGCTGGGAGAGCTCTGTCTGCCCCCACTCTACCTTCTGACCAAAAGTTCTCCCCACGATCTGCTTCCCTCTCCCATCTTCAGGCTCCCCCAGCTGCTGGGGGCCCACCTGCTTGCCTGGATGTGCCGTCTCTCTGTCCTCGTTTTATTTTAGATGAAGATGCCACCACCCCTTGGTGGCCCGGTGACACATGGGGCTCAGGAGGCTCCGCTGGGAGGTTTTGGTCTTGCATCGCTGCCTCTGTGGAATGCACCACAGATGCACAAGAACGCAGCAGGCTGGGAAAAGTCACACGAGAGAGGCCAGGCCTTCGGATATGCCGTCTTGAGGATGGGTTTGCAGACCAAACTGGGACTCCGTCGGCTCCAGCAAGTGACTCAGAGACACAGGACACTGCTCCTCTCCTCCCGTCCCCTACGGACCAGGACTGGCTATTTCTCACCTAGGCCTAGAACCATCCAGGTGTTGGAAACGGCTTGCCATGTCCCCAACGGGGGTGTCCCAGGCATGCAGAAGCCATTCACTCGCTGAGTAAATCAGAGGGGTCTCGGGAGGAACATCGGTTGGTTTATGTGGTCTCCCACCCTGTGTTGGTGAAGAGCTACCTGGGGACTCAGACCCTCCTTCTCGGGTCGAGGAGGCCGAAATGACTCAGCCATGTGTCATCCAGCGCAAGGGGACCGTGTGTCCTGTGTACGTCCCTGCTGCCGCCACCCTGGTCTGGGCCTCCACCGCCTCCTGCCTTGCAAGTTCAACTGCCTCCGACCTGGTCTTTCTGAAATGTGTATCTCCTTGAGCTGCTCCCTTGCTTGATGGCTTCCCCGTTGCCCTCAGGATAAGGTCCACATTCCTGAGCCCAGGCTACTTACCTCCCTCCAGCACACAGACCCTACAGCGGCCCTAAATTACAGGCTCCCTGACTTCCCTACAAGCCCCTGCCTCTGGGCCACTCATAGGCTGTTCCTCTGCCAGGAACACCCTACCCCCCACATCACCACCCTCAGTGCGGCTTCTGCCTCACAGTTTCACGTTCTCCCGCTGACTCCGCTCCACGTTACCCCACGCCCTCTGACTCTGCTGGGCAGGGCATTTCTACACTCCCCTAGCCTCCTATGCTTAACCCTGTTGGGGCACTTGCAGGGAATTTTCATCTCTTGCCTTTGGGCTCCAGAATGCTCCCGTTATATGTGCATTCCCTGCATCTAGTGTGGTGCTTGGCATTTGCTACACTGAGTGGGGAATGCCTTCATGATGTTTTGGAAGAAGCTGGCATCGGGTAGAAGACATAATTTTAGAAGGAAAAGGGACGAAGCTATCCATTCCGTGAGCTGCCCCCAAACTGCCGCAGACATCCAGACTCTAGTGATGGGGGGGTGTCTACTGTTCCCTCTCTTTGTGCGTGTTGTCTTCCCAGCCAGCATAGCGCCACTCTGAGGGCAGGCACGCCTCTGAATTTTATTTTATTTTATTATTTTCTTTTCTAAAGATTTTATTTGAGAGAGAGAGAGAGCATGCATGTGAGCATGCAGGGGGAGGAGCCGAGAGGGAGGGAGGGAATGAGAATCTGAAGCAGGCCCCACGCTGAGCACAGAGCCCGGCAGGGGGCTTGATCGCAGGACCCTGAGATCGAACCAAGAGTCAAGACGCTTAACCGACTGCGCCACCCAGGCGCCCCGCCTCTGAATTTTACATAATGAGGTTTACCACAATAAGGCACAGATTGACAAATGTTTTTCTGCAAAGGAAGGGCCAGACAGTAAATAAGGTAGGCTTCGCAGGCCTGTCCGTCTCTGTCGCAGCTCCTCAGCTCTGCTGTTGTAGGGTGGAAACCGCCAGAGACCACCGACACAAACGGGCATGGCTGTGTCCCAGTAAAACTTGATTTACCAACGCAGGGGTCAGCCACGCATTGCCCACACCTGGTCACGGGGGCCCGCTTCTAGTCCCTCCCGTTCCCAGGTTGTCTCCGTGTGCTTTGCACAATGCCCAGGATGTACCAGACACGCAGCAGACTGTTGGTGGTTGGTCAAAAGTACATCACATGAAACCATGGATCCAGTAGGACCCCAGGGACAGCTCACATATCGCTGCCCGTTCAATAGCCGATTTCTCCTTCATTCTTACAAACAGAACCCAAACTTTGTTCTGGCAGCAATGTACCTAGCTCCCCTACTTAGATGTGCACTAAGTACGAGCAGTTAAAGCCAAGTACGGGTAACCCAGTTTGTCAGCAGTTGGTCTGATAGAGGGTGTGCAACTCAGTCCAACACACTTCCAGTCTGCACAGGGAGTTTGATAAGATGCTGCTCCCTCATGAAAGAAGTGAAGCTTTCTTTTCTGCCTCCTCCATTCCTGATTTGAATACCATTTTGAGAGGATGTGATGTCCCGTGCTGCGGCAGCCATATTGCAGCCATGAGGGGAGGGCCCAAAGAATTTACAGAAATGCCAGCCCGAGCCCCAACTTCTCTGGGCTTCTGCACCAACCCTGGAAATGCTCATCTCCAGCTTCTTGGTAAGAGAGGTCATATCTGTCTGTGATGTTTATACCAAGCAAGTGTTCTTCACTTGCAGCCTTCACAAATAATGCCCTATTTTTACTATATCAATAAATGCTCACTCCTATAAGGAAAAGGCAGCTTTATACATTTTCTCCTACTCTGGCTACCCAATCTTGAATCTTTCCCTGTTCACTCTCCAACCTAATGTGCAGAATCCCTGAGGAGAAGTTGTGTGGCGAAAACCCAGATACCAGGGAACCAGAGGCCGGACGAACCCCAGCTGGGGAGAGCCATCTGTCTCCTCCCATCAGTCTCAGAGAAGCCCGACTCACGTAATCCCTCTGAGTTTAGATCCAAGAACTGGCTGAACCAAGTATGGCAGGAGCCATGGGGGAGGTGATAGAATGTTCTCACACAAGAACAGTCAGGGAGGAAAACTCCAGTGCTCTCCTCTGAGTGAACTCGCGAGCAGGCCCAGGAACCCACCATATCCCCCTCCTCACCGGGCTGACAGCCACAGCACCAGAACAGGAGTCCTAATCTGACGGCCCACATTGCGAAAGTCACCAGGCCACCTTCCAAGGGACTCTGCCCTCTGATGACGAGCTGGTCGTTACTTCGCACCTGGCATCCCCTCCGCAGTCACCGGGCTCCTCACAGCCACCCTGTGCGGCGGGGCTGATTAGCCCCATCCTGCGGACGGGACGGGGGCTGGCGCTCTGGACCAGGCCACCCACCCTGCGCTGCCTCTCTGTTCACTCAGCATGCCACGTCTCTACAAGCCACAAGTGGGGAAACAGCCCAGACGGGGCAGCCTCGCTGTCTTCTGTCACTAGGCGCCTCCATTTCCCTCCCCTTCACGGAGAAAGCAGCCCCTGAGACCAGGTACTTTCTGCACGGCCACTTGGGGGAGTATGTAAGTATCACCCCCATAAGCCAGCCCTTGATTGTTCCTAGTAAATGGGGAAGGGACGGTAAGCACTGTTGTCAATCAGTATTTCTTGAGTTCCTACTATGTGCATAGCACTATGCTAGATGCACAAAGGACATAAAAGGCCCCCAGGATTTGGGGTCATGTTGGAACAGTATCATGCAATCCTCTCTACCAGACTCTGCAAGCCCGCCGTGACCCTCTCTGACCTTACCCTGTGGGGCAGCACTGCTCCGTTCTCATCCTAGAGCCAGGGGAATCAAGGCCCGAAGAACAGTGGTAACAAGGGAAGAGCAAGGCAAGCAGGTGACGACACTGTGTGGCCTCCCTGGGTGTATTGTGCGGATCTAACGTGCTGGGTCTCAAAGTCTAGTTCCCGGACCAGCCGCATCAGCATCACCTGGGTTAGAAATGCAGGGTTTTGGGCGCCGGACCCACTGAATCAGGAACTCTGGGGCTGGAGCCCAAGATCTGTATCTGAACAAGCCTCCCAAGGGGTTCTGATGCACACTCAAGTTTGGGAACCTCTAAGCAATGAGATACCTTATGCACAAACGGTTTGAGGGCTGCAAAGCTCTCTTTGTCAACAGGGTGTCTTGAAAGCCTTTTGTGAAAGGTTATTCAAGGACCTCTTTGTTGGTTTTTTTTTCCAATTAATATTCTATTTATTACAACTACAAATTCAAAACACAGTTCTTCCCTAAAACTTTGTGTTGAATTTATGACTCTCACTATTTTGCTTATAAAATTGACTATTTTACAATCACTTTTAAGGTGTTTTTTAAACTTTTTTTTTTTAAGATTTTATTTATTCATTTGAGACACAGAGATACAGAGAGAGAGAGAGCATGAGCAGGGGGAGAGGCAGAGGGAGAGGGAGAAGCAGGCTCCCCACTGAGCCAGGAGCACAATACGGGGCTCGATCCCAGGACCCTAGGATCATGACCTGAGCCAAAGGCAGATGTTTAACCATCTGAGCCACCCAGGCGCCCCTTAAGGTGTTTTTCTTTTTTTCAAAAAACAACAAACATTTAATTGATTTCCCCTACTTTAAAAGCAGTAATGAATTTGATAGATTTCATTTCTTCTTAAGCACTTTTCAGAACCTTCCAAGTACTTCATGAATTCTTATGCATCCACTAAGTTGATCTCTGAAATACGGCAAATCTCGGTCCTCTTAAATAGTAGCATACTGCTTGCAAACTTAGTAAAAGCCTCTTATGATTTTCAAATTAAAAATCTGCCCAGTACAACAATGTGAATGTACTTAGCACCACTGAACCATGCACTTAGAAAATGGTTAAGATGGTCAATTTTATGTTAATATGTATTTTACCACATTTAGGAAAAAAAGTTCTGGCCATAATGCATTACTCAGTACATTTAAAAATGGGAATCACAAAGCTTTTCTGTTTGAGGATGCCAAATTCCCTTAAATGTTTCAAGCACTTAAAATACAAAATATACATAGGGGAGCCTGGCTGGCTCAGTTGGTAGAGCGCGCGACTCTTCATCTCAGGGTCGTGAGTTCAAGCCCCATGTTGGGCATGGAGCCTACTTAAAATATACGTAGATTACGTTCCAATATAATATAGTAGGAAAGCAAACACAAACAAACTAGGGCTTTGCTTTACTTCATCCTCTCTGTACCAAACAGTAACCCTTCTGGGGAGTAAAGACCCCACCAAGAAAAGTGCCATGCCATCCCCAGCAAGCTGGTGCTCCCCAGCAAGTGAAGGAGCCTGCAAAGTGCTCTTTGGCCAGGAAGAAGGAATTGATTTTTTCCAGGGACTGAAGCTGAGTCCTAATTGTAGTCACTCTGCTAACAGAAGATTCCAGGTCCCCTTCGCTCTCCACATGGGGTGGTGGTCTCAAAGCCTGGCTTCCCTGGGTCCAACTGCAGATACCCTAACTCACCCCCCATTCAAATCTCCAGCGCCCCTTTTCCTCAGAGCTGCTGAACTGTGTGGTCTGTACGGCTTCCTCCTGTACTGAATTCTTCCCACCTGCCAGGGGCACGACTCCTAGTGGGAACTTGCAAGGCACCCTGCGGATTCTGCACCCCGGGCTCCTCCTGACGCTTACTCCTGTAGATTTCCAGAGAAGGAAGAGGGTGCTATGAGTCAATGGCAGCAGAGGAGGATTTTCCAGAAAGGAGAATTGACAACCGGTCTTTGGAGAATGAGCCGCCCGGAGAAGGAAAGCTCGCCAGGTAAGGGGAATGCTTCTAGTCTGATAAGTAAAATTACCAGTTGGGCACACTGTTTCCCCGCGCCCACCTTGTGATGGAGGGGTAGCTGCTAGCAAGGGACTGGCAAGGCTAGGAAGGGGGTGAGCAGCCCCTTGCTCATTGAGCGGGCCAGACTGGAGGGGGCCGGAAAAGGGGCTGCACTCTGGGGGTCCTGTCACCGTGCCTTATGCCTGACTCCCTCCTGCAGCCGGCAAGGGGCACTGGCCTTGCTTTCCATTCCAAGTGGGGTGTCCCATCATAAATGTGGAAAACTCCTAGAGCAAGTCACCACATGGTGTTTCACCACGCGAAGTGAGCTAGGACGTAATGCCCCGGGGGAGTGGGTGGTGAGGGGGAGCAGCCTCGTTCTGATTCTCCTGGGCACCTGCTCCCGGGCGAGGACATCAGCAGGACCTCCGTGTCCACCGAGGGAAATACGCACACAAACGACCAACGCAGGTCGCCCAGGGTCTGTACCGAAGATGAAGTCCTGAAAGGTCTCTAGTAAGATGCGGAGGGATATGGGAACGTGCCAGCCTTAGAGCATCTTGGAGGTCAGTTGGTCTTGTGGGGGGCCTGCCCTATCCCGGAAGCTGGAGAGGGTGCCCCGCCCCCCACAAAGTCCTCGTGATCCTGAGCAGAGTGGATGTTACTATCATAAACCCATTCTATAGATGGAGAAGCTGAGGCTCAGTGAGGGGGTACTGAATTGCCCAAGGTCTCAACGGGAAAGAAACAGATAGGGAATCTACACCCCACCCCCCGCCCCAGCCACTAGACTTGGTTGTGTCTGATTCCCCCTCCTGCCCTAGGGGGCAGCAACACTTCACAACCCACTGTGTGCCTCAGACCCAGGTTCAAATGCGACTTCTGTTACTAACCGAGCAAGTGTGGGCAAGTCATGGAACCTGCAGGCAGGGGTCTCTGTTTCCTGTGTGGGAACGGGAGGAACAGTCCCTCCTTCCAGACCCTCCGAGGGCTTCCCCTGTGCGGCTCTTAGCGCTCCGTGTGTTCCGGTTCTTGTCGCCTGCACACCAGCCCTGCCTCCTGGTTTCACAGATGCAGACTCGGAGGCAACGGGAAGCGAAGTGACTTTCCCAGGTCACATGACCCGTGTGAGCGGCGAAGTCGGGCTTGGAACCCAGGTCATCGGGCTGACCGCAACTGCCTCCGACTGGCTCAGCGCTTCCCTAGCGCCCCGCCGGACACACAGCGCCCCCCCTCGGTTAGCCCTTAGTACTGACGGGGTAGCTCCAGGGCTGCGCAGACGTGGGAGCGAGCCTTCCCGATACGCGCACGATATTTACAAGGTTCGCCGCGTGGGGGTGGGGGAGCCGGTGCCCCCCCACGCAGGCTCTCCGAACATCTTGCACAAAAGAAGTAAGTACTTAACCCGTGGTGGCCCGGCACACTACAAGTTTCTAAGTTATTTAGAAGAAGGCAGCTGAAGTCTAGAGACTTCTAACGGGCGGAGGTGTGTTCTCCAGACTAAGAATAGCTGACAGGAGAAGCTTTCTGGTGACATCAGAGCACAGCAGCAGCTTGGGGGTGGGGGCTGTGGTTTTCTCCAGCTTAGCGACAACTGCCCCGTGCAGGCTCACCCGCTTCTCCAGAGGAGGCTGGACGAAGGGGTTGGAAAGGGGCCTGGTGACCCTGGAGGTAAGCAGGGTTTCCATCGGCCTGGGGGTTTGTAATGTGTCCCTCTCGCCCCTCCCTCACCATCCTGCTGTTTGTGGGAAGCTGGCCCTCTGGCCGGACCAGCAGGATGGGGGCAAAGAGCAGGGGGCAGCAAGGGAGGGCACAGGGCAGGTCCCCGGCCGGTCCTGGGATTTGGACCACAGGCTCCTCTCTCCTGCTCACCCCTGCCTCTCTGTCCTTCCAGGGGGCTTCTAACACGAGCGGACCCCCAGGCCCCCACCCCTGCCCACTGCACCAGACCCTTCTTCTCAATGCACACCCGAGCTTGGAATTTACTCTGAGCCCCAGCAGGGTGACCACTGCCTTTTTCTGAAGTCAAAATAAATTCTGGGGATAGAGTACAAAGATTAAGCCGACCCAAGGTGAAATTGTGGTTCCCCCTCCAGCAGCTCTGAGCTTTTACTGGAGGTATTGGAGGGCTTGGGGGAGTTGGGGGCAAGGAAGGAGAAGGGAACAGTTTAAACAAAACTTTAGACACTTTCAAATTATGCCTGGCCATTTGCAAGTTCTCACGCAGGGCCCCCACCCCCACCCCCCGTGTTCCCGGTTTGTGCTGATACATGATACATACTTACTGCACAGGGTTGTGTGTGGGAAGCTGTCGCTACCACACTTTATGGTCCTTAGGGGATTTTCAAGGGTGATTGTGGCTGCACGTGACTCTGACCTTGCACCCTGGCTCCGTGCAAATTAGCCCCCAAGCCTCAATTTCCCCTTCGCCACTGTGGTTCTGCTTTCTGACATCCAGTAGGAGTCTGACAAGTCATCTTTTTAAAACTCATCACATCTGACTTTCAGAGAGCCCACAGTGTTCACCCACACACTTTGTCTTCAAGGAAGGACAAAGGGAGATTTTCTTTTTTCTTTCCTTTCCTCCTCCTCCTCTTCCCCTTCTTCCTCCTTCTCCTCCTTCTTCCTCTTCTCCTCCTCCTCCTCTTCCTTCTTCTCCTTCTCCTCCCTTCCCCCCTTTTTCTTCTCTTTCTTTTTTTAACGAAGAAAACACTAAATAAAGCCAGAGAAGAGAAGCTACTTGCCGAAGGTCACACTGACCTTCTCCCCAGATTCCTAGCGCTCCCTTTACCAGGACTGTCCCTACAGTACAAACCCCACATGCCCCCCCAGTGGAAAGATGGGAGGCCACCTGTGAGCCGTCCTGGGTGCGCTGGTCACACAGCCCTCACAGTTGATGTGCCACTCGAGTCTCTGGGATACGGGGTTAATGAGCCACATCTCAGCCCAGCTGCCAAGCAGCTGGTCCAAAGTCATACTACCAGAACTCGCCAAGAAAATACTAGCACATGCGCACCCATGCACCCGTGGTACCCACTGGCAGAGGAATCCCACCACTGCGTTGACGTAATTTGTGATTCTCCACCCTGGTGGCACCTTATCAAAAACAACACCAAGGCTCCCATCCCCGGAGTTTCTGGTTCCGAGCACCTGGGATGGAGCCTGCCCATGTTTGCTTTCAGAGCTCCCCAGGTGAGTAACTTGCAGCTAGGGTGCAGACATCGCTTCTCAAACCCACCTGTATATTGGAATCATCTGCGGGGTTAAAATACTGCCCACCCCCACCCGGCCTGATTTAATTGGGGTCTGGGGTGTGGTCTGGGCATTAGGATCTTTAAATGCTCCCCCAGGTGATTCAAATGTGCGGCCAAATTTGAGAATGTTGCTCTGGTTCATTCTGCACCTGGACTCTGGGCCCCACCCCTGCCCCCAAAAGACAGGGCCGCCCTGCCCTTCCCAAGTCCTCCCCAAAGAGATTTTTAGTCCCATGTTGCTGCTTATATATAGATAAGCGTCTCCAGAAAATTCTGTTCTTGACTTCTGAATGTCAAGAAACCAAAGTAATAGGTCCTTTGGCTGTACCTTCCTGAATAGGAGATAAATGCTCAGCATGAGTGGCATGAAAGCATGCCCCATTCTGCCATGCTTTGTGGACAGAGAGGGAAGGGAGCTTTGCTGTAATCCAACCCCCAGGCCTCACTATTCATCTCTGGGGGGGGGTGGGTCCTGGTTCCTCGACCTCCAAGTGCACCCCCATAGGATCTGAGCCCACCAAGTCCCCCTGCATGTTTCAGGGCAGTCCCAGGGCTGTCTCCTTTGTGTTCTCAAATTCTGCCCTGGCCTGACTGCGGTCCCCTGGGAAGGATGCCTCCCAACATGCACACGCCTGTTGCTGTGGACCTGCAAGCCCACAGGGGCCCCGCAGGGCTGAGTTCATTCCTGTCTGCACCCGCCTCCCTCTCCCCAGAAACCCATGGGCCCTCTCTTCACCCTGTGACATTTGGTGTCTGGGCTTGGGGCCCAGATTTCACAAAATCCAGGAGGTATGGCCTCTGTGGCCCTGCCAATCCTCCCTCCATCCCTCCATGGGACTTAGACCTGCCCCAGGAGATGGGCACCAAAGTGTCCTCCTTACCACCAGCTGAGCACAGCTTCCCTCTGTAGAGTCTCCCCGATGCACACATGTCAGCTGGTACAGGGAGACTGCCCTCCACCCAGTCTCCACCAAGATGCAGCCAGGACCAGCAACTAATTGGCCCTGAGCTAGCCCAATGACCTGCCCATCGCTGAGCACTCTCCGTGTACCAGCATGGTTTGAACCCTTCGCATGAAGTCTCACGGACCCATTTCACAGATTGGGACCAAGGATTCCAGGGGCAAGTCGTCGCCTAAGGCCAAAGACAGGATTTGAACCCACATCTCTAACCCCACCCCCAACCCCTGCAGCAGAGGCTCCCAAATTTGTGAGTACATAAAAATCACCAGTAGGTCCCAGGAGCCTGCGTCTCTATTCAAGAATACAGGAGACCCTGACATAAATGGCCCAAGACCAGCCCTCCCCCGACCCTATTCTAAGTCTCAGGGCCTCTTCTAGGCCCAGCCAGGGTCATCCTTGCGGCGTGACCTTGACCTCTCTGAGCTTCCTCCCTGGTGAAAATGAGAGAGTGGAGCTAGCCAGTTGGAGGGAGCTCTTCAGTTCTGCCTTGAGCCTTCCAACTTGGCTCCCTTCCAAGGTGATGTAGGGAGGGCGAGGGGGCTTGCTTTCAGGGTTTCTCCCAGCAGCCCCGTCTGCCAGGTCAAAACTCTGAACCCTGCCCAGGATTTGCACCTGCCTCCACACACAGTCAGGGATTGGGAAGCCCCCAGAGCACCTGTCTCCCCACCCACCCTCGCCCTGGAGTCTCTGGCACAGGGGGAAGGCCCCCCCACTCCCGCCCCCGGCATAAAGGGCCTCCCGCCTTCCCATCACACGCTTATCCTTTTTGTTCATGAAGCGGGAGAGCTGGATCTGGTTCCTATCTCTGCTCTCCACAGCCGGCCCCAGGAGAGGTTTAAGAGACAGAGCCCAGAGTGGACATCTGGGAAGGGCGCCCAGTCAACAGGAGCAGGCCCTGAGCTCTGCTGAGTCAGCGTGGCAGCCGTGAGGCCCTGGGGCCACCTCCTACCCGAGCCTCCCAGCCTCCCTGTGCCCTCTGCCGCCTGCTGCCCAAATGGGAGGTATGTGCCGTGTCCTCTCCCGAGTAAGCCCCAAATTATTGACTGCGCCAACTCAGAACCCCAACGTGTATTTATCATCCTGCCTTCCAGGCACTCAGCTGGGGTCTTGCTTGAACATGCAGCTGTCCCAGAGGGAAGGGAGGGAGGGAAGGGAGGGAGGGAAGGGGGGAGGAGACGGCTGTATCTTCTCCCCACCCCCACCCCCTGGCTGGGGAAGCAGGTGGCAGGGTCCTTTCCTGGCCAGTGGTCCTGCCCTCCCGGCCAGCTCGTGGTCCCCCAGGTGGCTGGCTCCACATCCAGTCCCTGCCCTGTCACCTCCCAACACACCGGAGGTGGGGACCTGCCTGAAGGCCAGGCAGCCAAGGGGACAGTTAGCAAAAGCAGAGAATGTGCCAGAAGCTAATTTTCCTCACGGTCTGGTGGTACAGGACTTCTTCATGTGTGGTCCTCAGATGATCTGCCTCAGAAACAACTGGAGCCCTTGTTAAAATGCAGATTCCCAGGCCAGGCCCTTTCCACAAGGAATCCTGAGGCACACAACCGTGTTAAGAACCAGCCATGTGGCGGCCAATAGCTTGGACTCTCCGAGCCCGTAGTTCCTTGTGCGTCTAATGGGAAAGGAGAGGAATGCAGAATGCACATCCCACAGTGTTGTCCGAGGATTCAGTGAGGTAATAATATAGAGAAAGTGCTTAGCACTCGGTAAAGGGTATCCCGGGGTCATTACTCAGCAGCAGAGGGAAATTACAGCAGACTGATTCAGCAGATGGAAGAAATAGATGTTCCATTTTTTTTTTTTTTTAAAGATTTTATTTATTTGACAGAGACACAGCGAGAGAGGGAACACAAGCAGGGGGAGTGGGAGAGGGAGAAGCAGGCCTCCCACTGAGCAGGGAGCCCCATGCGGGGCTCGATCCCAGGATCCTGGGATTATGACCCGAGCCAAAGGCAGATGCTTAACGACTGAGCCACCCAGGCGCCCCTAGATGTTCCATTTTTTTCCTTTGTGCCAGCTCTGTAACTTTCAGTGGCGATACCTGCAAGAGGTCTCTGGTTCACAGGCCAGGGGATCGGACCCACCAGAGCTCCGTCACTTACGAACCACTTGAACTTGAGCATGTGATTTGAGCCCTATGGAGCCTCGGTTTCCACATCTACAAAGTGGGAATGCTAGATGGCCAAATCCCCCATCATTTGGCTGTGGTGGCTAAATGAGACACTTTAAGGAAAGCCACACAGTTACTCAAATGTCCCTCAATGGGTGAATGAATAAGTAAAATGTGGTCTACTCATACAATGTTACGTCATCTGGCAATTAAAAGGAATGCAGGACTGACCCACACCTCAACATAGGTGAACCTTGAAATCATCATGCTAAGTGAAAGAAGCCAGACACAAAAGGTCCCATATTAGAGACTCTACTTATATGAAATGTCCAGAATAGGCAAATCCATAGAGACAGGAAAGTGATTAGTGGTTGTCAGGGGCCAGAAGATGGGTGATTGTGGGGTGATAGGTAAAGGGTGTGGGATTTCTTTTGGGGATGATGCAAATGTTCTAAAATGGATTATAGCGATGGTTGCCCAACTCTGTGAAGATAGGGAAAACCACTGAGTTGTGTACTCAAGCTGGGGAGTTGCCTGCTATGTGAATTACATCTCCATATAGCCATTATCAAAAATAAAACATCTACCTGGGAATCACCTGGCATTCCCATTTCAAATGCATTCCTGGGCCTCTTGAGTCTGAACCTGTTGGGGGAGGTCCAGGAATCTGAGTTTAAATAAGAACACCCGGTGATTTGCCTGCATACAGAATTTAAAGAACCATCCCTCCGGGAAGACAGTTTGCTCAACGCTGGTTTCCGTGGCACGGGGGTCTTGCTGGTGCAAACCCACTGTCCATTAATTTCCTACAGCTCCTGTAACAAATGACCCCAAACTTGACGGCTGGAAACAAATGACCCCAAACTTGATGGCTGGAAACAACACAAATGTATCATCGTACAGTTCTGGAGGTCAGAAGTCTGAAATGGGTCTCCCTGGGCTAAAATCAAGGTGTCAGCCCTACTGTGTTCCTTTCTGGAGGCTCTCAGGAAGAAGCTATGTCCTTGCATTTTCCAGTTTTCCCAGTTACCTGCGCGCCTCGGCTCGGGGGCCCTTCCTTGAATTCCAAGCTAGCAATGCCCAGTGGAGTCTTTTCCACATCACATCACTCTTGACTCTGACCCCCTGCCCCGCCTTCCTCTTTCACATACAAAGACCCTCGTGATCACATGGGAGCCACCAGCCACAGTCTGGGGCCATCTCCGTCCTCCCCCAGCCCCCAGCCCTCTGCAAAGCCTGCCCTGCTGCCCCGTGTGCAGCTGTGGTGAAGTTAAAATAGATCTGGGGCCCCTGCCACATCTTTCTGTCTGGTGAGCTTGTTTCTCGGACAACAGCGTCGAGTTTGAAGCCCATGCAGGGACAAGCTTCCATCTGCCCCCTGCAAATTCCAGTAATCGGTCACTATTTATAATTATATAAACAAGAGAAAAACATGCTCAAGCCGCCCTCCCCAAAGAGCCTCCGTCTCCATTTTTAGGCGGCCAGCCCTCCCACTCGCCCTGGAGCTGCGACCCTCCACGGTCTGGGGGCCGGGCTCCGGTCCCCCATTAGGATGGAGAGGCTGGGGCAGCGGCTTGAGTGCAGCCCAGGAGGGGCGGGGGCGCTTCACTGGGAGCTGAGGATTTCGGGGGACTTGGTCACCCAGAAAATGATTAAATAAGGGGGCATAAGGGGGAAATTCGAGTGCAAGTTCCGACGATTTGTCTCACGAGGTATCGTGGGGGAGGAGAGCAACGGAGAGAGGAGAGTCAGGCTGGCTCTAAAGTCCTGGATCTCGTCCCCCGAGAAAGGGAGTGGACAGTTGGGGGGCCGGCCCTTTCACCCTTGCTGAATCCTCTCTAGCAAGATGGGGCTGGGGAGCATCAAGGTTCACAGGGCAAAGCAAGCAACCCCTGGGTTACACAGCCAGGAATGGCTGAGCCCTTGCAGGGGATCCAAAGCAGAGTCAAGTCTATGCTAGAACATTGTCACCCAGGGTTCGCCTAAAAGATCAGGGTGCCTCAGGCAAGAAAGGATTGTTTACAAGATAACCAAAAGGACAGCTTGAATTCAAGAGGCAGATGGGAGATGATTCTTCTCTGATTCCATTCACGAGACCAACATAAGGAGCCTTAATGAGCTTAAGAGAAAAACTGCCCATGTCAGAGCCCAGACAGAGATGTGGGCGTGAGGCACCTGCAGGGTTTCCAACCCTGGACAGATTTTATGGGAGCATCACTAATCCTTATTTGTTTGAGACGGTTTAGGTGTAGTCTTCCCTAAGTCAGAGGCTAAGCAAGGGGGCACTTGCATTCCCTGTACATTTCCTTAGAATCAGGAGCCTGAAGATTAAGGGAAGAGTCTTGTTGCTCCCAGAACATTGCCGAGCCTTGGGAGTAACCCTAAGTGATTAGAGGGATAGGGAATCGAGACATGTATTATAGGAACTGCCATTTATCCAACTTCATATCTGTACTCTGATTCTGGTTTACCACAAATTCTGTGAATACCTCAGTGTTCCCATCAATAAAATGGGCATGTATTGGGTGCCTCTCCTCCAGACTCCCACAGCAGCCAGTATCCTATTAGTGTGCTGTGATGGTCTGTTTATATCTTTCCTTCCTGACTCTGGGATCCCCTGAGGTCAGAGACTGGCTCCTTTCCTGTAGTATTTAAATTCCTGGCACTCAATCGTGAGTGAATGGGGGCGCCTGGCTGGCTCAGTCAGAAGAGTGTGTGACTCTCAATCTCAGGGTCATGGGTTCAAGTCCCACTCTGGGCGTAGAGATCACTAAATAAATAAACTTTAAAAAAAAATAGTGAAGCCTGCTTCTCCCTCTCCCACTCCCCCTGCTTGTGTTCCCTCTCTCGCTGTGTCTCTCTGTCAAATAAATAAAAAATTTTTAAAAAGTTTAAAAAAAATAGTGAATGAACATATGAATAATAACAGTCTACTGTGTAATGGTGTGACATTTGGCTCCGACTGGCTTGCAAGATCGCATTGTCAGACATTCAGGAACTTTGCAAGCCCCTTGTCAAATTACTGGTAGCTTGAAATTGACATGGGGGCATTATTTACACCCTGGAAATAGGCAAATGCTCCAAAGTAAGGCTTCCCCCTGCTTTACCTACACACGGCTGGACTAGATGGTACTTCCTCCGTTAGGCACTGTTTTAAGCACTTTACGAATATCCATATTTAATCCTCACAGCTACCCCGAGGAAGGCACCAATATTATTGCCGTTTTACCGATGGGTAAACTGAGGCCCAGGGAGAGGACGGCACTTGCCCACATATGATTTGGGAGCCTCCCTAAAAGGAATGCAGGAGAGCCGCGGGAAGACCATCCTCGAAGGCTCTGGGTGCCGCTGCCCTTTGCGGACTCCCAGGTACCAGCCGCTCTAATCTCGGCCACCGGTTTTAATCAGCTCCTCTGGGAGAAGAGAGGCAGTTGCCTGGTGACTGAAGTGTTTTCCAGCCCTCAGAAGGTCACGCTGTGTGGGGGGAACCTGAAGATCCCCACACAGGGCGCCCCTCTTACAGGACTCCAGACAGCAGATGCAATCAGCCCAGCCAGACCCCACGCAAAGCTCCAGACCTCTTTCCTGCTCTGATGCTGACAGATCCGTCGCTGGGATTGAATTAAAGCCCTGTCGTCCTGGAACAGGCAGCAGCAGGCTTTGTGCGGTGGGGGGGTGGGGGGGAGGGAGGAGGGGGAGGGTGGGGAGAGCCCCTGCTGCGTATGTGCATCACGACCAGAGCAGGGGGGCAAGAGTCCAGGGCCCCCAAACCTCACGGATACAGCTGTCCGCCCAGTGTGTACGTCTGGCCTGTCCATTTGGGTCTGCAGTCGGGGAGGTAGTCATGGACTCCCTGAAGCTCGGTTTAAGGGATAACAGAGTCTTTTCAGGAACCATTCTGGCTCGAACATTCCAGATCTTTCTGGGCCCAAGTTAGCCCTTGTTTGACCCCTCTGCATTGTCACCTCCTGTGTGTCTGTCTGCCCATTCCTCCAGGAGCTTCTTAGGAGCCAAAGTGTGGCTCCTGATGATTCCTGGTTGTGGCCCTAGGACCCAGCCAGGTGCCTGAACACAGCAGGGCCTCAGTAAATGTGCAATGAATGAATGAAGGAGCGAATCCCCCTTGTGCCTCGGCCTCTCCACCTTCCCGGTGCTACCAGGAGCTCCTGATTATTTCTCCAAGGCTTGCCATCAGAAATCAATTCCCCTTGATGACCACACCTCAGCCTTCCCCTCTTCCAGCTCCCTGCAGGCTGGTGAAGGTGGCTTGTTTGGCAGCAGACCCAGGAGGGTGGAGGGAGGCCCTGCGGAGGTCTCTCAGAGGAAGTGATCTGAAGAGGAAGACCCAGCCATAGGAAGAGGGAGGGGAAGAGAGTTCCAGGCGAAGGGGCAGGGGCCAGGACTCCTCTAGGAGCTGTCAGTGGTCAGTGGGGCTTGAGATGAAGGTGCCCGTGTAGACAGGTCACAGAATGAAAACAGGCTCCCTTCACCCCACCCACTGGGGGCCTCTTCGTGATCACCGAGGGGCAGAGCAGAGCCATGTGCACCCCCCCCCTCGCGGCCCCAGAGCACAGCCCCAGGGCTTTCTTCCCTACCCACCTGCACTGTCTCTAGCTCTGGGAGCAGCTAGGCTAAGGGGGAGGGGGTGCCATCCCGAACATGCTATTTTCAATCTCTTCAGCAGCAAGCCCCATCATTTAATCCTTGGATAATTTAATATAATAAAATTCCAGGAACTGGTGTTTTACATCAGAATAAAATTGTGTCCAGCAGTGGTGGGTCATTCCCAAGGGGCCCGAACCCCTTTCCTGACCCTGAGGTCAATCTGGGTGTCTCGATTCCTTCTGCCTTGAAATGCAAGCTCTGGGTCCAGTTAACTCAGACCAGCTGATGCCCCACAGCCCGCACTTCCCCAGCTTGGCTACCTCAGCCCTGCCCAAGGAGGCTTTTGAAATGCAGATTCCAGGGACGCCTGGGTGGCTCAGTCAGTTAAGCATCTGCCTTTCGCTCAGGTCATGACCCCAGCGTCCTGGGATCCAAGCCCCACATCTGGGTTCCTTGCTCAGCAGGGAGCCTGCATCTCCCTCTCCCCCCTACTCCCCCTGCTTGTGCTCTCTCTCTCTCTGACAAATAAATAAATAAAATCTTAAAAAAAAAAGACATGCAGGGGCACCTGGGTGGCTCAGTCGTTGGGCGTCTGCCTTCAGCTCAGGTCATGATCTCAGGGTCCTGGGATCGAGCCCCATGTTGTGCTCCCTGCTCAGTGGGGAGCCTGCTTCTCCCTCTCCCTCTGCTGCTCCCCCTGCTGTGCTCTCTCTCTTTCAAATAAATAAATAAAAATCTTTATAAAAAAAAAAAAGACATGCAGATTCCAGGGACTGCTGCCACTCTTTCAAAGCCAACAGAGTGTAATGGGCAGCTGGACTTTCCACCAGGAGGGGGGGCTCATTCTGCAGCTCTGGCTGGGTTCAGGATTCCCCCCCACTCCCCCCACCCAGAGGTTCTGTAGTCTATAGGTATGCGCAGTTGGTTCTCAGCACCCCGTCCCCAGTGCCCTGTGAAACTCATGTACATGGGCCCACCTAGGTCTTTGTGAACACCAAAGGACCCATGTCCACCCCGCCCCCAGCCCTGTCACAGAGCCTGGCACCCAGGACATTACACTGAATACAGGCCAAACATGGATGGCCGCATCACAAGGCACTGTGGAGCGCAGTGGTCTGGCCTTGAGAACCAGAAGATGTTGACTTTGAATTTCTGCCCTGGCTGTGTGACCTTTCTGAGAATCAGTTCCTCCCTTGTAAAATGGACAGGATTCCAAAGCAATTGCTTTGTGCGGTGTCCCATGGCAGGCCCTTCTGATGGACAGCTCATTAACTATTATTGTTCTCATTTTAAGTAGAAGGAATCATGGTCAAACAGGTGGCAGGATGGGCCAGGGTCATCCAGCCTGACCACAGAATCCAATTCCTTAAGCCAACTTAAGGCAAAACTTCTCCCAGGAGGCTTGGGGAACTACCTGCATTACATTCTCTGGGCGGTTTGAAAGGCAGCCTCCCGGGCCCTGCCTGAGCCAGAATGGGGATGGGGGGGCAGGGCCAGGAAGCTGCCTGCTCCTCAAGTTCGGAAAACTCCCGCACCCCAAGCTCCTGGGCTGCGCCACTAGGATGGGCCGCTCTGGCACGTGGTGTGTCCACTTCATCAAGGTGCTGGGAGGGGCCGAGGGGCTTTCCTGGAATGAGCCAAGCGAAGCACCTTGTGCGCATTTAAGGTGGATTACTATTATTATATTACCTTTATTGCTGTTCACCAGAGAGCTAATTAATGCTGGCTATATTTCTTCACTGTCCCAGGTGAGTTTCCCTTCTGAGATCTGGGAGGATGTGTGATGGAACCGGGGTGGGGGTGGATATGGAGCCTCCCCAGGGTCCGCCCACCTACACCCCAACTCTGTTCACACCTGACTCTTTCCAAAGCCGGCAGGGGTGCGGAGGCGGGGAGGCGCGAGGAGCACGGCCGCTGCACGGGGGGGACGGGGGAGGGGAACCTTGGTGGTGGGCATCTAGGTCCCGCACTCCCTTCCACGCCTCCCCGCCGTTTCTGGCCCGGGGCCGAGCGCTCCCCCATCCCCGCAGTGCGCGAAGCCGGCGCGCGCTAGGACCGCGGCGCGCCGCCCTCCGCCGCTATAAGAGGCCGCGCTCGCGCCCCACGCGGAACCCGCGGCTCAGACCCGTCCCCGGCGTCCCGACCCGCGCTGGACCCGAGGCCGGACCGGCCGCTGCGCAGCCGACGCCAGCCCGGGGGCCCCCGCCGCAGGCACCATGGGCGCTGCCCACTCGGCGTCCGAGGAGGTGCGGGAGCTCGTGGGCAAGACCGGCTGTGAGTATCCTGCGGGGACACGGGCGGGAACCGCCGGCCGGCTGGCTCGGGGCTCCCAGCCCACGGCCGCCCGCCGGGCTCCGCGCCGCCGCGCTGTGTGACCTTGGGCTAGTAGCTGGCCCTCTCTGCGCCTCAGTCTCCCCCTCCTGCAAATGGGTTCCCGCCGGCCACTTTGCCGGCTGCGGCGAGGAGCTCCGCGGCGATGCTGAGTAAGTGCCTCGGCGCCCGCGGAGTTGGCAGGGAACCCCCGGGCCTGGGGACTGCGGACCCGGGTGGGAAGCAGGGCCCGGCTCCCCCAGGGCAGGGCTGGCGTCCCGGCTCGGAGGGCGAGAGCCCGGGCCGCCCAGCTGGTGTGCGCGCTCCGCACCTGAAAGTCGTTCGGGTTCGCGAGGCGCAGGGGCCGGAAAGTTTTGAAGTCGGCGGGACCTGGGTGGCAGCCGGGCTCGGGCATTCCCCGGCCGTGTGACCTCGGGCGGCCGAGCCCGTCCCCCTGCGCCTCTCTTCGTCCTCCCATCTGTAAAGTGGGTTCATCGGGTCCACTTCCCCGGGTAGCGGGTGGCGCCCGCGGAGCACTTGGCCGGAGCCCGACGACCTTCCTCGAGCTCGCCCGGACTCCTGGGACCTGCATCCGGCCCGAGGCTGGGCGCACGGAACGGCCGCGCCGCGGGGCCGACCTGGACGCAGGGAAGTGACGGTGGTGGCGTTTGTCCTCCCCAGTCCAGCCGGGCTGGGAACTTGACCCTGGCCTCTGACCCTGGGCTGGGAGCTTGACCCTGGGCTCTGACCTCGGGGTGCCGGGTTCTGTTACGGGCTGTGGAGGGGTGTGTGGACCAAAGACAGAGGGAGACCAGGTGAGGGGGAAACTGGACAGGCGGATGTGAATCGTGCCAACACCACTTCCTGGCTGTGTGACCTTGGGCTAGTCACTTCATCGCTCGGTTTCCTTCTTTCTAGAATGGAAGTTCTCCTAGTACCTGCTAGATGATTAAGAAAGAGCGCAGATGTTATTTCAAGGAAGGACCTGGCTGGCTCCTGGCACCTGCTTTGACTTTAGGGCAGCCAGCCAGGTCCATAATTGATCACCTGGGTGGGGGTGGGGAATGACCCAACCACTTGTGCCAAGGCTGAAAGGCGACCCTGCTGACTCCTAATCTAAACACTTCTGTCCAGGAGAATTGGGTGAAAATTACAGAAAGCACCTCAATACCTGGTCTGGGTGCGTGGGTGTGTGTATACACTCGTGCATCACGTACACATGTGTTATGTTTTACCATGTGCAATCACAGAATTATCTACGACTGGAGGGGGAAAAAACTGTAGTATATATAAATGGAACACTTAAAAAAAAAAAGTGATAAGAGCATATATTTGTAATTGCTTTGTTTGCATCAAGGACCCTGGAAGGATCCACAAGGAAGTAAGAAGAGTGAATACTTGCAGACTGGGTGGAAGGGACGAAGAGGGACTGAGGTTTCACTGTAGATTTTTTTTTTATAGTTTCATTTTGAACCATGTGTGAATATAAAAGTTTTGAGTCCAGTTTAACCCCAAGGCTCACGTGAGAAAGGAGGTAGGGTTCCCCTCCTCCTTTCTTGGATTTCCCCTGGTTCTGTTAGTTGAGCTCTTGTTGCCTTGTGTCTGCACTGGTGGAAGTCAGGGCTCTCTGAGGCTGGGATTTCTGCCAGGGTGGCAGCCCCCCACGCAGGCAGTTGGGGGGAATGCTGTCTGGTGGTGAGTTTGGCAGGTGCTGGGACCTCGGAGCATGCTGGGAATCATGTCCCGTTTCCTGGGTCCGGTCTCCCGTGGGGAAGACGGATGCTGAGTGTTCCCCCCCGTAGCCTTCCTACAAGTGGCTGATGGGGCTTCCCTTCTAGCTGCCTGGGATTCCGGTTCATACCCCAAAGGAGGGGAGGGAGATGGGGCCGGGGGCGCATCAGGAAAGGGGCTGTGAGGTCTGACCAGAGGGGAGAAGGAACGCCTTCAGCTCTTGGAACTTTAAATAGGAGGAAAGTTCCCCCTTGTCCTCTGAAAGGGGCTGGCACAGTCTGGGCATTTTAACCCATTCGGCAAGTATTGATGGACCGAGGACTTGGGGATTTAGAGGTGACCCTAAGAGGCTGATGTTCCTGAGGGGAGACACACAGTGGTGTGAGAGTCAGGGGAAGGGCAGGGAAACATTTCTTTAGGGAGGACTGGGAGAGCTTCTCTGAGGAGGCGAAAATGGGGAACAGAAGCTCCAATAAGAAGGAACCAGCTCCACAAAGATCAGCGGAAAGTGCAGTTTGGGGCAGATGGAATGGTAAATGCAAAGGCCCTGTGGTGGGAAGACTTTGAGGACAATAAATGAGAATAATAGTATGGGATGCTGATGCAGCCAGAGTCAGGGCTCAGCTGGTGGGGGGAGCCTGATTTAAAGGATCTTGCTGGGTAGGTGGCTTTGGGCAAGTGTTCAGTAGTACTGGCCATGTTTTTAAACCCATTTGTAGGTCTCCATCACTCTAAACCACAGCGAAGAGTTAAAGCTTGGCCCACTTCTTCCTAGCTGCGTGACCTTAAACAAGTCATTTTACTTCTGAGAGCCAGTGTCCCCATCTGGATCCTCGGGTGGTTATATGGATTGAGTAAGATGATGTACATACACATATGTGAGGTTCTTGGCTCGGCATGGGAACGTCCGCTCCCAGGATCCTGCTCCTGCAAGAATCCTTGGGAAACATTCAGCCTAAGGCGCACTCAGCCAGGGAACAGACTGTGTTGCTGGGTTCCCCCTGCCTCTTTGCGCGGACCAAGATGGTCCCTAATTTGAAGAGTCAGCCTGGTCCCTTCCTGAGGGCTCCCTCTGGAAATGATGAGCAGGATGGTGGTGATGGACGTCATTCCTTGAGCACCAGGCTCTGTGCCGAACCCTCGGCATGCACTCTGCTGGAATCTTCATAATAACCCTCCGTGGAAGGTGGCAATATGGCCGTTTTACAGATAAGGAAGCTGAGGCTTGGAGGGGTAAAGCAACTTGCAGCCCCACAGGTCACTAAGTGGGGGAGTAGGGGGTCAGAGGATCCCCAAGTCCATTTCCTGCCAGCACCGTGCCTTCACCGCAATTGGGAGTTGCCTCTCCGATTTCTAGGAACGCAGAAGGGTAGGAACAGCCTGCACATCTATTTTTCTCACTTCTGGGCCTTTGTGCAAGCCACTCCCTCTGCCTGGAGAACTCTTCACTTGACTGTCCGTAATTCGGGGTTTACGTAAAGGGTATACTTCTGTAACCAGCAGCCAGGTTAAGATTGCAAACATTTTCTCTTAGCCCTGTCTGTTCAGGAAGCCCGCGCTCTTCCTCATTCGGGGCTCGGCTCCCCATCCTGCCTACTCTCCGTCCGGCCTTTGAGGGTTAACGCGCGTCCTTGAGACTCCCGAGGCCCCTGCGTTCCCTCCCATAGTAGCACACACCACCCCATGTTAGAGCTGTCCGCTCTGTCACCTGCCACCCCCTCGAAACTTGGAGCTTCCTGAGAGCAGGGAGAAGGTGGCTTGTTCACCTTGGTGTGTGTGCGTGATACTCACAACACAGGCGTTCATGCTGACCAGGTGGGGACCCCAGAGACTGTATAGCCCATGGAGTATTGCCTAGGAGCGTTGTGTCCAGGAGACACCCCTAGACACCCACCAGCCCGCCGTGGCTGCGCCAGCCCCCCCCTGGCACCAGGAGATGCATCCTGTGGGCTTCAGCACTGAGCCAGCCCCACCAAAAATAGGCCTGAGCACAAGCTTGCCCACGCAGGGCATCCTCAGAACTGCACGCCCACCTCCCCTTGCCTGTGAGAGTCTCATTGATTGATTTAAAACATAAAGTCTTCCCAAACATCTTCTCTGAGCCAAGAAGGCGGACTACCTAGAACGTTAAAATTCACATTGAACACCCGAGCTGGCCTTTCAGCAGGAACCGAGTGGAGCCCAGCATGTGTCCCGAGGTGTGAAGTGGACCCTCCCCCACAGGAAGACCGGCCCCTTGGGGTCACTCACCGAAGCCTGCTCCCCTTCACCACCTTGAGCTGGCCTGGAGGTGGCCATTTCCTGCCTCCCCCACCCGTGCCTGCTCCCGGGGCTGGAAAGGAAATAATAAGTGGAGGATTCTGGGAAAGGTGGAGGGTCTATTTTTTCCTTCAGGCTCCAAAACAGCTCCACAGGCCTATCCATGTAGATGCCAAGAAGCTGCCAGAAGGAAGAAGAAAAAACAATGTCCCAGATCTGGAGTTCAGACCTCCTAATGGTGACAGCGAGTGTTTACCAGGCGCCTGTCATTTGCCAAACACGGAGCTGAGCCGCGCTGTTTATCCGCAGCTGCTCATGCAACTCCCCCAGGAGCACCGTGGATTCCCAGTTTTCCGATGAGGACTCGGGAGCTCAGGAGAGCATGCCACTTGCCCGAGGCCACAGGCTGCCGAGAAGTAGAACTGGGATTCAGTTTCTGGTGTGATTCCCCAGACCTCCTCACTGGGGAGGGAACCGGAGGCCTGGGTGGCACCCCATTTTCTGTTGGGCTCTCGCCATTGGCCACTACTCGGCGGTTATAAAGTCCTCGAGTGGCCCCAGACCACAGCCTCGGCCTATTCGCCATGTGCCATGTTCCCTTTGGGTACCCAGGTGGGCCAGATACCTTCCCTGCCCTCCAGGAGCTCCAGGGGTGCGGGTGCACTGTCCGGTACTACTGAGCTCCTTGTGTCCCCCACTGAGGCACATAAAGCTAAGTGGCCAGTGAAGTTTGCCCTGTTCCCTTTGTGTTTCCTCTGGGTGGACTATGGCTTTTATCCTGGGGTCCTTGGGCAATCCCTAAGCCCCAGGAAATAGGGTGCACAATCGTGTCTGTGTCGCTCTGGGGGTGGGGAGGGAGCTCATTCCCCCAGGGCGCTTCAGGTTCTCAAAAACAGTGAAGATGGATTCCATTGTATGTAAATCGTACCTTAATACAAAAATAATTAAAAACAATTTTTTTTAAAGATTTTATTTATTTGAGAGAGAATGAGATAGGGAGCATGAGAGGGGGGAGGGTCAGAGGGAGAAGCAGACTCCCTGCTGAGCAGGGAGCCCGATGTGGGACTCGGTCCCGGGACTCCAGGATCATGACCTGAGCCGAAGGCAGTCGCCCAACCAACTGAGCCACCCAGGCGCCCCCCATTTTTTTTTTTTTTTTTAAGGAAAAATGAAAAACTGTCTCCCGGGCAGGGAAGAATAAGGGTGACTGTGAGGCCTGGGGAGGGTAGATTCCCCTCAGGCTGAGCTCTCAGCAGGGCGGGCTGGGGAGAAATGGTCTGGCGGTGTGGGCATAGTGGCCGAGACCATGGAAGGGAGGCTCCGTGGCCCCAGCCTTCCGGGGTACCCAGACACCTCCACCCCTAAATCCCTGGGTGCTCACAGTGTGGAAAAGAGTAGGCTGCTTTGGAAAGCTTTTGAAAGGGCCGAGTGGCAAGTGGACTTCATTGCTGGGCGCCCAGAAACACCCTTGTTTTGACCCATGCTGATATTTTGTACCCTGGCTGGGCCAGGACATCTCACCATTATAGCATATTGTTGCCAATTTACAGATGAGAAAACTGAGGCCCAGACATTTGAAGGGACTGCTCAGGGTCACTACCTTGAGTGTGGAACCCAAATTCAAAACTGCCTTTCCCAGGTGACCCAGACCCCATGCGATGTAGACTGAGACAAAGGGTCTGTATATCTGGGAGATGCAACACTGTTACCCTGTGACCTCATTAATAGGGTCCCACACACTTGTTGACGAAGTTGGAAGGGGGAGAATTAGACCCCGAGGCAGATAGGCTTGGTATCGTGTTATGGAAAGTTCTAGAATTGTGAGCTGCGCCCACGGAGGGCAAGCTCGGTGATGGGCAGTGTGAGGGGAGCCAGGGGCTCTGGGAGGAAGAGCAAGAACGTGCAGCCCCCTCTGTTTCCTGAAAGTAATTGGCAGTCCGCTCCAAGACGTCCTAACTTCGTGAATTAGTCGTGATCAGATCCCTTATGCGTCTTTCTTCCTCATCCCACCCCCAGCCCCACACTGGCAGGATATTTTTTTGTGAGTTGATGGCCCCCAGAATGCAGCCCAGAGTGTAATCAATGCTCAGACATGCCGTACGGACCGAACACCTCGAGTGTTGATAAGATGCCTTTCCTCTGGCAAAGTGCTTCAGTATTTGCTATCTCAAGCCAAGGGAATAAGGTGTTCTTGGCTCAGAAGCGCCCACCACTTTGGGGAGATCAGGCAGGGCCCCCTAGTGCCCATGCTGGTGGTACCAGGTGAGGAGGGGGCAGGGGGGAGGTACCTGGGCCTGCGAGCCATCCTGTCTCCTGTTGCAACTTTATTAATTCATAAAGCCAGAAGGTCGAGTGGGTGATCTCCGCTGGTGGTGGCAGCCACTGTAAGCGTGAGGACAAAAAGGCCCTTTGTTGTCCCAGCGGCGTGACCTTTGTGGATGGGCAGGCTGTCAGAAGTGGGTCTTCCGCTCCCTAGGAGGTGAGAAGGCTCCTTGAGGTCTCCGGGATCAGGTGACTCCGGAGGGTGGGCAGGTGGCCAGCAGGAGACCTCACTATTGGCACGGCCGAGTCCTACCTAGACCGTGGTGGAGAGAGAGAGTGGCTACCGTGAATGGCTTTCCCGGCACGCTGAGGTTGGAAGGGGCTTCCCTTTCTCCTGAGCGCTCATGCCGGGGTCCCAGTGGTCAATCCCAAGTAAGCACCCAGCACTCAGCGTACTTCACCCGCCTGGTGTTCCCAGGGGCTCTCTAGTCTTGTCCTCCCCTGCATCCCCCAAGACTGCAGCCAGGGTCCACATGGACATACACTGCCCTGCTACCCACCCCCCACTGTGGCCTTTACCAGCAGATAGTAAAGGCTTGAACTGTAGCCCACCTTTTAGTCTCTGGGCAACCACCTTGGCCGGCACACCTCCGTTTTCTCATCTGTCGAATGGGAATGTGTCACAGCGCTATTGTGAGGATTAAGTGAGCATCTTAGTAAAGCTCTTGACACACTGTAAGTGTTCAATAGTTGTTGGCAAGTACTAATAATTTTGATTAGAAACCTTACAGAAGCTGGCTACCTTTCTCCCTTTTAAGGGCAGTCTCTAACTTTACTAATTCCTTCCTTCCTTTTTTTTTTTTTTTGACATGGCTGCCATCTTTGACATGCCTGATGTTAATCTTTATCTTTCCCTCGTGCTGATGATCAGGGACCTTAACATGCTTTAGTTTGTGTCACTCTCTAGTATTTTTTTCTACATTTTTAGAACCTAATCATTGGTTTTATTATTGTTTTATGCAGACCCTATTAATTCTTGTAAAAGTTTTTCCTTATAGGTTTCATTTTCTTACATGATACACCTTTCCATAGATTTTTCAACGAATCTCTGTGAGTTGTCAGCTTTGTCTGAAAATGTCTAGATTTTGCCAGCATACACAGTTGATCATTTGGCTGGGTATAAAATTCTGCATATCTTCTCTCAGCACTTTGGTTTTGGTCTCTTGTTGCTGTTGAGAAGTCAGCTCTTTTGTCTAATTGATATTTTTTGGTAAAAGTCTGCTTTTGTACCTCTTTTTTTTTTTTTTTTTACTGCAGTGTGTCTAGGTGTGGATTTGTTTTATTTATCCTGCCTGGGAATGGTTTATGCTGCTTCATTCTAAAGAAGGCTTGTGAGGGCACCTGGGTGGCTCAGTCATTAAGCGTCTGCCTTCGGCTCAGGTCATGATCCCAGGATCCTGGGATTGAGCCCTGCATCGGGCTTCCTGCTCCGCGGGAAGCCTGTGTCTCCCTTTCCCACTCCCCCGCTTGTGTTCCCTCTCTCGCTGTATCTCTCTCTCTGTCAAATAAATAAATAAAAAATCCTTAAAAAAAAAAAAAAAAGAAGGCTTGTGTCTTACATTATGAACGTGTTCTTTCCCCTATCCCACTTATCTTTTTCTTCTTCAGTAATTCCTGTTAGAAATAAATGGGGTCATGTGATTCTATCCTGAATGCCTCTTTACCTCTCTTTCGTATTTTCTATTATTTATTGCTCTTTGCTGTCTTTGGGGTCATTTCCTTAGGTCCATCTTCCAATTCACTAATTCTCTCTTTAGGTGTTACAGTCTTTTTTTTTTTTTTTTTAAAGATTTTTATTTATTTGTCAGAGAGCGAGCACAAGCAGGAGGAGCAGCAGAGGGAGAGGGAGAAGCAGACTCCCCGTGGAGCAGGGAGCCCAATGTGGGACTCAATCCCAGGACCCTGGGATCATGACCTGAGCCGAAGGCAGATGCTTAACAACTGAGCCACCCAGGCATCCCTAGGTGTTACAGTCCTGCTGCCCCTTAAGTTTTTAAATTTTGATGACTTTTACTTTATTTTTATTTTATTTTTTTAAAGATTTTTTAAAGATTTTATTTATTTGACAGAGAGCACAAGCAGAGGGAGTAGCAGGCAGAGGGAGAAGCAGGCTTCCCGCTGAGCAAGGATCCTAATGCGGGACTCGATCCCAGGACCCTGGGATTATGACCTGACCTGAAGGCAGACACTCGACTGAGCCACCCAGGCACCCCTTATTTTATTTTTTTTTTTAAGATTTGTTTATTTTAGAGCGAGCAAATGAGCGGTGGGGAGGGGCAGAGGGGGAGAGAGTCTTAAGCAGATTCCACGCTGAGTGCAGAGCCTGATGTGGAGCTCGATCTCACAACCCTGAGATCGAGACATGAGCTGAAACCAAGAGTTGGACACTTAACTGACTGCACCACCCAGATGCCCCCCGATGACATAAAAAAAACATTTTATAAGTTCTATATGGTTTTTAGATTCACTGCTTTTGTCATAGAATAGTGTTCTTTCATTATGTGTAATGACTTAACGTTTACTGTATAGTCTCTTCTGTTTCACCCTCTTGGGGTGCCATTCCTTTTTAAAAATTTTTTTAAGTAAATTCTACCCCCAACATGGGTCAAACTCATGACCCTGAGATCAAGAGTCAGATGCTCTACTGACAGAGCCAGGCACCCCCCCAATTTTTTTATTTTAAAAAATTTATTGGGGTGCCTGAGTGGCTCAGTTGTTGGATGTCTGCCTTCGGTGCGGGTTGTGATCCCAGGGTCCTGGGATCGAGCCCCGCATTGTGCTTCCTGCTCGGTGGAAGGCCTGCTTCTCCCTCTCCTACTCTCCCTGCTGTGTTCCCTCTCTCGCTGTCTCTGTCAAATAAATAAAATCTTTAAAAAAAAATAAAAAATTTATTAAAGTGTAGTTGATCTACAACATTAATTTCAGATATGCAACATAGTGATTTGCCAACACTACTCTGTGCTCACCAGGATAAGTGTAGTTACCGTTTGTCACCATCCAGTGTTACTACAATCTTATTGTCTCTGTTCCCCATGCTGTACCTTCCATCTCTGAGACTTTGCTTTTCTCCTTTTTTTTTTTTTTTTTTTTAAGATTTTATTTACTTGGTCAGAAAGAGCACAAGCAGAGTGGCAGGCAGAGGGAGAAGCAGGCTCCCCGCTGAGCAGAGAGCCTGATGCCAGACTTGATCCCAGGGCCCTGGGTTCATGACCTGAGCTCAAGGCAGATGCTTAACCTTAGACTGAGCCACCCAGGTGTCCCTGAATTCATTTATTTTTTTAAAAGATTTTATTTATTTATTTGACAGAGAGAGACAGTGAGAGAGGGAACACAAGCAGGGGGAGTGGGAGAGGGAGAAGCAGGCTTCCTGCCGAGCAGGGAGCCCGATGCGGGGCTCGATCCCAGGACCCTGGGATCATGACCTGAGCCGAAGGCAGACGCTTAACGACTGAGCCACCCAGGTGCCCGAATTCATTTATTCTAATAGCTTTTTGGTGGACTGTTTAGGGTTTTCTATATATAGTATCATGTCTGCAAATAGTGACAGCTTTATTTCTTCCTTACCAATTTGGGTGCCTTGTATTTGTCTGATTGCTGCAGCTAGGCTTTCAGTACTATGTTGAATAAAAGTGGTGAGAAAGGAAAACCTTGTGTTGTTCCTGATCTCAGAGGAAAAGTTCTCAGGTTTTCATCATTGAGTATGATGTTAGCTGTGGGTTCTCCATATATGGACTTCATTATGTTCGGTTATATTCCCTCTAAATCCACTTTGTTGCGAGTTTGAATCATGAATGGGGATTTTGTCAGATGGGCAGGATGCTTTTTTGTCAGATGCTTTTTCTGCATCTGTTGATATGATCATATGCCCTTTATCTTTTCTCTTGTTAGTGTGATCTATCACTTTGATTGATTTGCATCCCCAGAACAAATCCCACTGATCGTGGTGGTGGTAACAAATTTAAAACAAGAAGGGTTCCGTTCCTTTTGTTAGTTGTGTCTGTTGATTCTCCCTTATGGTGGTTCATTTGCTCGTGTGGTTTGGTTTTTGATTATGAGCTCATGTTTGATTGGGCTGTCTCCCCTGGTTTTCACATCTTTCTGGAACTGTCTTCAGCTCCAGATTTATGCTGAGGCCAAACCAAGTGGAGAAGGGCTTACCCAAAATACCTCTCCTGTGAGAGTCCCTGGGTTATAGAAACACCTCACACAGTGCTTTGCATTTATTGTGCTAAGTCCCTGAGAACGGTCACTGGTCTAGAAACACTTTTTACATTAAGTCCTCAATTTGGCTTTCCTGTACCAGAGAGGATTGGTGTTTTCACCTGTGCATGGCACATGTGTGGTGTTTAATTCATCACAGAGGCTTCACCCCTTTCTTCTGGGCCCGGCCACCTCCTTAGCAGAGTCCACTTCCTTGTTGACTCTCTGAGACAGTAGGGAGTATTTTCTCTAGCCTGTCTTACATGGGGAAGCGGTCTTTCATGCTTCAGCTTTTTATTTTTATTTTTTTTTTCAGTAGGCTCCATACCCAGCATGGAGCCCAGCACGGGGCTTGAACTCACGGCCCTGAGAACAAGACCTGAGCTGAGATCAAGAGTTGGACGCTCTTGGGGCGCCTGGGTGGCTCAGTCGTTAAGCGTCTGCCTTCGGCTCAGGTCATGGTCCTGGGATCGAGTCCCGCATCGGGCTCCCTGCTCGGCGGGAAGCCTGCTTCTCCCTCTCCCACTGCCCCTGCTTGTGTTCCCTCTCTCGCTGTGTCTCTCTCTGTCAAATAAATAAAATCTTAAAAAAAAAAAAAAAAGTGTCGGACGCTCCACTGACTGAGCCACCCAGGCGGCCCTCTGCTTCAGCTTTGGACAGGAGTCTCACTTCTCGCTTACATAGAACCAAGGCCATTTCTGATGCTGGGCCACCTCAGCAGCATCTGGCACTCCTGCCCTGCTGGGTGTGCATTCCCTCCTTGGTTCTGGCCTTGCCAGGCCTCCCTCCCTTGCAGGGTTAATGGCGTAAGGGAGGTTTTTCTTCTTTTATCCAGTGTTTCAGGTGTCTCTAGTGCAATGGGGAGTCTGTGTTCATTCCATGTAGCAGGAACTGGACTTCTTTACCTAGTAAGCCTTCCTGCTTTTGGTAAGCCTCTCTCTCCTTGATGTGGCCCAGTCTAAATCTGGAGCTGAAGGTAGTTCTGGAATGATGTGAAAACCAGTTCCTTAGATGCTCCCAAAGACGCCCACTCTTCACATCTCTGCTGATTAGCTAGCTCCCTCCCCCCAGCCCCTTCCCCGTCTTTAGCCTTTTTATGAAAATGGAGACCTCGTCTCTTTAGTGACATGAATGCTATGTGTTCATTGTCCCCACTCATCCTCTCTTGGGGTGCATAGCCCGAGCGTGGGGTTGTATTAAAATAGATTTTAGAGCCCCAGACCCAGGTTCAAACCCCAGTTCTGCCGCTCATCTCAGCAAATGACTCAATCTCTCCGAGACTCGGGTTTATCTGTAAGGTGGGTGTGATAACTGCCCTCTGAGGCAAGCCCTGGATGAGGGTGAAATAAGATGATGTGCACCAAGCATTCGGCTTAGTTCCTGCCTCCGAGGAAATGCTACCACATGGCAGTGAGTATCGCTGCTATAAGGCAAATGGCGAAGAACAGAGCAGAGCTGTGGGAAGGTGAGCGTCGTTGAGCAAAGCACAGACTGTGTGATTTGAGAGTCATGCCCACCCACTCTGACAGTGTTCCAAGTTGTCTCATTGCTCATGAGAAGGAGGATCTTTTCTAAAGTCAAGTCACTTCATTCTGTCTCCGCTTCAGCTCCAGTCTTGAGAGTTGGAGGATTTATTCCATGTGGGACAAAAACCCTTGAGAGACCCCCCCCCACCCCAGGACCTGAGCTTAAAATTAAGGCCATCACCATGCTGGCCAGGGCCCGGCGCAGCTCCTGCCCAGAATCCCGTGGATCTTGCTCTTACGGACTGGGTTGAAGTTTGCGTGTCAAGGGCTCAAAGGTGCTGGATAAAAGGCCGCAGTTAACCTTCTTGTCGTTTCTTCTGCTTCAGAGACTAGAATTGGGTATGATCATTTCCTTTCAAGGCCGAGGGCACCCAAGTGCATCTTTGGTGTCTTTAAAAATCCCGGCTGCGAGGTGTGCTCTGTGACGTGTGCAGGCTGAGCGAGGGGTGCAGGTGAAGGAGAGAAGCAGGGCATCTGGGCACCAGGAAGCGTCTTCGGGGCGATGGGCAGGCGTGTGAGGGTGGGTCCCTTCCAGGCTCTCTCGGCTCTCCCTGTCCTCCCTCCCGAGGCCCAGGATTAGTTACTGCTTTGGCTGTAGCCCCAGGCAGCATGCAAAGTGCCTCTTCCCTCCCTCCCAAGCCAAGCTGAGCGGGGAGCCAGCCGAGGAGCCTAGTAGGTACCACAAGGTTCTTACTTCAGGGTCCTCATGATCGCTCTTGGGGCAACTCTGGTGTCTCAGCTCCTCCTGCCAGGTCCAGTGCAAGATGTATGTGATGTTTTTATTGGGGAGCAATTCACATAACCTGTAATTTACCATTTTCACCATTTTCGAGTATACTGGTCATGGGCATTAAGTGCACCCACGGCGTTGGGCAGCCGTCACCACGATCCAGTTCCAGGACAACATCGCCCCCGAAAGAGACTTCAGGCCCATTAGCTGCTCCTGAAATCCACCCCCGACCCCCACCGCGGCCCCTGGCAACCGCAAACTTACTTTCTGTCCCTATGGGTTCACGGATTTCGGAAGCTTCGTGTAAATGGCAGCACGCAGCCTTGCACGTCTGGCTGCTTCCACGAGGCATCGTGTCTTCGAGGTCAGCCGTGACTAGCAGGGGTCCTGCTGCCTGCCTGTCCGTGGCAGCATCGTGTGCTCTCTGCTCACCGGCTGATGGACGTTTGGGTGTTCCTACCTTTTGGCCCTTGGGCATCGTGTGCATGTGATTTTGATTGTTTTCCGATTGTTTTCTTCTTTTATCCAGTGTTTCAGGTGTCTCTAGTGCAATGGGGAGTCTGTGTTCATTCCATGTAGCAGGAACTGGACTTCTTTACCTAGTAAGCCTTCCTGCTTTTGGTAAGCCTCTCTCTCCTTGATGAACAGCCCTTTATTACCTCCGCGTTACGGGGCCGGGGCGGGGGGAGGCGGCGGCCTCAGGGGGCGGTTTAGTAGGACGTGGAGCCGGGGACTGAGCCAGCAGCCCCTGGCAGCGATGTCGTTAGCCCACCTTTCTGTCTGACCCGGCTCACCTCTGTGTTCTGGGACTTCGGCCGATGATGCTGGGCTTCCGGCCAGTCTGCCACGACACGGCGAGCAGGACAGCTTCGGGGGCCCCGGAAGCTGCTCGGTGTCCTGGGGCCCGCGGCAGGGTGGCACTCCTGGGGGAGAGGGAGAGGCAGGGGGAGCCCCTGGAGAGCGCAGGAGCAGACTTCCAGCTGCCCCTGCTCCTTGCAACTGCATTTTGAGCATGTGCCCCCCATTGCTCCCCCGTGGGCCTCTCAGTGGGTCCCCTGAGTCCTGTCCTTTGCATCCACCCTCCATTCTGTCACCAGGCACATGGGATCTTGTTGTCCCCGGCCTTAGCATCCTCTGTGAACTCGGGGTGAAGTCTAAATGCCTTAGCTCAGTGTATATGACCGCCATTACCTCCCCTTGCTCCCCTGTCCTTCGCTTGCCTTCCACCTGTGCGGAAAAACCCGGGGCTTCATGAGCTCTTCCCACTCTGCTTCTGCCAGCCCTGCCCTCCCCGACCTCACCCTCGCCTTCAGGATCCCATAAGGCATTGCCTCCCACCCCGTCTCTGTGGACTGGAAGCCTCTCTCCTACCCTGGTGCTCCTTGGCAGGCCGATAACCACGTTTACTATCCTGGATCCCAGCGAGGTGACGCCCGTTTCCAAGAGCTGAGGGCTCTGCCTTTTGTGTCTGCACCCCCAGCAGCTAGCAGGTGCCGAGCGAAGCAGAGGTGCTCCGTAAATGTCTCTTAGTGAGTGACGGGGCATCTGTCAGAGGGCTGAGTGACCCAGGCGGGCCTTCCCCTCCCCTGCGAGCCAGCATGGACTCAGGAAGGGGCAGGTGATAGTTTATGTGCCCTTTGTCACTGGACTTGGGGCCCTGGAAATAAAGGCTCAAGTAGTCTGGGTCACCCCATAATGGATGTGCTGAAGGCTGATATTCCATTTCTTCTTGAGTCAGATGAGGGAGTTCGGGCCTCGTGGGGGGATTTCACGCCCCTTTCTCTGCCCCCTCCCCATCTCCTCCCTCCTCATCCTTGGGGGTTGTCTCTGACCTCCTGGTCTGTGTGACCCTCCACCTGCCTGGTGACCCCTTGCTCAGCACAGCGAGGCTGTGAGCTGGTCCCTACCACCTGACAGGACCAGGCAGAGACCCCAGATCCATTACATCACTCCTCATCTCTCCCTATCCCAAACCCCGGAACCCCCTTAATCTGCTTTCTGTGGCTAGATTTGCCGATTGTGGACATTTGATATAAAAGGAATCCTACGATACGTGACCTGGGCCTGGTTTCTTTCTTTAGCATCGTGTATTCAAGGCTCCTCTGTTGGAGCATGTATCAGTGCTTTGTTCCATTAGGACCGAATCCCATTCCGCTGGACGGATGAGTGAACCCTGTGAATTACAGAAAAGTTAGAGGACAGATAAGCAAAAATAAGAGACAAGAGGAAGAGAGGAATGTCCTGTAATTCCACCACTTGGAAGCAACGTACTCTTTTGTTGTGTGTCTTTTCCTGTGGTCTCCTGTGCACACATGTATGTCATTATGAGCTTTCATATACATGAGATCTTGTGGCCTGTTGGTTTTTCCCTGTAGTGATATCCCATGAACGTTCTATGTTCTGAATTTTATTTTATACATATATGTATTTTTAAGTAAGCTCCATGCCCAGCGTGGAACCCAACACAGGGCTCGAACTCACGACTGTGAGATCATGACCTGAGCTGAGATCATGACCTGAGCTGAGATCGAGTTGGATGCTTAACCAACGGAGCCACCGAGGCGCCCCTCTAACTATTTTAAACATGTCTTTGAAGGTTGTGTAGTATTCTGTCTTCAGGACTCACCAGGATTTATTTCAACCAGTTTCTTTGTGGCTCACCATTTCCCCAGGCGTTTACTGTTTTAATAGGCAGTGATGAGGACTCAGACCTGTTTATCTCCGTACACTTGTCTGAGTTCCTCGGCTTTTGTTCCTCGGGATCAAGTTGCTGGTTGAAAGCCCAGATACCAGCGCTGTCCAGTACAAATACAGTGCAAGGTGGAATAATGCAAATTTTTTTTAGAAGCTGTGTATGTAAGGTAAACATTTTCTAGCAGCCATGTTTTAAAAAAGAAACCGATGAGGTTAACTTTAATATTTTACTTACCCTATTTCGTCTAAAATATTTCAGTGTATGACCAATATAAAAATTGAGACTCTCCGTTTGCATTGTTTTTTGTACTAAGTCTTTGGAAGCTGGTGTGTATTATACGACTCCCTGGACCCGCCACCTTGCAAGGGCTTAGTGGCCGCGTGTGCCTAGTGACTTGCAGGTATATACTTCCTGGTTTAAGCTTTTGATACAGAGTGACAGGTCACCCCCCTCCCCAACACACACACAAAGATTGGGCCAGTTAAACTCCCACCAGCCCCTGGAAGGGTGGGAAATCAACCCTCAGGTTGAAATCTGAAACCAAAGATAATGAGATCAACATGCCTATGCACCCAGGTGGCTGGGTCTCTCGTCTCCACGGCAACTGTGACCTCATGGGGACTTGGAGAAAGGGCTGAGCAAGGAACAGGGAAACCAGAAAAGCTTCCATCCTGGGAGCCCCCGAGGGGGGCCTTGCACACATGGAGCAGGTGCCTACAGGACAGACCCTCTGGGGGACCCCCGGACCTGAGGGTGCTTTGAAAGTCAGTTCATGAGGCCTCAGACGT
>NC_138381.1:69800154-69815495 GCF_054177405.1 Leptonychotes weddellii
AGGCACTTGGCATGCAATTAGCTGGAAACTTCCTTAGAGAAACCTGGTCCATGATGATTTCTGGTTTATACACCTCTTCTTACCTGTGTGATCTTGGGCAAGTTTCTGTGCTCCCATCTCTAGAATGGGGATAAAAAACCATCCTTACCCAATAGGATTGATGAGAGGCTTATGTGAGCCAGGGCTTAGCAGGAGTGGGGCTGAGCACAGTGCCCTGGACACGGTGAATGCTCAATGAATGTCAGCTGCTGTGGTTCTCGTGCTTATGCACGTAATTCATTTTTTTTAATGGCTCTATTGAGATGTAACTCACATACTGTACAGTTCACCCATTTAAAGTGTACTCAGTAGTTTTTAGTATAATCACAGGGTTGTGCAACCATCACCACAATCTAACTTTGGATTTTCATGCCCCCCCCCCCCCAAGAAGCTCAGTACCTATTAGCATGACTCCGCCTACCTCCCCAGCCCCAGGCAAGCCCTGGTCTACTTTGGATTTGCCTATCTGAGCATCTCCTGTAAATGGAATCATTCAATGGGTGGCCTTTGTGACTGGCCTCTTTCACTTAGCATTTGAAGGTAACTCATCTGTCATAGAGGTTGTTTAGGATCATCTTGGGCTGTAATTTCTGATATTTTTCATCAGATCATTGTATTTTTTTTTTTTAATCTGCGGTTGAGAGCTCAGAGCTGCCTTTGATCACACAAAGAGAGGCGGCATGGGGTGTCAGTAAGCAAACGAACAAACACGAAACCACACACGTTCTGCCCAACAAACTGAGCCCAAATCCTGGGTCTGCCTTTCAACTTCAGCGACGTTCAGCAAGTTACCGATCCCCTCAGATCCTTAGTTTGTTCTTCTGTGAAATGGGAGTGTCTGTCCATTCTAGGGTCACGCAGAGGATTAAGTAAGAACATGTGCGCGCAGGACATGCTACTCTGCCAAGGATGATTCATCCATAGCGATGTCTTCGAGATTCCTGGGCTGTCCCATATGGGACCATATTGTGTGCTTAAAATATTCTTTACTTGACTAATAAACATGCATTGCGTATTAGAGAAAATTCGGAAAATATAGATGAATCAAAGCAAAACAAACACTTTAATCCCACTACTGGGAGGGACAATTGCTATTATTATTTCAGGGAAAATAAGTCCAGATTTCCTTTCACTACTTATATACATTTGTATGTGTCTACATATTTCCCCCAGCATGAGGTCATGCTATTTTTGTAGCAAGCTGTTGTGTTTTTAAGTAGGCGCCAGTGTGGGGCTTGACCTCACCACCCTGAGATCAAGAGTTGCATGCTCGACTGGTGGGCGCTTGGGTGGATCAGTTGGTTAAGTGTCTGCCTCCGGCTCAGGTCATGATCCAGGGTCTTGGGATAGAGCCCTGAATTGGGCTCCCTGCTCAGTGAGGAGCCTGCTTCCCCCCTCCCTCTGCCTGCCGCTCCCCCCTCCCTCTGCCTGCCGCTCCCCCCTGCTTGTTCTCTTCTCTCTCTCTCTGTCAAATAAATAAATAAAATCTTTAAAAACAAAACAAAAAAAAGAGTCACATGCTCTACCATCTGAGCCACCCAGGTGCCCCAGCAAGCTGTTTTTAAACGATATCATATGTGGACTATATTTTCATGTCAGATACACAATTATCACTTTTCAAAAGCAACATGCTTTTTTTTTTTTAATTGGCTAAGTATACCATAAAATATTTGACCAATCTGCTTTTGGTGAGCACTTACATTGAGTCCAGTTTTGTTTTTTTTAATTTTCTTTTTAGATTTTATTTGAGAGAGACAGAGATAGTGAGAGCACAAGTGGGGAGGAGAGGGAGAAGCAGGCTCCCCGCAGAGCAAGGAGCCCGATGCGGGACTCGATCCCAGGACCCCAGGATCATGACCTGAGCCGAAGGCAGATGCTTAACCGACTGAGCCACCCAGGCGCCCGAGTCCAGTTTTTAAGCTGTTAAGAATACAGAGGTGGGACACCTGGCTAGCTTAGTCGGTATAGCGTGTGACTCTTGATCTCGGAGTTTTAAGTTCAAGCCCCACATTGGGCATGGAGATTACTTAAAAAATAAAATTAAAAAAAAGAATATAAAGTTGAACACATTTGTATATTCATGTTCTGTTCTTGTTGGATTTATTTTTTTTTAGAACACATTCTTGCCAAGTAGAATTACTGAATTTTTTTTTGAATTACTGAATTTTTCATGTAAACGTTTTACTGTGATAACATGTACCAAAAAGTGCATCACTGGGCGCCTGGGTGGCTCAGTTGGTTAAGCGACTGCCTTCGGCTCAGGTCATGATCCTGGAGTCCTGGGATCGAGTCCCGCATCGGGCTCCCTGCTCGGCAGGGAGTCTGCTTCTTCCTCTGACCCTCCTCCCTCTCATGCTCTCTGTCTCTCATTCTGTCTGTCTCAAATAAATAAATAAAATCTTTAAAAAAAAAAAAAAAGTGCATCACCATGAATATATATTTCCATGAATTTGTTGAGAACACATGTGTATAACCTGCATCTGGATCAAGAAATAGAATACTCCCAGTACCCAGAGGCCTCCCTCATGCCCCATTCAAAATGCTACTCTCCCCTCAGGGGCAACCACTATCCTGACTTCTCTTTTTAAAAATTAATACAGGGGTGCCTGCGTGGCTCATTCGGTTAAGGGTCTAACTCTTGATTTTGGCTAAGATCATGATCTCAGGGTTGTGAGATCGAGCCCCACATTGGGCTCGCACTGGATGTGGGGCCTGCTTAAGATTCTCTCTCTCCCTCTGTCCCCCTCTAAAAAAAAAAAAAAAGACAATGTTATCATCATTATTATTAGAGAAGTTTTAGATAGGTTCACAGCAAAATTCAGGGGAAATTAGAGTTTTCTCATATACCCACCCCCAACCCCACTATTGCTTGATCACCCCCATTATCAGTAATCCCCCAACAGAGTGGTACTTTGGATACAGTCAGTGACCCTACATGACACATCGTCATCGCCCCAAGTCCATTGTGTACATTAGGGTTCCCTCTTGGGGTTGTATGTTCTGTGGGTTTGGACATATGTATAGTGATGGGCATCCACCATGATGATATCCTACAGAGTCGTCTCACTGCTCTAAAAACCCTCTGCTCTACCTATTCCTCCCTCGCCCCCGCGACCTCTGACAGCCACTGATGTCTCTCGCGTCTTCATAGTTTTGCCTTTTCCAGAATGTCATATAGTTGGAATCATCCAGAATGTAGCTCTTTTCTTTTCTTTTTTTTTTTTTTTTTAAGATTTTATTTATTTTGACAGAGACAGCGAGAGGGAACACAAGCAGGGGGAGTGGGAGAGGGAGAAGCAGGCTTCCTGCTGAGCCGGAAGCCAGATTCGGGGCTTGATCCCAGGACCCTGGGATCATGACCTGAGCCGAAGGCAGACGCTTAATGACTGAGCCACCCAGGCGCCCCCAGAATGTAGCTGTTCTATCCTGACTTCTAACACTATACATGAGTTTTGCCTGTTTTTGAACTTTATTTGGATGGAATCATAAAGTATGTGTTCTTTCCTGTCTGACTACTTTTGCTTGTTTTGATGGTTCTTTTTTTAGGATTTTTAAATTTTTTTTCAAGTAATCTCTACACCCACTGTAGGGCTCGAACTCACAACCCCGAGATCAAGAGTCCCACGTTCCACCAACTAAGCCAGCTAGAGGCCCATTTTTGTGGTTTTGAAACTCACCCAAGTTATAACACATATTGTTGATTCACTGCTGTATACTATCCTATTGCGTGACTACACTACACTGTAACTCTTTATGTGTTCTGCCATTGCTGGGGGCTTGGATAGCTTCCAGTTTAGGACTGTTGAAATCGTATTTCCATGAACCAGCACCTACATATTTTCTGATGAGCACAAGTATGGACCCAGGAGTGGAATTGCTAGCCTATCCAGTGTACACATGTCTTTGCTGATATGCATGTGCTGTAAATGGCCATATCCTCCTCTAGAAAGGTGGTAGCAGCCCGTGGTGGTTATCAGCCTTTCCAATGGTCAGTTTCTACATCTGTAATGGGGATAGAGCCCTGTCCCAGGGTGTCATGGGGAAGAGATGAGCTAATGTGTGGAGATGTGCATCCAGTACTCAGCAAACCCTCCGTACCAGTTGGCAGTCATAAGGAATATTTTCTCACCAACAGCAGCTTCTAGGGAGGCTGGAGAATTCTGAGCTGCAGACTCTTGAAGAGATGCAACCTGAGTCTGAGACCAAAAAAAAAAAACAAACCCAACAGGAAATGAGGTGACGAGCTGGTCCCAGAAATTAGTTGCCTCTGCAACAAGAGGAGAAGAGATGTTTAAGGCATGGGAAGCACTGGGAGGAGGGTGGAGGGGGCTGGCTGTTCATCAGCCCAGCACCTGTTTGGAAGGTTCTGCATGAACTGTACCTAGTCCCCAGGAACCAGAGGTAAGGGCCTTGCACGCCAGGGTATATGGGCAGACAGGAGATACTGAGTAGCGGATGAGGGCAGGCTTGGGAGATGGGTCCCAGCTTGCCTCATGGCAGGTTGTGTGGTCAAAAGTGTAGCTACAGTGTTCAAATCGGAGATAGAAGAGTAGCTACTCCCCTACAGTGTTGTGTCGAGGCTGAAGTGAGAAGGTACAGGTTGGTGTTGGTGTTTCGTTCTGTGCGTTTCATAAAATAAGCCCTTGTGTGGACGAGACCATTATGAATCCTGGCATGCACAAGGGCCTCATGCCAGCTGTGGAAGAAACATGGCCCACCAGCCCGGAAAGGGTCATTAAGAAAAACTCCCATACGTAGGTTTTCTAAAACCATTGAGATCATATGTCATGCACAGTGCAATTATCAAAATCCTATTTCTTTTCCTTCCAGTTCCCTCGCTGCACCAGATTCTCTGTGTCTCACTGCGTGTCTCCCAAATTACCTAGCACCAGCCTGAACCGCTTTTCCCTTCCATACTCCTCTGTCTTGCAGTATGGGACCAACTGTCTGAAGCCCCTTGCTCAGCTAGGAAAACACCTGTCTTCAGGAGTGGGAGGGGAGGAAGTCAGACAAACGGATGGGATCCCTTTAGTGGGCTGGGGAAGGGGAGAATGACCTGGTTCACGTTCTTGCTGTCCCGGGAGCTGCTGTTGTATTGCCAAGGGGATCTGAAGGAATAACCCCAGAGGTGCATTGTCAGGAAGAATGGGAAACCCTTTGTTGGATTCTTCCTCTGGTGGTGCTCAGTGTTGCCTGGGTGGGGAATGCAGGAGAACAATGGAACGGGAGGGTGGGACGAGGCAGGAGGATGTCACCAGCCTCCTGCTGGTGGCTTCTGAGTTCAGGGATCACTCATGTCTTCCTGTTTCTCTCTCCCACTCTGCCCCCCTCCTTCTCCTCCTCCTCCTCCCCTGCTTCTCAGTCTCCTCAGACCAGATCGAGCAGCTCCACCGGAGGTTTAAGCAGCTAAGTGGAGACCAGCCCACCATTCGGTAAGACCTGCGGTTGGGTTTGGGCGTTGGGCAGGTCCACGGCCCTTGAGGATTCCTCTTGCAGCTCTTTTCTTTTTCTGAGTGCAGGGTGACTCTGAAAGAGGCCCTGGGTTGCCCCATTTCCTGCGGCAGACCTGTAGTTGTTGTAATTCTTTTGGTCCCTTCTAGACGAAATGTTCTAGAGCCAATCTAGAGCCACACCTGTTTCTCTCGGGATCAGGAATGTCTAACCAGAGTGAAGACAGTGGGCCAGTCAGCCACACGTACCCTACCCTGACTTCCTCAAATGGGACATGCTTCTGGCCTCTGTGCTTAGAATCCCAGATAGACGTTGAAGGTCTGTTGAATGTCTCTTGACTCCGCTTCCTCTTGGTGGTTACTTCCAGCCTCAGGCAAGATGGCAGGAGCAGCCTCTGATTTCTGTCAAGGAAACTGGCCATCCTACATTGCGTTTTTAGTGTTAATCTTTTAGAAGCTATGTAGGTTTAAGGAGGAATGCCTTAAACTGTTCTCCTTATCCCACAACAGTGTGTTCAGTCTTAGATGCTGGTTGAATTATATAAAACTAGGTTAGTGAGAGGTCCTGGTTAGCGTGTTTGGTCATCACAGAGTTGCCAAGAAGCTTTGAGTCAAACTGTTGCAAGCAGGGTTTCTAATGCAAGGTAAACAGCACTGTACCACAAACTTTCTAACAGATGCAGTTTCCTAAAATAAATATTCCAGGTCTGAAGTTTACAGTCTTCAAGCTTCAAAACAAACATTTGAATAATCCAGGGAAACTTCCTTCATCTTAGTAAACAGACTTAAATTTTACCTAAGTTTTATGGAAACTGACAGATAAAATATCCACTTTCCCTGGTCTGTCTAAACAGAAGCATGTTGTTAATCCCATGCATTGTATTCTCAAAGCTTCCATTCCCAGAGCTTAGAGTCTGGGGTGATCGCACGGTTCCTGTGGCCTCTTGTCTCAATTTGATTATATCCAAGGCAGAATGAGAGCCGGTTAGGACTGACGTCTTTAATTCTATCCAGGGCACCTGCTAAGCCCAGTAAAGGAGAGGGAGTGAGCCCAGCAGAAAGTCACCTGGCTTCTCGTTGGCTCCGAGAGTGTTACATGTCTGGGTCGGAGCCAATCACCATGAGATGCTAGAGATGCAAATGGGTTTTCCCTAGCGCTGTGAGGGAGTGGAGCTGGGTCATCAGCCAGGGGCAGGGATGGAGGGTGGAGTGGTTTCTCAAGGGCAAGTTGGGCTGAGGAGTGGGTGCAGGGTGGCACCACCTCAGCCGGGCACCTGGGCGTCTGAGGGGAGGTAACACTGTGCACCTGGATGTTGGACCGTGGAAGTGGCAGGGCACCCCTCCCCCTCCTCCCATCAGAAGTTTCTGGGCCCGTGCTCTGTGCCAGGTGCTCGGTACCTGGGCTGGTGGATGCAGCTTCCGGTGGGTGATGTGTGAAAGTGGGGCCCCCTCTCTCAAGAGCATTTTCCAGCAAGCGATGTCCTCAGCCCTGGACCAAGCTGCTGTGCCTGGGGGTGGCACTTGGCAGCCGGCCTGTCCTCGGGGCCTCTCCCAGTTTGAGATTCTAGCATCCGAGCTCCGTGTGGCCCAGTGTATGTGCTTTACACACACTCTTTCCCAGCTGGAGTGGTGCACAGATCACTCGGGAACCTTCCTCATGTAGGCTTGGCCTCAACCGGTGTGTGGGGCCTGGGACCCTGCATTTCTAACTGGCACCTGGGCTGCACGCCCCCTGAGCGCCTGGCCCTGGGGCGTAGTAAGCACTCAGCAGAGGCCGCCCGGGGTCGGTCCCCGACCCGGCTCTCCTGCCTCCGGGGCTCAGATGTCTGTCTGTGCCGTCCTAAGCACCACCTCTGTCCTCAAGCCTGTGGCCTCCCTCCTCTGGCTCGCATCCCTCTGCCTAAATCCAGCGCGGCTCGTAGGTCTTAGCAGCAGCGGGGTTTCCTCCGGGAAGTCCGCACCCTGTCAGGCTCTCCGGGCCCCTTACGTCCTCCCCGTGGCCACAGGACGCAGCGGTTGCTGCCTCCCCGTGGGACGGCGAGTGTGAACGTGGGTGTGATCACCTGGGAACCGTGTTACAACGCAGGTTTGACTCACAGGTCTGGAGCGGGACCCCAGACTCTGCATTTCCAACGAGCACGCGTGGTCACGGGCAGGTCGGCCCCCCCCAGCACCGAGGGTGGTGCCCAGGAGCCCCTCTGGGTTGGGTGGGCGGAGGCTGCATTCCCACAGGCGCTGAGGGGCCCGGGTTGCAGGCTCCTGCCTCCCACTTGTGGGCACATGAGCCGTGGGCTCTGCACACCCACCCCCAGGACCATCCCACGCATCATGCTTTTCCCACCTGCCCTCACGCAGGCCCTGAGTGTGTCTGCTTAGACCCGGTGAGCAGCCCCTGCTCCCAGGCCTTGGGGCCCCTTCAGGTCGTGTCCATACTCTTTAGCTGGGGACCACCAAGGTCTCCGGGTGCTGGTGTTTGCTTTGCTGAGGTCTCCTCGAGGACACCGCCTTTTCCAAGATAACCCTCCTACCCCCTGCACTCCCACAGCCGCCTCCTGGGGGTGCCCCATCCCCCCCGTTGACAGCGCAGAATCATAACTGTGCCCCTAACAGACCGCTGGCCCCATGAGGGGCAGGAACTGGGTTTTTGTTCCTGGCCCTAGTGCTGTGTCCAGGGCTGGTGACCTACTAGAGGCGTGGGAGGACCATTACTGGTTGCTCTCTCTCATTCATTCAACCAAAGTCATGAGGAAGAAGCAAGAGTAAGGATTGCCAAAGTTCTTCATAAGCCATGAAGCGTGGAATCTGTGAGACCCGTTGTTAACGCCGTGTCCCTCCATAGGGTGTGCAAGTCCCCGGGGGAGAATTCATCCGGGGCCTGGTTCGTAGGAGCGTTCACGGATGTAAGTGGTTATTCATTGAGCATGCTTTCTGTGCTGCGTAGCTGGAGAATGTTACTTTCGTTTTCTAAAACCCGACCGGAAGTAGTGGTAGGAACAGCTGTTCTCCCCATTTTACAGATGGGAAAGTCAGGCTCAGAGAGGTGCTGTGCCTGTTCCCGAGTCACAGAGCTCCTCCGTGGAGGACTTGAGCCCAGGGCTGAGATCCCTCTGTAAGGAAGCTGTGGGCATTGCCGTAACTTGGGAGTGGCTTCTGAGGACCTCAGTCTCCCTGCTCTGCCATCCAAGGACTGTCCGCCCTTATCATCCCGGGGTGGGCATGTATCATCTCCATCCCCAAAGCCCCAGCTCCAGTGTCTCGCAACGTCTGCCGGGAGGCTGGTGTCAACTGTGGGGTGACCGCCCAGCCCAGCGGGGAGGAGGTGATAGACCATAGTGTTTTATGCAAACAGGTCTGCCTGAAGGGCCCCCCGCTCCCAGAACCACTTTGCCTGATCCTACTCTGCCTTTCAGGACCTGGGGAAGGGGGAAGGGGCAGGTTTTCGGGTCCCCCAGGCATTCCTACCTATCCTTCCAGGGCAGAAGGGATGAACAGCCCTGGGCTGGGATCTGGTCCCCGGCACTGTCCCCACACTGCCAAGGGTTTCCCCAGGGACCCAGGGGCCGAGCCTTCAACCTCAACGTCCAGGATGCTGTGGGCTATGCTGGGGTTTCTGCACAGGGAAGGGCGCTTCGCTTCATTAGCATCCAGCTTTGTGAAAAGCATCGCCCGGCGTCCCCCAGGTGAGGCCCCCAGCACCACGGTCTGCGAGGGGTGTGGGAGGTGGCACGCTTTGCCCTGCCTTCTCAGCGAATGAGGTGCCCCGAGAGCTTATTAGGATCTTGTTGGGCAGGGGTTGGGGTAGGAAAGGGGAGGGGTAAATACCTCAAGTGCAAAAAGCCCCTCAAAAGTGACCATGTACACCTGCAGGCTTTAAACATAGACTACTAGTAAGTTTTGTAAGTTGCATTAAAAAAGTAATGAAGAATTGAGTTTCTGAATGTGTGACTTTGATAAATTGTATATAGCTTTTTAAAAAAAAATTCCCACAACCTCAGAACCACTGGAAGGGATTTAATTTTAACCCACCATCTCCTGCCCGTGTTTGGTTGGTCCCTTGTCCTTCTGAAAATGATCTGAGGCTGTCCGGGGACGGCCTTACCCTGAGGCCCCAGAGCTGCCAGGTGAGAGCCCCACTCTGTATGCATTCCTTACAAGGCCCAGCACCTGAATAAAAAAAAACCCTAAAGCTGCATTTTCCTTTAAGGCCCCCCTAAATTGTATATTTCAGGACCCCCAAAACCTGAGTCCACGCTGACACAAGTACTAAGCTCTGAGTCCTCTTGGAGAAATGCTTGAATAGAAAACGGTCATGGGACACATTGGTCGGGTACCCATGCTGTGCATGTAGACTTCTATCCTCAAGGCTTTTCTTCCAGCAGGGAAGCCCCTCCCCTAAGTGGATCCCCAAACAGATAGGATTTTAGATCACGAGGAAAATACAGTAATTGCCTCTGGCACTTTGTCTTTCTTTAGTTGGGGCCACTTAAGTGGTGAATGCCTTAAACAGCAAATTTTACTTCCTGAGCGCGCCGTGGCCGGCTCACCACCCTCCAGAAATAGATGCTGTGGAATCCTTCAAAGTGACGCAGGCCAGGAGGAGGTCTGATTAGATAGATCCACATTACGAAAATATTTTTAGATTCATCAGGCCTCTGAATGTGGAGTGAGTCCTGGAGTAAACAGAGCCACAGACATACAAGGCAGAGAAAAAGGGAGCAGTGCTCATTGTTGATCGCCACCCAAGTACAGAGCAGCATTCTGGTTTTTCTTAATATTTTTATTATTTGAGAGAGAGAGAGAGAGTGAGCGAGAGCATGAGGAGGGGGAGCTGCAGAGGGAGAGAGAGAAGCAGACTCCCATGCTGAGCAGAGAGCCCAACGCGGGACTCGATACCAGGACCCTGGGATCATGACCTGAGCTGAAGGCAGACGCTTCACCGACTGAGCCCCCCAGGTGCCCAGGGCAAAGCAGCATCCCGATAGTCCCGAGCAGAAGTCCTGACTCTGCGTCCTGCTTTGCATCCCCTGGCAGCACTTACCCACTGCCCTGTGGCATTCAAGGTCAGCTCACAGTCAAGTACGTACGTGGGAGCCCCGGCTGCCATTAGCTGAGGGCTAATATGTGCCGGGCACAGGGCTGCACGCCCACCTGCCTGGTCCCAGGGGTCTGAGGAACCCTGTGAAGTTCACACCATTATCCCATCTTCCAGATTAAGAAACTGAGGCTGGAGAGGATAAGGTCAAAGCAGAGCTGGAACCCCCAAATAACTGTTTTCCTTACTATCTAAGACTTCTCTTTGGAGGGGTTTACTTATGGAGGGTCTTCCCTGCTTAGAAGAAAAGCCAAAGCCTACAGTGATCATATTGCTTTTCTCTAAATTAAGTCCTTTTAACCTAGTCACTTTGCTTTTATCCTGTCAAATAGCCAAAAATGTCCTTTTTTTTAAGTCCTCCTGACAGTGAAGAGTTGAGGCACTGTCTACATCAGGCCATTTTGCTGTCAGTGTTTAATGAATTCCGAGAGTTAATGAGTCCTCCCTTTAAAGCCTCAGCTAGCATGGTGCATGTTCATCTGACAAAGAAGAACCCACAGTTGCCTGGACAGCTCTCCAGGCGACAGTGGGCACGAGCGGTCCCGTCCGCTCAGGTGACAGGGAGAGCCGGGCAGGAGCCCCTTGGGTGTGAAGGGTGCCGAGATGTCCCCAAAGCAGGATGAAGCTTTCTAAAGGGACTTGATTAATTCGCAGGTACTTGAATGTACAGTTTTTACAGAGACCCTTTTCTGGGTGATAGGGCCTCCCATGGCTGGTTCTGGTGTCCCAGATGCTGGAGTGAATGACTGGTGCGCTTCCCTCTGCCTCTCCTGGGGGCTCCTTTTGTGGGGGGCGGGGGGGGCACGCGTGTGGTGGTGCATGGAGAAAGGGAGGGAGGGAGGGTCGGAGAGGTGACTAGCATGTAGGCAAGTCCATTGCGCCTGAGCTAAGGAAAGAAACAGGATGGAGGGTGCCTCTCTTGGGACCGTGGTGGGGAGAGGGACCTTGGGGCAGGGAGTCATGTTCGGGCTGGAGCAGAAGGGACAGAAGGAGCCATGTGTGATGACGAGGGAAGGGGCTCTAGGCAGAGGCATCGGCAGACTCCGGTGGGATGCGCTGCTTCCCCACCTCCCTCCTGACCCCTCCCCCTCCTGCTTCGTCTGCTCCAGCCTCGTGGATATTCCTGCCACGCCCGCCCCAGAGCTCTAGAACACACTGTTCCTTCTTGCGGGGTTTCTCTTGGCCCTTGGAGCTGGAGAGTGTGTGTGTGTGGGGGGGGATGTCCTGTGCACTGTAGGGTGTAGGTCACATCTTGGGCCTCTGCCCGCTAGATGCCAGTAACACCCCTCCCCTGGGATGACACCAAAAATGACCCCAGACGTGGCCACTGGGGTTGAGAACTTGCCACCCTGGTCTCTGCTCAAGCGTCACCTTTGCCAGGAGGCCTTCCCCGATCACCCCCCTGAGATCTCGTCCAGTTCCCCGTGGTCTCCATCTTGCCCCTGCTTGGTGTGCTTGCACAGGGCTCGCTGCTGCTGCCGGAGATGCTCCGTTTTCCCTCTGTCTTCATCCCCCAGCTGGAATCCCAGGAGGGATCCTGTCTGTCCTGTTCACCGCTGGAGCCAGCACCGAGAACAGCGTCTGGCCCGTGGAAGGTGCCAGAATACTTGTTGCTCCCCCCTACGATGAGGACACGGCAGGTGTCGGGAGGGCAGCTGGGTCCGGGCCTGGCGCGGGTACGGGAGAAGCTGAGAAAGCATGTGGCAGGGAGGAATGACATGGTGATGTCACTCTGGCTTTCGGAGGACGCACTTGCCTGGTGGCAAGGGGACCGCGGCTTCTTCTGCCAGAGCTTTTGTGCAAAGGCACGTAGATGGGAGAAACAAATGCCTGGTGCATTTGGGGATTTCCTAGTGTTTCTTTAACCTTAACCGTCCCACGAGTTCCCCGGGGATCACGTTCAAGCGCAGGCTCTGATTCCGGGCCAGCTAAGGCTCCGTGTTTCTCACAAACCCCAAGTGATGCTGATATTGCTGGTCTGGGGAGCAAGCACATTTTGAGTTGCTCAGCATTACCTGGGGGCCATGCATGATACGTGAGGCTTGGCCCCTCCTGCGTGAGTCCCCGTGGGGGCCAGTTTCCCCAGTGGGGGCCCCCATGTGGAACTGTCACCTGCTAAAGGGTGGGCAGGGTGGGGGGGCGTCCAGGAGAGTCGGGCAGGCAGCCCCTGGAGTAAAGACCCCTCTCGGATGGACCAGTGTGAGCAGGGAGGCTGGAGTTCCAGGCTGGGAATCTGGGGGGCCTCGCTGTGTCCTCAGCTGTCGGGTGGCAGACGACGGCCCCGAGCCTGCAGAGAGAGCTTTGCAGTTGAGCTGGCCCTCGGAGCTGCCGGAAGCCAGCCCACACCGCAGGCTTGAGGAAGGGCCCCTCCTTGGTGGTTTTTCGGTCTTTCTCTTGCGGGCTGGATGCTTGCCTTCTTTCTGGGTCCCGGATGGGGCCTCTAGAGGCTTCGGGGAGCGAGGGGGGGCAGATCCCCAACCAAGATTTCAGTTGTTTTCACTCTTTAAAGTAAAAACTGACAACCCAGAAGAAGTAGCAAGTGTGAGGAAATGTACGGGGCTGTTAGAGCCCAATTCAAAGCCCCCCTCCTGGCTGTGGGAGGGTTTCTCGCCTGTTAAATGGGGGTTATGGGTGTGTGGGGAGCAGTGTTTGCAAAGTGCTTAGCACAGCCTGGCACAGGGAAAGCCCTCTGGATGCCGTTTGGTGGCGGGGGGGAGTCTTTAAACCCTGGGGCTCAGCCCCCAGGAGGAGGTGTGCAAGTTGTATGCCTCTGGGGCCTCCGTGGGGGACCGCTCCCCGCTGGTCACCGCAGCAGCATTGCCGGACCCGTGGCCCCCACACATCAGCTCCGTCCCCAGAGCCCTGGGCTCGTGGGGAGCAGAGCTCTTTCCCATGGCGCCGGTCTGGGCCCAGACACCTGCGGCTGAGCCGGTTCTACCAGCCCAGTGGCCACTGGGGGCGGGTGGGGAGGAAGGAGAATAAGACCGAAACCGGCATTTATAGGGCATTAAACTGTGGTCAACCTCTCCCAGGCTCTGGGCTTCAGGCCTGCAGTTGACTTGTTAAAAAGGGAAGTTGGCAAATATCTGGGGGTGTCCCCAAGGACCAGACAGCCAGACCTAAGTCTTCCTAGCATCTGCTTCCCGGAGATACTGTGCACTGTCTGTCTGTCAGTATCCTTCTTAGCAATAAGAAGTTTCTTTACCTTTGCCTCAGTTTCCCCATCTTTAACATGGGGATAAACGTCTGCCTTATAGGAAAATAACGTAAAGCTCTTAGAGCAATACCTGTCACCTTGGGAGTACACAGAAAGTTAGCTGCTATTATTACTGCCCTAATGTTATTTTATTTTATTTTTAAAGATTTATTTCAGAGAGAGCACACACGTGAGCGGGGGAGGGGCTGAGGGAGAGGGAGAGAGAATCCTCGAGCAGACTCCCCGATGAGCACGTAGCCCAACGCAGGGCTGGATCCCAGCACCCCGAGATCATGACCGGAGTCGAAACCAAGAGTCAGCTGCCTAACAGACTGAGCCACCCAGGCGTCCTGATTGTCCTGATTTTAAAATGAAGAGCTCACTGTGTGTCAGGCAGTATCCTAAGCACCGTGTGTGTATTTATTGAATTTATTAATTTCATTAACCCCATGACACTACCCAGACATTCCCGTGATCCCCATTTTACAGATGAGAAATCTGAGGCTCCAAGACCTGGAGAGGCTTACCCAAGGTCACGTGCCTGGTCAGGAGCAGATCCTGAGCTGGCCCCGGGCGTACTTGATTTCACAGCCCCTTTGCTGTGGGCGGTGCTGGGTCTGCACCCAATTCACAGATGAGGAAACTGAGGCAATGAGCGTCTGTCACGTGGCTGTGTGAGAAAGCTGAGGTTTGAGTGTGGGTCCAGCAGGTACTTGAGGACTGGGGAGCAAGGGCAGCTGGGCTTCAGAGACACCTGCACAGACCCGGGATCCTGTGCCCCCAGCCCGATTCCCAGCATCCGCCTCACCTCTGCCCCTGTCAGTGGGAGGTCAGGCTGCTTTTCTTGTTAATTTTCTTCTGCAGACACGTGGTCAGGCTCTGCAGGGTCCTTCCTTCCTCCACCGTCAGCCCCAGGGAGCCCTCTGGCCCTCTGTGGGATTTCATGGTGGCTGGAGAGGGCTGCTGGTGGGTCCCTTCTTGCCCCCTTTCCAAACACGGGGCCCGGGTTTCTCCCAGCCCCCTAGAACCTGCAGCTTCCCCGTTGCTGGCCTCTGTTCCCTTCTGGGGAATTAACCAGAGCCGTTTCCACGTCCCACGTGTGTCCCCAAATAGGATGCTCCTGGCAGCTCTGGGGGACAGCTCCTCTGATAGCCTGTTCCTGAGCTTGGCAAGGCGCAGCTGAGGTTTGATGCTCTCCAAGGACCCCAGGGTGAGTCCTGGGAGCAGCCGAGAGGTCTGGATGCCTCGGTGGGGGGACTGAGCCTGGCGCTAGCCAGGTGCTCAAGACAGAATGGACGAGGAGTCGAGCCCCGCCCACACTCACCACTCCTGTTCACTCTGCACACGGCTCACTGAGCACCTGTGGTGCCCCCAGCTGCGCAAGGCACTGAGGACATGCTGCTCTGGACATGAGGGTCCCTGTCCCCAGCTCTCTGGTGTGTGAAAGCTTCAGATGTCTGTGGCATCTGCGTGCCCACTTTACAGATAGGAAACCGAGGCCGAGGCCGGATTAGCGGTAGCCCGGACCCCTGGCCAATGAAAGCCAGAGGGGGGGTTGGGGGGG
>NC_138381.1:69815995-69852935 GCF_054177405.1 Leptonychotes weddellii
GGGGGGAGGGTCAGAGGGAGAAGCAGACTCCCTGCTGAGCAGGGAGCCCGATGCGGGACTCGATCCGGTACTCGATCCCGGGACTCCAGGGTCATGACCTGAGCCGAAGGCAGTCGCTTAACCGACTGAGCCACCCAGGCGCCCCTGAGGACCTTTTCATCACCCCCTCTCCCGTCCCTGCCATGAAACCCTATACCCATTAGCCACCAACCCCTCTATGACCCCACCCCCGGCAGCCAGCAGTCTGCTTTCTGTCTCTGGATCTGCCATGAATCGGCCTGTTCTGGTCATGGCAGATAAATGGATCCCCTAAGATGTGGCCGTTTGTGTCCGGCGTCTTCCGCTCAGCACCTGCCTTCGAGCGTCGTCCACATGGTAGCATGCATCAACACTGCGATCCTTTTTCCGACCAAATAGTATTCCATCACCCCGGGCAACTGTTCTGAGTGTGCGCCTTCTTCAGACCTGGGATCTGAGGAATCTGAAGCATGGTGTCCACGGACACTGGCTCCTGAGTTTGGCCAGGTGACCCCCCCGTCTCCCCCGAGCCAGTCCCACCGGGAGCCGTGGGCGGGGGTGGGGGGCGGACAGGAAGGAGCGTGGAGGTGGCCATGGGCTCACGGAGGGGTCTGGGCATCCGAGCCAGGCTCCCCTTTCCCTTCTGGGAGGTGGGGGACAGGACAGGGGTCAGTCCTGTGCTTCTGCTGGAAGCTTCCAACCCAGACAGTGTTTAGCTCTCTGTGTACGTGGCACTGCCTCCTTCCCGGCATGCGTTTGTTCAAGTTTTGAGCCCCAAATCTGTTGACTAGCCCACCCCTGGACACACTCATCTCAAGTGTCTGACGACCTTCCACCTCCGCTGCCTGGGCGTGCATCCTTGCTCCCTGGGATTACCAGCCTGGGCCTTGGGTCCCTTCCGAGGCCACTGCCCCTTGAAGTCCATGGGACAGAAGAAAAACTAGGAAGCAGATTCTGAGAGAAAAGGATGGCTTTTTGTGGGAAGGTCGAGTGGGCAAGGGCCTCCTTCCCTGCGGACCCGCAGCCTGTCCCCCACCCAGCGGTACCTGTGTGCAGTGACAGGGTGGCTGGGATTGAAATTCACCTTCTTCTGCCCCCAAGCCAGCACCTTTTCCCCTCCCCCCCGAACAGCTTTACAGAAATAGGGTTCACATACCATACGATTTGCCATTAAAATGTACAATTCCATGGCTTCTAGTACCCTCAAAGGTGTGCGTCCAGCCCCACAGTCAATTTCTGAATCTTTTCTTTTTTAAAGATTTATTTATTTGAGAGAGCGAGAATGAGAGAGAGAGTACATGAGAGGGGGGAGGGTCCGAGGGAGAAGCAGGCTCCTCGCCGAGCAGGGAGCCTGATGCGGGACTCGATCCCAGGACTCCGGGATCATGACCTGAGCCGAAGGCAGTCGCCTAACCAACTGAGCCACCCAGGCGCCCAATTTCTGAATCTTTTGATCATCCCCTACAGAAGCCTGGTACCCTTAGCAGTCCCTCCCCAGAGTTCCCACGCCCCCGGTCCCTGGGCGCCCCTGGTCTCCATTCAGTCTCTATGGATCCACCTGTTCGAGACATTTCGTGTAAATGGAATCCGACACTGTGTAGTTTTGGTGCCGGGCTTCTTTCACTCAGCACATGCAATGTTTTCAAGGCTCAGTTGTGTTGCGGTGTGGATCCCTACTTCCTTCCTTTTTATGGCTGAATAATACTCCATCGTCTGGATGGACCACAAATTGTCTACTCAGTTGACAGACACTTGGGAGGTTTCTGCTGTGCGGCTACTACGAATAATGCTTCTATGCTGTCCGTGTACCCGTTCTTGCGTGGATGCATTTGTAGGCGTGGAAGCGCCAAGGCCCATGCTAACTCTCCATTCCACCCGTTGAGGACTTGCCAGACTGTCTCCAGTCTCCGGGCCAACAGCCTGCTGCCCCAATTCCAGATTGGCCAAAGCAGGGTCTCCTCACCTGGGGTCTGTGATGGGCCTCAGGTGGCCTCTGACCCCTCATAAGGAGGCACACACCTCGTGTCTCTGCATTTTTCTGGGGGTGAATGTCCAGGACACAGAGCGTCTTGGAGCCTACGGATCCTCCCAGCTCCTAGTGGTCCAAGGTTGCACATCAATGCAGTGTATTCCAGTCTTGTCTCTGGACGATTCTCATTGGACTTGCTCGGGACTAAGAAATACAGCCTGATAAGTGGTGAACATGCCATGTGACCTTGGCTTTTTTTCCCCTCTCTCTTTTCCCGGTGCTTCTCCCTCCTGGGACCCAGCAAGGAGAACTTCAACAACGTCCCTGACCTGGAGCTCAACCCAATCCGATCCAAAATCATCCGTGCCTTCTTCGACAACAGGTGCGTCTTTGTCCCTGAACCAGCCCTAAACCAGCCTACTCTTGTGAGGGGCGTCCCATCGTTTTTGCTGTGCTCTCTTCATCAGAAGTGAGTCGCTAGGTCAGCCCACGTGAAGAGAGGGGACTACACAGGGGCTGGTGCCAGGAGGCCGGAATCGTTGGGAGCCGTCTTGGAGGCTACCTCAGTTTCCGTATCTGTAAAAGATACACATCTGCCTCCCAGGGTTGCTGAGGGTGCACTGGGATAATGTGCACTAAGGAGTTGGCTGTCATTCTCCTTGTCACCCAGAGAAACTGAGGCACAGCCGGTGGTGCAGTGTCCCGGAGCTGAGGCTCCAACCAGAGCTCGTGCCCTCAAGTGTCCAGCATTGTTGGAGTTGAAAGACTTGCGTGACTGCATGGAGACTCACTGTCTGAGGCTCCATCAAGAGCTGGGTGGTGTATGCCCTCCCCAGGCTGCCAGGGCCCTAGGCCCGGCCCCCCATGTCTACAGAGATGGCTGAGAAACCGGGAGAACCGGCAGAAAGAGGAAGGAAGGGAACAGGCGTGTTGTGGCCCGAAGATGGGTGGTGACTTCCCGGAGGGGTTTCAAGTTTGTGAGCTGTGCGGCCCTAAGCAAGACGCTGAGTCTCCCTGAACCTCCCCAGGTTGCGGGTAGGGGTAGGTGTCCTCAGCTGCCCTGAAAGATACAGAGGCCTGCCTGCAGGGCAAGGCCTGAGAAGCTGACCAAGAGTTAACAAGGCAAAGCCGAGAGAAAAGGTGTTCTGGGAGGACCAAACTGCATGTGCAAAGGCCCTGTGGCACAAGAAAGTCGAGCGAGTGTGGGTGGCCCAAGGAGGCCCAAAGGAGGTCTGGCCAGAGCACAGAGAGGCCATGCGAGATGAGAGGTGTGGGAAGGGCAGGGCTGCATCGTGCAGCCCCTTGACCGGCAAGAGGGGTCTTGACTTCAACCTGGGAGCAGCAGCGGGGGGTGCTGATGGGTTTAAGGCAGGGTGGGGATCGCAGACTCTGGCTGCCGGTGGGCTGTGGGGGACGGAGGCCCAGGAGAGGGTGTACTGTGTCCCCCAGGCTGGAGGCAGGGCTGCTGAGGGGAGATGGAGGGCAGCGGGCAGCCCTGTGACACCTGGGAGGGAAGAAGAGAGGACAGAGGGAAGGATGGGCCTGGGGTTGGAGGTGAGCAGCTGGTACCAGAGGAATCTGCACGGACGATTGTCACATTTGCCAGAAGGACGGCACACAGTCTGTGGTGAAGATGGGGTTGGAATGCTCTTTTTGCCTCGTGGGCCCACACCTGCCTGTATGTGTCCGTGAGGCTTGTTTCCAGAAGGCTCTGCGCAGATCTGGCCCCTTGGTAAGCTGGCCAGGCATCGGGGACGCAGCCTTCTGTGGGGCGCAGCTCACAGCCTGAGGTGAGCTAGGGGGCGGTGAGGGCAGTGGCCTTGCTGATACTAGCTGCCTCCTGGGGCCTAGCAGGCTGGTCCCCTGAGCCTCCCCCTGCCCTAGCAGGGAGTGTGTTCAGACTGGAGAGAGGGTGCTCCTGGTGTGGATGAGAATGTTCTGGGTCCTGACTGGGGCGTGGGTTACACAGGTGCATACTGTTCAAATGCAAAATCTGTGCCTTTGTATGTAATTATTCCTTAAGACAAATCTGACCCCAGGTCGCAGCTTGGCTTTCATCTGTCACCCGTGGGAACTGGGCACGGCTCCAGGAGCTGTGTTTTCGGCTCATAGGGTGGCATTCGGGTATCTGCTGGGCTGCCGTCCGTGAGCCTCTGCCTGGGGGACGGGCCGTGGGCCTGAGACTGGAGCTGCAGCCTCTGTCTGGCTAGGGGACAGGAAGGCAGGGCCCACGCAAGCAGCCACTGGACTTGGGGGCGGCCAGTCAGAGGCAGGAGAGACACCCCCCTTCACTTGGAGGGTCCGAAGTTAGGACAGACATCGGAGGGCTGGGGCAGGTGCAGTGCTGCCTGCAAGGGGCGGGGGGCGGACTTCAGTTGGTCAGGGAATGCTGAGTGTCCAGAAGGTGGACGTCGAACCAAACCTCTGGGGGCCCCTGAGGAGTGGAGGGTGACAGGAGGGGGTGTGCTGGCCCGGGGTGGATGGTGACAACACCCACCTTTTGGGGCCTGGGGGAGCAGGGGGAGGGATTGGGGCTTACCCTGAGATTTGAAGCCTCTGGAGGTCCTGAAGCCGGGGAGCAGTAGGGTGTGATTTGCATTTTGCAAAGCTCCCTCTGGTCCCGCTGAGGATGGTGGAGGCTGAGGTAGGCCATGGCAGGTGCATGAGTGGGCAGGCAGCCTGGAAATCTCTGAAGAGGGGAAGATTTAGGAAGGACTCCCCCAGCCTTGCCCCAGAACAGCTTGGGGCCTGCAGCTAAGAGCCTGTATACTCTTCTCCATCTTTCATTTCTTTTTTTTTTTTTTTTAAAGGTTTTATTTCTTTATTTGTATGAGAGAGAGCAAGCGCGTATGCACTCGTGAGAGCACAAGCAATGGGGAGCTGCAGGTAGAGGGAGAAGCAGGCTCCCTGCTGAGCAGGGAGCCCGATGCGGGGCTTGATCCCAGGACTCTGGGGTCATGACCTGAGCTGAAAGCAGATGCTTAACCGACTGCGCCACCCAGGTGTCCCCACATCCTTCGCTTCTTGTCGCGGAAGTTCCAAAGGGGTGGGGGGAGGACTTTGGAGTGGGTCCCAGAGACAGAATTTTCCTCTCAAGAAAGACCAGGGTCAGCCTTGCTTCCCAATCCCCTTCAGGACCTGGACTGTGGATGGAGGGCAGTCCTTCCCCACCTCCAAGGGCTCTGTTCCTTACACAATCATCAGAAAATTAAGGATGAAAAAGATTGCTCTAAACTGGGCATCTTTGCAAAAGGAATGAAAGCTGCCCGCTTGCTGAGGCCCTGCCGTCTGCCGCCAGGCACCATGCGGCCATGAGGCGGACCCTGCTGGAGCCCCGCCTGGAACGTGGGCCCTTCCTGGCACCTTCTGCAAAGCATGTTGCTAGGGACAACCTCGAGCCTCCTTAACTTGTTAAAAGATCTGAAGTTATCAGTAAACTTTGCACTTTGGCAATAAACCAGTGACTCAGCGCTACCGAGCTGATCACTACCGGAATTGCAAACAGCTTGATAGAGAGCAGGAGTCGGCTAACTTTTTCTGTAAAAGGCCACAGAGTAAATATTTTAGGCTTCATGGGCCATGTAGAGTCTGTCACAGCGGCTCAGCTCTGCCGTGGTGGCATGAAAACAGCCACAGACACTGAGTAAATGAATGGGCGTGGCTGTGTGCCAATAAAACTTTATTTAAAGACATTGACATTTGAATTGCACGTAGTTTTTATGAAATTTTGTCATGAGATGCTATTATTACTTTGGGTTTTTCCTCCCCCCAAACATTTTTTCAACTATTTAAAAACCTAAAAGCCCCTCTTCATCCATGGACTGGACAGAAATAGGCGGCACGCGGGGGTTGGGCCACGGACAGGAGTTGGCCAGCTTCGGATCTGGAGGAAAGGGCAAGGAGAGGTGGCTCGATGAGTTGCTGAATTGCTCAGTGCCTTGGTTTCCCCACGTGTGAGTGCCCACTCCTGGGCACCCTGGCCCTCACCAGCAGCAGTGTGGTTGTGGTCTCGCCCCGGCCCCCTGTGCGGTGAGCTCTGGGAGGGCAGCACCGGGCTTGGGCTAAACCTCCGGGGGCACCCCCCTCCCGCCCTGGCGCCCCTGCAAGCAGGTTGCTGGGACACGGAACCCAAGGCTGAGACGGCCATCGCGGGCGAAGCGTGGGCCCAGAAGGGCCACGTTCCCCGAAGCATCACAGGCGAAGGGACAGGATCCGGGGTTCACACGCTGCTGCCATGTCCCTCTCTGCTCCCGTAGGAACCTGCGCAAGGGGTCCAGCGGCCTGGCTGACGAGATCAACTTTGAGGATTTCCTGACCATCATGTCCTACTTCCGGCCTATCGACACCACCATGGACGAGGAGCAGGTGCAGCTGTGCCGGAAAGAGAAGTTGAGATGTGCGTGCGCGTCGGGGCCGGACCGCGTCTCCCCGGGTTCCGCCGCGCCCCTGCAGCTGGCGGGTGGGCGAGTGTGGAGGGGAGGGCTGGGGGACGCCAACCCGCGTCCTTTGGTTGGTCCGTCCCAGTTGACAGCACCCACGGAGGCCCCCAGGGGGTGATTCTCCCCCCAGGTTGTGCCGTGGCGGCTGGGGTTCTCGGGGGATGTGAAAAGGGCAAGGCCCTTGGTTCAGACAGACCTGGGCTCCCATCGGGCCCCTTCCGCTGAGCAGCTGTGTGACCTCGAACCGGAACACGGGGTGGCTGATCGTGAACACACGCTGGTTCGGAGGCTCAGTGAGGTCACCCAGGCAGCGCGCGCCCTTGGCACCTGGGAGGAGCTCCGTGAACCTGTTTCTTCCCTCGTCCTTGAGCTGCCTCAGACGCCAGGTTCACCAGACGGGCCTCTGGCTGATCTGTCCTGGCGGAGCCCCCCTGGTCCCTGGGCTCTGGAGCCTGCGTCGTCGTGATCCAGGCTGGCCAGCAGCACGGGGTCCCGGGGTGGCCTGCGTCACGTGTCCCTGCCCTGTGCGGACTTTCCCAGGACTCCTGACATCCCGCCGTAGGCCACCCAGAGGCTCAGGCTCGTTAGCGGGAATAAGTAAACATGGGGACTGGGCCGTATTTAGCTCTGGAATGTGTACGTGAGGGCTGGTGGGAACTGTCCGGGCTGGGGGCCCCCGAGGCCCCCCTCTGGTGCTCCGGAACAGCGGGGGAGCCCGGTGTCGGCCCAGCGTCCCACCTGCTCTGAGGGCCAGGTCAGGGGTCGTGGAGACTCCCGGTTTCCCTTCCCTTAACGGGGCGGCCGTGGGCAAACACGTTAATTTCTCTGAGCTTCCACAGTACAGTCTGTGTGTGAAATGGGCTCAGGGCAGCCTCGCCTCGCAGGGTCACGTGCAGATGAGACGTGAAGATGTTTGCCGCATGTTGCCCGGGGTGTCCGGTCGGTGCTGGGTCAGTGGCAGCGTGGGGGACTCGGTGAGCTGCAGGCTGCGCTGCTGGGCCAGAGGGGCTGCCTTCCCTTTGGCTCCTGGCCTCTCCTGGGCTGCCCGATGCAGAGTGATGTCTATCAAGGAGCAAAGCAAATGACACAAAGTGGACTAACCAGAGGAGGTGCTGGTGTCCCTCCCCTGTGCCCACGGGGGGCCGGCTCAGACCAGCCAGGGGCTGGAATGTTGGCAGTGGGGTCCATGACCTGCTGATGAGAGCTGCCTGCTTGGGTCTTTGAGGAATGATGCCTCTTTAAAAAAAAAAAAAAAAAAAAAAATCTTAAGTAATCTCTGTACACAACACGGGGCTCAAACTTACCACCCCGAGGTCAAGAGTCGCACGCTCTTCCAGCTGAGCCAGCCAGGCGCCCCGAGGAATGATACTTTGAAATAACATTGATCTGTCTTTGCATTAATGTCCCCTCTGTGCTCAGAGTGTGCCGGGATCCCTGGTCCTGATCCGCCAACTCTGTGGTTCCCTGAGCCCGTGCAGCACCCGGAAATAGAGGCTGTTGTTGTTATTCCCATTTGACAGATGGGAAAGCTGAGGCTCAGAGAAGTTAGGTCACTTGCCCAAGGTCACCCACCAGGAAGTAGGCAGTCTGACCCCATGGCCTTTGCCCTTGACCTCTACATTATGGATGTCTTTGGCTCATTTTGAGCAAGAAGGTTGGGGAAGCAGGGGGACGTGGGGCTCCCCTCCCGGCTCATCTGACCGAGCCCCCCCCTGTCGCCCCCAGTTCTGTTCCACATGTATGACTCGGACAGCGACGGCCGCATCACCCTGGAAGAATATCGAAATGTAAAGTATGCTCCTCCGCCCGCCGGCCAGGGCTCCTGGCCCCTCCCCGCCCCCGGCCCGGACGGAGGCCCGAGGTCACCGTGTGTCTACCTCACCCGGCAGGTGGTGGAGGAGCTGCTCTCCGGAAACCCGCACATCGAGAAGGAGTCGGCCCGCTCTATCGCCGACGGGGCCATGATGGAGGCGGCCAGCGTGTGTGTGGGGCAGATGGTGAGCCGTGTCCCCGGAACCCCCAGCTGACCCCTGCCCCGCCTTGCCCGGCTTGCTTCTGGAAGGCCATGAGCGGAGACCCCCAGGCCATCGGCTTGCCACACTGTTGTCAATGTAGGACAGTGGCTGGGAGGGGATTTCTGGCCTGGGGATGGATGGGGTCAGCAGGGGCTGCCCTCTGGGCTCCTTCGTTTGGGGCCCCGGCGCGGACCTGGGAGTGGGGACGTGCGTCAACAAGATGGAGGAGCGGGGCTCAGGGCCGGCGCCTGTGGAGGGGAGCCCCCCGCCGGTCCCCAGAAGGGATGCGCGGGCCAGAGGCAGGTGGCCGTGGAGGCTCCACGTTGCCGCCGAGGGCCGGTGGCGGGGCTGAGCATCAGGGTCTCTGCACGGGTTCTGGACACCCCTGGAGGCTCGTCGGGGTTGTGCTGGTGTCAAGACGGCTGGGGCATTTCTCAGGACCGTGCGAGCCGGTTAGAGCAGGGCCACTCCCCCCCGGTGCTGGTGACTCATGGGGCGGGACAGCTGTCCGTGGTGGGGACCGTCCTGTTCAGCCGTGTCCCTGGCCTCCACGCCCTGGATGCCGGTCACTCCCTCCCAGTTGTGACAACCAAGAACGTCTCCAGACATGGCCAGGTGTCCCTGGTGGGGGAGCGGGTTCATCCCCAGTGAAGAACCACGAACGAGAGGGGCACAGACGTAGATGGTCAGCAGAGGGGGTGCTGCGCGGTGACCGACTGAGCCGGGGCGACCAGCAAGCACGTGCTGGGTTGTCGGGCTGTGGAGGCACCTGCAGATATGCCCCAGGCAGGCCAGGCGCCCCTCGCGACGCTCCTGTCCCCGAGGGCAGCGGCACGGTCTGTGCACACATCATCCTAGGGATACCCCATGCATCGTTTTGTAGATCTGTAGTCTCGTGTTCCTGGTGGGGAAACCGAGACCCAAGGACATAAAGAACTTTCTGGAATTCGGGGGCAGCGATCCTTACTATGCCTGGTGGACTCACTCTTGTAGGGCTGGGTCTAGCCTGGCTAGCCCTTGACACGGTGGCTTTGAGCCCCAGGGACCCCGAGGACAGGCACCCGACCCTCTCTGTGACTTTGCTCGCTGAGGGTTTCGGCTGGTCCCACTGAGGCCATCGCCTCCTCACACCTGTGTGTTTCACGTGGCCGTGGCTCCAGACACCTGTGGCTTTGGGCTCACCAGGGCCTGAGCAGAGGGGTGTCTTCCTGCCGGAACCTGCTCTTTGTGCCCCAAGCCTGCCATCGAGGGGCCTGCTCCCCGGGGGCGGGGGCTGTGGTCATTGTGGTCATCGTATTGGCCTGTGTTTTATCTGTCTGCCTCTCAGACCCCCGGGGGGGTGGCTTCTGGGAAACCACCCCACTCAGCGAACTACCTGCGGCCCAGAGGGCTGGTGACCTCAGTGGGGAGCGCGGGGATCCCCCGCCCTGTTGTCGAGCCAGGTTCCCGTTTGATTTAGTGACACTCTCCTCCTCTAAATGGCTCCCCATCCCACTCCACTTTCAACTGGTGACAGTTTTCTTAATGTGCTGTAGTAAAACAGTTGGCTGACAGCTGCTGACCTGCATAAGCTGCACAAACCTCAGAAGCGGAGGCGTCTTCGAGCCGACGCCTGCGCCCTGGGTGTGCGCCCTGGGTGTCTTTCTTTTATTTACGGGTCCTCGGTGTGCTCTTTTTTTTTTTTTTTTTAAGATTTTATTTATTTATTTGAGACAGAATGAGAGAGAGAGAGCACATGAGAGGGGGGAGGGTCAGAGGGAGAAGCAGACTCCCCGCCGAGCAGGGAGCCCGATGCGGGACTCGGTCCCGGGACTCCAGGATCATGACCTGAGCCGAAGGCAGTCGCTTAACCGACTGAGCCACCCAGGCGCCCCTTCGGTGTGCTCTTAAAATATTTTTTCCTGCAGATGTCGGCCGGATACACACACGAGCTGTGGGGCGAGGGCCGGCCCCGCAGCTCAGTACCGCGCGGCCTCCGAGGATGCTGAACGGGCCACCCGCGGGCTCCCAGAGCCGGCTCTTGCCCGGAGCAGTGCTGGCTTTCCAGAGTGCGACTTTCTCTGGAAGGACCCGTGGCTTGAGGACGGGGCTGCTAGGCTGGGGTCTCAGCTGGGGGTGGGGAGGGCTTCCCCCACCCGCCCCTGCCCTCCCTCCACGCGCACCCACCCTCCCGCCCTGCTCTCGGGCTGTGGAGCCCCGTCTGTAATTAGCTCTCCTCGGCTGCCCTCTCTCTGAAGGCGTCCCCGGGTCCCCGGGCGGGAAGAGCAGGGAACCCCAGGGGACAGGCCGGGGAAACTGGAGAACTGGTCGCATTTGTAAGATTTGAAAGCGTATGTAGGTTAGTTTTCTGTACGAAAAACCGGTGTTAGGAAACCACAAAGGGTGAGGAATCCGACCGGACGCTTGGAGCCCGCTGGGCTCCTCCCAGCCGGACCGGTGGCCTGGCCTCCGTGGGCCCCAGTGGCCTGGCCTCCGTGGGCCCCAGTGGCCTGGCCTCCATGGGCCCCAGTGGCCTTCTGTCTAAAATGGGGGTAAGGGCAGGGCCCAGGCAGCAGACACCCAGGGTGCGCGCTGTTTCCTTCCGTAGACGGCAGGACAGCTCCAGAGACGTGTGCGATCTCCTGGGGCTTATCTTTCGGTACTCGTCGGCGTATACGTGTGTGTCTTTTATTTCTGATTTACACGAACTGGAACTGAACGGACCGCTTCTTGTCCTCTCCGCACGGCCCTCCCCCCACCCATCCACTGGGCGGACGGTGGCTGTCCGGTTAGCGCGGGAGCTGTCGCCACCTGCCTGCGTGCTTCTGCCTGCTCTGTATCTTGGAGCCTTTTCCGCATTCGCACGTAGAGATTGACCCCTTCTTAATGGCTGCTTAGTAATCGGTAGCACAGAGGACCAGGATTCATTTAGCTTGTCTTCCGTGGACGGATGGCAGCCGGGCTGTCACTGTCCCAAAGGGTGCTGCAGGCGGGGGTGAGGTTGGGGGAGGCTCGGCGGTGCCAGAGCCCGAGAAAGCAGCACAAGGGCCAGGAGCCCCACCTCTGGCCTCATGGGGTCCGGGTGTGCCCGGAGCCGGACAGATGCAGATGGAGACTGGCACTGACCATGACCGGCTGGGGGAGAGGCCCAGCAGGTGGCCCTTATCATGGTGACTCACTGGGCGCGAGGGGTGGGCCGCAGAAGGCAGCCCTCCCGCCCCCCCCCCACCCCTGCCCCAGTGGTCAGTGAGCTCAGAGGGTCAGGGCGGGTACAGTGAGGCAGGACCGGGAAATGGCAGGAGGTGTCCGTTGGTGGCTGAGGGGAAAGGGAGTCTTTGCCCACCCACTTCCTTTACACCCTCATCCACCGGGTCCCCCCCTGGGGGGCTCGGGTGGGGCCCTGGTTAGCCCGCACCCTCCTTCTATCCTGCTGTCCCGCCAACGAAGGGGACGTTGCAGTTCAGGGTGATGGCCTCAAGCTGGACGCAGCAGTCTGGAGGGAGCCGCTCTTCTCGTGACTGAAGGGGCCCCACCATCTGTGTCCTGGGGAGGGACAGGGGTCTCCTGGTGGAAGCCGCTCACTCTGCATGTGCTCTGTTCCCAGGAGCCTGACCAGGTGTATGAGGGGATCACCTTCGACGACTTCCTGAAGGTGGGTGTCTAGGAGGAGAGGTGGGGCTCGAGGGGTGTCCGCTGGTCAGGAAGAGACCCACATCTCTGTGGACACGGGTCATGCCTGGGCGTCACCTTTAAAACACAGGTTTGACTGACTTTTATTGGAAGAGTAACGTTCACTTGTGGCCAGGGCACTTGAAGGAGTACAAAGGGGCTCCAACAAAACCTGTCTCTCTCCTACGAGTCCCCAGTCGCCTTTGGGTCGCCTTTGTCATAAGCATCGCTGTTGATGGTAGGAACCAGGTTCTGGAGTGTTCTATGCCCCTTATGAATACCAGCTGTGTGGGGTTTTGTCGCTTGCTTTTCCTTGGCTATAGCTGCCCAGTCTCGCAGCCGCCATGGGTGGGTGCCAGGCCTCTGCTGTCCCGAACGTGCTGAGGTTAGGAACCGGGACCCCTCACTGCTCTGATGGGTACATGCCCAGCGGAGGGAGGCAAGCCCACTCTGCCCTCTGCCTGGCACTGCGTGTGTACCTTGAGAGTGGGTCGGCCAGGCTCGTTCTGGAATTAGAGGAAGGACAGGAAGTCAGGGGAACAGGACCCGGAGGCTCTGGTCCAGTGTGCCACACCAGCCTCTGACCGGCCTGAGGGAGCGGACGGGCCCGGGCCTGGAGCCAGGCCAGGACTCGGGTGGTCACAGCCCCACGGAGCCCAGGGGCAGCTCAGATGGGTGCTCCTCCCAGGCTGCACGGCTAACCTGGCCGGGCAGCAGTGAGCTCTGCAAGGGAGAGGGCAGGCAGCAGAAGCTTCTGGGCCGAGGTGGGCAGGCTCCTCTGTCCTCACACACCAGGCCTGGGCGGGCAAAGAAGCCCGAGAGAGCCCGCTTCTTCCCCAGAAGGCTTCCCCTATCCGCCGCCCCACGGCTCCGGTGCTCCCCAAGCCTGTCCCCATACCACGGGGGCCTTTCCTGACCAGCTGGCCCTTCCCCTCCCCTGAGCCTCACCAGTGCCCCTGTTGCCACCTGGCATTTAGCAGACAGCACCCTGGGTGCCCAGGTAGCTTCCCTGGGAACGAGGGTTGGAGCTGCTCCCTGGGAGCCGGCTCTGATCGCTCTGTACCTTCACCAGACCCCACAGCACCCAGAGCAGGTGCAGGAGACCACAAAGTTAGCTGGGGGACGGTGGGCGTGTGACAGGGGCAAGAATGGCACCCAGGCCTCCCTGCAGCGTGGGCGCCGATGGGGCTCTGACTGCAGCCTGCTCACAGCCCGGTGACTGTCCCTGGAAATGCTGCAGGTGACAGCCCGAGAGTTTGAACTTCTCACACAAGCAGGGAGACAGACTTGTCTGTCTGATGGATGCATCCAGCCATCTCTCCATCTGTGGCCCTCTCGGGCCCCGAGTGGCCAAGGAGCTGGCAAGTGTAGTCCTGGGAGTGGGGAGGGGGGGGCTTTATAGTGTGGCAGATAGGGTCGGGCGGCCTCGGGGTGTCCCCCGGGGCCCAGGCCGGGATGGACTATAACGGCAGAACCAGGACCAGGTAGGTATGAGGCAATGGGCATCTGTGGGCAGAAATGATCCTTCCCGGGCATAAGCTTGTGTGTGTAGAACAGGGTGACCTATCCCAGGGACGTTAGAAAGACCAAACTGCTATGGCCTTTTAACTAAGGAAGATGGCTTAATACAACTTGGCAGTTGCACAGTGCTTAATAGCTTACAAAATGTTCCCGCGGATGATTCCGTTTGAGCCCCCAGCGTTGCGTGACTTATGTGGGCAGCGCAGGTGGTGGTCTCGGCATTGTACCGATGAAGAGGAGGTTTAATGGGGTTAAGGAATCTGCATGAAAATCAGCCGGGGGTGGGTGGGATTGAAATGACTTGGAGCCCAGAGCTTGGATTCTGTTCTTAATAATAACTTGCTGTGACAATATCAGAAAGAATCCAAATGTCAGAGCCAAATTAACCCGCAGAAAGGCAGAGGCAAGTTTCTCTTTCTTGCTCAGCTCACGGTCTTGAAGCCAGCCCTCTGGGTTTCACCTGCCCTGGTGTGGGGAGGGCGGGCGGGGGGACCCGGGCGAGGCCCCGGGCCGGGCGGGGGTGGGGACACGCGCTCACCCTGCTCTGTCTGTTGCAGATCTGGCAGGGGATAGACATTGAGACCAAGATGCACGTGCGCTTCCTTAACATGGAAACCATCGCCCTCTGCCACTGACCCGCCTGCTCCCCGAAGCCGTGCCCGCAGCCTCCCGCGGGGCCCGAGGCCGCAGGTGTCCTTCGGCCACCGCTCTTGTAAATAGTCCCCAGTCCTCCGCTGTCTCGTTTTCCCTAAGGTGTGGTACGTGGAACTTCGCTGTTTTTATCTCTAATAAAAAAAGAAAATGGTTGGTTTGTTAAAGAATGTGGCTCCTGTCTGTTCCCCACGGCCACTTGGTGGCACGAGGCTGAAAAGGAGCAGGCAGCGGCTAGTTTCCAAAGGCTGGTTTGGCAGAGAGGAGGTTTTTTCCTGCTTTTTCTGGTTTAATTTGGGTGAAGTGTTGGCTCTTTTCGCCACACAAGTGCTGGGCAGTCAGGTGAGGGACGGCAGCTCCCCGCTCCATGGTGGCCGGGATGTGGGTGGCGGGGCTGCCGCGGTGTCGTGACCGAGTGTCTGGGCCGGAGGAGAGGGCGCGGGGGACCCGCGGTGACGTGCCTGAGGAGGCCTGGCTGCCGACGCCCTCCCGGGCCCAGCGTGGGGCAGTCCCCTGTGGTGGTGGCAGCAGGGGAGGTGACTGTCCCAGGTCAGTGGCTCCCAAAGCTCCAGAGTCACCTTCTGATTCAGGGGCGGGCTATGCTGGGGGCAGGGAAGTGAAGGTTGTCCGTCCAGTTGGGGGCTGGGGCCGGCTTGGGCTCAGTGCTCGGGGTCGGCGCTCAGGGGGGCCGGCGTGGCTGTGGTCACTGTGGTCACTCGCTGCTGGTGGTGTTCCAGGCCTCCTCGCTCAGTTCCTTCCGTCCACACTCACCGGGAGTTTCCTTCCTAGCCTCCCGAGAAAGTTCTGGTAACTGACAATAGCTGTTACTGGTATTCTGCATTTCCATGGCTTTGTTACTAGGTGTGCGTCGGGGTTCAGAACATGGAGAGGTGCAGGAGGGCACCCCACGCGGCCTTGATCCTGGGCCCGCCAGGCCCTGGCTTGCCCTTCCCGGAGGCACTCAGGTCAGCCCATTTCTTCGACATCTTTCCGGGGCCGTTCATGCGGACACGACTGCAGTGCTGAGGATTTAAGTGAGAAGCTGGAACCAGGCAGTGAGGCGGGGTGAAGGGGAGCGTGACCGTGTTTGGGGCGGAAGTCCCGAGGCTGGTGCACCTTGGTGGTGGGGGTTCGGCAAACGCTCATTTAGGACCTTGGAGGTGAGAGCGGACCCTTGCTGGCATCCTGTTGGTAGTCTGCGCGTAGCAGGACTGCCCCCTGGACCCCGGGGCCTGAGGGATGCTGGCCTCCACTCCCCCAGGTCAGGACAGACGGCTGTCCGGCAGCGCGGCCCCATCTGTGCGGAAGTAGAGAGCCGTCTGAAGTCACTCCCGGAGCTCTGCTGCTTAGACTAGCACTTCCTCGAGTGTTTTGCCATTTCCAGAGCGGTAGGTGGGGGGCGAAGGCAGAGGCCTCGGCTTCCTCCCCTCCAGGTGCCCGCCATCAGGTGGGCCAAGGAACTGGGAAGCAGCCAGCCAGCCAGCCAGCTTCCTGGAGCGGGAGTGGGACACGGGGCCCCTGCCTGCCCTGGCTGCTCGGGGATCGTCCCGCTCACGCCCTCGGTTTCCCGGCTGCCAGTGGGATGGCCTGGTGCGTGGAATCCGGCGCTCTGTCAGCAGCCTCCCTGCTGGGGGAGCTCCCTGCAGCCTCGCGGAGGCGGCCTTCCCCGCCTTCCCCAGCCCCGGCACGTGGGACGGGGACCCCCTGTGCCTTTGAGCAGGACGGCTGGGGTGGCGTCCGTAGGCCTGGATCTTCTGGGACTCTCCCAGTTTGCTTTGATGTTGTGCTCCTCCACAAAGGCAGTTCGTTAGTGTAAAGTGTTTTGTATAAATAATGAATCTTCCATCAGCCCCTGTGGCCTGAGTTTTAGTTTGGGAGACGTGGGCATACGTGCGTCCCCCGTGGGCAAACATCAGACGTTTTCATGTGCTCAGGCCACTGAGGGTCATGACTTACCTAAACAGCTAGTTAGAATGAGAGCTACTCACCTCGAGCCCTGTCCATGTGGCTCCAAAGAGAGCTCAGTTGTTCCCAGTCACCGAGGGTGTCCTCTGATTGGCAGGGTTAGGGTGGCCTGCGGGGTTGACCGGGAGCCCTCCCAGTGGCTCCCAGGGTGCTAAGTGCGTGAGGTGGCCGTTTTGCTCATTCGGTCCTTTGGGGGATGATCAGGGTTGCCTGTTAGTTGGTGCAAACCTGCTTGTAGAAAGGGCAGGTTAATTCCCCACAGTCTAGCCGGGCTGCCAGCCTTTGGTTCACAAAGATGCACGGGGACAGGTCTTGGGACGGCCATTTGGGCGGTGCGGTCTATGCAGAGGCAGGAGGCTCCAAAACCGTATCTGTTACCTGCCGGGCCAGCGAGGGTGCCCAGGAGGGGCTTTCGGGCTGCACAGCCACCCCCCCCGGGGTCCTCGACGGGGCACCTCATCTGAAGCAAGTGATGTGTGTTTTGGAATTTGTTCTAGAACGGGCAGGTTGGTGAATCAACAGATCCCCTTGTTGAACAGCCCTCCCTCTATCAGGGATGACACCAGCGGCTAAGAGGAAATGGGAAATCAGTGCTAAGTCAAATATTTGAGGGAAGCGCGGTCACGCTTGGAGGGCCTCGGGCTGTGGGTGGGGACCGAGCTCGGGGAGGGTGCGTGCCAGTGGTCAGGTCGCACGTGGGGCCCGGTCCCTGCCGCCGCATCACGGAAACGTTACCGGAACTCAGCTTTTATTTTTTATTAAAGATTTTATTTATTTATTTGACAGAGAGAGACACAGCGAGAGAGGGAACACAAGCAGGGGGAGCGGGAGAGGGAGAAGCAGGCTCCCCGCCGAGCAGGGAGCCCAATGCGGGGCTCGATCCCAGGACCCTGGGATCATGACCTGAGCCGAAGGCAGTCGCTTAACCAACTGAGCCACCCAGGTGCCCCGGAACTCAGCTTTTAGATGTTAAAAGAATCTGGCAATTTGACACAAATGCATCGGTCTGGTAGGTTCACCAGAGGGCTGTGTCACGGAAATTGAAGAGGAGAAGCTCGGAGGACACATCCTGCAGCCACGTTAGACAGGAATCATGGTAAGGGAAGAGTATGATCACCACAGCTCCCAATTCCGGCCAAGCACCCTCTGCTGGACTTGAACAGAACAACTCCATTCTTCTCTGGCCCAGGGGACTAGAAAGTTCTTTTTGTGCTCTGCTCATGGGAGGCCGGGCCCCTGTGTAGCTGCCCGTGCCCCCACCTGCCTGCCGAGCCTAAGCCGCTGAGAGAGTTAAACATACAGGTCGCCTTGGCAAGGGTTTTGCAAACACCTGCTTTGCAAGCTGTCCTCCCACACGGTGACCTTGGGAAGGCCTTGGAGAGGGGAGCCGGAGGAGCCAGGTTGCTTTTTTTTTTTTTTTTACCACAACTTCCCGGGGCATCAGCACTGCTTTGTCTCTGGGCTCTTCCCGAATCGGGAGGCAAGTGCCAGCTGGGGTTCAGTGGTGGGTGCTCTTGGCCCCACGGTGGCTGCTCATCCCTCTAACCCAAGTCAGGAAGGGGACCAGGCTCCTCCGTGTTCAGCCCCAGGGCAGCCATCAGGGCGAGGGGGATGCTGAGCAGCAGCTCCTGCCCCCCCCACCCAGAGGGCACGGGGCAGCATCTACGCTGGCGGTGGGCAAGGGAAGAAAAGCTGGGCCCGGCTCAGCCCCCGGGGCTGCGGACAGCGTTCCCTCCCTCCCGAGGGAAGGAAAGGCCCTTGGTGCCGAGCCGGTGTGGAAAGCCTGCTGCTGGGAGCCTGCGGTGGGCATCGGAGGCCAAAAGCCTGCCCTGCCTGGCGCCTGCCGGAGCCCAGCGAGAGGGAAGCCGCCACCACACGGCAGAGCGAGGCCGGCAGGGCCTGCCCGAGCAGCCAGGTAAGCATCTGGCCCGGCCGCAGGGGCGAGGCGGGCGGGCGTGGCTCACAGAAGCTTCTGGCCGCCGCTGCAGCCGCTGCCCGTGATGGCAGGCCACCAGCCGGTTCTAACAGGAGGGCTGTGTCCTCGGGGGGAGGGGAGGAGGAAGCCATTTCTCCTCCATGGTGGGCAGGGTCCGTCTGCAGTAAGCTGCTGTTTGTCACTTAACTGCGGGGGGGGGAGGCGCCGTCTGCCTAAATGTGGGGCCTCTAATTCCGAAGTGGGGTGCTGGGGTAGAGGACTTCCTCTTTCCCTTTCAGAACAGACCAAAAGTCTCCTCTTGGGGGCATTGTCAGCCAAGGTGCGATTTCTCCCTCCTGGGGAAGGTGAGGCCATCCCCAGAGTAGCTTTTAAACACACGTTCCTGGCTGGGCAATGGCCACACGAGGGCAGCTCGTGGCTTGGCTTACAAGGCACAGTCTAGGGGCAGAGAGGAAATTCTCTGGGCTGGGGTGGGGGGTGGGTGCAGCAGTCCCCTTCAGGAATCTGATGAAAGCCAGCCAGACTTCTTCCCAGAAAGTGCTCCTGTGTAGTTTTGGGTCTCTTGGATCCCGGGCTAGGAGCCCCTGGAAGGGGTGGTTCTGGGTGGTTCGACTCCACTCTGGGCCAGAGCAGGTACCGTGGTAGGCGGGGGTTGGTCCCAGGACACGTGGCCAGGGAAACCAGTAATTGAACAAGCAATGGATTTTAAAAATTTATTAGAACCAACAGACAAAGTATAAGCAAAAGGCAGACAACATTTTAAGACCCACGAGCTCCGGCGCTGGGCCCTCTGGCTCCCCCAGTGACATAGGAGTTTCTTCTCTCTTTAGGGGAGACGGAGGGGGAAGCGTCTGAGCAGCAGAAGAGCTACAGAAGAAAAGGACATGATATATCTGCTCACAACTCCGAACTTGCAAAGAAACTCCCTCAAACTAGCCAACGGGGATGAAGGTAAGGTGGGATGAGCAGAAGGGGTGGGCGTGGGCCCAAGGGTTTTAAGTCACTGGGTAAATGTTGATTTCTAGAGGAACTCTGGTCCTTTCCCCAGCTTCCACGGTGTAAAGTTTGCAGCAGCAAACTCTGGGATTCAGTCTGGATCTGATAGACCCTCCTTCACAAAACCAGGCAATTTTCCTTAAGGAGAGAGGTTATAAACAGGGAGGAAAGAAACCCCCTATAATCGTGACATTTTACACTGGACTACTGTTGGCAGCGAATGACAATAGTTTAAAACTATTTTTCGTTTTGGTAGAATTTTCTGGGTTTTCAAGGACCTTTCATGGCCGCAAAGCTGGGAAAATAGTGAAATCAAACTGGAAGAGCCTCTTAAAAATGTGTTTACTTAGTGGTCCAGTTGCACTAAGGCTATGAGATGAAAAACCTTACAGAGCGAGGTCACGAGGGGGTCAGAGCACCACATGACAACAGGAGTAAACAAAATACTTCATCTGCTAACTGCAGACCAGCTTCATTTCGGAAGTAATTTGGTTGAAAGGAAGCAGAAGGCCGTCTGAAAGCAAGGGATGATTCCCAGGTGCGGCTCTTTCTCTGGGTCCACTGTCCTATCGAGTTGCACGGCGGTTTGTAATCATGGAATATCTGAAGCACTCTGAAAATACTTCCTTCTAATTTTATACACTCGTGTACAGTAGGAGAGCTTCGTTTTTCTCTCGGATTCATGTGGGTAGATCATCCCCACCCTGAAAATCCTGTGTGCATAATTACCTCCTTTTCGGTTTCTCACAGCCCCTTGTGCTTTTCTGTATCAAGAGGTGTGTATTTTGGAGGCGCCTGGGTGGCTCAGTCGGTTGGGCGTCCTGCTCTTGATCTTGGGGTTGTGGGATTGAGCCCTGTGCTCAGCGGGGAGTCTGCTTAGGATTCTCCCACTCGCCCCTCTACTCACTAAAAAAAACAGTGTATTTTGGCTTTCCAAAAGCTGGTCCATTGTAAAATGGGGCGAGCATAGGGTTTTGGTGTTACGATTAACTTTGCGATTTGTTGGTTTTCTATTCCATCAATGGGTGTTTTTAACCCTTCTTTAATTCCTTCCTTGAGGGGTCACTGTTTGAGGTGACAGCTAGCCATTTATTTTCTATTCAAGCCTCACTTTGTCCACTCTGGCCTCACCCCTGGGGTTTTGATATTCAGTGTTTTCATGGCCCAGAGGGTTCACATTATCTAATTTTATTGCATCGGGTCACTGACTTGGGCCTGGATGTGTCTTTGTGGTCTTCAGACAGCCATTTTCTGTGAGTGGTCTGTGGATATTTAAAAAGGCACAAAACTATTGGATCATGCTTGTAAATTCTATTAAGTAGATCCTCTGAATCCTTCATGTGTTGACCACCGCCGAGGAGCATGACTTTCATATTTTGAAGGGGTACTAGTGGCCGCTGCTCAGAACAGTCATGCAGTGGTTTGCCCTCTTCATCTTTTGGAAGAGTTCCCCGGTGCTGCCCTGCTTTAGCCCAGTGGTGGAGGATAAAGGTCTCTTCCCCAGCTCTTCCAGCCTAGGTGGAGGATAACTGTTTATGCAGCCGATAGGTAGAAAATAATCTGTGGTGTCCACAACATGTGACACAAAGTAAACAGTCCTTAATGCAATAAGTGTATAAATAAATTGTGGTAAAAACTATGAGAAGACAGTACTGCTAGCCTAGGTTTGCACTGGCGGGGGGGGGGTGTTATGTGTGATCTGAGAGCAAAGGGCTTGAAGACTGGAAAGGTGGCGAGAGACGGCAGGGGGAGACCCACCCCGTCGCCAGGGCAGCAGATGCAGGAGGAAGTGGCACAGTGTCCAGAGAGAGAAAACAACGCCACCGTCCGGCCCGCAGGCAGTTCAGGAACCTGTGGGGTCCGAAAGGTGCGCCCTGGGCTTTCTTCCCCCAGCCCAACCCTTTAAAATCTGGGGCAGAGCTCCGCAGTAGTTTTAAACATCTGCTTGGGTTCCTCCCATCTGTCCCCCTGCTCCCCCATGAGGCGCTCCCCTAACCACGGTCCTAGGGAAAGGCGAGCGCAAGGTCGTAGCTGTAGGTCGGCGCCGTGTCGCCGGCCGCTCGGCAGACGGGAAGCGCGCTCTGGAAGGCCAGCCGGTCCACGGCAAACTCGTAGGCGTGGATCAGCCCGCGGTGCCTAGAGGAAGCACACGGACAGTGAGCGCGTCAGTACCAGTGCTTCCTGTAACACGCGTGTCCCTCGGAATGCCCGGACTCGAGACAAGTCTGGCAGAGGGCATGGAGTGCTGGGAGGCCGGCAGCGGGGTGGAAAGGGTCAGCATCAGGGAAGGCCAGGCCAGCAGCCGGAAGGACCCCGCTGTGGCAGGGGGAGAGCAGAGTCACCCTGCAGCTTGAGGAGGACGGGGCTTGGCCACCAGCACTAGGAGTCGGGCCACGGCCAGGCCCCTGGGGAGGCCCTTACAACTGCTAGAACGGCCGTGCCTGCGAGAAGACCCCGGCGGGAGGCTCCTCACAAAATCAAACTGAGAGGGGCTGCTCGGAACCCCCGCAGCCCCAGCCCACTGACCTCCTGTGAGCGGTGAAGTTGTCCAGGTCCGTGTTGCGCACCACCCTCTCGTAGGGCACGTTGGCCGTGATGAGGCTGTGGCTGGTGAAGGACAGGTGACGAACGGGGTGCCTGGAACACGACAGGAGAGCCGTGGGAAAGGGAGCCCCCTGAAACTGGGCTTTAGAACCCTCTGCCAAGCTTCTCATTGACAGAGGACAAGCCTGGGCACTGTCTGGTTGGCTACCCAGCAACATGGTGTTTCGGATGTCAAGGAAGTTAGCCACCTGCGGGAGAGAACAGCCCCATTTCGGGCGGGCTGGCCTTGGGTAAGTTCTCCAAGCCAGGCTCCCCAGCTCACGGTGTGGGGCTGAGCCCTAAAAGCCCCCTCCCTCCTAAGGTTGAGAGGGCTACCATGGAAGTATGGACCATCTGCAGGTGCTTTCATGCTGCGACATTGTGTAGCAATGGCTAGAAATCAATGTAGCAAAGGCTTCTGTTCATTCTAAAAACTTTCGTCCAGTGCCTCCTATGGTCACAGCACAAGCAAGGAGACACAGGATAGAAAAGATGTCTACTACAAGCAGGAGCCTGCCGTCAGAGGATTCCTAACTAGCTGAGAATGGAAGATGCATCCCCACGGAACAGTACCAATGTTTCTAGAGCACAAGAGACCTTACAAGCCCCCAAGATGGGACACAGGATTCGGCACTGGGCCCTGGGTGGAAAAGGCCCATCAGCCAGGCCTTTCAGGAAGGATGTGTGCAGGCCAAGCAGGGGCAGACTTCTTGGCTGGAACAGAACAGTACTCTTGAGAGTACTGAAGAGATTCAGGGGGACCTGAGTTCAGCTCTGTTGGTCCAGGGCACCAGCTAGAAGAAGACGACTTCACTAGGGGCCCAGGGAATGGCGGGGACAAGGGGAGCTGGCTGAAGATGGCAGGAGGAACCAGGGAGCGTGGCAGCAGAGGCTCCCACGTACCGCAGGGCTGGACCAGAGGCTCAAGAGAACCAGACCAGCTGCGTGCATAGGCAGGAGACTGAGGAGTGAGGCCCAGAGGTGTTCCGGTGGAAATGGGGACCTTGCCCGGGACAAGCCACTAACCAGTGTTGAAGACTGGTTGTACATTTACAAATGAGTTAGGAAGATGAGTGCTGGGATAGGAAAATTCTGGGGAAGATCTTACTGACCCTGGCTTCCCCCGAATGATGCATTGGAGGGAGCATAGCAGATCTGCTGGAAAGCAGGAGAGGGGATGGTGGAGTCCCCTGGGGCCGGAGCTTCAGGGAGAGCTGCCCTAGAAGGGGAGGTGGACCAGCTGCTTAAGGCAGTTCTTCTGGGGATGCCAGCATGGCCGAGTTTTAGCTGCCTTCCGGCACCACCTGCTGGCAAGTCCACGCATCACCACAGAAAGCAGGAAAAAAGATTACACACCTGCTCGCGGAGTAAGGCCCGGCTGGACAGAGTGGGCAGTGTAGCTCTCACCCAGGGCTCGAGTCTAATAAAAGCTGCTGAAGGGAGTGAGCACTAGCTCCCACTGCTAAGCAGCAGCCAATTCGTCTTTTAACCTTGCCTGCTTTTGCACCTGACCTGGACTGCCCTGCCTTCTCATATGCGTTGGAGACTCCCACTGGGTCTTGCCGACCCGAGTTGTGCAGGAGTCCTGGCAGTGATAAGAGAGAGAGGAGCTGCTTCTCCCGGGACCGGGGTTCCTGGCCTGAGAAACGGAACCCCTGCACCCGGCCCAGGGGCTACGCCAAGGACGGCCAAGGACGGTGCGGGGAGCTGGCTTAGAGGCGGCCTGTTACCTGGAGTGCACTTCCCACAGCTTCTGGCTCATCCGATAATCCCACACGGAGACCAGGCCTTCCTCGCCTCCGCTGACGATTTTCCAGTCGTCCATCTGCACTGCAGAGACTCCCAGTTGGTGGGCAGACAGCGACAGGGCGATTTTGTCAGTGCGGAGGTCGTGGATCCTCACCCTGAACACAGAGAAGGGAAATGGGATGCAAGTTAAAGCCCGAAATGACACATTCATCCCCAGTGGTGCTGGTCTATGCACAACGATCTTGTGAAAACAGAACATACAAAAACCCCTTTGGTTGCAAACATCTTAACTACCGGCAGGGACGTTGTATCCCCTTATACACGGTCACAGAGGCTAAGATGCACGAGGAACGAACTCGCTTACAGTGCTTGCAACTCTCTAGTCAGAATGACTTAAAAGCCCCTGGAACAAGAGAGACTCAAGAGAAATATGCTCTTTCTCTGCTTGACAGGAAAGACACCTGCCCTGAGCACAAGTCCGCTCCAAGGGAAGGTGAGCAGGGACTGGCGTGCGACGGTGCAGGCTGTCCCAGGGGGTAAGTGAGGTGTCCAGCACATAGTCGTGCCGGCCATCTAAGATTCTGTTAAGGGCAGGAGGTAAACCAGCCACACGCGTCTGCAACCCAGATCCTTACTTGGTTGGGAAATCAACACTTTTCTGGTATTTAACTTGACTCTCTAAGTTCATCAAATTGCTTGTTGAAATTTGAAAAGGGATGTGTGTCTATGGTTGACTATGTGGACAGTTGGCTGCCACTTACCTGAAGTCTCAAAGCAATTACTTTGTCATAATCTGAATTTAAGAACCTCTTTAAAAACTACCTCTTTACCTAAGAATATGCTGAATTTCTACATATGGACAAATTAGATAATGAGACAAATTTCTCATCCAGCAGAAACACCAACATAAATGTGGCAAAATTTCACTACAGGTGAATTTAACAGCCTCTGCGCTGCAAGTCAAGAAGGAAAAGACCCTACCACCCAGCAGGGAGCTGGACAAACCCAATGCTGACATGTTATGTGTGGTCCCGACAAGTGTTGAGGAGAGACGATCTGAAACACATTCTGTGTCCTAAACTCTCAGTTATGAGCATGCACACTCTAGATCTATTGTTTTGAGTTCTGAGGAACATTAATTTGAACCAAAAATTCTATATCCAGTGTAGCTACCAAGTTTAAATGCATAATTAAGATTTTTTGTTTTTAACAGGAAAAGACCCCAAATCAGCTACCTGTGGATTACTTTCTAAAAGAAAGGGATGTAGCAAAATCCTGGCAGAACATACAGGCCCTGGAGAGATGAATAGAACACTCAATGTAGCACCAGACCGACCGCTCAAGACCTAACATGCTTCCTGAGTCATGGATGCACACAGGACAAACCCACATATTAACAGTAAGTGCTCTGAATGGATCACAAAGTAAAACTCAACACAGCAGGACAAAAAGCTTTAGAATGACTAAGGGGAGAGTTTAGTAAATGTTTGGTAAAACTGCCAAAAAACTTAGATGGACCTAGTTTTTGTAAGTTTTTTTTTTAAGTAATTCAGTTTCTTGAGTCATAATCTACCCAGGTTTAAGCTGATTTTAAGTCTCCAAATTGAAAACCTAGATGAAATAAACAACTTTCTAGAAAAATGAGAATTACCCAAACTGGACCCCCCCCCCCCCGCCAAGGATAGAAAAGGCTACAAGGAGCAGGCTGTCCCACAAACAAGCTAAATGGGCCCATCCTGGAGGGAAGAGCCCAGGGACTCTGCACACCGCTCCACAGCCCAGCAAGGAAGGAGCACAGCTTCCCACGTCTGTCTGTGAAGCCAGCATTCTGTCCTCCCCAAAACTGACCATGACAGAACACTAGATCGGTATCAGTGCTCAGACCGAAATAAAACACAGAATTCATCGAGGATGTCTATTAATATAGTTCACCAAGTTACTACAACAAATCATGGATACTGAAACGTGAGGAGATATAGCACTTATTTCTAATGAAGGCTTTAAGAAACAGTGATCTGCTTTTACTAGTACCTAATTTTTAAAACAATGTGAAGTATAATTAGATACAAGAAAAAATGAGAAGTGGACAAGTTTATTAGAAATGACAGTCGAAGATAATTCAGTAATAACTCAATCAAATGAAATATGTCAAAATCAATAGCTATCTTAGGTACAAACCACTAGTTTTAAACAAAGATCTCACTTATAAAAGCGATTAAAGACAATACCCTATAATAACTTTCTCAACTTGGAGCTCCACCAGCTACACTGCATCAGAATAAATTCTAGATGGCTCAAAGAGTTAATTAGCTACAAGAATATTCAGAATAGGGAAGCCCCTTCTAAACCAAAAAACCTCAAAGTCAAGAAGGAAGATATTATAAAAGTGTTTTAAAATTTTCCTACATGGGGGGAGAAAAAGTCAAGGCAAAAATGATAAACTGGGGGAAATGTCTACAACAGAGATAACTGGCTAATTTCTTGTTAAAAAAATTCATTCGAATTAAAAGTAAAGATTTGCAACCCAATATTAAAATAAGAGAAAAGCTAAGAAAAAAAGTTCACAGGAAAATACTAATGGCTTTTAAACATGTGTTCACTGGTAATGAGAGGAATTATGAACTAAAATTACATTTGGATACCACCTGTTGCCTATCCATCTACCTGGCAAAAGTCAAGGATGGTAGTAAACTCGGTGAGACCCTTCATGCTGGGGAGCCTTGGACAGACAGGTACTTACGTATGCCTGATGTGAGCACGCCTCTTTGATCTGGCAATATTCAGCAAACAATATACTTTACTTTTGATCTGGCAGTTTTGCTTCTGGGAATTTATCTAGGCTGTATCTAATATGGATGTATAAAAATACACACACGGACATATAAGGCCATTAGCTACCGCACTGTTTTTAGTAGCAAAAGATGGGGTTTCTGTTTCAGACAACTCACTGACCCTCCCACTGAAAATCACTTAGTACTGCTGGATAAAGAACACCCTTTAAAATGCACTGCTGGGTTCACAAAGCTGGTGACGGGCCCAAGCTGGAAAGCAGCCTGGACAACCTGGGGTGGGGTAAGGCTTCTGGTAGGTGCCAACCTCAGGAACCAGGGCAAGATGGTAAGACTTGGGCCCACCCAAAACGGGGTGGGGAGTGGGAGTCAAGACACCTGCCTTAAAAAAAAGAGATAGCCACATAAAACTTCCGGAAATGAAAATACCACTCCTGAAATTAAATTCAGAAGAATTTGTGGATTAGACAATAAATTTGAAAGATAACCCCTCAGTCACATTTTTCATCTGTTTATCTGTGCTCCATTTTAGGTTAAGAGAAGCAAATGATAGAAGGGGACAGCTCATCATGGGGCAATATCTGTATAGTTAATGGCTGGTATTTTTCTAGAATTCATGAAAGGCATGCATACTCACACTCCATGAGCACTAATCAAAATGAGAATTACATATTTCTAAGTGTCCTACTGAAGTGACAGAAAGAGGTCCTAAAAGCAACCTGAGGAATGAAGCCATGACCGATGGAGGACTGGAAAGGGAGGGGCCAGGACTCTTGCTGCGCCCGTCAGCGAAGGCAGTGCGGGGCCACCACACGGGGGGGCCCCTCTGTACGGGGCCAGGGCAGCCCGGGGCTGTGACAGGTGTGGGCGTGCAGACACCCCGTGGAGGAGGACCGGGCTGCTCAGGAAGAGAAGCCTGGCTCCTCCGTTGTGCTTTTGAATTTAATGTGTAGGTTACCTGTTTAAGTGAAGCTGGAAAATTTTAAGATTTTGGGGGCGCCTGGGTGGCTCAGGTGGTTAAGCGTCGGACTCGGTTTCAGCTCAGGGCTTGATCTCAGGGTTGTGAGATCGAGTCCTGCATTGGGCTCCAAGCGCTGGGTGTGGAGCCTGCTTAAGAGTCTCTCTCTCCTGCCCCCTGCCCCCACTCTTTGAAAAAAAAAAAAAGGAAAGATCTTAAGATTCTGGAACAACACACTCGAACTGGTAACAGCAATAGCAGAACGAAGGGCATAAAGGCGCCCTTTCCTTCTAAGCGGAGACACTGCCGGGTTGTTTCAGAAACAGGAACTCATTCGTGAGGGGGGAGGGGGCACCCCGAGTTCTTCAGGGGTACGGGCCGTGCTGTTTCTTAAGCTGGGGGTGGATACACAGGCATTCCATGACTAAACTGGACACGGCTTACATACGCTCCCAGATGTATGCTTTGTTTCAGATAAAACTGGACTGGAGAAATACGTAGTCCCAGAACACGGAGAGAGACGCGCTCGTTCTTCCTGGCCAGTGCAGGGAACCATCTAGACCCCGCAGCGCGCCCACGAGCTCTGTGACTGGGGACGCGCGGCCCTCCCTCCCTCCCTCCCCAGGGAGCGGTCGGTCGGGGCCTACAGATGCGGGGAGAGCAGGGAACAGGCTCGGAAAACAAAAGTGTCCCTGTCAGCATTTAGAGCCGCTTGAGGCATGTGTGCGAAAGAGCAGTGGGAGAAGGTGTAAATGCTGTGAAGGGAGCACTGCCCGCAGGCCACAGCTGCACCACTCACTCAGGGCACCTTGTAAAGGACGGGCGCGGGGAGGACGAAGATTCTAGCCCAAGGACTTTTGTTAATAAGGGTCTATTTTGCTGGGGTGATTTTCATAAAGAGCTCCTCTGTTGAATATTTATACTCCATAATTTACAGTTTGGCTGTTAGGGAGACAAAGGCAAACACAAATTTGGTCCAGAAGTTCAAAGTTTGCCATCTGTTTTCCTATTGTATTTAGATACCAGCATGGATGGCTCCAAACAAAATAAACAAATACACCAAAAGATACAGCACTTGTGTATTTTACATCACTAAGGAAAACAAAAACGGGCCAAGAGAGACTTGAATTTCTCCGCCCAGGAAAAAAGGAAAAGCATTTATGACATCTCCTTAGAGAGGCATCACTCTGCTTTCTCGTCAACAGACGGAAATAGCACACCCTACGGTGTGCAAAGTCCACACGAGCCATTCAAATCCACATTACGAAACCGGTGTCTGCCTCGAGCATCTGACAGCGTGCGCCACCAACCTGAACCGTGTCCCTTGGCGAGGCGTGCAGCCTCAGCACTCCAATCAGAGACTCGATGCTGGGAAACAGGTAGCACGACAAATGGGCACAAAAGCCTGCCAAGACGACGGATTCCAGGGCCAGAAAGAAGCCAATGGTAGATATTGTGAATTCCTATCTAGCGAGTATTTCGTCAGCTTTGCCCGTTGAAGAGAAAAATAATTGGTCCGAGAGATGTAATTGTATTATGTTTAATATTCATGGTTGGGTTTGGAGGGCTGTTCCAACGCTCCCTCTCTCCAGCCCCTCTCTAGTGAAAATCACACCCTAGGAGTCGGCTCTAGCCTGCCAATTAAAATAAAAGACACCAGAACCTTCCAAAGACTCCAGCAGAGGAGCATCCATCTGATGGGCAGGAAAACGTGCTGGAACTGAGAGGGAGGCACGCTCTGGTTGGTCCTGTGTAAGAGCTTTGAATAACTTATTAGAACCCTTGCAGATGGAGCAAACACAACATTTACGCCCCACTCACTCTCTCTCGCACACCACCGCTTCGTGTTTGTCGGGGCCAGAAGTAAGCTCTGAGACTCTCTAGCTAGGGGTCATCACTCAGGGCTCGCCTCCCATTGGTTTGGATTAAATAGTCCTGAATGATAATAAGGCAAACTGTGTTTGATGGCAAAGATGAAGCCTATTCAGACTCTGGCTCGGCAGTTTCATTTAGAAGGACCTGAGCTAAAGCTATATTTCTATCCAGAAAATAGAGGGAACAAATAAGAAAACATTAACATGGAGCCCTTTTTTTTAAAGACCAAATTAATCAGAAAAGCTAGGTTTTTTTTGTTTTTTTTCAAGAAATCAATACATGATTCTGTTTTGTCCTGTTGAACCTGGGCTATTAGAGAATCTTAAATATAACCTTATATGCCAAAATCAATAGCTTTATCTCTGCAGCACTGACGATGGCCTCTGGTGAAGGATTCACTGTCAACAGCAACTAGAAGAACATACAGTTTTAAGTAGAACGAGCCAGTTTAATTTTCCAACTCTAGGCTCTCCTCGGAGCTCTGCATTTTAAAGCTGTATCTCTGAGGTTTGGAGTTCCCTTGGACTGCTCACTCGACCTTCCTGGCTGTTTCCTCAGTGGGGCGGCCCTAGATGGCCTTGAAAAGCTCTGTGAACATCTTGCGATCCCCAGCAAGCCAGTCCGTGATGCCACCGGGTGGGCGATCATGGTGACGTGTGTACCTCGCCCCCGAAAATAAGGCACATGATCCCACATTGGAAACATGGAAGTATTTACCTTATTTTAATATCCTTTTAGATTTTAAATTTTAATCAGATGACTATAAATAGAATAACTGCTCTATTTTACGGTCAGCTGATTTTCAACAATGGTGCTGACCAGTCCGACGGGGCAAAGGATGGCCTTCCGACAGAGAGTGCTGGACATCCACGCAGAAGAATGAGGGGGGCTCCGCCTCACAGCATATACAAACATCAGCTGTAACTGCATTGGGGCCTCAACGGGACAGCCAAAACTAGAATTCTGGGAAGAAGGCTTATATAAATCTTCGTGACCCCGGGCTAGGAAATGGCCTCTTTGGCGTGATAGCAACAGCACTAGGGACAGAACTAAACAGACGAATGGAACCTCATCAAAATTAAAGACTTCGTGCTGCCAAAGACGCCACCAAGAGAATGAAGGGACAGCCCACCGACAGGGAAAAGTACTTGCCAATCGTATATGATACAGGCTTGGCATCTGGAATCTATGAAGGACTCTTACAACTCAGTAGATAAAAAGACAAGTAACTGAGCTAAAAAAAAAACAGGCCAAGGATCTGACCGGACACTTATCCGACGAGGCCAAAAGCACATGAAAGGATGTTCAACACCATTAGCCACCAGGACGATGAAACTCAAAACCACGATAAGCTGCCGCTTCACACCCGTTACGCTACAGTTAAAGACCAGAGCGAGGACTGGTGAGGATGTGGGCAATGAGGACCGTCGCCCACTGCCGGTGGGACTGTCACATGGTGCAGCCACTCTTGAAGAGAGTCTGGAAGTTCCTGAAAAGGTTCAACATTGAGTTACCATATAAGCCAGCAATCCCACTCCTCAGTTTATAGCCAAGAAAACTGAAAACCTGCGTCCACACGGAAATTCGTACTTGAATGATACAGCAGTATTTGTAATAGTCAAAAAGTGGAAACAACCCAAGTGTTCATTAATTGATGAACGAATAAATGTGGTATATTCATACGATGGCATACTATTTGGCCATAGAAGGAATGAAGTAGTGATTCATGCTACAACGCAAGTTTAACTTGGAAACGTTAAGTGGAAGAAGCCAGTCACGAAAGGTCACATTTTATAGGATTCCGTTTATATGAAATGTCCAAAACAGATTCATAGAGACAGAAAATAGAACAGTGGTTGCCTGGAGCTGGAGGAGCCAGAGGGAAATGGGGAGTGGCTGCTAGTGGGTACAGGTTTCTTTTTAGGGTCATGGTGATGGCTGCACGACCTTGTGAATGTCGTACAATTTAACTTTGTGGATTGTACAATTTAAATTGGCAAATTGTAGGCATGTGAATTTATCTCCGTAAAGCTGCTAAAAATGTAAAAACTCATCTTGAGATTCCAGGGCGAGAAAGGCCGTGGGAACTGTTGGTGCAGTGTCTGTCGCCTTGGCAGCCCTCTCCAATCCTGACATAGGCCCCCACCACCAACTCCCACTTAGATTCTCCCTGCAGAGCACTGATGAGCTGCTCTGTTCCAGAGCCCCGATTTCATGGTAGGGAGTGAGCAGGACACTGATGAGGAGACTGAGAATAGACAGAATGGAAAGGGGCCTCCATTAAGAGAAAGTGGGAGTTCTGGTTCTGGCCAAGAATGAAGCCTGTTAACTGCCTGTCTCCTGCTGACCACAACCAAATCCTCTGGATGAAACACAAAGCAAATACCTGAGGACACTGAAGAGTCAACTCTGGGATGGTGGGCTGTGGAGGAAGTGGCCACATGGGGAATGGGTTTCCAGTTTTTTCCCTCTTCTCTCAGCCATGCCCCACGTATGAACTCCAAGAGTCGTGTGGTGGTGTAGGAGCTCATACTCCAAAAGAAACACCATCTTTCTGAAGAACCAAGGAAAAGGGCCCTTCCAGTCCCAAGAACGTGTGTGTTGGGGAAGGGATGTCTTTGTGGGGATTTCCCCCGCTCTTTTCTCTTTTGCTTTGTTACCACAGGGCTGCATGGTGGTAGTGAAACAGGCAGGGAAAACTGAGAGAAACTCTCACTTCTGGTCAGAGGCCCAAGAGAAAGGAGCCCCTGAAGGCTGGAAAGTGTCGGGATGAAGAGAGGAAGAAACTGAAGGAGCGCCCATTGCTGTTTGTACAAGACCCCCCACAGCCATCGGGCTCGTCTCTGAGCTGTGCGCAGGACCGCTCCCATGCAGTACAGCAAAGGCTGGGATTTCAGCTCACGCTGCCGTCTCCAGACGACCGGAATAGACATTTTTTTCTGAAGACTCAGAGATGGCCAACAGACACAGGAAAAGATGCTCAACACCACTTATCATCAGGGAAATGCAAATCAAAACCACAATGAGCTATGACCTCATGCCAGTCAGAATGGCTAGTATCAAGAAGAAGTAAGTGCTGGCGAGGATGTGGAGAAAAGGGGACCCTGGGCACTGTTAGTGGGCATGCAAACTGGTGCACAGTGGTGCAGCCACTGTGGAAGCAGTATGGGGGATCCTCAAAAAATTAAAAATCCCACCGCTGGGCATTTACCCAAAGAAAACAAAAACACTAATTTGAAAAGATACATGCACTCCTGTGTTCACTGTGGCATTATTTACAAGAGCTGGAAGCAATTTAGGTGTCCACTGATAGATGGATGGACAAAGAAGATGTGGTATATATACACAATAGAATATTCTCAGCCATAAAAAGTGAAATCTTTCCACTTACAACACGGATGGACCTAGAAGGTATTATACTGAGAGAAATAAGTCAAAGAGAAAAAGACAAATACCATATGATTTCACAGATGTGGAATCTAAAAAACAAAACAAGCAAACAAAAAAACAGAAACAGACTCATAAATATGGAGAACAAATTGGTGATTGTTGGGGGCGGGGGGGGCGGGGGGGATGAACAAAATTGTGAGGGAGATTAAGAGAGTACAATATTCCAGGTATAAAATAAATAAGTCCCAGAGATGAAAAGTACAGCATAGGGAATACAGTCAAGAATGTTGTATGGTAATAGATAGTAACTATACTTATCCTGGTGATAATGCATAAATGGCTAAAATTATTGGATCACTATGTTGTTTACCTGAACTAATATAACATTGTATGTCAGCTATACTTTAGTTAAAAAAATAAAAAACCATCTCAGACTAAGCCCTGAGTAACATTATGTGTGGGACAGAGCCAGAGAAGCATTAACAAAACCTTTGAAAATTGAGCTGACACTGGAATCACCAGCCACAGAAGATAAAACTTGCAGTCTGAACCTAACCAGGGTCACTCCCCATTTACAACAATCTTTTTTTTTTTAAAGGAGGCTCCACGCTGGGGCGTGGAGCCCAACATGGGGCTTGAACAGACGCTGAGATCAAGAGTCAGACGCTTAACCAACTGAGCCACCCAGACACCCCCTAAAACAAAAATCTTAACATTCTCCAGAGGATTATACAACAGGTTCCAAAGTGGACACAACATAATATTTCAAATGTCCAGGATACAATCCAAAATTACTTGACATACACCCCCCCACACCCCACAGAAACAAACCAACCAAAAAACCCCAGGAAAATGTGACCTACTCTTAAGGGAAAAAAACAAATAACCCAGATTTGGGGAATCATCAATAAAGGTAAAATGGTAAGAAAGAATGATGTTCTGAGCAGACAAACAGATCTATATGCAAATTTTGAACTCAAAAGATCTGAAATAAAAAATTCACTGGATGGGCTCAGTAGGGAGAATGGATATAACAGAGGAAAGAGTCACTGAACCTGAAGTTAAATTGAAGAGTTATTAAACAATCTGAAGGACAAAGTTTAGGGAAGAAAACGGAGAGAGAGCATCAGTGGCCTATGGGATAATATCAGAAGGTCTGACATCATTGAGTCCCAAAAGGAGAGGAGAAAGGGATTAGTGCAGAAAAAACATCTGAAGAAATAATTTGGTAGAAGACATAAATGCACAGATTAAATGCTCAGTGAACCCCAAACAGAGGTTAAACTAAACAACAAAGTGGCCTATTTCCTTCAGTCTTTCTCTTGGTAACCTATTCAGGCTTCTCGTAAGTGTTTTCATTCCTAAGCCATTAATTCATTTTGCCTTCATTGAGCAAACGCATACTTCCATTTAATTGAAAATACCACTGATCATAAGAAGCACCATTATTTTGTGTAACGTCTAAAAATGCTGCCAATTAATTTTAAGATGTCCTTATAAAGGACACGCCCTGATTGCACAGCTGTGAAAATGTAAAAAGGGTATCTTTGACTAAATACAAAACTTGGTGTCGAGCACTCACTGAGCACTGGACACTGGTGAGGAGAACAGACACGAGCGCACTCCTGATGTTACTCCTCGCTCTTCTCGGTTTAGCAGGAAAGGACAAAATGTGCAAGGGAGAAGCACAAGCCAACAATAACTATTTCCACCCTAATCATTCCCTTTGTCTTTATCAGACTCTGTCTTTTCTGGAAAGGGTGAGATGCTAGGCGAGCTATTCTTTTCCTTTAAATTTTAGCCTCACCGCCCACTGCCCCCCCCCCCCCCGCCAAAAACTCCTTACAAACTCCATGTTTGCTAATTTCCTTACATTCATGAAAAATTATTTTTGTCTTAACCTGGGACAGTTTTATGTATCTTTAGAGTCCACTTCATTCTCAAGTTACTGATAGAGCACTAAGAGACCGCAGTAGAAATTAAGTTTAAATAAAAAAAAAGGGGGGGGTTCCAGGTTTTTAAAATTGCATCGGCCATTAAGTGACAACCAAGTACATAGTTCTCTTCATAGTATTTGACCCCTTACTCCCACTTTCGAGATAAACCATAAGCTGTAAGAGCCTGTGCGTACATCTCTAATGAGATCCAACTCCTAGCCAGTAAGCCTCTGCTGAAAACACACGCACACCCCTTCCCTCTGCTAGATTTGAGAGTCTAGATTCCTTATGCTTTCTTTTTTCCAGATGTATAATTTTTTAACCCCTGTGTTTCAAATTCATTTTGCTTACACTACTATTCTGATCATAAGGAACGACAGCAAGCCCCTGACGTCCCAGCAGTGGTCAATCAGCCAGCACAGGTCTAGGACTGCCCTGATGAAACGCCACTCTGCATACCCCCCTTCTCGACTCCAAGCCACTAGTCTGTTCTTTACATCCACAGAGACAGAGGATTAAAAAACAAAACAAACCAAAACCACACCGTAACACTGGTTTCCTAACGTAACAGACTTCCCACGGGCAAATCTGCACTTGAACAGGACCAGAGAGCCATTTTACACAGGGCCTTTAGCTTCTCTTCTGGCAGCCCTGCTCCAGAGGACAAAGCTTTACGGAGTTTGAGGGTCTCCTAATGGCAAGATGCTGTTTGTTCAGCTGACAAAGGTCAGGACAGTCTGGCTTTAACTGTCCCCCTACAGTTGACTGGGCTACGTTATGCAGGCGGTAGAGGCCTCTTCTCTGGAACACTACGGTGGTTTCCTGGGAGCCTAGCTGTAGTTGAACACCCAAATGCTCATGCTGTAAACAAACTCTGAAGTGTAACCTACAACCCTAAACCCTTCCATTTGGATGCCCCCGAGAGCCCTCTGCATTTGCTCTCCTGGAAAGAGTAGGAGCGGCTCGGTCCCTGGGGGGGATCCTACCAGATAAGCGGGGAGCCTTTGTACGGCTCGGTCTGGAAACTACAACATGGGAGTAAACTGCAAACCAGTCAGGTTTCGTTTGCTGGGCCACATGTGGGGCCACTTACCAAGCCTAGTTTTTTGTTTTTTGTTTTTAAGAGAAAAACTGGACATACACTGAGGAGTTTAATTCTCGAGCTCAGAAATTATCAGCCATTTTAGGAAGCCTTGAGAAACAATTTTCTGTCAGTAGAGCACACTCACATTACCTTTCTGCTCTAAGGTAAGGGGGTAGCAGCGGGGTGAAGGTCAGGAGTTGAAAATATTATTTGATACGATAATTATTTTTGCAAGCTGCTGCACTGGTGTGGCCGAGGTCTGAGACTTGGCACACGGGAGTGCCCGCCTCGCGATCTGATCCCCCCCCACCGAGCAGCCCACCACCTGCAGCCCGCAGCCGGGCCGGGGGAGGGGGCGCTGGCAGACCCTTGCCTCCAGCCGTGCTACCTCTCTTCGGGGCACTGGATCAGACACGGAAGCTAACCAGCCAAAAAAAAAAAAAGACAAGGAAAAGAAAAGACAAGGGGGAGAGGGAATGGGGAGGGAAAAAGACCTACAATTTGGACTCAGAGAGTCTTTCAAACACTTTAATCCTTTCGTGCTGATGGTTCCTGGAGCGTCCGTGGCTGGCACTGGACCCTGCAGCAGGAAAATCCAACTCGACTCCCTAAGCCAAAGCGTTAGAGAAGACTGCTAATCAGCTAAATAGAAACTGGAATCTGTTCCCATCAAGTCCCTTTTTCCCCCCATCACCAGAGGGACACCATAGTGTTCTGAAATACACTCTTGACATCATTTGGCAGGCAACCCTATTCTGTTGAACATGATTCAGCCCTTAGGTTATTGTTTTTAATATTAGAAAGTGAGTTTTTAAATGCCAAACAAATTTTGCAGCAGGGGGACAAAAGATATTCCAAGGGGTCTCACTGGACCTTCCACCAACTGTGTCCACCAAATGGCTTAAAAGACCACCTTCCCATGGTGTTTCAGAAATGAGGCAGAGACATAGCTCTGTCCAACTATTACCTAATGCAAGACTTTGTTCTCCAAGTTCACAGAGACGGTATTTAAGGATCAGGCTGAACTGAGGCAGGCAAGGCTGCAGAGTGAAAACGTAGCCGTGCAAGCAGCAGAGGGAACGAGCGAGCACAGCGGAGGAGCAAAACCCCGGCACAAATGGCCAGGGCTAAAAACGTGGCTCTTCACTCACACCTACCTCCTGTCCATGTTGCCACTGACCATGAGGTTGGGAGGGCTGTCCCTGAGGTTGACGCAAGTGAAATCACCAAGTGCGTTGCCCAGCTTTGAGAGGCAGCGTTCTGCTTCCAGGCTGTACACCAGGATCTGGGAAGGAAGGAAGATATGTGGGTGTGTGGCTGCAGACAGCAGGCCTCCATCCAACACTTCTCGTTCCCGCCCCGTCACCCAGCTCCCCTTTTTTTTTTTTTTTTTAAAGATTTTATTTATTTATTTGAG
>NC_138381.1:69853435-69876268 GCF_054177405.1 Leptonychotes weddellii
GAGAGAGAATGAGAGAGAGCACATGAGAGGGGGGAGGGTCAGAGGGAGAAGCAGACTCCCTGCCGAGCAGGGAGCCCGATGCGGGACTCGATCCAGGGACTCCAGGATCATGACCTGAGCCGAAGGCAGTCGCTTAACCAACTGAGCCACCCAGGCGCCCTCACCCAGCTCCCCTTAATGGAGATGTGCTGTGAGTAATTTCCTGACCTTTTCCAGGATAGGGATATGGCTCCTAGAATGACAAAAGGAGATGCAAAAGAAAACAAAAGAACATCCAAAGAATTCCTCAGGCCAAGGTACAAAAATCATAGGACACAAAGGAAAATGCCAAATGGGGACATTAAGTAGCCCAATTTCCTAACCTAGAAAGAGCAGCATGGAAATTAAGGGTCACTGACTGTGTCGGATTTGGAAGGTACCTTCTGATTTTCTGATGTCCGCAGATGAGCCAGCCTGTGTTCTCTTATTTTTCCCCTCTCTGTATTGCTATCCCAGAAGGTAATTTCCAGGATGGATAGTTAATCACTACATGACAGATGATTCTTTAAGACTAAACTACAAACCAAAACACAAAGTCTTATTCCCGAATGTTAAAAAAGTTTTTTAACTGATGTATAATTGACATTCCCAAACCTTTCTCTCTTTAGCCACTCTCCACATGCTAATTTTAGGAGGTTCTGTTCTATAAGGTGTGAAAGCAAATAAAGTATCCTTGATCTCCAGACAATGTATTCATTATGATTGAACATTTCTGTTTTCTCTGCAGCAAAAAGAAAAAAAAGGATGATTCATAAGGAATCTTTCTAAAGATTATTTAAGTCTTCTACTAAAAAAAAAAAAACCCCATAGTAATTCAATTAATTAACATTAAATGCTTGCTTTGGGGGTGCCTGGGTGGCTCAGCCATTTGAGTGTCTGCCTTCGGCTCTGGTCATGATCTCAGGGTCCTGGGATCGAGCCCCATGTCAGGCTCTCTGCTCAGCAGGGAGTCTGCTTCTCCCTCTCCCACTGCCTCTGTGATCTCTCACTCTCTCTCAAATAAGTAAAATCTTAAAAAAAAAAATGCTTGCTGTGGATTAGTCACTGTTGTAAATACTTAAGATACAGCCCCTGTCCCCAGAATTCACAGTTCAAAAGCCTCCTCATTCTCTCTCTCTCACACACACACACTTCTGAGCATGCTTCTATTCTGTTGATCATGTGGTTAAAATGACTGGACTCAAAAGTTTTAATGTTAATATTTTATAGAGATTCTCCTCCCTTTGCACACACATGAAAATCTTGTGCTATCTTTTTCTTCTCAACCTTACATTTATCAATTTATCAGGATACAGATTCTTATTTCAGTACTGAGAGGTTGATGGTCTCCACCTTGAAAACCATGATCTCCTTGTCAACACACATTTCTAACAAGTGAATCTTTGGAAATGCTTCACAGTTCAAACGAGACTATCATGTTAACTATTACCAGCAGCACCTGAAAGGAAAAGAGGTTATTTCAAATTTTATTTATTTATTTATTTATTTTTAAAGATTTTATTTATTTGACAGAAAGACAGCCAGAGAGGGAACACAAGCAGGGGGAGTGGGAGAGGGAGAAGCAGGCTTCCTGCAGAGCAGGGAGCCTGATGCGGGGCTCGATCCCAGGACCCTGGGATCATGACCTGAGCCAAAGGCAGATGCTTAACGACTGAGCCACCCAGAGCCAAAGGCAGATGCTTAACGACTGAGCCACCCAGGCGCCCCGAGGCTATTTCAAATTTTAAAATGCTTTCCTAATCCATTAAGACTACAGAGAACAAGCTAAGTTTTATTTTTGTTTTCAAGCAGTTGAAAATAAGTTTGAAAAAAACTCAAAGAATTCTAAATAGTTCTAATAATTCTGAAAACATTTCAACAATTCTAAAATACCCGAAAAAAGTTATTCTTTCAAGTAAGAACATAGAAATAATCAAATCTTCGATCTATAGTGAATAACCTAAAAGCTGCATATGCAAATGTCTGCGGTAACTGTAAGAATGAAAATCTAGTGTTGAGTCCGTCTTTACTTTTTCTCATTCTTTTTTGACAAGTGGAGGGGGTCATCTCTGAGTGACACAGGGAAATCTGATCCCTCTCCAGAAAGACTGCAAATTCATCATAAAGGTATCAAAGTTTGTAGTCAAGAGTCAAGTATTTTCTGAAATGTTTAATAATTCAATGAATCCGAATATCCGAAGAGCACCTTTACCATTAGGGTTAGTTAAAGACCACAGAGATTAGAAAACACATTACCCATCTCAGAGGTGGGTCTTTCCATGTTAAAAGTCCCTTAATGACCTTTACCATTTCTCCCTCCCTCCCGCGCTCTCTCTCTTTTAATAAGGTTGAGCAAATGGGACTTCATTTTATCTGATTGCCACAGACAAGTGAGATTAATTATTCATGCTCACACTCCCCCCCTCTTGTTAAGACCATGCATTAGACTAATTTTTCTCTTTATTGCCCTAGTTGGGTGAGTCTCAACCCATGGCCACTTGACTCCCTCTCAGAGGTGTATGGATATGCTGGAAAGAAGGCAAATACTATCCAGAGCTAAAATCTCAGAGAAAATGTTCTGCACTAATGTGACCGCCAAATCAATACATATTGCTGGGGATTTTTCCCTTTAGGTACCAAGTGTATGCTACAAAAGAGCCTACATAAGTGATTACAGAGCAAAGTTTTATTTTAAGAATGATTTCAAGTGACAAGGTTAAGACCGGCATCTACTTTCCAGAGAGAACTACAGGAGATGCGTGTGCGGTCAGAGGACACTGGGTGGTGTGTCTTGCTCTTTGGCTTCCAGGTAGAGATCTACTGAGAGAGCACCTGATGGAAACAAGCATTGTTTAAAAAGAACTTCAGCAGAAAGTTCCTTTTTTTTTTTTTTTTTCTTAGAAACCTTAAAGTATTTCCATAAATCCTAGTCTTAGAATCCAAACTTTCAATTTTGGCAGCTGTTCAGATTTCTTTGAAATCTTTTTCTTAAACAACTTTTTTTTTTCCTGATTTCAAGCGTAATAGATCTTGTAACAAATTCTAACAGAATGACATAATAAGAAGTGGTAACCTACTGTAGATCTCAGAAATAACCACCCTTTAGCAGTTCAGTGTATATACGGCTAGACGTAGGTCTGCCTTGTCTGTTTCTCTGTGTGTATAAAACTGTTTTTTTCCTCTGAAGGGGATTATATTGTTTTACAACTTGTTTTTCCTAAACAACATGAGAGTCCTTTTCCTCATTGGTCTTTACAGATAGATCTTATTCTTTTTAATGGCTGCACAGAATTTCTCTATGGATATGTAATTTCATACTGATGGCTACTTGGGTTGTTTCTACTTTTTTAGACCAATAATGTAATTCGTTCAACAGCTAAGTCAACAAATATTTATTAATCATCATCTTTGCAGTAGGTACTGGGATGACCAGGGACGGCGGCTGACATGCAGAAGCCTCAGCCTGCTGCCAGCTGAAAGGGTCCACCTCTTCACCAGCTGCTGCACGGCCCCCAGCTGTCCTGGTCTCCATACATGGGACTTGCCTCTCTGAGGAGACCCACCTTACAGCCATGTCCCTGCATCTGGTGTTGTAATGGCAGGGGCGGCAGGGTTACAATCAGGAAGGAGGTGGCAGCCCCAAGGCCAACATCTGGGATGCCCTGGTGCAGGTAGGCCCTGTACCTTCCAGGTGTGACCCAGAATATGGAGTGTGCCCAGGACTGGCTTTCCAACCAAAGCATGAAGGAAAGAGCTAAGAAACGGCTACTGTCCCTGCAGTGGGGTGAGGTCCTTCGCCCACCCAGTGAGAACTGAGTATCGCACTGCAAATGCTTCCTAAATCTGGGACTGCTATTACCTTCATAATGAAACAGGACCCAGTTGCATACAGAAATCACTATGAAGAGATTGTAGAGCCTTGCAGTCCCAGATTTTTGGTCATGTACTGATGAATGAAGAAAGGAGCTCCATTTCTGTTTTGATTTTAAACTTACCCAAACAGTAAGTCCTCCTCATACTCCTCTATCTGCCAAAGGCATCACACCAACAACCTGAGCAACTGGCTCACCTCCTCAGGACCCCAGCACTGCCTTTCCAAAGGAGTGAGAAGTGGTCAGAAGGCTTCCTTACAAGATGGTAGCATTTAAAAAAGCACAGTGGGGGCACCTGGGTAGCTCAGTCGGTTAAGCATCTGCCTTTGGCTCAGGTCATGATCTTAGGGTCCTGGGATCGAGTTCCGCATTGGGCTCCTGGCTCAACGGGGAGCCTGCTTCTCCCTCTGCCTGCCACTCCCTCTGCTTGTGCACGTGCTCTAATAAATAAAATCTTAAAAATAAATAAAATAAAAAAATTAAAAAGCACACTGGTTTAAAGAACACTTGTCTGCCGCCCTTTTAAAAATGGGAAGTGACAAAGAGAGCTAAAGGTTGGGAGATGCTGGGCTGAGACAGTCAAAGATAAAAGGCATGGTATGGGAGAGGATATCTGAAATCCTTGGAGATGACAAAATCTACCTACTTTCTTTCTTGATTCCCTCAGAAGCCACCCCCATCACTACCACACATACTTTGCTCTTCTGAGGGGGACAGTCATGGTAAGAAGCCAAATTCTAGAGAGTAAAACAAATAACCTTCATGTTCTCTCCTCTTCCATGCCAATGAAGCTTATTTCGTGCTCTCTCTGCGCCCTTGGCAGAGTTCAATTTGACAAGTTCCCCTCTTGTCAGTATTGAAGGTATTTACTGGCTACACACTTCAGGTGATGTTCCCAAGGGGCCATCTTGAACTGTGCATCAGCTTTTTTCCCAGACCTGTGTGCTCAAACACTGGAGACTGCTTTGGGCAGGCCACCTGAGGCTCTGTGACCAAGCACCACGCCAAGTGCTGTAAAACACTGCTCAAACTTAGGCTCGAAGTTCCTTGGGGCCGAAATCCTATCGTTCATTCCCGCAGCACTGATCAAGGACCCAGCATGTGCTTGGAGATTAACTGATTGGTACGTGGTATCCGGCAAACCCAGAGCTCACCACAGTCTGGTTCATAATAAATAAATACCCAGAGACGCCTTTTTTTGCTTGACACATTCTCCCCCCATTTCGGGATGCCTAATTTTGCTACTGGCCTATACAAAGAATCGCTTCATCCTACTCACAATAGGAGGTTCTACAGATCTCTCTCCAGAATATCCAGATTCTAGAACACCCTAACTGTATCCAGGCTAAGGTTTTACCCTGACAACACAGCAGACTAGAATATGTGGAAAACCCTCCTGTTTACAAACACTGAAAATGCTGGATAAGTTTCAGTCTATTAAACATTCTTCAGACATTCTGTTTAACTCCTAAGAAATCTGAGAAATTCTGAGGAGCCAAAAATGAAGAGGGCGCTAAAACCAGAAAAGGAAGCAGCACTCATGTCAGGGGCTGCTCTGAGGACGTCTGCCAACGTCAGGAGCCTAGAACTGGGGAAAGAGGAGGCGAAGTTTCCAGCCAGCACCAAATGGAACACCAGAACCGAGATGTCTGCTACAACTGGGGCCGTTGTATGGATAGGTACACTCAGTAAAAAGCAAACCGGGGAAAAAGCCAATCCACTGGCAAAGAGAGCCTACCTGGAAACCTGTCTGCCTCAGGTTCAGCTCAGGATGGAAAATGTGGGCTCTGGGTCTGCCCTCACCCAGGCTCAGACTCTGAATTTATACTACCTGCAAGGCCAAAAATCCTCATGCCTAGTAATTAAAGTATTTTCAGGTTGGTAACTTGTCTCCTGGTACCTGGCAGAGTCCTCTCAGGAGGAAGACCCTCTCACAACCCCTTAGGAAACCTACAAATCAAGATCAGCCAAATATGAGCTCATAATAATAAAAAAAAATCCCAAATACAGAAAGAAACAAATCATAAATGAGAGGCAGAAAACAAACAGAATAATCAGACTTCCAAGGATATCAGATATTTATTAAATAAAACAAAAAATGTATGCTGAAAATGTTTATAGAAATAAAAGAGGGTGAGGGATCAAAAGCAGCAAAGCAGCCTCGGGAAAAACAAAACCAATGGAATTTCTAGAAATTAAAAAGGCAATGGATAAGTTAAACCACTAATTAGAGTCCAAGAGAATTCTATGAACCGAAGATAGAGTTGAAGACATCATTCAGAACACAACACGGAGAGGCAGAGGCGGAAAGTGTGAGTGAGCAGTGAATAGCACAGAGGAGAACAAGCTGGTCCAATATACATCCACCCTGACTTCCAGACGGGAAGAACAGACAGGATGAGGGAGACGAAAATTCTGACAATGGCTCAGAATGTTCTACAACTGGAAGGAGAGCAGCACAGAAATCCCAAACGGGAAAAATAAAAGTACGTGCACACTCACAGACATCAGAGAGAAACCAGACACAAGTAAGGAAAAGATCTTCAAAGCAGACAAAAGCAGAGAAAGAGTCCTGAGAGCAAAGGCCGTTAGACTGACAGCCAAGCGCTCAGTGGCCCCAATGGAGTCAAAACCAATAATCTCTTCAAAGGGCTGAGAGAAAAGAACTGTCAGCCTACAGTTAGAAAGGACCAGCAAAACTACCTCAGACTGAGGTGAAATAGGTTCTTGGGATAAAAACACAGAGAAGTCCTGTGCCTAAGAGACCCTCAACTAAAGGAACTTCTAAAGAATATACTTTTGGAAGATGGAAAATTAGTCCAGAAAAAAAAGCCTGAGATGCTGGAAGGAACAGTGAGCCAAGATTCAGGTAAATGTGCTTAAAAGTATGCAAATACTCTCTACGACAACAGTGCCGATTTGGGGTTACATAAGTAGAACAGACTGCGTCCAGTCCTTCCAAACAGACGAGTGCCATGGATCAGGGCAATGCACCACGACCACACAGATGCCAGGTGCCCAGGGGACCCTCCAGCACTGCGGTCTGCAGTGGACAGATATTTCCTGGAGACCTGTGCTGTGTTTGGCACAAAGGAGGGACTCAATATGTATCTGATGGAAGAATGAGTAAGTGCTACACATCTCTGCCTGTATCTGTCGATCACAGGCCCACGGCACACCGGCCCACAGTAGAGATCTGCTGCACGCGGACAAATGAACACGTTAAGTCCATTTGCTTTTGCCCTCGTGGTGACATATTCAGCTGTTTCAGAAGTGGGAGGTACAGTTTCATTCAGTACAGATCTTGAAGTGCAAGACTAGTAATACCCATTAAAAAAAAAAAAAAAAGACACAAAAGAAAAAGACTTCTCAGTCTTTGGGGTAGAATTTACTCACGTAAACGACCCAAGTTGCCTTTCTGACCCAACATAAATGTGACCCGCAAAAATGTCGTTAAAATTTTCACTACAAAAAATGCAGGGTCTGCATATTCATGTTCGCATACAAAGCTAAGTGAACAGCCTCTATAAATTCACAGATGAGCTAAGATTTAAAAAAAACGATGAGAAAGACAGACAATTGGGGAGAAGGGGGGCCTAGTGAGAAAAGAGTAAATCATACACAAAAGAGCCAATAAAAAAATAAAAAAGCAGTTAATATACATGAATAATGGATGGCTGATTTAAAAGCAGTTTACTCCGATATGATGTAATTTTTGACAATCAGCCAGAGAGACTATTTTGTAAGTCCTGGCCAGAGAGAAGTCAGAGCGGGAGGCTTGGTAACACGGCGAATCTGTGAACATGTGCACAATGACTGTCCCCGCCATCCCAAAGGTGACTCTCTGTTGGCAAACAGAAACTTGCCTCCCAGGTGCACTTAGCAGCAGTAAGCAGCACGGTGCGAGGCTTGAAGGAACGGACCCCCGGCCTGAGCGCGGACCCCTGAGGGGCAGCACCCCCTCCACGGTCTCCATAACGTGCTGCTGGCGCAGGCCACACTCAAAGGCAGGACAATGGGAGCAGCAGCCTGGGCTGCTTTCATGTTCAAGTTCTAATTGGAGTGACAAGCCCACAAGGCCAAGATATTTCAGGGACGGGACGGTGTTGCCGAGTGTCGCCAGGCGCTGGGTAGGCAAGGCCCGCGTGCGCTCCCCACCACCACGTGCCAATGCACCTGCAACCCCCGCTGTTCCAGGACTGGACTCTGCCTGGGAAGGCACTGCCAATCACCGCGGTCTGTGCCAAACGTGGGGGCTTTGTGGTGTGGGCAGATGTCTACAAAGGACCAGAGCGAGGCCAAACCAACACCTATTGTGACCTAAACCTGAAAAGAACCCAGAGAGCAACAGTACGCTCGGGTGAAAATGCAGGCAGACGTAATCCTCATCTCTCTCCCGCTCCCTCAACCCTACATCCGTAGATGCTGGAAATAATAAAGGCAGGCGGGTCTGCTCTGTGGAGTGAGCAGAATAGGGCTCTCTGCTTTGCTGCAGGGCTCTCTCTAGACAATGTCCTAGTGCTAGAATAAGGAACAGAGATGTGACCACAAAGAACTGGTGAAGGGGGTACATAAAACCAATAGGAAATGTTCCTTGTCAGAGCGTTCAGCCCAACGAAATGATTAGACTTATTCTGCAAACGTATCACCGAAAGCTGAAAATCCTCCCACCCTCCTGTTAGGCTCCCAATACGCCTCATGGTATCAAAGAACACAGGCAGTTTCCAAGTGCTTCCCAAAGAGTACCCACAAGTAACTGCTCACAGCCCCATGAGAAAGTCATTCCATCGCTCTCATACAGGGAGGCAAATGGAGGCTGCAGACTACGTGACGGAATCTACAAGCCCACAGACTTAACATCGGACCTGACGTGCAGGCTGTCACACTGGCCGGGCTCTTGGTTCCCCTTTGACTAGGGTGGTGACTTTGACCTTGCCCCCAGGTTAGACTGGACAAAGGCTTAAAGGAGGGCAGAGAGGCAGAGTGCGGCTAAAATCAGACCCCGGACACACAGGACAGCTGACGGGGAAGAGTGAACAAATGCGCTCAACAGTCAGGGCCTTTGGTGTTGGGCAGACGGTCCACGCTACAGCTGTGGTTCAGGACTGTACATACACACACACACACACACGAGCTCAGAAGGGCTTTGCACATAAAGAATATTATAATACCTGTTAATAATAATCCTGATATTCCTTCACATAAATCCTTTCAGAATAGTCCATGTGATTCTCACAACCACCAAGTGGAAGACAAATACTACTGCCTACATTTCATGCACGAAGACGCAGAGGCCTAGAAGCTTGCCCCAATTACATAGGTGGCAAGAGTGGCCAAGGACACAGCAGGCAGAGCCCAGCCAGTCCCATCCCTACGTCAGTGTCTGCCACCATATCACAATGCCTTTCTGGTTTCCAAGAAAAATGGTTCTTTTTTTTTTTTAAGATTTTATTTATTTGCGAGAGAGAGAATGAGAGACAGAGAGCATGAGAGGGAGGAGGGTCAGAGGGAGAAGCAGACTCCCTGCTGAGCAGGGAACCTGATGTGGGACTCGATCCCGGGACTCCAGGATCATGACCTGAGCCGAAGGCAGTCGCTTAACCAACTGAGCCACCCAGGCGCCCCCAGAAAAATGGTTCTTAATAATGGCTAATGTTTATAGTGTTCTCTTAGGTGCAAAAGATTACCATGATGCAGTCTCTCACCTGCTCCCCGCAGTCCCATATGGTGGGGGTCCCATGATTTTACTCGCTGTACACATGAGGAGACAGAGGTGTGGAGCACTTACACAGTGATGAGGTTCTGGAACCAGGATTCAAACCTGGGTAGTGGGCCTCTAAGCCCCTGCTCTTTAAACCTCTACCCCATGGTGCGCAGAGTGTGGCCCCAGGACGAGGAGCATCACAGCACCTGCCAGACATGCAGATTCTCAGGCCCCACCCCTTACCCCCTGACTCAGAAGCCTTGGGGCTAGGGTCCAAAGATCCACATATTTCTATGTCCCCTGGCATTTGAGAACCCCGCCCTACATCTATACTGCCTCCCAAGCCAAAAATGAGTCTCCACCATGACAGAAGTATGACTCAGCTATAAATGCTCACTTCCTGCCTCCCAGTTAATGCTAATCTAGTTAAGAAGAATGCTGGGCAGTAACAGTACCAAAAGGTGAGATTTAGACCATGTACAACCCAAGTCAGAGAAGAAGGGTATTCACTGAGAGCCAGAGTGTCAGTATGGCTCCTTCTGGTAAGTGGGACTCTGGACAGACCTTTCCTGAAAGGACATGGAGAGACAGGAGGGAAAGAGGGAATGCTTCCACTGGTCAGTAACAAGACATGTCATGTTGTGGACCTTGTCAGCCTGGCTGGAGCAAGGGACTCATTCTGGAGGTGTGGGCTGGAGAGCAGGACCTTGACTCCTACAGGTCTTGAGGGCCAGGCTGACGGCCGGCACCAGGGCCTTACCCACAGTCCTCAGCATGCACACACTGCTCTGGTAAAGCCCAATGGGACCCTGAGGAGGTATGCCGACAGGTGGTGTAAGAGTGCAGAGGTGGGGAAAGAGCAGGGACCAGTGAGGGAGGGGGGACTGGGGAGCAATTATTTTCACTTCATTTTTGTGAACCTAAGAGTTCACACCCCAAGGAAACACCGCAGTGCAATGAGGACACCCAGGGGAGTAGATGGAGCCTGAACCAGAGGGCCTAACCTAGAAAGATCCAAAGGGTCTGGGTATTGAATTTGGTCCAGGTCCAGTCAGTTGGTCCTCTATCAATGGACGTTTCTGGGGCAGGAGAGGTGAGCAGAGGCTGGGGCCCAGGTCCCAGCAGAGCTGCTTTCTGCATGCCCTGCAGTTCAGACAATTCCTGGCCTCCTTTTTTTATTTTTGTTTTTGTTTTTTGAAACAAATCGTTACCATCTTACAATCCTGTAGGATGGAAACCTACTGTGGGTCTCACTGGCTAACAGCCAAGGTGTCAGCTATGTTCTCAGCTGAAGACAAGGGAAGAATCCGTTTCCTTGCCTTTTCCGGCTTCTAGAAGCTGCCTGCGTTCCCCGGCTCTTGGACCCCTTCCCTCCGTCTCCCAGCCATCAACAGGGAGTCAGGACCTTCTCACATGACACCACCCTGGCCTCCCCTCCTCCCTCCCTCTTCTACTTTTAAGGACCCTTGCAATTACACGGGGCTCACCCAGATAATCCAGGACAATCTCCCTATTTTAAGGTCAGGAAATTGGCAACCTTACTTCCTTCTCCCACCTCCATTCCCCTTTGTCATGTAACCTAACCTATTCCCGGGTTCTAGCGACCCTGGACATTTGGTGAGGGGCACTCTGTTGGATTCCTGGCCTCACTGTGACACACTGTAAACCTCATTACTCATCTCAAATTCCTTAATTTGGAATATGATCGCTCAAACTTGGACTGAGCTGGAGTTTTCCTTTACTGTGCAAATTAATAACACACAGAGAGAATGCTTAAAAGAGTAACTTTGCGTCCATTAGGACTCATAAGCAACTCAATAATTTATAATTATTAACCCACTCTAACGTGATGCCTCATTGAAACTGGAGTGCTGAGTAAATGAATAAATCATATTCCATCTATGTATTGAATAAAAAGCAAAGTTCTCTAACTTATAATATTTTGTTAGTCTAAGCTGCTAGGTGTATTTGAAAACAATAAAATGTCTTAAATATCCTGAAATTTCACTCACACAGGTCATTTTCTGTGTGGTTTCTTTCTCCTGCTCTCCGCGAAACTACCCATGTGTTTCAAAGGTCCAGACATCTATATACCAGAGCATGCCTCCGATTCTATAGTGTTACTGTTTTTACTTCTAGAGCAAAGACAAACACTCCCATAGGCCCCTCCTTGATCTTTATCAATTGAAAAGCAAGCTAATTTTTTTTTTTAGATTTTTATTTATTTGAAAGAGAGAGACACAGCGAGAGAACACAAACAGGGGGAGTGGGAGAGGGAGAAGCAGGCTTCCCGCTGAGCAGGGAGCCCGACGCAGGGCTCGATCCCAGGACCCTGGGATCATGACCTGAGCTAGACGCTTAACGACTGAGCCACGCAGGTGCCCCAAAGCAAGCTAATTTTTAACCCTAACAAAACCTAATTGCTGCTTGGGCCATACTGACTCCAAGACTCACCAAAGCTGTACCTATTTGTGAGGTGAAACAAACACAAAGGTCAACTCCAAGTTCACATTCTTCCATGGGTGTGGAATGGTAAACCAGGATGGAAATTCCACATAAATAATCAAGAAAGCCATTAGAAAAATTAGGCCCTATTAACAGGTCATCCGTAGATCTTCTTTGGATAGGTGAAGGGGATTAAGAGATACAAACTTCCAGTTGTAAATAAGTCATGGGAATGAAAAGTACAGCACAGGGAATATAGGCAGTAATACCGTAATAACATTTTATGGGGGCAGATGGTGACTATACTTACCATGGTGGGCACAGCACAATGTATAGAACAGTCAAAGCACTAGGTTATACACCTGAAACTAATAACATTGTACGTCAGCTATACTTCGATTAAAAAAGAGAGGGGGAAAAATAGGGCCTAAATAAAATTCTAAGCTAATTCAAGAGGCAAAAGAGAAGAAAGGCAATGATCATCATATACTTCAGTGTAATCATCTTGTAATCTTGCTCAGAGCTTCAAGAATACTGGTCCATGTTTTTAAAAATTGGAAAATGACACAAATGTCGTTGGTATACAAAAATCGTGCAAATGTGAGTGAAGACAAAAGATGTTTAAGACACAGTGCCAGTCCTCTCCAATAAGGCTTCGTGTGTCAGAGGCTTTGACACAAAGTGACTCAGCATTCACATTAACTTACTGCATTGTTCTGCAAGCAGCTAAATTGATCCATCCCTTATCTGTTCTAAATGTATTCTTCCAAAACAATTCTCAGGAAAATGAATCTCGTGAAGCATCACAGATTGCTATCACTGCAAGCATGGCTTTAGCCCTGCCTGCACTAGTCCCTGTGTTCCAGCCTGCATCACCCCAATGCTGCTCCCCCGAGCCCCCCCTCCCCCAAACTTCCTCCCCTTCAGGCCTGCTGCCTCTGCCTCGGCTTGCCCCCTACCCAGGCTTTCCTGATGAACTCCAACTGATTTAAAGCTAGGGGGTGGGGAGGTGAAAGAGGAACCTGCAAGTGCTGAGCACCAGCCCCACGCAAAGCCCATTACCTGCTTTTCCCAGGTCTTCTCCCTTTCCACATGGGGAGCCTGAGGCATGCAAGTGACCCATCTAAGGTTTATCTGACTCCAGAACCTTGCTGAGTCCCCAGTGGTTCTCCCACTACTTGACTGGAGCTGAAAACACTCTCCCCTCTATTTCCTTCCTCTGGCTTCATCACACCCTCTCAGGAGTGGTTCAAGACCACTAGAGACCCTACAGCCCTCTTAGCTTCCATGAGCAGCAGCAGTATTCCAAGAAATGCTTTTTGCGGAGTCACCCACTATGACTGCACAGGATATCAGAGGTGGTGCGGTCCCAAAAAGTCTCCAAAGTCAGAGGTTCCATGCCCTGAGAAACCCTAGAGCCATGGAGGTTCCTTCAGGGCTTCCACAACACGTGAGAACTTATTATTATTCATTAACAATACAGAACCATTATCTCACCTCCTGATACCATTTCAGGGCTAAAACGCATACGAAAAGCATTTGAATGTTCCATCATCATCTATTTATCTGTATAACTTTTCATTGCTCTGACACTCAGCAACTTCAGTAAGAAGGCCTCCACAGGGCCTCAGGTCCATCTTGATGGCGAGAAAACCACTTTTGTGTTGCTAAGTTGCTGGTAAGGCCCACAAGACAGCAAGCCCCACGCAGAGGTCATGTTTGATTCATCTCGGTTTCCAGTTCCAGTCAGAAATCTAGCACACGGGGGTGTCTGGGGGGCTCAGTCACGTGTCCAATTCTTGGTTTTGGCTCAGGTCATGATGTCAAGGTCAAGAGATCAAGCCCTGCATCGGGTACGGTGCTCAGCCAGGGCTCTGCTTGAGATTTTCTCCCTCTCCCTCTGCCCCTCCCCCAACTCGCACGTGTGTGTGCACGCTCTCTTAAATAAATCTAAAAAAAAAAAAAAGAAAAAGAAATCTAGCGTACAGCATGTGTTTAATAAGGAGTCACTAACAATGGCAGCAATCTCAACAGCAAAAATGGATCTTTTTGGTAGTCCACATCACTCAGTAACCCAAGAAAACTGGTCTCCAAGAGCTATTTTCCTAAATTTCTCCAAGAACAAAGTATATATAAAAAATTTTAGGGGCGCCTGGGTGGCTCAGTTGGTTAAGCGACTGCCTTCGGCTCAGGTCATGATCCTGGAGTCCTGGGATCGAGTCCCGCATCGGGCTCCCTGCTCGGCGGGGAGTCTGCTTCTCCCTCTGACCCTCCTCCCTCTCATGCTCTCTGTCTCTCATTCTCTCTCTCGCAAATAAATAAAATCTTTAAAAAAAAAAAATTTTTAAAGGTTTTAAGATGAGAGTGAAAAGAAAATTAGCCATTTACTTTGTGAACTTTCAATTCTAAATTAGTCATCCTGCTTGTAAAATACCAAGTTTTTGTTCTCTGGAATAGAACCTTGAGCAAAAGATGGATTTCATATTCTAGTGTAGGTATGGGAGAGCGGGGCCCAAACTCACAGGTGCTGCGTTTCTGATTCCAAAGGCTCTCTCTGACTGATATTTCAACTCGTGATGAGCGCAAGCCACCAATCCAGAGTCCTTTCACGTTCATGTTTAGGGAATGATTATCATAGGAGACGTTAGCAATTACTGTCCAGCGTGATGTAAGCTGAGGCAGCAGCGCCAAGCAAGCGTCCTTGTCAAACACATTCCAGCCTTCTGGATTACTTCACTCACATCCCCCTGATTAGGATGCATGCCGCGTGCTGCTTAATACGATCTGCCATCGAATGCCAAGTACTTCAGAACTAAATTAGGAAATATGTCCAAATACATAGAATGATGCTAAGAGCCCTAAGTGGGTCTCTCTTTTTCCTTTATGAGACATGAGACTCATCGTCAACATAATGCTCTTAAATGAGGCAATTCTATCTTCTCTCTACCTCTGAGAGCAAAATTTAATTCAAGCAGCAAAAGAATTAATAAAGATAATACAGTATCATAAATACCATTTTCATGGATGAAGTGTTTTTGACAGATTCAGGAAATGTGAAACATAAAAACACATTTTAGAGGGTTGGTAACAGAGTTGACATGGATTTCTGCATTGCAGCACAATGGAGACCAGAGTAATTGCAATTACATTTGCTTTCCCTCACCATCACATGCCACTTAGCAATGGCCACCTTTCAGGTCATTTGTGCCACTGAAGCCAAGAGCCCAAGAAGGCAATATTAAAACTCTGGAGCGTGTAAGCCTGGGGATCCCTGCACACAGGCAAACCAAGTGGTACCAGAGCTTTTCTCTGATCCTTCCTGAGCTGGAAACAGCTGAACCACCAGCTGTATTTACAAGCCTTTTCTTAAGACTAAATACATTTCTTTTCTTTTTTGAGAGAAAGAGAGAGAGAGAGAGAGAGGGAGAGAGAAAGCATGCATCCACATGTGAGGCAGGGGAGGGGCAGAGGGGCAGGGAGAGAGAGAATAAGCAGGCTCCATGCCCAGCATGGAGCCTGATGCGGGGCTTGATCTCACAACCCTGAGTTCATGACCTGAGCGGAAATCAAGAGTCGGATGCTCAACCAACTGAACCACCCAGGTGCCCTGAGATTAAATACATTTGTGCTATGTTCCTTGGTTTCATCTCCTTAGGAGACTGTGTATATTAACAGGGCTAGGTTCTAGAAGTGCCAATTTGCTGAAGCCTGTGCAGAATGCTGTTGTAACACTCCAATGCCAGGAACGCAACTGGTGTTCTGTAACTCTCTGTGCCCAACGTGTGTCCGGCTGGCTAGCTGGATGTCTGAACGGATGGATCTGAAACCATCATTATCTGATGCTCAGATAGCTGTGGTGCCTATAAAATGTTAATGTGATCATCATATGGTGTGAGAATATTCTCCAACTGAACACAAATAACGCCGCTGGAATACTTCTACAGGCTGGGGAAATTCTGGTTGCGGACTCAAATTCTGTATCAACATTTGGACTTCACCATCTGCTTTGATCACAGTTAATCAATAACGGATTATAACTAAACCTCAGTTCCGTATCAATACAAATGAAGATAAACCAAACTCTCTGTTCTCATAAAGCCTTCATCTGAATCCTAAATACACAGGCCAGAGGCACAGACCCAAAGCCCCACGTGTATATAGCTGCAGGCAAACTCTTCCTGCTAATAGTCTCACACTAACCTAATAAAACGTGCTGGGCCACGTGCTGCCGGGCCAAAGCAGATAGAGCCAAAACATGGTATTCACCAGCACAGTGACGCTGAGCACCGCACGTGACACTGTTTGGGAATTATGGTATTACATTATAGGACAGCAGGATGATACTAAAATCTTAGAGCCACCCATGACATGGCTTAACTCACCCAGAAATGTTACAGGACAATTACATTTCCTAACAATGCAGGTTTTTCTCAAACAAGCAGAGAATCCATTGAACACAATCAGATGGAAAGTGCTGCCTCCTCAAAACTGAGGAAAGTTTCACAGACATAGCTTGGCCTCCCTCACGTTTCAGTGGGTGGCATTCATGTTGGAGAAACATCTCAATGCAAAGCTATTACCGCACTACTAACAACCACCAGCCATCTACCCGCACAAGTGTTGGAGGGTTTGGAGCTGCACTCACAAAATATTTGGATGACTAATGGTACCATCAGATTCAAAGAGATCGTGAAACACATTCTTGTAGCAAATTAACTTCCACTCTTCATTCTAAAACACCAATGAAAAATACCAGGTAATGACTTATTTGAGGGACCATAAACTTTTAAAAGTGAATTTTCATAAAATCAGTGGGTTAATCAGCCGATTCTAATAATTAGTGCTTTTATTTTATTTTTTTTTAGATTTATTTATTTGAGAGAGAGACAGAGATAGTGACAGAGATAGCAAGAGAGAGTGAGAGAGAGAAAGTGAGCGAGCACACAAGGGGGGAGGAGAAGGAGAAGCAGGCTCCCCGCTGAGCAGGAAGCCTGATATGGGGCTGATCCCAGGATCCTGGGATCCTGACCCAAGCTGAAGGCAGATGCTCAACTGAGCCACGCAGGTGCCCCTAATTAGTGCTTTTAACTGGGTTGGAAAACCCGAGACATCCAAAACAGCACTTCCTTGAGTCAATATCCAAAGGATGCACCCAGTCTAATTTTGTGCTCAACTATCCCTTGACTGGTTTCTCAAATACATCCACTCAGGTAAGTCAAAGAGAAAAAGGACCTGCCTATGAAAAATTTATTAAAATAGGACAAATTTAAGCCAGGCTAGTGCTAAATATAACTATCACCTCACTACACTGAGAACTTGAGACATGAAGGAGATAACCAAAACATGAAAGTACGATGGCTGAAAACTTAGACAGCAAAAAGGTCTCTCTTCTCTCAACAAATGAGCTCACCGGGGACCAGAAAAGGTTTTCTCAAAGCCCGAGAAAGGAAACTGCCTTAGGAAACCAACTGCTCTCCCCTCCCCCACCCCCCAGGAAGGCACAACACAGGAGTTAAATCATCCTAAGTCTATCTTTCCAGCTAAGCTGTGCTGAATGTGCTTCCACAAAACAGGCTAACTAGAGCACAAAGGGAGTCCATTGTCACAGTGAGGTTGCAAAAAGCCACATGTATTTTTGACTGCTTTATGCATCTTCCCGAACGAAGAGTAAGTCACTGCAATCCGGGATGCTTCAGTTCTTTGCACATTTACTAAGTTGCAAAACCAGTGAACACCTTGATGAATGAGATTTGATCTTAGAGGGGACTATACACAGGGGAAACAAGATGTAAAAATCACAACCAGAGGCCAGACTTAAACTATGAGTGGAGGAAATAAACAGGAAGCGCCATGATGGTAACGCTCACGTGCCAGGCACTATGCCTACAAGCTTTACAGACAGGCTTTCATTGAACCCTACAGTTTTATGAAGTAGGTACTATTCGGAACTCCCTTTTACCAATGAGAAAACTGAGGCACAGAAGGGTTAAGCAACCTGCTTAAGGTCACACAGGGTGGTAGGTTACTGCTGAGTTGGGTCTGAAACTCGGGCTGTGTGCATCCAGAGCCTGGCTCTTCTCCAGGTCGCAATGCTGCTCTGTGGAAGAAGGCCTCCTTCCAGAAGGAGAAGCATCATCAGAGGGGCTGCTGGCTCAGGGAAGCTCCTTCCCAAGGACTGTACCCACTGCCAGCAGGGTCAAGAGCAGGCAAATTGGAGAAAAACAGAACAAAACAAAACTTGATCCCTTTCTCCCCTGATTTCACTGGCAGAGAAAGAGATAAATCAGCTTTAAGAATAAGTACTTGGCCTATAGTCAGGATAGTAAAATGCTAGGTAGTGACAAAATTTAGTCATCATGGAAGGAATTTCAGTTAAAAACTTGTCTCCTTAATTCTGACTCAGAGATGATCAGAAGGCACTTTTATGCACTACTGGTGAGAAATTTTGCTGCAACCCTTTTCGAGGGCAATTTGGCAATGTCCATCACCATCTTAAGTGCACATACCCTCTGACCAAGCAACATAACTGCTAGGAATTTATCCTAGAGATCTACTACACAAGGACTTTCAGAAGTTGCAATACACATTGTAGCGTGGTTTGTAAGAGCCCAAACAGTGAAAACGACCGAACTGCCCACCAGTGAGGGGGCTGGATAGACAGACTGTGGGTCGGAAGCATACGCTGGAATCCTATGTACTGACACGGAATGTGCTCCAAGGTATATTACTGAACAAAAATGTTGAGTACAGAACAGTATGTATACTATGATCTCATTTTTTAATGTATAAACGTACCTATAAATGCATTAAATTTTTCTAGATGGATACCTAAAAACTGTTTAATAGTTTCTTCTGTGGAGTGGGGCTGGGGAAAGGGAGGAGAAAGGAAACAATTACTTTTCATTTTATATCCTTCAGAAGTGCTTGAGGTTTCTTTTTATACCATGCTGAATATATATTGCCTGAATACACCTTAAAAAATGTATCTGCTTTAATTTTTTAATTGCCTTCTAAAAAATAAAAATCGATGTTCTTTTTTTTCCTTATACATCTTACTATTTTTGTACCTTGTTTCCTTCGTATACCCATCCTAGACTCTTCACACCGAAAGCAGCCTGGCTGGCTGAGACATCCAGACACGTGACGGGCTGGCCGTAGACATAATGGAGGGTTCTGGCAGAGTCTTCGGCTTTTAGCAGGTATACCAGATCTCCAGCCGTGGCCACTGCCACAGGGTACCTTCCAGTATCTGGAACTATTTCAAGGTAGTCAACCTGTGAAAGGATAAGAGTTACGTAGTCCATCAGGTCTCACCTACGGTTCATCCTGACTTGGTCAAAAATACACAATTCCTCCTATACGTCAATAAGACCAGCAACCTAACAGAAAAAGATGGGCAAAGGGTCTCAGTTCACAGGAAATGAGAACACAGTTCTTACACTAATAAAAAGTTGCTCTTTGTAAAAGAAACATGATACATTCCTGATAAGAGAAATACAAAGTAAAAATTCACCTAGATACCATTTTCACCAGTCATATCAGCAAAGATCAATTAGCCTGATAGGACATTGGTCTGGAAGTGGAGGAGGGACAACCATATTTGCGGATCCCGCTTATGGTTGGTGGGATGTAATCTAGTCCAACCTCTCTAGAGGGACATCTGGCAATACTTACCACAATGTCAAATGCACATACGCTCTGAACCAGCAAGTTAGCCCTAGAGATTTACTTACAAGTACACTCACACACATGCAAAACAACTGTGTACAAGGTTATTTACTGTAGCACTATGCTGTCTTAGCTAAAAACTGGAAAAACCTAAACACGCCTTACGAAGGGACTAATTAACAGTAGATCTATGCATTGGAATACTATGCAGCCACGGGAAAAAAAGCATGAAGCATTCTTTATAAACTGATACAAATGGAATCATATCCAGGATACATTTGGGGGAAGAAAAGCAAGGAAGCAAGGTAACAGGATTCACAGAGTGCTACTGTGCGTGAAGGGGGGCCAGGGGGACCACGGGACATATGTGGCTTATGCAAGTATAAATCTGCTAACGATGGCTGCCTTCAAAAAGGGAACAGAATTCTTTGATGGGGTGGAAGAGAGATTTCTCCCTGTAAACCTTATTGTATCTTTTAAATTCTGAACCATGAGGGTATAATAACTTCAAAAAATTAGAGGTTTTTTTTTTTAACCACTCAGTTCCAAATTAGCACCATTCACATTTTAACATTTGTGCAAATACCAAAAATGTGTTGCTAAAAGGCTAAAAGTACCTGAGGTATCTGTCCTCTGCTGGCTTCAAGGTTATCGAGAGTAGAAAGGCCCCCACAGTATTCCTGACTGCGTTATTGCAACCACTTTCTCTAATCTGCACGGGAATGAGGAGCTCCCTTCAGGAATAATTTGCTTTTCTATGTCCCTAAGTGGCACATGTCTCCCAAGCACAGTTTATGCCAGGTTTTCACCTCAAGTGAAATGGGAGAGTACAAAAGCAGAAGGTATGCCATGATGTGTAATTATGAAAACCACTGTGTGAAAGGACAGCGCTGCCCGGACAATAAGCCAAACGAGTTCAAAAGCCTGCATCCCGAGGACTGTCCAGAGGAGCTTGGGAGAGAGTGAACATCCGGGTGACTCTGCTAATCCTCCGGCCCAAGAGTGTGAGTGGCGGCCCCACGTCCCCAGCCAAGAACTCATCACAAAGGACAGACATTCTAGGCCAGTAGTACCAACTAGGGAACACTGCCATTGTGATCCAGGGAACCTATCTGGGGAAGACAAAAACGGCCCGGCTCTCACGGGCCAGGAGGTGCCTTTTTCAGTGACAGCACATTTTGTGGAAACCCCTCATCCAGGATGAGAAATAACACATAAAAAGCATAACAACACGTGCCTCCAGCAGTGGCTGCCTGCTTCCTCTCTCCCCTATTCTAAAACTCATTTCTTATTTTCCTAAAATCAACATCCTCAGTCTAGCCATTTAATTTCACTTTCCTGTTGGATTTTTGACAGACCGAGAGGCTCAGATCGACTGCGGCTGTGCCATTTGCCAGGAGCTGTAAACTACTTCAAAAAGCTTCCAGTCTGTGCCAGGGTGCCACCTTATTGCCAAGGCAGGATTTACACTTTACAGAGGAACTCACATCCTAAGTAACTGTCTGAATTCATATAATTATTGCTCGTCTAGAATGTTCTTTAGGCAGAGACCAAATAGTAAGCACTATGGTAGTTTTGAGAACAAACAGAAAGATGGTATTTCCACATTTTTCTAATAAAACTCCAAGAGGAGGGTCAGGCAGTTTGGGGAACCACCACCCAAACTGCAGACATTACTTACTAAAGGGACCAGAAGCTTATGGAGGTGAAGTAGTGATGCCATGGCTTTTTAGTTACTCAAGCCTAACAAGATTTCCACCAGGGGGAAAAAGGGAAAAGAACAGGATCTGTTCCAGGTCAGACCATCAATTCATTATTCAACACTGGCTTTTCTGTTCGCTTTCCCACTAGTGTCAAAATCAAGTTTGTTTAAATTAAATCCAAATTTAGCATAGATTGAGCTCTTCCTTCTTACCACAAAATCATCTCCTGCCATATAAACATGGAGGCTCACATATAACTGGACTCAGAGACAGGCTCTACGTGAAGAGCTCTAAAGGTTGGCTGAGCTTCATGCATGACATCCTGGAACATGGCTACCCAATTAACACTGACTTAAATTTATTTTCACTCAGGAGTTACTCTTAATTCCAGGTGAGAAAATCTTAGGTGGAAGAAAGTGCGGGATGGAAATCTTCCTTCCCATATGGACTGGGATGATACCACTGAATTCATTTTCACTTATATAATAGGCCAGAAACCGAGCTCAGATTTCCAGGGGTGAATGTCCTATTAATGTGAAGGAAGCTGAGGACCCCAGTGATGAGAAACCCTAGCCTTGAAATCAGCCCTGAGGTTTGAAGCACAGCTTCTTAGCGCTGAGATCTGGGGCAAGTCAATTCACTGCTCTAAGCCTCTACTGGCTTTTTGGCAAATGGGGAAAAGAATACTATCTATTTTGCAAGGCTGTGGTGAGATTTAGAAATGTAAGGCCCAGAGAAAGCCCTGAGTGAATGGGAGCTGCCGACATCATTACTCTCTGTCTATATTAGACCCAGAGATTCCAAGAACGGAGAATACAGTGACCAGACTTAAAAGCTCACCAGTTTCTGAACTTCAAATTCGGCAGTGATTTGCCAATATCCCTCCTCACTCGGGCGTAACATCACAACATCAAAAGCAGAAGCTGTGGCCACAATTGCGTCTTCCCGGCTGAGGGCTAGTGCCTGTATTCTTGCGTCGTGCTCAAAACGATGGACAGGATACTTTCCAGTCCTTAGATCCCAAATGTTAAGAAATCCTATGTAAAAAGAACAATGCAGGTAACAGTTGTAAATTCACTTAAATGGACAACTTTAAAAACAACTGTTCGCTACAAAGAAAACTAAAAGGTACAGAAGTTCGCATCACATATAACAAAGGGCCAATTTCCTAATAAAGAGCTTCTAAGATTCAATAAGGAAAAAAAGCAATTAAGAAGTGAGCAAAGGGGGCGCCTGGGTGGCTCAGTTGGTTAAGCGACTGCCTTCGGCTCAGGTCATGATCCTGGAGTCCCGGGATCGAGTCCCGCATCGGGCTCCCTGCTCGGCAGGGAGTCTGCTTCTCCCTCTGACCCTCCTCCCTCTCATGCTCTCTGTCTCTCATTCTCTCTCTCGCAAATAAATAAATAAAATCTTTAAAAAAAAA